>NC_090923.1:355209495-355834495 GCF_040938575.1 Ambystoma mexicanum
CTCATGCCCCCGTGTCTCTCTCCTGTTGCCCCCCGCTCATGCTCCATGTCTGTCTCCTGTTTCCCCACCCGCTCCTGCCCTGTTTCTCTCTCCTGTTGCCCCCCACCCCCTGCTCATGCCCCGTGTCGGTCTCCTGTACCCCCCACCCCCGCTCATGCCCTGTGTCTATGGGCTGTTGCCCCCCACCCATGCCCCCTGTCTGTCTCCTGTATGCCCCCACCCCCCGCTCATGCCCCGTGTCTCTCTTCTGTTGCCCCCACCCCCCGCTCATGCCCCGTGTCTGTCTCCTATTACCCCCCACCCCCCCGCTCATGCCCCGTGTCTGTCTCCTGTTCTCCCCACCCCCGCTCATGCCCCGTATCTGTCTCCTGTTCCCCCACCCCCCGCTCATGCCCCGTGTCTGTCTCCTGTTCTCCCACCCTCCTGCTCATGCCCCGTGTCTCTCACCTGTTGGCCCCACCCCCCGCTCATGCCCCGTGTCTGTCTCCTGTTGCCTCCCACCTCCCGCTCATGCCCTGTGTCTCTCTCCTGTTGCCCCCCGCTCATGCCCTGTGTCTGTCTCCTGAATCCCCCACCCCCGCTCATACCCCGTGTATCTCTCCTGTTGCCCCCCACCACCGCTCATGCCCCGTGTCTTCCTCTTGTCCCCCCCTCCTATGATGCCCCTTGTTGACCTCTTGTTCCCCCACCCCCCGCTCATGCCCCGTGTCTTCCTCCCGTCCCCACACTTCTCGCTGATGCCCTGTGTCTTCCTCCTGTTCCCTCCCACCCCATGCTCATGCCCCGTGTCTTCCTCTTGTCCCCCCATCTATGATGCCCCTTGTTGACCTCTTGTTCCACCCACCACCCGCTCATGCCCATGTTCTCCCTTCTTACCCCCCACCCCCCGCTCATTATCTGTTGTCTACACTGTTGGAACAGGGAAGACACGGGGCATGAGCGGGGGTGGGGGCCCCACCTTGCCCTACCCCCGCTCATGCCCCGTGTCTCTCCTGTTCACCCCCGCTCATGCCCCGTGTCTGTCTTCTGTTCCCCCCACCCGCTCATGCCCCGTGTCTCTCTCCTGTTGCCCCCGCCCCTGCTCATGCCCCGTGTCTCTCTCCTGTTGCCCCCCCCCTCATGGCCTGTGTCTGTCTCCTGTTCCCCCCACCCGCCCGCTCATGCCCCGTATCTGTCTCCTGTACGCCCCCACCCCCCGCTGATGCCGCGTGTCTGTCTCCTGTTCTCCCCACCCCCCCGCTCATGCCCCGTGTCTCTCACCTGTTGGCCCCACCCCCCGCTCATGCCCCGTGTCTGTATCCTGTTGCCCCCCACCCCCCGCTCATGCCCTGTGTCTCTCTCCTGTTGCCCCCTGCTCATGCCCCGTGTCTGTCTCCTGTACCCCCCACCCCCGCTCATGCCCCGTACTTTCTCCTGTAACCCCCAACCCCGCTCCTGCCCCGTGTCTGTCTCCTGTTCCCCCACCCGCTCATGCCCCGTGTCTCTCTCCTGTTGCCCCCCGCTCATGCCCCATGTCTGTCTCCTGTTCCCCCCCTGCTCATGCCCCATGTCTGTCTCCTGTACCCCCCACCCCCCGCTCATGCCCTGTGTCTCTCCTGTACCCCCACGCCCCCCGCTCATGCCCCGTGTCTGTCTTCTGTTCCCCCCACCCGCTCATGCCCCGTGTCTCTCTCCTGTTGACCCCGCCCCCTGCTCATGCCCCGTGTCTGTCTCCTGTACCCCCCACCCCCGCTCATGCCCTGTGTCTATGGGCTGTTGCCCCCCACCCATGCCCCGTGTCTGTCTCCTGTACGCCCCCACCTCCCGCTCATGCCTCGTGTCTCTCTCCTGTTGCCCCCACCCCCCGCTCATGCCCCGTGTCTGTCTCCTATTACCCCCCACCACCCCGCTCATGCCCCGTGTCTGTCTCCTGTTCTCCCCACCCCCGCTCATGCCCCGTATCTGTCTCCTGTTCCCCCCACCCCCCGCTCATGCCCCGTGTCTGTCTCCTGTTCTCCCCACCCTCCCGCTCATGCCCCGTGTCTCTCACCTGTTGGCCCCACCCCCCGCTCATGCCCCGTGTCTGTCTCCTGTTGCCTCCCACCTCCCACTCATGCCCTGTGTCTCTCTCCTGTTGCCCCCGCTCATGCCCTGTGTCTGTCTCCTGAATCCCCCACCCCCGCTCATGCCCCGTGTCTCTCTCTTGTTGCCCCCCGCTCATGCCCCATGTCTGTCTCCTGTTAAATCCCCACCCCCCCGCTCATGCCCCGTGTCTGTCTCCTGTTCTCCCCACCCCCAGCTCATGCCCCGTGTCTGTTGTTCCCCCCACGCCCCGCTCATGCCCCGTGACTGTCTCCTGTTCCCCTACCCCCCGCTCATGCCCCGTGTCTGTCTCCTGTTGCCTCCCACCTCCCACTCATGCCCCGTGTCTCTCTCCTGTTGCCCCCCGCTCATGCCCTGTGTCTGTCTCCTGAATCCCCCACCCCCCGCTCATGCCCCGTGTCTCTCTCTTGTTGCCCCCGCTCATGCCCCATGTCTGTCTCCTGTTAAATCCCCACCCCCCCGCTCATGCCCCGTGTCTGTCTCCTGTTCTCCCCACCCCCAGCTCATGCCCCGTGTCTGTTGTTCCCCCCACGCCCCGCTCATGCCCTGTGTCTGTCTCCTGTTGCCCCCACCCCCTGCGTCTCTCTCCTGTTGCCCCCCACCCCCCGCTCATGCCCCGTGTCTGTCTCCTGTATCCCCACCCCCCGCTCATGCCCGTGTCTGTCTCCTGTTCCCCCCACCCGCTCATGCCCCGTGTCTCTCTCCTGTTGCCCCCCCGCTCATGGCCCGTGTCTGTCTCCTGTTCCCCCCACCCACTCATGCCCTGTGTCTCTCTCCTGTTGCCCCCCACCCACTGCTCATGCCCCGTGTCTGTCTCCTGTACCCCCCACCCCCCGCTCATGCCCTGTGTCTCTCCTGTTGCCTCCCACTCATGCCCCGTGGCTGTCTCCTGTTCCCCCCACCCCCGCTCATGCCCCATGTCTGTCTCCTGTTCTCCCCACCCCCCGCTCATGCCCTGTGTCTGTTGTTCCCCCCACGCCCCGCTCATGCCCCGTGTCTGTCTCCTGTTCCCCCACCCCCCGCTCATGCCCCGTGTCTGTCTCCTGTAACCCCACAACCCCGCTCATTCCCCGTGTCTGTCTCCTGTTCCCCCACCCACTCATGCCCCATGTCTCTCTCCTGTTGCCCCCCCGCTCATGCCCCGTGTCTGTCTCCTGTTCCCCCACCCGCTCATGCCCCGTGTCTCTCTCCTGTTGTTGCCCCCCACCCCCTGCTCATGCCCTGTGTCTGTCTCCTGTACCCCCCCACCCCCCGCTCATGCCCCATGTCTGTCTCCTGTTAAATCCCCACCCCCCCGCTCATGCCCCGTGTCTGTCTCCTGTTCTCCCCACCCCCAGCTCATGCCCTGTGTCTGTTGTTCCCCCCACGCCCCGCTCATGCCCTGTGTCTGTCTCCTGTTGCCCCCACCCCCTGCGTCTCTCTCCTGTTGCCCCCCACCCCCCGCTCATGCCCCGTGTCTGTCTCCTGTATCCCCCACCCCCCGCTCATGCCCCGTGTCTGTCTCCTGTTCCCCCCACCCGCTCATGCCCCGTGTCTCTCTCCTGTTGCCCCCCCGCTCATGGCCCGTGTCTGTCTCCTGTTCCCCCCACCCACTCATGCCCTGTGTCTCTCTCCTGTTGCCCCCCACCCACTGCTCATGCCCCGTGTCTGTCTCCTGTACCCCCACCCCCCGCTCATGCCCTGTGCTCTCCTGTTGCCTCCCACTCATGCCCCGTGGCTGTCTCCTGTTCCCCCCACCCCCGCTCATGCCCCATGTCTGTCTCCTGTTCTCCCCACCCCCCGCTCATGCCCTGTGTCTGTTGTTCCTCCCCACGCCCCGCTCATGCCCCGTGTCTGTCTCCTGTTCCCCCACCCCCTGCTCATGCCTCGTGTCTGTCTCCTGTTCCACCCACCCCCCGCTCATGCCGCGTGGCTGTCTCCTGTTCTCCCCACCCCCCGCTCATGCCCCGTGTCTCTCACCTGTTGGCCCCACCCCACCGCTCATGCCCCGTGTCTGTCTCCTATTACCCCACCACCCCCGCTCATGCCCCGTGTCTGTCTCCAGTTCCCCCCACCCGCTCATGCCCCGTGTCTCTCTCCTGTTGCCCCCCCGCTCATGGCCTGTGTCTGTCTCCTGTTCCCCCCACCCGCCCGCTCATGCCCCGTGTCTGTCTCCTGTTCTCCCCACCTCGATCATGCCCCGTATCTGTCTCCTGTACGCCCCCACCCCCGCTGATGCCGCGTGTCTGTCTCCTGTTCTCCCCACCCCCCCGCTCATGCCCCGTGTCTCTCACCTGTTGGCCCCACCCCCCGCTCATGCCCCGTGTCTGTCTCCTTGTCTCCCCACCCCCAGCTCATGCCCCGTGTCTGTTGTTCCCCCCACGCCCCGCTCATGCCCCGTGACTGTCTCCTGTTCCCCCACCCCCCGCTCATGCCCTGTGTCTGTCTCCTGTTGCCCCCACCCCCTGCGTCTCTCTCCTGTTGCCCCCCCACCCCCCGCTCATGCCCCGTGTCTGTCTCCTGTATCCCCCACCCCCCGCTCATGCCCCGTGTCTGTCTCCTGTTCCCCCCCACCCGCTCATGCCCCGTGTCTCTCTCCTGTTGCCCCCCGCTCATGGCTCATGGCCCGTGTCTGTCTCCTGTTCCCCCCACCCACTCATGCCCGTGTCTCTCTCCTGTTGCCCCCCACCCACTGCTCATGCCCCGTGTCTGTCTCCTGTACCCCCCACCCCCCGCTCATGCCCTGTGTCTCTCCTTGTTGCCTCCTACTCATGCCCCGTGGCTGTCTACTGTTCCCCCCACCCCGCTCATGCCCCATGTCTGTCTCCTGTTCTCCCCACCCCCCGCTCATGCCCTGTGTCTCTCTCCTGTTGCCCCCACCCCCCGCTCATGCCCCGTGTCTGTCTCCTATTACCCACCACCCCCGCTCATGCCCCGTGTCTGTCTCCAGTTCCCCCCACCCGCTCATGCCCCGTGTCTCTCTCCTGTTGCCCCCCCACTCATGGCCTGTGTCTGTCTCCTGTTCCCCCCACCCGCCCGCTCATGCCCCCGTGTCTGTCTCCTGTTCTCCCCACCCCCGCTCATGCCCCGTATCTGTCTCCTGTACGCCCCCACCCCCCGCTGACTGCCGCGTGTCTGTCTCCTGTTCTCCCCCACCCCCGCTCATGCCCCGTGTCTCTCACCTGTTGGCCCCACCCCCCGCTCATTCCCCGTGTCTGTCTCCTGTTGCCCCCACCCCCCGCTCATGCCCTGTGTCTCTCTCCTGTTGCCCCCCGCTCATGCCCCGTGTCTGTCTCCTGTACCCCCCACCCCCGCTCATGCCCGTACTTTCTCCTGTAACCCCCAACCCCGCTCCTGTCCCGTGTCTGTCCCCTGTTCCCCCACCCGCCCCATGCCCCGTGTCTCTCTCCTGTTGCCCCCCGCTCATGCCCCATGTTTCTCTGTTCCCCCCTGCTCATGCCCCATGTCTGTCTCCTGTACCCCCACCCCCTGCTCATGCCCTGTGTCTCTCCTGTACCCCCATGCCCCCCGCTCATGCCCCGTGTCTGTCTTCTGTTCCCCCAACCCGCTCATGCCCCGTGTCTCTCTCCTGTTGCCCCCCGCCCCCTGCTCATGCCCCGTGTCTGTCTCCTGTACCCCCCACCCCCGCTCATGCCCTGTGTCTGTCTCCTGTACGCCCCCACCTCCCGCTCATGCCCCGTGTCTCTCTCTGTTGCCCCACCGCTGCTCATGCCCCGTGTCTGTCTCCTATTACCCCCCCACCACCACCTCTCATGCCCCGTGTCTGTCTCCCTGTTCTCCCCACCCCCGCTCATGCCCCGTATCTGTCTCCTGTTCCCCCCCACCCCCCGCTCATGCCCCGTGTCTGTCTCCTGTTCTCCCCACCCTCCCGCTCATGCCCCGTGTCTCTCACCTGTTGGCCCCACCCCCGCTCATGCCCCGTGTCTGTCTCCTGTTGCCTCCCACCTCCCGCTCATGCCCTGTGTCTCTCTCCTGTTGCCCCCCGCTCATGCCCTGTGTCTGTCTCCTGAATCCCCACCCCCGCTCATACCCCGTGTCTCTCTCCTGTTGCCCCCCACCACCGCTCATGCCCCGTGTATTTCTCTTGTCCCCCCTCCTATGATGCCCCTTTTTGACCTCTTGTTCCCCCACCCCCCGCTCATGCCCTGTGTCTTCCTCCCGTCCCCCCACATCTCGCTGATGCCTTGTGTCTTCCTCCTGTTCCCTCCCACCCCCTGCTCATGCCCCGTGTCTTCCTCTTGTCCCCCATCTATGATGCCCCTTGTTGACCTCTTGTTCCACCCACCCCCCGCTCATGCCCCGTGTCTCCCTTCTTACCCCCCACCCCCGCTCATTATCTGTGTCTGCACTGTTGGAACAGGGCAGAATCGGGGCATGAGCGGGGGTGGGGGCCCCACCTTTCCCTACCCCCGCTCATGCCCCGTGTCTCTCCTGTTCACCCCCACTCATTCTCCGTGTCTGTCTCCCTCCTTTTCCCCCCGCTCATGGCCCTTGTCTCCCCTGTTCACCCCCACCCACCGCTCATGCCCCGTGTCTGTCTCCTGTTCCCCCCCCCCCCTCATGCCCCGTGTCTCTCTCTTGTTGCCCCCCGCTCATGCCCCATGTCTGTCTCCTGTTAAACCCCCACCCCCCCCACTCATGCCCCGTGTCTGTCTCCTGTTCTCCCCACCCCCAGCTCATGCCCCATGTCTGTTGTTCCCCCCACCCACCGCTCATGCCCCGTGTCTGTCTCCTGTTCCCCCCACCTGCTCATGCCCCGTGTCTCTCTCTTGTTGCCCCCCGCTCATGCCCCATGTCTGTCTCCTGTTAAACCCCCACCCCCCCCACTCATGCCCCATGACTGTCTCCTGTTCCCCCACCCCCCGCTCATGCCCTGTGTCTGTCTCCTGTTGCCCCCACCCCCTGCGTCTCTCTCCTGTTGCCCCCCACCCCCCGCTCATGCCCCATGTCTGTCTCCTGTATCCCCCACCCCCCGCTCATGCCCCGTGTCTGTCTCCTGTTCCCCCCACCCGCTCATGCCCCATGTCTCTCTCCTGTTGCCCCCCCGCTCATGGCCCGTGTCTGTCTCCTGTTCCCCCCACCCACTCATGCCCTTGTCTCTCTCCTGTTGCCCCCACCCACTGCTCATGCCCCGTGTCTGTCTCCTGTACCCCCCACCCCCCGCTCATGCCCTGTGTCTCTCCTGTTGCCTCCCACTCATGCCCCGTGGCTGTCTCCTGTTCCCCCCACCCCGCTCATGCCCCATGTCTGTCTCCTGTTCTCCCCACCCCCCGCTCATGCCCTGTGTCTGTTGTTCCCCCCACGCCCCGCTCCTGCCCCGTGTCTGTCTCCTGTTCCCCCACCCCCTGCTCATGCCTCGTGTCTGTCTCCTGTTCCACCCACCCCCCGCTCATGCCGCGTGTCTGTCTCCTGTTCTCCCCACCCCCCGCTCATGCCCCGTGTCTCTCACCTGTTGGCCCCACCCCCCGCTCATGCCCCGTGTCTGTCTCCTGTTGCCCCCCACCCCCCGCTCATGCCCTGTGTCTCTCTCCTGTTGCCCCCCGCTCATGCCCCGTGTCTGTCTCCTGTACCCCCCACCCCCGCTCATGCCCCGTGTCTGTCTCCTGTAACCCCCAACCCCGCTCATGCCCCGTGTCTGTCTCCTGTTCCCCCACCCACTCATGCCCCATGTCTCTCTCCTGTTGCCCCCCCGCTCATGCCCCGTGTCTGTCTCCTGTTCCCCCACCCGCTCATGCCCCGTGTCTCTCTCCTGTTGTTGCCCCCCACCCCCTGCTCATGCCCCGTGTCTGTCTCCTGTACCCCCCCACCCCCCGCTCATGCCCCGTGTCTGTCTCCTGTTCTCCCCACCCCCGCTCATGCCCCGTATCTGTCTCCTGTATGCCCCCACCCCCCGCTCATGCCCCGTGTCTCTCTCCTGTTGCCCCCACCCCCCACTCATGCCCAGTGTCTGTCTCCTATTACCCACCACCCCCCGCTCATGCCCCGTGTCTGTCTCCTGTTCCCCCCACCCGCTCATGCCCCGTGTCTCTCTCCTGTTGCCCCCCCGCTCATGGCCCGTGTCTGTCTCCTGTTCCCCCCACCCGCCCGCTCATGCCCCGTGTCTGTCTCCTGTTCTCCCCACCCCCGCTCATGCCCCGTATCTGTCTCCTGTACGCCCCCACCCCCCACCCCCCGCTGATGCCGCGTGTCTGTCTCCTGTTCTCCCCACCCCCCGCTCATGCCCCGTGTCTCTCACCTGTTGACCCCACCCCCCGCTCATGCCCCGTGTCTGTCTCCTGTTGCCCCCCACCCCCTGCTCATGCCCTGTGTCTCTCTCCTGTTGCCCCCCGCTCATGCCCCGTGTCTGTCTCCTGTACCTCCCACCCCCGCTCATGCCCCGTACTGTCTCCTGTAACCCCCAACCCTGCTCCTGCCCCGTGTCTGTCTCCTGTTCCCCCACCCGCTCATGCCCCGTGTCTCTCTCCTGTTGCCCCCCGCTCATGCCCCATGTCTGTCTCCTGTTCCCCCCTGCTCATGCCCCATGTCTGTCTCCTGTACCACCCACCCCCCGCTCATGCCCTGTGTCTCTCTCCTGTTGCCCCCCGCTCATGCCCCGTGTCTGTCTCCTGTACCCCCCACCCCCGCTCATGCCCCGTACTTTCTCCTGTAACCCCCAACCCCGCTCCTGTCCCGTGTCTGTCTCCTGTTCCCCCCACCCGCTCATGCCCCGTGTCTCTCTCCTGTTGCCCCCCGCTCATGCCCCATGTCTGTCTCCTGTTCCCCCCCTGCTCATGCCCCATGTCTGTCTCCTGTACCCCCCACCCCCTGCTCATGCCCTGTGTCTCTCCTGTACCCCCACGCCCCCCGCTCATGCCCCGTGTCTGTCTTCTGTTCCCCCAACCCGCTCATGCCCCGTGTCTCTCTCCTGTTGCCCCCCGCCCCCTGCTCATGCCCCGTGTCTGTCTCCTGTACCCCCCACCCCCGCTCATGCCCTGTGTCTATGGGCTGTTGCCCCCCACCCATGCCCCGTGTCTGTCTCCTGTACGCCCCCACCTCCCGCTCATGCCCCGTGTCTCTCTCCTGTTGCCCCCACCGCCTGCTCATGCCCCGTGTCTGTCTCCTATTACCCCCCCACCACCACCTCTCATGCCCCGTGTCTGTCTCCTGTTCTCCCCACCCCCGCTCATGCCCCGTATCTGTCTCATGTTCCCCCCACCCCCCGCTCATGCCCCGTGTCTGTCTCCTGTTCTCCCCACCCTCCCGCTCATGCCCCGTGTCTCTCACCTGTTGGCCCCACCCCCCGCTCATGCCCCGTGTCTGTCTCCTGTTGCCTCCCACCTCCCGCTCATGCCCTGTGTCTCTCTCCTGTTGCCCCCCGCTCATGCCCTGAGTCTGTCTCCTGAATCCCCCACCCCCGCTCATACCCCGTGTCCCTCTCCTGTTGCCCCCCACCACCGCTCATGCCCCGTGTATTTCTCTTGTCCCCCCTCCTATGATGCCCCTTTTTGACCTCTTGTTCCCCCACCCCCCGCTCATGCCCTGTGTCTTCCTCCCGTCCCCCCACATCTCGCTGATGCCCTGTGTCTTCCTCCTGTTCCCTCCCACCCCCTGCTCATGCCCCGTGTCTTCCTCTTGTCCCCCATCTATGATGCCCCTTGTTGACCTCTTGTTCCACCCACCCCCCGCTCATGCCCCGTGTCTCCCTTCTTACCCCCCACCCCCGCTCATTATCTGTGTCTGCACTGTTGGAACAGGGCAGAATCGGGGCATGAGCGGGGGTGGGGGCCCCACCGTTCCCTACCCCCGCTCATGCCCCGTGTCTCTCCTGTTCACCCCCACTCATTCTCCGTGTCTGTCTCCCTCCTTTTCCCCCCGCTCATGGCCCTTGTCTCCCCTGTTCACCCCCACCCACCGCTCATGCCCCGTGTCTGTCTCCTGTTCCCCCCACCCGCTCATGCCCCGTGTCTCTCTCTTGTTGCCCCCCGCTCATGCCCCATGTCTGTCTCCTGTTAAACCCCCACCCCCCCACTCATGCCCCGTGTCTGTCTCCTGTTCTCCCCACCCCGAGCTCATGCCCCGTGTCTGTTGTTCCCCCCACCCACCGCTCATGCCCCATGTCTGTCTCCTGTTCCCCCCACCCGCTCATGCCCCGTGTCTCTCTCTTGTTGCCCCCCGCTCATGCCCCATGTCTGTCTCCTGTTAAACCCCCACCCCCCCCACTCATGCCCCGTGACTGTCTCCTGTTTCCCCACCCCCCGCTCATGCCCTGTGTCTGTCTCCTGTTGCCCCCACCCCCTGCGTCTCTCTCCTGTTGCCCCCCACCCCCCGCTCATGCCCCATGTCTGTCTCCTGTATCCCCCACCCCCCGCTCATGCCCCGTGTCTGTCTCCTGTTCCCCCCACCCGCTCATGCCCCATGTCTCTCTCCTGTTGCCCCCCCGCTCATGGCCCGTGTCTGTCTCCTGTTCCCCCCACCCACTCATGCCCTTGTCTCTCTCCTGTTGCCCCCACCCACTGCTCATGCCCCGTGTCTGTCTCCTGTACCCCCCACCCCCCGCTCATGCCCTGTGTCTCTCCTGTTGCCTCCCACTCATGCCCCGTGGCTGTCTCCTGTTCCCCCCACCCCGCTCATGCCCCATGTCTGTCTCCTGTTCTCCCCACCCCCCGCTCATGCCCTGTGTCTGTTGTTCCCCCCATGCCCCGCTCATGCCCCGTGTCTGTCTCCTGTTCCCCCACCCCCTGCTCATGCCTCGTGTCTGTCTCATGTTCCACCCACCCCCCGCTCATGCCGCGTGTCTGTCTCCTGTTCTCCCCACCCCCCGCTCATGCCCCGTGTCTCTCACCTGTTGGCCCCACCCCCCGCTCATGCCCCGTGTCTGTCTCCTGTTGCCCCCCACCCCCCGCTCATGCCCTGTGTCTCTCTCCTGTTGCCCCCCGCTCATGCCCCGTGTCTGTCTCCTGTACCCCCCACCCCCGCTCATGCCCCGTGTCTGTCTCCTGTAACCCCCAACCCCGCTCATGCCCCGTGTCTGTCTCCTGTTCCCCCACCCACTCATGCCCCATGTCTCTCTCCTGTTGCCCCCCCGCTCATGCCCCGTGTCTGTCTCCTGTTCCCCCACCCGCTCATGCCCCGTGTCTCTCTCCTGTTGTTGCCCCCCACCCCCTGCTCATGCCCCGTGTCTGTCTCCTGTACCCCCCCACCCCCCGCTCATGCCCCGTGTCTGTCTCCTGTTCTCCCCACCCCCGCTCATGCCCCGTATCTGTCTCCTGTATGCCCCCACCCCCCGCTCATGCCCCGTGTCTCTCTCCTGTTGCCCCCACCCCCCACTCATGCCCCGTGTCTGTCTCCTATTACCCACCACCCCCCGCTCATGCCCCGTGTCTGTCTCCTGTTCCCCCCACCCGCTCATGCCCCGTGTCTCTCTCCTGTTGCCCCCCGCTCATGGCCCGTGTCTGTCTCCTGTTCCCCCCACCCGCCCGCTCATGCCCCGTGTCTGTCTCCTGTTCTCCCCACCCCCGCTCATGCCCCGTATCTGTCTCCTGTACGCCCCCACCCCCCACCCCCCGCTGATGCCGCGTGTCTGTCTCCTGTTCTCCCCACCCCCCCGCTCATGCCCCGTGTCTCTCACCTGTTGACCCCACCCCCATGCTCATGCCCCGTGTCTGTCTCCTGTTGCCCCCCACCCCCTGCTCATGCCCTGTGTCTCTCTCCTGTTGCCCCCCGCTCATGCCCCGTGTCTGTCTCCTGTACCTCCCACCCCCGCTCATGCCCCGTACTGTCTCCTGTAACCCCCAACCCTGCTCCTGCCCCGTGTCTGTCTCCTGTTCCCCCACCCGCTCATGCCCCGTGTCTCTCTCCTGTTGCCCCCCGCTCATGCCCCATGTCTGTCTCCTGTTCCCCCCTGCTCATGCCCCATGTCTGTCTCCTGTACCACCCACCCCCCGCTCATGCCCTGTGTCTCTCCTGTACCCCCACGCCCCCCGCTCATGCCCCGTGTCTGTCTTCTGTTCCCCCCACCCGCTCATGCCCCGTGTCTCTCTCCTGTTGCCCCCCGCTCATGCTCCATGTCTGTCTCCTGTTTCCCCCACCCGCTCATGCCCTGTTTCTCTCTCCTGTTGCCCCCCACCCCCTGCTCATGCCCCGTGTCGGTCTCCTGTACCCCCCACCCCCGCTCATGCCCTGTGTCTATGGGCTGTTGCCCCCCACCCATGCCCCCTGTCTGTCTCCTGTATGCCCCCACCCCCCGCTCATGCCCCGTGTCTCTCTTCTGTTGCCCCCACCCCCCGCTCATGCCCCGTGTCTGTCTCCTATTACCCCCCACCCCCCCGCTCATGCCCCGTGTCTGTCTCCTGTTCTCCCCACCCCCGCTCATGCCCCGTATCTGTCTCCTGTTCCCCCCACCCCCCGCTCATGCCCCGTGTCTGTCTCCTGTTCTCCCCACCCTCCCGCTCATGCCCCGTGTCTCTCACCTGTTGGCCCCACCCCCCGCTCATGCCCCGTGTCTGTCTCCTGTTGCCTCCCACCTCCCGCTCATGCCCTGTGTCTCTCTCCTGTTGCCCCCCGCTCATGCCCTGTGTCTGTCTCCTGAATCCCCCACCCCCGCTCATACCCCGTGTATCTCTCCTGTTGCCCCCCACCACCGCTCATGCCCCGTGTCTTCCTCTTGTCCCCCCTCCTATGATGCCCCTTGTTGACCTCTTGTTCCCCCACCCCCCGCTCATGCCCCGTGTCTTCCTCCCGTCCCCACACTTCTCGCTGATGCCCTGTGTCTTCCTCCTGTTCCCTCCCACCCCATGCTCATGCCCCGTGTCTTCCTCTTGTCCCCCCATCTATGATGCCCCTTGTTGACCTCTTGTTCCACCCACCCCCCGCTCATGCCCCATGTCTCCCTTCTTACCCCCCACCCCCCGCTCATTATCTGTGTCTACACTGTTGGAACAGGGAAGACACGGGGCATGAGCGGGGGTGGGGGCCCCACCTTGCCCTACCCCCGCTCATGCCCCGTGTCTCTCCTGTTCACCCCCGCTCATGCCCCGTGTCTGTCTTCTGTTCCCCCCACCCGCTCATGCCCCGTGTCTCTCTCCTGTTGCCCCCCGCCCCCTGCTCATGCCCCGTGTCTCTCTCCTGTTGCCCCCCCCCTCATGGCCTGTGTCTGTCTCCTGTTCCCCCCACCCGCCCGCTCATGCCCCGTATCTGTCTCCTGTACGCCCCCACCCCCCGCTGATGCCGCGTGTCTGTCTCCTGTTCTCCCCACCCCCCCGCTCATGCCCCGTGTCTCTCACCTGTTGGCCCCACCCCCCGCTCATGCCCCGTGTCTGTATCCTGTTGCCCCCCACCCCCCGCTCATGCCCTGTGTCTCTCTCCTGTTGCCCCCTGCTCATGCCCCGTGTCTGTCTCCTGTACCCCCCACCCCCGCTCATGCCCCGTACTTTCTCCTGTAACCCCCAACCCCGCTCCTGCCCCGTGTCTGTCTCCTGTTCCCCCCACCCGCTCATGCCCCGTGTCTCTCTCCTGTTGCCCCCCGCTCATGCCCCATGTCTGTCTCCTGTTCCCCCCCTGCTCATGCCCCATGTCTGTCTCCTGTACCCCCCCACCCCCCGCTCATGCCCTGTGTCTCTCCTGTACCCCCACGCCCCCCGCTCATGCCCCGTGTCTGTCTTCTGTTCCCCCCACCCGCTCATGCCCCGTGTCTCTCTCCTGTTGACCCCCGCCCCCTGCTCATGCCCCGTGTCTGTCTCCTGTACCCCCCACCCCCGCTCATGCCCTGTGTCTATGGGCTGTTGCCCCCCACCCATGCCCCGTGTCTGTCTCCTGTACGCCCCCACCTCCCGCTCATGCCTCGTGTCTCTCTCCTGTTGCCCCCACCCCCCGCTCATGCCCCGTGTCTGTCTCCTATTACCCCCCACCACCCCGCTCATGCCCCGTGTCTGTCTCCTGTTCTCCCCACCCCCGCTCATGCCCCGTATCTGTCTCCTGTTCCCCCCACCCCCCGCTCATGCCCCGTGTCTGTCTCCTGTTCTCCCCACCCTCCCGCTCATGCCCCGTGTCTCTCACCTGTTGGCCCCACCCCCCGCTCATGCCCCGTGTCTGTCTCCTGTTGCCTCCCACCTCCCACTCATGCCCTGTGTCTCTCTCCTGTTGCCCCCCGCTCATGCCCTGTGTCTGTCTCCTGAATCCCCCACCCCCGCTCATGCCCCGTGTCTCTCTCTTGTTGCCCCCCGCTCATGCCCCATGTCTGTCTCCTGTTAAATCCCCACCCCCCCGCTCATGCCCCGTGTCTGTCTCCTGTTCTCCCCACCCCCAGCTCATGCCCCGTGTCTGTTGTTCCCCCCACGCCCCGCTCATGCCCCGTGACTGTCTCCTGTTCCCCTACCCCCCGCTCATGCCCCGTGTCTGTCTCCTGTTGCCTCCCACCTCCCACTCATGCCCCGTGTCTCTCTCCTGTTGCCCCCCGCTCATGCCCTGTGTCTGTCTCCTGAATCCCCCACCCCCGCTCATGCCCCGTGTCTCTCTCTTGTTGCCCCCCGCTCATGCCCCATGTCTGTCTCCTGTTAAATCCCCACCCCCCCGCTCATGCCCCGTGTCTGTCTCCTGTTCTCCCCACCCCCAGCTCATGCCCCGTGTCTGTTGTTCCCCCCACGCCCCGCTCATGCCCTGTGTCTGTCTCCTGTTGCCCCCACCCCCTGCGTCTCTCTCCTGTTGCCCCCCACCCCCCGCTCATGCCCCGTGTCTGTCTCCTGTATCCCCCACCCCCCGCTCATGCCCCGTGTCTGTCTCCTGTTCCCCCCACCCGCTCATGCCCCGTGTCTCTCTCCTGTTGCCCCCCCGCTCATGGCCCGTGTCTGTCTCCTGTTCCCCCCACCCACTCATGCCCTGTGTCTCTCTCCTGTTGCCCCCCACCCACTGCTCATGCCCCGTGTCTGTCTCCTGTACCCCCCACCCCCCGCTCATGCCCTGTGTCTCTCCTGTTGCCTCCCACTCATGCCCCGTGGCTGTCTCCTGTTCCCCCCACCCCCGCTCATGCCCCATGTCTGTCTCCTGTTCTCCCCACCCCCCGCTCATGCCCTGTGTCTGTTGTTCCCCCCACGCCCCGCTCATGCCCCGTGTCTGTCTCCTGTTCCCCCACCCCCCGCTCATGCCCCGTGTCTGTCTCCTGTAACCCCCAACCCCGCTCATTCCCCGTGTCTGTCTCCTGTTCCCCCACCCACTCATGCCCCATGTCTCTCTCCTGTTGCCCCCCCGCTCATGCCCCGTGTCTGTCTCCTGTTCCCCCACCCGCTCATGCCCCGTGTCTCTCTCCTGTTGTTGCCCCCCACCCCCTGCTCATGCCCTGTGTCTGTCTCCTGTACCCCCCCACCCCCCGCTCATGCCCCATGTCTGTCTCCTGTTAAATCCCCACCCCCCCGCTCATGCCCCGTGTCTGTCTCCTGTTCTCCCCACCCCCAGCTCATGCCCCGTGTCTGTTGTTCCCCCCACGCCCCGCTCATGCCCTGTGTCTGTCTCCTGTTGCCCCCACCCCCTGCGTCTCTCTCCTGTTGCCCCCCACCCCCCGCTCATGCCCCGTGTCTGTCTCCTGTATCCCCCACCCCCCGCTCATGCCCCGTGTCTGTCTCCTGTTCCCCCCACCCGCTCATGCCCCGTGTCTCTCTCCTGTTGCCCCCCCGCTCATGGCCCGTGTCTGTCTCCTGTTCCCCCCACCCACTCATGCCCTGTGTCTCTCTCCTGTTGCCCCCCACCCACTGCTCATGCCCCGTGTCTGTCTCCTGTACCCCCCACCCCCCGCTCATGCCCTGTGTCTCTCCTGTTGCCTCCCACTCATGCCCCGTGGCTGTCTCCTGTTCCCCCCACCCCCGCTCATGCCCCATGTCTGTCTCCTGTTCTCCCCACCCCCCGCTCATGCCCTGTGTCTGTTGTTCCCCCCACGCCCCGCTCATGCCCCGTGTCTGTCTCCTGTTCCCCCACCCCCTGCTCATGCCTCGTGTCTGTCTCCTGTTCCACCCACCCCCCGCTCATGCCGCGTGGCTGTCTCCTGTTCTCCCCACCCCCCGCTCATGCCCCGTGTCTCTCACCTGTTGGCCCCACCCCCCGCTCATGCCCCGTGTCTGTCTCCTATTACCCACCACCCCCGCTCATGCCCCGTGTCTGTCTCCAGTTCCCCCCACCCGCTCATGCCCCGTGTCTCTCTCCTGTTGCCCCCCCGCTCATGGCCTGTGTCTGTCTCCTGTTCCCCCCACCCGCCCGCTCATGCCCCGTGTCTGTCTCCTGTTCTCCCCACCCCGATCATGCCCCGTATCTGTCTCCTGTACGCCCCCACCCCCCGCTGATGCCGCGTGTCTGTCTCCTGTTCTCCCCACCCCCCCGCTCATGCCCCGTGTCTCTCACCTGTTGGCCCCACCCCCCGCTCATGCCCCGTGTCTGTCTCCTGTTGCCCCCCACCCCCCGCTCATGCCCTGTGTCTCTCTCCTGTTGCCCCCCGCTCATGCCCCGTGTCTGTCTCCTGTACCCCCCACCCCCGCTCATGCCCCGTACTTTCTCCTGTAACCCCCAACCCCGCTCCTGCCCCGTGTCTGTCTCCTGTTCCCCCTACCCGCTCATGCCCCGTGTCTCTCTCCTGTTGCCCCCCGCTCATGCCCCATGTCTGTCTCCTGTTCCCCCCCTGCTCATGCCCCATGTCTGTCTCCTGTACCCCGCCACCCCCCGCTCATGCCCTGTGTCTCTCCTGTACCCCCACGCCCCCCGCTCATGCCCCGTGTCTGTCTTCTGTTCCCCCCACCCGCTCATGCCCCGAGTCTCTCTCCTGTTGCCCCCCGCCCCCTGCTCATGCCCCGTGTCTGTCTCCTGTACCCCCCACCCCCGCTCATGCCCTGTGTCTATGGGCTGTTGCCCCCCACCCATGCCCCGTGTCTGTCTCCTGTACGCCCCCACCTCCCGCTCATGCCCCGTGTCTCTCTCCTGTTGCCCCCACCCCCTGCTCATGCCCCGTGTCTGTCTCCTATTACCCCCCACCCCCCGCTCATGCCCCGTGTCTGTCTCCTGTTCTCCCCACCCGCTCATGCCCCGTGTCTCTCTCCTGTTGCCCCCCCGCTCATGGCCCGTGTCTGTCTCCTGTTCCCCCCACCCGCTCATGCCCCGTGTCTCTCCTGTTGCCTCCCACCCCCCCGCTCATGCCCCATGTCTGTCTTCTGTTCCCCCCACTCACGCCCCATGTCTGTCTCCTGTTCTCCCCACCCCCGCTCATTTCCCGTGTCTGTCTCCTGTTGCCCCCCACCCATGCCCCATGTCTGTCTCCTGTACCCCCTCACCCCTGCTCATGCGCGTGTCTCTCTCCTGTTGCCCCCCACCCCCCTCTCATGCCCCGTGTCTGTCTACTGTTGCCCCCCACCCCCCGCGCAGCCCTGTGTCTGTCTCCTGTTTTCCCCACCCCTCGCTCATGCTCTGTATCTGTCTCCTCTTCCCCCCACCCCCCGCTCATGCCCCGTGTCTGTCTCCTGTTGCCCCCCACCCGCCCGCTCATGCCCCCTGTCTGTTTCCTGTTCTCCCAATCCCCCGCTCATGCCCCATGTCTGTCTCCTGTTCCCCCACCCGCTCATGCCCCGTGTCTCTCTTGTTGCCCCCCACCCCCTGCTCATGCCCCGTGTCTGTCTCCTGTTCTTCCCACCCCCCACTCATGCCCCGTGTCTGTCTCCTGTTCCTCCCGCCCCCGCTCATGCCCTGTGTCTGTTGTTCCCCCCACGCCCCGCTCATGCCCCGTGTCTGTCTCTTATTCCCCCACCCCCTGCTCATGCCTCGTGTCTGTCTCCTGTTCCACCCACCCCCCGCTCATGCCCTGTGTCTCTCCTGTACCCCCCGCCCCCCGCTCATGCCCCGTGTCTGTCTCCTGTTCCCCCCACCCGCTCATGCCCCGTGTCTCTCTCCTGTTGCCCCCCTGCTCATGCCCCATGTCTGTCTCCTGTTCCCCCCACCCGCTCATGCCCTGTGTCTCTCTCCTGTTGCCCCCAACCCCTGCTCATGCCCGTGTCTGTCTCCTGTACCCCCCACCGTCCGCTCATGCCCTGTGTCTGTGGGCTGTTGCCCCCCACCCATGCCCCGTGTCTGTCTCCTGTATGCCCCCACCCCCCGCTCATGCCCCGTGTCTCTCTCCTGTTGCCCCCACCCCCCGCTCATGCCCCGTGTCTGTCTCCTATTACCCCCCACCCCCCCGCTCATGCCCCGTGTCTGTCTCCTGTTCCCCCACCCGCTCATGCCCGTGTCTCTCTCCTGTTGCCCCCCTTCTCATGCCCCGTGTCTGTCTCCTGTACCCCCCACCCCCCGCTCATGCCCTGTGTCTCTCCTGTACCCCCCGCCCCCCGCTCATGCCCCGTGTCTGTCTCCTGTTCCCCCCACACGCTCATGCCCCGTGTCTCTCTCCTGTTGCCCCCCTGCTCATGCCCCATGTCTGTCTCCTGTTCCCCCCACCTGCTCATGCCCTGTGTCTCTCTCCTGTTGCCCCCCACCCCCTGCTCATGCCCGTGTCTGTCTCCTGTACCCCCCACCGTCTGCTCATGCCCTGTGTCTGTGGGCTTTTGCCCCCCACCCATGCCCCGTGTCTGTCTCCTGTACACCCCACCCCCCGCTCATGCTCCATGTCTCTCTCCTGTTGCCCCCACCCCTCGCTTATGCCCCGTGTCTGTCTCCTATTACCCCCCACCCCCCCGCTCATGCCCCGTGTCTGTCTCCTGTTCTCCCCACCCCCGCTCATGCCCCGTGTCTGTTTCCTGTACGCCCCCACCCCCCGCTCATGCCCCGTGTCTCTCTCCTGTTGCCCCCACCCCCCGCTCATGCCCCGTGTCTGTCTCCTATTACCCCCCACCCCCCGCTCATGCCCCGTGTTTGTCTCCTGTTCCCCCCACCCGCTCATGCCCGTGTCTCTCTCCTGTTGCCCCCCTTCTCATGCCCCGTGTCTGTCTCCTGTACCCCCCACCCCCCGCTCATGCCCTGTGTCTCTCCTGTACCCCCGGCCACCCGCTCATGCCCCGTATCTGTCTCCTGTTCCCCCCACCCGCTCATGCCCCATGTCTCTCTCCTGTTGCCCCCCTGCTCATGCCCCATGTCTGTCTCCTGTTCCCCCCACCTGCTCATGCCCTGTGTCTCTCTCCTGTTGCCCCCCACCCCCTGCTCATGCCCGTGTCTGTCTCCTGTACCCCCCACCATCTGCTCATGCCCTGTGTCTGTGGGCTTTTGCCCCCCACCCATGCCCCGTGTCTGTCTCCTGTACACCCCACCCCTCGCTCATGCCCCGTGTCTGTCTCCTATTACCCCCCACCCCCCCGCTCATGCCCCGTGTCTGTCTCCTGTTCCCCCCACCCGCTCATGCCCCGTGTCTCTCTCCTGTTGCCCCCCCGCTCATGGCCCGTGTCTGTCTCCTGTTCTCCCCACCCCCGCTCATGCCCCGTATCTGTCTCCTGTATGCCCCCACCCCCCGCTCATGCCCCGTGTCTCTCTCCTGTTGCCCCCACCCCCCGCTCATGCCCCGTGTCTGTCTCCTATTACCCCCCACCCCCCGCTCATGCCCCGTGTCTGTCTCCTGTTCCCCCCACCCGCTCATGCCCCGTGTCTCTCTCCTGTTGCCCCCCCGCTCATGGCCCGTGTCTGTCTCCTGTTCCCCCCACCCGCTCATGCCCCGTGTCTCTCCTGTTGCCTCCCACCCCCCCGCTCATGCCCAATGTCTGTCTTCTGTTCCCCCCACTCATGCGCCATGTCTGTCTCCTGTTCTCCCCACCCCGCTCATGCCCCGTGTCTGTCTCCTGTTGCCCCCCACCCATGCCCCATGTCTGTCTCCTGTACCCCCTCACCCCCGCTCATGCGCGTGTCTCTCTCCTGTTGCCCCCCACCCCCCACTCATGTCCCGTGTCTGTCTACTAATGCCCCCCACCCCCCGCTCATGCCCTGTGTCTGTCTCCTGTTCTCCCCACCCCTCGCTCATGCTCTGTATCTGTCTCCTCTTCCCCCCACCCCCCGCTCATGCCCCGTGTCTGTCTCCTGTTGCCCCCCACCCGGCCGCTCATGCCCCGTGTCTGTTTCCTGTTCTCCCCATCCCCCGCTCATGCCCCATGTCTGTCTCCTGTTCCCCCACCCGCTCATGCCCCGTGTCTCTCTTGTTGCCCCCCACCCCCCTGCTCATGCCCCGTGTCTGTCTCCTGTTCTCCCCACCCCCCACTCATGCCCCGTGTCTGTCTCCTGTTCCTCCCGCCCGCGCTCAAGCCCTGTGTCTGTCTCATGTTGCCCCCCACCCCCCTGCTCATGCCCCATGTCTGTCTCCTATTACCCCCCACCCCCCGCTCATGCCCCGTGTCTGTCTCCTGTTCTCCCCACCCCCGCTCATGCCCCGTATCTGTCTCCTGTATGCCCCCACTCCCCGCTCATGCCCCGTGTCTCTCTCCTGTTGCCCCCACCCCCCGCTCATGCCCCGTGTCTGTTTCCTATTACCCCCCACCCCCTGCTCATGCCCCGTGTCTGTCTCCTGTTCCCCCCACCTGCTCATGCCCCGTGTCTCTCTCCTGTTGCCCCCCCGCTCATGGCCCATGTCTGTCTTCTGTTCCCCCCACCCGCTCATGCCCCGTGTCTCTCCTGTTGCCTCCCACCCCCCCGCTCATGCCCCATGTCTGTCTTCTGTTCCCCCCACTCATGCCCCATGTCTGTCTCCTGTTCTCCCCACCCCGCTCATGCCCCGTGTCTGTCTCCTGTTGCCCGCCACCCATGCCCCATGTCTGTCTCCTGTACCCCCTCACCCCTGCTCATGCGCGTGTCTCTCTCCTGTTGCCCCTCCACCCCCCTCTCATGCCCCGTGTCTGTCTACTGTTGCCCTCCACCCCCGCTCATGCCCTGTGTCTGTCTCCTGTTCTCCCCACCCCTCGCTCATGCTCTGTATCTGTCTCCTCTTCCCCCCGCTCATGCCCCGTGTCTGTCTCCTGTTGCCCCCCACCCGCCCGCTCATGCCCCGTGTCTGTTTCCTGTTCTCCCCATCCCCCGCTCATGCCCCATGTCTGTCTCCTGTTCCCCCACCCGCTCATGCCCCATGTCTCTCTTGTTGCCCCCCACCCCCCTGCTCATGCCCCGTGTCTGTCTCCTGTTCTCCCCACCCCACACTCATGCCCCGTGTCTGTCTCCTGTTCCTCCCGCCCGCGCTCAAGCCCTGTGTCTGTCTCATGTTGCCCCCCACCCCCCTGCTCATGCCCCGTGTCTGTCTCCTGTTCTCCCCACCCCCCACTCATGCCCCATGTCTGTCTCCTGTTCCCCCCACCCGCTCATGCCCCGTGTCTCTCTCCTGTTGCCCCCCCGCTCATGGCCCGTGTCTGTCTCCTGTTCCCCCCACCCACTCATGCCCTGTGTCTCTCTCCTGTTGCCCCCCACCCACTGCTCATGCCCCGTGTCTGTCTCCTGTACCCCCCACCCCCCGCTCATGCCCTGTGTCTCTCCTGTTGCCTCCCACTCATGCCCCGTGGCTGTCTCCTGTTCCCCCCACCCCGCTCATGCCCCATGTCTGTCTCCTGTTCTCCCCACCCCCGGCTCATGCCCTGTGTCTCTCTCCTGTTGCCCCCCACCCCCCGCTCATGCCCCGTGTCTGTCTCCTATTACCCACCACCCCCCGCTCATGCCCCGTGTCTGTCTCCAGTTCCCCCCACCCGCTCATGCCCCGTGTCTCTCTCCTGTTGCCCCCCCGCTCATGGCCTGTGTCTGTCTCCTGTTCCCCCCACCCGCCCGCTCATGCCCCGTGTCTGTCTCCTGTTCTCCCCACCCCCGCTCATGCCCCGTATCTGTCTCCTGTACGCCCCCACCCCCGCTGATGCCGCGTGTCTGTCTCCTGTTCTCCCCACCCCCCCGCTCATGCCCCGTGTCTCTCACCTGTTGGCCCCACCCCCCGCTCATGCCCCGTGTCTGTCTCCTGTTGCCCCCCGCTCATGCCCTGTGTCTCTCTCCTGTTGCCCCCCGCTCATGCCCCGTACTTTCTCCTGTAACCCCCAACCCCGCTCCTGCCCCGTGTCTGTCTCCTGTTCCCCCCACCCGCTCATGCCCCGTGTCTCTCTCCTGTTGCCCCCCGCTCATGCCCCATGTCTGTCTCCTGTTCCCCCCCTGCTCATGCCCCATGTCTGCCTCCTGTACCCCCCCTCATGCCCTGTGTCTCTCCTGTACCCCCACGCCCCCCGCTCATGCCCCGTGTCTGTCTTCTGTTCCCCCCACCCGCTCATGCCCCGTGTCTCTCTCCTGTTGCCCCCCGCCACCTGCTCATGCCCCGTGTCTGTCTCCTGTACCCCCCACCGCCGCTCATGCCCTGTGTCTATGGGCTGTTGCCCCCCACCCATGCCCCGTGTCTGTCTCTTGTACGCCCCCACCTCCCGCTCATGCCCCGTGTCTCTCTCCTGTTGCCCCCACCCCCCGCTCATGCCCCGTGTCTGTCTCCTATTACCCCCCACCACCCCGCTCATGCCCCGTGTCTGTCTCCTGTTCTCCCCACCCCTGCTCATGCCCCGTATCTGTCTCCTGTTCCCCCCACCCCCCGCTCATGCCCCGTGTCTGTCTCCTGTTCTCCCCACCCTCCCGCTCATGCCCCGTGTCTCTCACCTGTTGGCCCCACCCCCCGCTCATGCCCCGTGTCTGTCTCCTGTTGCCTCCCACCTCCAGCTCATGCCCTGTGTCTCTCTCCTGTTGCCCCCCGCTCATGCCCTGTGTCTGTCTCCTGAATCCCCCACCCCCGCTCATACCCCGTGTCTCTCTCCTGTTGCCCCCCACCACCGCTCATGCCCCATGTCTTCCTCTTGTCCCCCCTCCTATGATGCCCCTTTTTGACCTCTTGTTCCCCCACCCCCCGCTCATGCCCTGTGTCTTCCTCCCGTCCCTCCACATCTCGCTGATGCCCTGTGTCTTCCTCCTGTTCCCTCCCACCCCCTGCTCATGCCCCGTGTCTTCCTCTTGTCCCCCCATCTATGATGCCCCTTGTTGACCTCTTGTTCCACCCACCCCCCGCTCATACCCCGTGTCTCCCTTCTTACCCCCCATCCCCGCTCATTATCTATGTCTGCACTGTTGGAACAGGGCAGACACGGGGCATGAGCGGGGGTGGGGGCCCCACCTTGCCCTACCCCCGCTCATGCCCCGTGTCTCTCCTGTTCACCCCCGCTCATTCTCCGTGTCTGTCTCCCTCCTTTTCCCCCAGCTCATGGCCCTGTCTCCCCTGTTCACCCCCACCCACCGCTCATGCCCCGTGTCTGTCTCCTGTTCCCCCCACCCGCTCATGCCCCGTGTCTCTCTCTTGTTGCCCCCCGCTCATGCCCCATGTCTGTCTCCTGTTAAACCCCCACCCCCTCGCTCATGCCCCGTGTCTGTCTCCTGTTCTCCCCACCCCCAGCTCATGCCCCGTGTCTGTTGTTCCCCCCACGCCCCGCTCATGCCCCGTGACTGTCTCCTGTTCCCCCACCCCCCGCTCATGCCCTGTGTCTGTCTCCTGTTGCCCCCACCCCCTGCGTCTCTCTCCTGTTGCCCCCCACCCCCCGCTCATGCCCCGTGTCTGTCTCCTGTATCCCCCACCCCCCGCTCATGCCCCGTGTCTGTCTCCTGTTCCCCCCCACCCGCTCATGCCCCGTGTCTCTCTCCTGTTGCCCCCCGCTCATGGCTCATGGCCCGTGTCTGTCTCCTGTTCCCCCCACCCACTCATGCCCTGTGTCTCTCTCCTGTTGCCCCCCACCCACTGCTCATGCCCCGTGTCTGTCTCCTGTACCCCCCACCCCCCGCTCATGCCCTGTGTCTCTCCTGTTGCCTCCTACTCATGCCCCGTGGCTGTCTACTGTTCCCCCCACCCCGCTCATGCCCCATGTCTGTCTCCTGTTCTCCCCACCCCCCGCTCATGCCCTGTGTCTCTCTCCTGTTGCCCCCACCCCCCGCTCATGCCCCGTGTCTGTCTCCTATTACCCACCACCCCCCGCTCATGCCCCGTGTCTGTCTCCAGTTCCCCCCACCCGCTCATGCCCCGTGTCTCTCTCCTGTTGCCCACCCACTCATGGCCTGTGTCTGTCTCCTGTTCCCCCCACCCGCCCGCTCATGCCCCGTGTCTGTCTCCTGTTCGCCCCACCCCCGCTCATGCCCCGTATCTGTCTCCTGTACGCCCCCACCCCCCGCTGATGCCCCGTGTCTGTCTTCTGTTCCCCCAACCCGCTCATGCCCCGTGTCTCTCACCTGTTGCCCCCCGCCCCCTGCTCATGCCCCGTGTCTGTCTCCTGTACCCCCCACCCCCGCTCATGCCCTGTGTCTGTCTCCTGTACGCCCCCACCTCCCGCTCATGCCCCGTGTCTCTCTCCTGTTGCCCCCACCGCTGCTCATGCCCCGTGTCTGTCTCCTATTACCCCCCCACCACCACCTCTCATGCCCCGTGTCTGTCTCCTGTTCTCCCCACCCCCGCTCATGCCCCGTATCTGTCTCCTGTTCCCCCCACCCCCCGCTCATGCCCCGTGTCTGTCTCCTGTTCTCCCCACCCTCCCGCTCATGCCCCGTGTCTCTCACCTGTTGGCCCCACCCCCCGCTCATGCCCCGTGTCTGTCTCCTGTTGCCTCCCACCTCCCGCTCATGCCCTGTGTCTCTCTCCTGTTGCCCCCCGCTCATGCCCTGTGTCTGTCTCCTGAATCCCCCACCCCCGCTCATACCCCGTGTCTCTCTCCTGTTGCCCCCCACCACCGCTCATGCCCCGTGTATTTCTCTTGTCCCCCCTCCTATGATGCCCCTTTTTGACCTCTTGTTCCCCCACCCCCCGCTCATGCCCTGTGTCTTCCTCCCGTCCCCCCACATCTCGCTGATGCCTTGTGTCTTCCTCCTGTTCCCTCCCACCCCCTGCTCATGCCCCGTGTCTTCCTCTTGTCCCCCCATCTATGATGCCCCTTGTTGACCTCTTGTTCCACCCACCCCCCGCTCATGCCCCGTGTCTCCCTTCTTACCCCCCACCCCCGCTCATTATCTGTGTCTGCACTGTTGGAACAGGGCAGAATCGGGGCATGAGCGGGGGTGGGGGCCCCACCTTTCCCTACCCCCGCTCATGCCCCGTGTCTCTCCTGTTCACCCCCACTCATTCTCCGTGTCTGTCTCCCTCCTTTTCCCCCCGCTCATGGCCCTTGTCTCCCCTGTTCACCCCCACCCACCGCTCATGCCCCGTGTCTGTCTCCTGTTCCCCCCACCCGCTCATGCCCCGTGTCTCTCTCTTGTTGCCCCCCGCTCATGCCCCATGTCTGTCTCCTGTTAAACCCCCACCCCCCCCACTCATGCCCCGTGTCTGTCTCCTGTTCTCCCCACCCCCAGCTCATGCCCCATGTCTGTTGTTCCCCCCACCCACCGCTCATGCCCCGTGTCTGTCTCCTGTTCCCCCCACCCGCTCATGCCCCGTGTCTCTCTCTTGTTGCCCCCCGCTCATGCCCCATGTCTGTCTCCTGTTAAACCCCCACCCCCCCCACTCATGCCCCGTGACTGTCTCCTGTTCCCCCACCCCCCGCTCATGCCCTGTGTCTGTCTCCTGTTGCCCCCACCCCCTGCGTCTCTCTCCTGTTGCCCCCCACCCCCCGCTCATGCCCCATGTCTGTCTCCTGTATCCCCCACCCCCCGCTCATGCCCCGTGTCTGTCTCCTGTTCCCCCCACCCGCTCATGCCCCATGTCTCTCTCCTGTTGCCCCCCCGCTCATGGCCCGTGTCTGTCTCCTGTTCCCCCCACCCACTCATGCCCTTGTCTCTCTCCTGTTGCCCCCACCCACTGCTCATGCCCCGTGTCTGTCTCCTGTACCCCCCACCCCCCGCTCATGCCCTGTGTCTCTCCTGTTGCCTCCCACTCATGCCCCGTGGTTGTCTCCTGTTCCCCCCACCCCGCTCATGCCCCATGTCTGTCTCCTGTTCTCCCCACCCTCCGCTCATGCCCTGTGTCTGTTGTTCCCCCCACGCCCCGCTCCTGCCCCGTGTCTGTCTCCTGTTCCCCCACCGCCTGCTCATGCCTCGTGTCTGTCTCCTGTTCCACCCACCCCCCGCTCATGCCGCGTGTCTGTCTCCTGTTCTCCCCACCCCCCGCTCATGCCCCGTGTCTCTCACCTGTTGGCCCCACCCCCCGCTCATGCCCCGTGTCTGTCTCCTGTTGCCCCCCACCCCCCGCTCATGCCCTGTGTCTCTCTCCTGTTGCCCCCCGCTCATGCCCCGTGTCTGTCTCCTGTACCCCCCACCCCCGCTCATGCCCCGTGTCTGTCTCCTGTAACCCCCAACCCCGCTCATGCCCCGTGTCTGTCTCCTGTTCCCCCACCCACTCATGCCCCATGTCTCTCTCCTGTTGCCCCCCCGCTCATGCCCCGTGTCTGTCTCCTGTTCCCCCACCCGCTCATGCCCCGTGTCTCTCTCCTGTTGTTGCCCCCCACCCCCTGCTCATGCCCCGTGTCTGTCTCCTGTACCCCCCCACCCCCCGCTCATGCCCCGTGTCTGTCTCCTGTTCTCCCCACCCCCGCTCATGCCCCGTATCTGTCTCCTGTATGCCCCCACCCCCCGCTCATGCCCCGTGTCTCTCTCCTGTTGCCCCCACCCCCCACTCATGCCCCGTGTCTGTCTCCTATTACCCACCACCCCCCGCTCATGCCCCGTGTCTGTCTCCTGTTCCCCCCACCCGCTCATGCCCCGTGTCTCTCTCCTGTTGCCCCCCCGCTCATGGCCCGTGTCTGTCTCCTGTTCCCCCCACCCGCCCGCTCATGCCCCGTGTCTGTCTCCTGTTCTCCCCACCCCCGCTCATGCCCCGTATCTGTCTCCTGTACGCCCCCACCCCCCACCCCCCGCTGATGCCGCGTGTCTGTCTCCTGTTCTCCCCACCCCCCGCTCATGCCCCGTGTCTCTCACCTGTTGACCCCACCCCCCGCTCATGCCCCGTGTCTGTCTCCTGTTGCCCCCCACCCCCTGCTCATGCCCTGTGTCTCTCTCCTGTTGCCCCCCGCTCATGCCCCGTGTCTGTCTCCTGTACCTCCCACCCCCGCTCATGCCCCGTACTGTCTCCTGTAACCCCCAACCCTGCTCCTGCCCCGTGTCTGTCTCCTGTTCCCCCACCCGCTCATGCCCCGTGTCTCTCTCCTGTTGCCCCCCGCTCATGCCCCATGTCTGTCTCCTGTTCCCCCCTGCTCATGCCCCATGTCTGTCTCCTGTACCACCCACCCCCCGCTCATGCCCTGTGTCTCTCTCCTGTTGCCCCCCGCTCATGCCCCGTGTCTGTCTCCTGTACCCCCCACCCCCGCTCATGCCCCGTACTTTCTCCTGTAACCCCCAACCCCGCTCCTGTCCCGTGTCTGTCTCCTGTTCCCCCCACCCGCTCATGCCCCGTGTCTCTCTCCTGTTGCCCCCCGCTCATGCCCCATGTCTGTCTCCTGTTCCCCCCCTGCTCATGCCCCATGTCTGTCTCCTGTACCCCCCACCCCCTGCTCATGCCCTGTGTCTCTCCTGTACCCCCACGCCCCCCGCTCATGCCCCGTGTCTGTCTTCTGTTCCCCCAACCCGCTCATGCCCCGTGTCTCTCTCCTGTTGCCCCCCGCCCCCTGCTCATGCCCCGTGTCTGTCTCCTGTACCCCCCACCCCCGCTCATGCCCTGTGTCTATGGGCTGTTGCCCCCCACCCATGCCCCGTGTCTGTCTCCTGTACGCCCCCACCTCCCGCTCATGCCCCGTGTCTCTCTCCTGTTGCCCCCACCGCCTGCTCATGCCCCGTGTCTGTCTCCTATTACCCCCCCACCACCACCTCTCATGCCCCGTGTCTGTCTCCTGTTCTCCCCACCCCCGCTCATGCCCCGTATCTGTCTCATGTTCCCCCCACCCCCCGCTCATGCCCCGTGTCTGTCTCCTGTTCTCCCCACCCTCCCGCTCATGCCCCGTGTCTCTCACCTGTTGGCCCCACCCCCCGCTCATGCCCCGTGTCTGTCTCCTGTTGCCTCCCACCTCCCGCTCATGCCCTGTGTCTCTCTCCTGTTGCCCCCCGCTCATGCCCTGTGTCTGTCTCCTGAATCCCCCACCCCCGCTCATACCCCGTGTCCCTCTCCTGTTGCCCCCCACCACCGCTCATGCCCCGTGTATTTCTCTTGTCCCCCCTCCTATGATGCCCCTTTTTGACCTCTTGTTCCCCCACCCCCCGCTCATGCCCTGTGTCTTCCTCCCGTCCCCCCACATCTCGCTGATGCCCTGTGTCTTCCTCCTGTTCCCTCCCACCCCCTGCTCATGCCCCGTGTCTTCCTCTTGTCCCCCATCTATGATGCCCCTTGTTGACCTCTTGTTCCACCCACCCCCCGCTCATGCCCCGTGTCTCCCTTCTTACCCCCCACCCCCGCTCATTATCTGTGTCTGCACTGTTGGAACAGGGCAGAATCGGGGCATGAGCGGGGGTGGGGGCCCCACCGTTCCCTACCCCCGCTCATGCCCCGTGTCTCTCCTGTTCACCCCCACTCATTCTCCGTGTCTGTCTCCCTCCTTTTCCCCCCGCTCATGGCCCTTGTCTCCCCTGTTCACCCCCACCCACCGCTCATGCCCCGTGTCTGTCTCCTGTTCCCCCCACCCGCTCATGCCCCGTGTCTCTCTCTTGTTGCCCCCCGCTCATGCCCCATGTCTGTCTCCTGTTAAACCCCCACCCCCCCACTCATGCCCCGTGTCTGTCTCCTGTTCTCCCCACCCCGAGCTCATGCCCCGTGTCTGTTGTTCCCCCCACCCACCGCTCATGCCCCATGTCTGTCTCCTGTTCCCCCCACCCGCTCATGCCCCGTGTCTCTCTCTTGTTGCCCCCCGCTCATGCCCCATGTCTGTCTCCTGTTAAACCCCCACCCCCCCCACTCATGCCCCGTGACTGTCTCCTGTTCCCCCACCCCCCGCTCATGCCCTGTGTCTGTCTCCTGTTGCCCCCACCCCCTGCGTCTCTCTCCTGTTGCCCCCCACCCCCCGCTCATGCCCCATGTCTGTCTCCTGTATCCCCCACCCCCCGCTCATGCCCCGTGTCTGTCTCCTGTTCCCCCCACCCGCTCATGCCCCATGTCTCTCTCCTGTTGCCCCCCCGCTCATGGCCCGTGTCTGTCTCCTGTTCCCCCCACCCACTCATGCCCTTGTCTCTCTCCTGTTGCCCCCACCCACTGCTCATGCCCCGTGTCTGTCTCCTGTACCCCCCACCCCCCGCTCATGCCCTGTGTCTCTCCTGTTGCCTCCCACTCATGCCCCGTGGCTGTCTCCTGTTCCCCCCACCCCGCTCATGCCCCATGTCTGTCTCCTGTTCTCCCCACCCCCCGCTCATGCCCTGTGTCTGTTGTTCCCCCCATGCCCCGCTCATGCCCCGTGTCTGTCTCCTGTTCCCCCACCCCCTGCTCATGCCTCGTGTCTGTCTCATGTTCCACCCACCCCCCGCTCATGCCGCGTGTCTGTCTCCTGTTCTCCCCACCCCCCGCTCATGCCCCGTGTCTCTCACCTGTTGGCCCCACCCCCCGCTCATGCCCCGTGTCTGTCTCCTGTTGCCCCCCACCCCCCGCTCATGCCCTGTGTCTCTCTCCTGTTGCCCCCCGCTCATGCCCCGTGTCTGTCTCCTGTACCCCCCACCCCCGCTCATGCCCCGTGTCTGTCTCCTGTAACCCCCAACCCCGCTCATGCCCCGTGTCTGTCTCCTGTTCCCCCACCCACTCATGCCCCATGTCTCTCTCCTGTTGCCCCCCCGCTCATGCCCCGTGTCTGTCTCCTGTTCCCCCACCCGCTCATGCCCCGTGTCTCTCTCCTGTTGTTGCCCCCCACCCCCTGCTCATGCCCCGTGTCTGTCTCCTGTACCCCCCCACCCCCCGCTCATGCCCCGTGTCTGTCTCCTGTTCTCCCCACCCCCGCTCATGCCCCGTATCTGTCTCCTGTATGCCCCCACCCCCCGCTCATGCCCCGTGTCTCTCTCCTGTTGCCCCCACCCCCCACTCATGCCCCGTGTCTGTCTCCTATTACCCACCACCCCCCGCTCATGCCCCGTGTCTGTCTCCTGTTCCCCCCACCCGCTCATGCCCCGTGTCTCTCTCCTGTTGCCCCCCGCTCATGGCCCGTGTCTGTCTCCTGTTCCCCCCACCCGCCCGCTCATGCCCCGTGTCTGTCTCCTGTTCTCCCCACCCCCGCTCATGCCCCGTATCTGTCTCCTGTACGCCCCCACCCCCCACCCCCCGCTGATGCCGCGTGTCTGTCTCCTGTTCTCCCCACCCCCCCGCTCATGCCCCGTGTCTCTCACCTGTTGACCCCACCCCCATGCTCATGCCCCGTGTCTGTCTCCTGTTGCCCCCCACCCCCTGCTCATGCCCTGTGTCTCTCTCCTGTTGCCCCCCGCTCATGCCCCGTGTCTGTCTCCTGTACCTCCCACCCCCGCTCATGCCCCGTACTGTCTCCTGTAACCCCCAACCCTGCTCCTGCCCCGTGTCTGTCTCCTGTTCCCCCACCCGCTCATGCCCCGTGTCTCTCTCCTGTTGCCCCCCGCTCATGCCCCATGTCTGTCTCCTGTTCCCCCCTGCTCATGCCCCATGTCTGTCTCCTGTACCACCCACCCCCCGCTCATGCCCTGTGTCTCTCCTGTACCCCCACGCCCCCCGCTCATGCCCCGTGTCTGTCTTCTGTTCCCCCCACCCGCTCATGCCCCGTGTCTCTCTCCTGTTGCCCCCCGCTCATGCTCCATGTCTGTCTCCTGTTTCCCCCACCCGCTCATGCCCTGTTTCTCTCTCCTGTTGCCCCCCACCCCCTGCTCATGCCCCGTGTCGGTCTCCTGTACCCCCCACCCCCGCTCATGCCCTGTGTCTATGGGCTGTTGCCCCCCACCCATGCCCCCTGTCTGTCTCCTGTATGCCCCCACCCCCCGCTCATGCCCCGTGTCTCTCTTCTGTTGCCCCCACCCCCCGCTCATGCCCCGTGTCTGTCTCCTATTACCCCCCACCCCCCCGCTCATGCCCCGTGTCTGTCTCCTGTTCTCCCCACCCCCGCTCATGCCCCGTATCTGTCTCCTGTTCCCCCCACCCCCCGCTCATGCCCCGTGTCTGTCTCCTGTTCTCCCCACCCTCCCGCTCATGCCCCGTGTCTCTCACCTGTTGGCCCCACCCCCCGCTCATGCCCCGTGTCTGTCTCCTGTTGCCTCCCACCTCCCGCTCATGCCCTGTGTCTCTCTCCTGTTGCCCCCCGCTCATGCCCTGTGTCTGTCTCCTGAATCCCCCACCCCCGCTCATACCCCGTGTATCTCTCCTGTTGCCCCCCACCACCGCTCATGCCCCGTGTCTTCCTCTTGTCCCCCCTCCTATGATGCCCCTTGTTGACCTCTTGTTCCCCCACCCCCCGCTCATGCCCCGTGTCTTCCTCCCGTCCCCACACTTCTCGCTGATGCCCTGTGTCTTCCTCCTGTTCCCTCCCACCCCATGCTCATGCCCCGTGTCTTCCTCTTGTCCCCCCATCTATGATGCCCCTTGTTGACCTCTTGTTCCACCCACCCCCCGCTCATGCCCCATGTCTCCCTTCTTACCCCCCACCCCCCGCTCATTATCTGTGTCTACACTGTTGGAACAGGGAAGACACGGGGCATGAGCGGGGGTGGGGGCCCCACCTTGCCCTACCCCCGCTCATGCCCCATGTCTCTCCTGTTCACCCCCGCTCATGCCCCGTGTCTGTCTTCTGTTCCCCCCACCCGCTCATGCCCCGTGTCTCTCTCCTGTTGCCCCCCGCCCCCTGCTCATGCCCCGTGTCTCTCTCCTGTTGCCCCCCCCCTCATGGCCTGTGTCTGTCTCCTGTTCCCCCCACCCGCCCGCTCATGCCCCGTATCTGTCTCCTGTACGCCCCCACCCCCCGCTGATGCCGCGTGTCTGTCTCCTGTTCTCCCCACCCCCCCGCTCATGCCCCGTGTCTCTCACCTGTTGGCCCCACCCCCCGCTCATGCCCCGTGTCTGTATCCTGTTGCCCCCCACCCCCCGCTCATGCCCTGTGTCTCTCTCCTGTTGCCCCCTGCTCATGCCCCGTGTCTGTCTCCTGTACCCCCCACCCCCGCTCATGCCCCGTACTTTCTCCTGTAACCCCCAACCCCGCTCCTGCCCCGTGTCTGTCTCCTGTTCCCCCCACCCGCTCATGCCCCGTGTCTCTCTCCTGTTGCCCCCCGCTCATGCCCCATGTCTGTCTCCTGTTCCCCCCCTGCTCATGCCCCATGTCTGTCTCCTGTACCCCCCCACCCCCCGCTCATGCCCTGTGTCTCTCCTGTACCCCCACGCCCCCCGCTCATGCCCCGTGTCTGTCTTCTGTTCCCCCCACCCGCTCATGCCCCGTGTCTCTCTCCTGTTGACCCCCGCCCCCTGCTCATGCCCCGTGTCTGTCTCCTGTACCCCCCACCCCCGCTCATGCCCTGTGTCTATGGGCTGTTGCCCCCCACCCATGCCCCGTGTCTGTCTCCTGTACGCCCCCACCTCCCGCTCATGCCTCGTGTCTCTCTCCTGTTGCCCCCACCCCCCGCTCATGCCCCGTGTCTGTCTCCTATTACCCCCCACCACCCCGCTCATGCCCCGTGTCTGTCTCCTGTTCTCCCCACCCCCGCTCATGCCCCGTATCTGTCTCCTGTTCCCCCCACCCCCCGCTCATGCCCCGTGTCTGTCTCCTGTTCTCCCCACCCTCCCGCTCATGCCCCGTGTCTCTCACCTGTTGGCCCCACCCCCCGCTCATGCCCCGTGTCTGTCTCCTGTTGCCTCCCACCTCCCACTCATGCCCTGTGTCTCTCTCCTGTTGCCCCCCGCTCATGCCCTGTGTCTGTCTCCTGAATCCCCCACCCCCGCTCATGCCCCGTGTCTCTCTCTTGTTGCCCCCCGCTCATGCCCCATGTCTGTCTCCTGTTAAATCCCCACCCCCCCGCTCATGCCCCGTGTCTGTCTCCTGTTCTCCCCACCCCCAGCTCATGCCCCGTGTCTGTTGTTCCCCCCACGCCCCGCTCATGCCCCGTGACTGTCTCCTGTTCCCCTACCCCCCGCTCATGCCCCGTGTCTGTCTCCTGTTGCCTCCCACCTCCCAATCATGCCCCGTGTCTCTCTCCTGTTGCCCCCCGCTCATGCCCTGTGTCTGTCTCCTGAATCCCCCACCCCCGCTCATGCCCCGTGTCTCTCTCTTGTTGCCCCCCGCTCATGCCCCATGTCTGTCTCCTGTTAAATCCCCACCCCCCCGCTCATGCCCCGTGTCTGTCTCCTGTTCTCCCCACCCCCAGCTCATGCCCCGTGTCTGTTGTTCCCCCCACGCCCCGCTCATGCCCTGTGTCTGTCTCCTGTTGCCCCCACCCCCTGCGTCTCTCTCCTGTTGCCCCCCACCCCCCGCTCATGCCCCGTGTCTGTCTCCTGTATCCCCCACCCCCCGCTCATGCCCCGTGTCTGTCTCCTGTTCCCCCCACCCGCTCATGCCCCGTGTCTCTCTCCTGTTGCCCCCCCGCTCATGGCCCGTGTCTGTCTCCTGTTCCCCCCACCCACTCATGCCCTGTGTCTCTCTCCTGTTGCCCCCCACCCACTGCTCATGCCCCGTGTCTGTCTCCTGTACCCCCCACCCCCCGCTCATGCCCTGTGTCTCTCCTGTTGCCTCCCACTCATGCCCCGTGGCTGTCTCCTGTTCCCCCCACCCCCGCTCATGCTCCATGTCTGTCTCCTGTTCTCCCCACCCCCCGCTCATGCCCTGTGTCTGTTGTTCCCCCCACGCCCCGCTCATGCCCCGTGTCTGTCTCCTGTTCCCCCACCCCCCGCTCATGCCCCGTGTCTGTCTCCTGTAACCCCCAACCCCGCTCATTCCCCGTGTCTGTCTCCTGTTCCCCCACCCACTCATGCCCCATGTCTCTCTCCTGTTGCCCCCCCGCTCATGCCCCGTGTCTGTCTCCTGTTCCCCCACCCGCTCATGCCCCGTGTCTCTCTCCTGTTGTTGCCCCCCACCCCCTGCTCATTCCCTGTGTCTGTCTCCTGTACCCCCCCACCCCCCGCTCATGCCCCATGTCTGTCTCCTGTTAAATCCCCACCCCCCCGCTCATGCCCCGTGTCTGTCTCCTGTTCTCCCCACCCCCAGCTCATGCCCCGTGTCTGTTGTTCCCCCCACGCCCCGCTCATGCCCTGTGTCTGTCTCCTGTTGCCCCCACCCCCTGCGTCTCTCTCCTGTTGCCCCCCAACCCCCGCTCATGCCCCGTGTCTGTCTCCTGTATCCCCCACCCCCCGCTCATGCCCCGTGTCTGTCTCCTGTTCCCCCCACCCGCTCATGCCCCGTGTCTCTCTCCTGTTGCCCCCCCGCTCATGGCCCGTGTCTGTCTCCTGTTCCCCCCACCCACTCATGCCCTGTGTCTCTCTCCTGTTGCCCCCCACCCACTGCTCATGCCCCGTGTCTGTCTCCTGTACCCCCCACCCCCCGCTCATGCCCTGTGTCTCTCCTGTTGCCTCCCACTCATGCCCCGTGGCTGTCTCCTGTTCCCCCCACCCCCGCTCATGCCCCATGTCTGTCTCCTGTTCTCCCCACCCCCCGCTCATGCCCTGTGTCTGTTGTTCCCCCCACGCCCCGCTCATGCCCCGTGTCTGTCTCCTGTTCCCCCACCCCCTGCTCATGCCTCGTGTCTGTCTCCTGTTCCACCCACCCCCCGCTCATGCCGCGTGGCTGTCTCCTGTTCTCCCCACCCCCCGCTCATGCCCCGTGTCTCTCACCTGTTGGCCCCACCCCCCGCTCATGCCCCGTGTCTGTCTCCTGTACCCCCCACCCCGCTCATGCCCCGTGTCTGTCTCCTGTAACCCCCAACCCCGCTCATTCCCCGTGTCTGTCTCCTGTTCCCCCACCCACTCATGCCCCATGTCTCTCTCCTGTTGCCCCCCCGCTCATGCCCCGTGTCTGTCTCCTGTTCCCCCACCCGCTCATGCCCCGTGTCTCTCTCCTGTTGTTGCCCCCCACCCCCTGCTCATGCCCTGTGTCTGTCTCCTGTACCCCCCCACCCCCCGCTCATGCCCCGTGTCTGTCTCCTGTTCTCCCCACCCCCTCTCATGCCCCGTATCTGTCTCCTGTATGCCCCCACCCCCCGCTCATGCCTCGTGTCTCTCTCCTGTTGCCCCCACCCCCCACTCATGCCCCGTGTCTGTCTCCTATTACCCACCACCCCCCGCTCATGCCCCGTGTCTGTCTCCTGTTCCCCCCACCCGCTCACGCCCCGTGTCTCTCTCCTGTTGCCCCCCCGCTCATGGCCCGTGTCTGTCTCCTGTTCCCCCCACCCGCCCGCTCATGCCCCGTGTCTGTCTCCTGTTCTCCCCACCCCCGCTCATGCCCCGTATCTGTCTCCTGTACGCCCCCACCCCCCGCTGATGCCACGTGTCTGTCTCCTGTTCTCCCCACCCCCCGCTCATGCCCCGTGTCTCTCACGTGTTGACCCCACCCCCCGCTCATGCCCCGTGTCTGTCTCCTGTTGCCCCCCACCCCCTGCTCATGCCCTGTGTCTCTCTCCTGTTGCCCCCCGCTCATGCCCCGTGTCTGTCTCCTGTACCCCCCACCCCCGCTCATGCCCCGTACTGTCTCCTGTAACCCCCAACCCCGCTCCTGCCCCGTGTCTGTCTCCTGTTCCCCCACCCGCTCATGCCCCGTGTCTCTCTCCTGTTGCCCCCCGCTCATGCCCCATGTCTGTCTCCTGTTCCCCCCTGCTCATGCCCCATGTCTGTCTCCTGTACCCCCCCACCCCCCGCTCATGCCCTGTGTCTCTCCTGTACCCCCACGCCCCCGCTCATGCCCCGTGTCTGTCTTCTGTTCCCCCCACCCGCTCATGCCCCGTGTCTCTCTCCTGTTGCCCCCCGCTCATGCTCCATGTCTGTCTCCTGTTTCCCCCACCCGCTCATGCCCTGTTTCTCTCTCCTGTTGCCCCCCACCCACTGCTCATGCCCCGTGTCTGTCTCCTGTACCCCCCACCCCCGCTCATGCCCTGTGTCTATGGGCTGTTGCCCCCCACCCATGCCCCCTGTCTGTCTCCTGTACGCCCCCACCCCCCGCTCATGCCCCGTGTCTCTCTCCTGTTGCCCCCACCCCCCGCTCATGCCCCGTGTCTGTCTCCTATTACCCCCCACCCCCCCGCTCATGCCCCGTGTCTGTCTCCTGTTCTCCCCACCCCCGCTCATGCCCCGTATCTGTCTCCTGTTCCCCCCACCCCCCGCTCATGCCCCGTGTCTGTCTCCTGTTCTCCCCACCCTCCCGCTCATGCCCCATGTCTCTCACCTGTTGGCCCCACCCCCCGCTCATGCCCCGTGTCTGTCTCCTGTTGCCTCCCACATCCCGCTCATGCCCTGTGTCTCTCTCCTGTTGCCCCCCGCTCATACCCCGTGTCTCTCTCCTGTTGCCCCCCACCACCGCTCATGCCCCGTATCTTCCTCTTGTCCCCCCTCCTATGATGCCCCTTGTTGACCTCTTGTTCCCCCACCCCCCGCTCATGCCCCGTGTCTTCCTCCCGTCCCCACACTTCTCGCTGATGCCCTGTGTCTTCCTCCTGTTCCCTCCCACCCCATGCTCATGCCCCGTGTATTCCTCTTGTCCCCCCATCTATGATGCCCCTTGTTGACCTCTTGTTCCACCCACCCCCCGCTCATGCCCCGTGTCTCCCTTCTTACCCCCCACCCCCCGCTCATTATCTGTGTCTGCACTGTTGGAACAGGGCAGACACGGGGCATGAGCGGGGGTGGGGGCCCCACCTTGCCCTACCCCCGCTCATGCCCTGTGTCTCTCCTGTTCACCCCCGCTCATTCTCCGTGTCTGTCTCCCTCCTTTTCCCCCCGCTCATGGCCCTTTTCTCCCCTGTTCACCCCCACCCCCCGCTCATGCCCCGTGTCTGTCTCCTGTTCCCCCCACCCGCTCATGCCCCGTGTCTCTCTCTTGTTGCCCCCCACCCCCCGCTCATGCCCCATGTCTGTCTCCTGTTTTCCCCACCCCCCGCTCATGCCCCGTGTCTGTCTCCTGTTCCTCCCACCCCCTGCTCATGCCCCGTGTCTGTCTCCTGTTAAACCCCCACCCCCCCGCTCATGCCCCGTGTCTGTCTCCTGTTCTCCCCACCCCCAGCTCATGCCCCGTGTCTGTTGTTCCCCCCACGCCCGCTCATGCCCGTGTCTGTCTCCTGTTCCCCCACCCCCGCTCATGCCCTGTGTCTGTCTCCTGTTGCCCCCACCCCCTGCGTCTCTCTCCTGTTGCCCCCCACCCCCCGCTCATGCCCCGTGTCTTACTCCTGTATCCCCCACCCCCCGCTCATGCCCCGTGTCTGTCTCCTGTTCCCCCCACCCGCTCATGCCCCGTGTCTCTCTCCTGTTGCCCCCCCGCTCATGGCCCGTGTCTGTCTCCTGTTCCCCCCACCCGCTCATGCCCTGTGTCTCTCTCCTGTTGCCCCCCACCCACTGCTCATGCCCCGTGTCTGTCTCCTGTACCCCCCTACCCCCCGCTCATGCCCTGTGTCTCTCCTGTTGCCTCCCACTCATGCCCCGTGGCTGTCTCCTGTTCCCCGCACCCCCGCTCATGCCCCATGTCTGTCTACTGTCACCCCCCACCCATGCCCCATGTCTGTCTCCTGTACCCCCTCACCCCCGCTCATGCGCGTGTCTCTCTCCTGTTGCCCCCCACCCCCCGCTCATGCCCTGTGTCTGTCTCCTGCTCTCCCCATCCCTCGCTCATGCTCCGTATCTGTCTCCTCTTCCCCCAACCCCCCGCTCATGCCCCGTGTCTGCCTCCTGTTGCCCCCACCCGCCCGCTCATGCCCCGTGTCTGTTTCCTGTTCTCCCCACCTCCCGCTCATGCCCCATGTCTGTCTCCTGTTCCCCCCACCCGCTCATGCCCCGTGTCTGTCTCCTGTTCCCCCACCCGCTCATGCCCCATGTCTCTCTTGTTGCCCCCCACCCCCCCGGTCATGCCCCGTGTCTGTCTCCTGTTCTCCCCACCCCCCACTCATGCCCCGTGTCTGTCTCCTGTTCCTCCCACCCCCCCCGCTCATGCCCCGTGTCTGTCTCCTGTTCCTCCCACCCCCTGCTCATGCCCCGTGTCTGTTGTTCCCCCCACCCCCTGCTCATGCCTCGTGTCTGTCTCCTGTTCTCCCCACCCCCCCGCTCATGCCCCGTGTCTCTCACCTGTTGGCCCCACCCCTCGCTCATGCCCCGTGTCTGTCTCCTGTTGCCCCCCACCCCCCGCTCATGCCCTGTGTCTCTCTCCTGTTGCCCCCCGCTCATGCCCCGTGTCTGTCTCCTGTACCCCCCACCCCTGCTCATGCCCCGTGTCTGTCTCGTGTAACCCCCAACCCCGCTCATGCCCCGTGTCTGTCTCCTGTTCCCCCACCCGCTCATGCCCCATGTCTCTGTCCTGTTGCCCCCCCGCTCATGCCCCGTGTCTGTCTCCTGTTCCCCCACCCGCTCATGCCCCGTGTCTCTCTCCTGTTGCCCCCCACCCCCTGCTCATGCCCCGTGTCTGTCTCCTGTACCCCCCATCCCCCGCTCATGCCATGTGTCTCTCCTGTATCCCCCCGCTCATGCCCCGTGTCTGTCTCCTGTTCCCCCCACCCGCTCATGCCCCGTGTCTCTCTCCTGTTGCCCCCTGCTCATGCCCCGTGTCTCTCCTGTTGCCTCCCACCCCCCCGCTCATGCCCCATGTCTGTCTTCTGTTCCCCCCACTCATGCCCCATGTTTGTCTATTGTTCTCCCCACCCCTCTCATGCCCCGTGTCTGTCTCCTGTTGCCCCCCACCCATGCCCCATGTCTGTCTCCTGTACCCCCTCACCCCCGCTCATGCGCGTGTCTCTCTCCTGTTGCCCCCCACACCCCGCTCATGCCCTGTGTCTGTCTCCTGTTCTCCCCATCCCTCGCTCATGCTCCGTATCTGTCTCCTCTTCCCCCCACCCCCCGCTCATGCCCCGTATCTGTCTCCTGTTGCCCCCACCCGCCCGCTCATGCCCCGTGTCTGTTTCCTGTTCTCCCCACCCCCCGCTCATGCCCCATGTCTGTCTCCTGTTCCCCCCACCCGCTCATGCCCCGTGTCTGTCTCCTGTTCCCCCACCCGCTCATGCCCCATGTCTCTCTTGTTGCACCCCACCCCCCCGCTCATGCCCCGTGTCTGTCTCCTGTTCTCCCCACCCCCCACTCATGCCCCGTGTCTGTCTCCTGTTCCTCCCACCCCCCCGCTCATGCCCCGTGTCTGTCTCCTGTTCCTCCCACCCCCTGCTCATGCCCCGTGTCTGTTGTTCCCCCCACCCCCTGCTCATGCCTCGTGTCTGTCTCCTGTTCTCCCCGCCCCCCCGCTCATGCCCCGTGTCTCTCACCTGTTGGCCCCACCCCTCGCTCATGCCCCGTGTCTGTCTCCTGTTGCCCCCCACCCCCCTCTCATGCCCTGTGTCTCTCTCCTGTTGCCCCCCGCTCATGCCCCGTGTCTGTCTCCTGTACCCCTGCTCATGCCCCGTGTCTGTCTCCTGTAACCCCCAACCCCGCTCATGCCCCGTGTCTGTCTCCTGTTCCCCCCACCCGCTCATGCCCCGTGTCTGTCTCCTGTTCCCCCACCCGCTCATGCCCCGTGTCTCTCTCCTGTTGCCCCCCACCCCCTGCTCATGCCCCGTGTCTGTCTCCTGTACCCCCCACCCCCCGCTCATGCCATGTGTCTCTCCTGTACCCCCCCGCTCATGCCCCGTGTCTGTCTCCTGTTCCCCCCACCCGCTCATGCCCCGTGTCTCTCTACTGTTGCCCCCGCTCATGCCCCGTGTCTCTCCTGTTGCCTCCCACCCCCCCGCTCATGCCCCATGTCTGTCTTCTGTTCCCCCCACTCATGCCCCATGTCTGTCTCCTGTACCCCCTCACCCCCGCTCATGCCCGTGTCTCTCTCCTGTTGCCCCCCACCCCCTCCTCATGCCCCGTGTCTGTCTACTGTTGCCCCCCACCCCTCGCTCATGCTCTGTATCTGTCTCCTCTTCCCCCCACCCCCCGCTCATGCCCTGTGTCTGTCTACTGTTGCCCCCCACCCCCCGCTCATGCCCTGTGTCTGTCTCCTGTTCTCCCCACCCCTCGCTCATGCTCTGTATCTGTCTCCTCTTCCCCCCACCCCCTGCTCATGCCCCGTGTCTGTCTCCTGTACCCCCCCACCCCCCGCTCATGCCCCGTGTCTGTCTCCTGTTCTACCCACCCCCGCTCATGCCCCGTATCTGTCTCCTGTACGCCCCCACCCCCCGCTGATGCCGCGTGTCTGTCTCCTGTTCTCCCCACCCCCCCGCTCATGCCCCGTGTCTCTCACCTGTTGGCCCCCCGCTCATGGCCTGTGTCTGTCTCCTGTTCCCCCCACCCGCCCGCTCATGCCCCGTGTCTGTCTCCTGTTCTCCCCACCCCCGCTCATGCCCCGTATCTGTCTCCTGTACGCCCCCACCCCCCGCTGATGCCGCGTGTCTGTCTCCTGTTCTCCCCACCCCCCCGCTCATGCCCCGTGTCTCTCACCTGTTGGCCCCACCCCCCGCTCATGCCCCGTGTCTGTCTCCTGTTGCCCCCCACCCCCCGCTCATGCCCTGTGTCTCTCTCCTGTTGCGCCCCGCTCATGCCCCGTGTCTGTCTCCTGTACCCCCCACCCCGCTCATTCCCTGTACTTTCTCCTGTAACCCCCAACCCCGCTCCTGCCCCGTGTCTGTCTCCTGTTCCCCCCACCCGCTCATGCCCCGTGTCTCTCTCCTGTTGCCCCCCGCTCATGCCCCATGTCTGTCTCCTGTTCCCCCCCTGCTCATGCCCCATGTCTTTCTCCTGTTCCCCCCACCCCCCGCTCATGCCCCGTGTCTGTCTCCTGTTCTCCCCACCCTCCCGCTCATGCCCCGTGTCTCTCACCTGTTGGCCCCACCCCCCGCTCATGCCCCGTGTCTGTCTCCTGTTGCCTCCCACCTCCCGCTCATGCCCTGTGTCTCTCTCCTGTTGCCCCCCGCTCATGCCCTGTGTCTGTCTCCTGAATCCCCCACCCCCGCTCATACCCCGTGTCTCTCTCCTGTTGCCCCCCACCACCGCTCATGCCCCGTGTCTTCCTCTTGTCCCCCCTCCTATGATGCCCCTTTTTGACCTCTTGTTCCCCCACCCCCTGCTCATGCATGTGTCTTCCTCCCGTCCCCCCACATCTCGCTGATGCACTGTGTCTTCCTCCTGTTCCCTCCCACCCCCTGCTCATGCCCCGTGTCTTCCTCTTGTCCCCCCATCTATGATGCCCCTTGTTGACCTCTTGTTCCACCCACCCCCCGCTCATGCCCCGTGTCTCCCTTCTTACCCCCCACCCCCGCTCATTATCTGTGTCTGCACTGTTGGAACAGGGCAGACACGGGGCATGAGCGGGGGTGGGGCCCCACCTTGCCCTACCCCCGCTCATGCCCCGTGTCTCTCCTGTTCACCCCGCTCATTCTCCGTGTCTGTCTCCCTCCTTTTCCCCCCGCTCATGGCCCTGTCTCCCCTGTTCACCCCCACCCCCCGCTCATGCCCCGTGTCTGTCTCCTGTTCCCCCCACCCGCTCATGCCCTGTGTCTCTCTCTTGTTGCCCCCCGCTCATGCCCCATGTCTGTCTCCTGTTAAACCCCCACCCCCCCGCTCATGCCCCGTGTCTGTCTCCTGTTCTCCCCACCCCCAGCTCATGCCCCATGTCTGTTGTTCCCCCCATGCCCCGCTCATGCCCCGTGACTGTCTCCTGTTCCCCCACCCCCCGCTCATGCCCTGTGTCTGTCTCCTGTTGCCCCCACCCCCTGCGTCTCTCTCCTGTTGCCCCCCAACCCCCGCTCATGCCCCGTGTCTGTCTCCTGTATCCCCCACCCCCGCTCATGCCCCGTGTCTGTCTACTGTTCCCCCACCCGCTCATGCCCCGTGTCTATCTCCTGTTGCCCCCCCGCTCATGGCCCGTGTCTGTCTCCTGTTCCCCCCACCCACTCATGCCCTTTGTCTCTCTCCTGTTGCCCCCCACCCACTGCTCATGCCCCGTGTCTCTCTCCTGTTGCCCCCCCGCTCATGGCCTGTGTCTGTCTCCTGTTCCCCCCACCCGCCCGCTCATGCCCCGTGCCTGTCTCCTGTTCTCCCCACCCCCGCTCATGCCCCGTATCTGTCTCCTGTACGCCCCCACCCCCCGCTGATGCCGCGTGTCTGTCTCCTGTTCTCCCCACCCCCCCGCTCATGCCCCGTGTCTCTCACCTGTTGGCCCCACCCCCCGCTCATGCCCCGTGTCTGTCTCCTGTTGCCCCCCACCCCCCGCTCATGCCCTGTGTCTCTCTCCTGTTGCCCCCCGCTCATGCCCCGTGTCTGTCTCCTGTACCCCCCACCCCCGCTCATGCCCCGTACTTTCTCCTGTAACCCCCAACCCGGCTCCTGCCCCGTGTCTGTCTCCTGTTCCCCCCACCCGCTCATGCCCCGTGTCTCTCTCCTGTTGCCCCCCGCTCATGCCCCATGTCTGTCTCCTGTTCCCCCCCTGCTCATGCCCCATGTCTGTCTCCTGTACCCCCCCACCCCCCGCTCATGCCCTGTGTCTCTCCTGTACCCCCACGCCCCCCGCTCATGCCCCGTGTCTGTCTTCTGTTCCCCCCACCCGCTCATGGCCCGTGTCTCTCTCCTGTTGCCCCCCCCGCCCCCTGCTCATGCCCCGTGTCTGTCTCCTGTACCCCCCGCCCCCGCTCATGCCCTGTGTCTATGGGCTGTTGCCCCCCACCCATGCCCCGTGTCTGTCTCCTGTACGCCCCCACCTCCCGCTCATGCCCCGTGTCTCTCTCCTGTTGCCCCCACCCCCCGCTCATGCCCCGTGTCTGTCTCCTATTACCCCCCACCACCCCGCTCATGCCCCGTGTCTGTCTCCTGTTCTCCCCACCCCCGCTCATGCCCCGTATCTGTCTCCTGTTCCCCCCACCCCCCGCTCATGCCCCGTGTCTGTCTCCTGTTCTCCCCACCCTCCCGCTCATGCCCCGTGTCTCTCACCTGTTGGCCCCACCCCCCCGCTCATGCCCAGTGTCTGTCTCCTGTTGCCTCCCACCTCCCGCTCATGCCCTGTGTCTCTCTCCTGTTGCCCCCCGCTCATGCCCTGTGTCTGTCTCCTGAATCCCCCACCCCCGCTCATACCCCGTGTCTCTCTCCTGTTGCCACCCACCACCGCTCATGCCCCGTGTCTTCCTCTTGTCCCCCCTCCTATGATGCCCCTTTTTGACCTCTTGTTCCCCCACCCCCCGCTCATGCCCTGTGTCTTCCTCCCGTCCCCCCACATCTCGCTGATGCCCTGTGTCTTCCTCCTGTTCCCTCCCACCCCCTGCTCATGCCCCGTGTCTTCCTCTTGTCCCCCCATCTATGATGCCCCTTGTTGACCTCTTGTTCCACCCACCCCCCGCTCATGCCCCGTGTCTCCCTTCTTACCCCCCACCCCTGCTCATTATCTGTGTCTGCACTGTTGGAACAGGGCAGACACGGGGCATGAGCGGGGGTGGGGGCCCCACCTTGCCCTACCCCCGCTCATGCCCCATGTCTCTCCTGTTCACCCCCGCTCATTCTCCGTGTCTGTCTCCCTCCTTTTCCCCCCGCTCATGGCCCTTGTCTCCCCTGTTCACCCCCACCCACCGCTCATGCCCCGTGTCTGTCTCCTGTTCCCCCCACCCGCTCATGCCCCGTGTCTCTCTTGTTGCCCCCCGCTCATGCCCCATGTCTGTCTCCTGTTAAACCCCCACCCCCCCGCTCATGCCCCGTGTCTGTCTCCTGTTCTCCCCACCCCCAGCTCATGCCCCGTGTCTGTTGTTCCCCCCACGCCCCGCTCATGCCCCGTGACTGTCTCCTGTTCCCCCACCCCCCGCTCATGCCCTGTGTCTGTCTCCTGTTGCCCCCACCCCCTGCGTCTCTCTCCTGTTGCCCCCCACCCCCCGCTCATGCCCCGTGTCTGTCTCCTGTATCCCCCACCCCCCGCTCATGCCCCGTGTCTCTCTCCTGTTGCCCCCCCCGCTCATGGCCCGTGTCTGTCTCCTGTTCCCCCCACCCACTCATGCCCTGTGTCTCTCTCCTGTTGCCCCCCACCCACTGCTCATGCCCCGTGTCTGTCTCCTGTACCCCCCACCCCCGCTCATGCCCTGTGTCTCTCCTGTTGCCTCCCACTCATGCCCCGTGGCTGTCTCCTGTTCCCCCCACCCCGCTCATGCCCATGTCTGTCTCCTGTTCTCCCCACCCCCCGCTCATGCCCTGTGTCTGTTGTTCCCCCCACGCCCCGCTCATGCCCCGTGTCTGTCTCCTGTTCCCCCACCCCCTGCTCATGCCTCCTGTCTGTCTCCTGTTCCACCCACCACCCGCTCATGCCGCGTGTCTGTCTCCTGTTCTCCCCACCCCCCGCTCATGCCCCGTGTCTCTCACCTGTTGGCCTCACCCCCCGCTCATGCCCCGTGTCTGTCTCCTGTTGCCCCCCACCCCCCGCTCATGCCCTGTGTCTCTTTCCTGTTGCCCCCCGCTCATGCCCTGTGTCTGTCTCCTGTACCCCCCACCCCCGCTCATGCCCCGTGTCTGTCTCCTGTAACCCCCAACCCCGCTCATGCCCCGTGTCTGTCTCCTGTTCCCCCACCCACTCATGCCCCATGTCTCTCTCCTGTTGCCCCCCCGCTCATGCCCCGTGTCTGTCTCCTGTTCCCCCACCCGCTCATGCCCCGTGTCTCTCTCGAGTTGTTGCCCCCCACCCCCTGCTCATGCCCCGTGTCTGTCTCCTGTTCTCCCCACCCCCGCTCATGCCCCGTATCTGTCTCCTGTATGCCCCCACCCCCGCTCATGCCCCATGTCTCTCTCCTGTTGCCCCCACCCCCCACTCATGCCCCGTGTCTGTCTCCTATTACCCACCACCCCCCGCTCATGCCCCGTGTCTGTCTCCTGTTCCCCCCACCCGCTCATGCCCCGTGTCTCTCTCCTGTTGCCCCCCCGCTCATGACCCGTGTCTGTCTCCTGTTCCCCCCACCCGCCCGCTCATGCCCCGTGTCTGTCTCCTGTTCTCCCCACCCCCGCTCATGCCCCGTATCTGTCTCCTGTACGCCCCCACCCCCCACCCCCCGCTGATGCCGCGTGTCTGTCTCCTGTTCTCCCCACCCCCCCGCTCATGCCCCGTGTCTCTCACCTGTTGACCCCACCCCCCGCTCATGCCCCGTGTCTGTCTCCTGTTGCCCCCCACCCCCTGCTCATGCCCTGTGTCTCTCTCCTGTTGCCCCCCGCTCATGCCCCGTGTCTGTCTCCTGTACCCCCACCCCCGCTCATGCCCCGTACTGTCTCCTGTAACCCCCAACCCCGCTCCTGCCCCGTGTCTGTCTCCTGTTCCCCCCACCCGCTCATGCCCCGTGTCTCTCTCCTGTTGCCCCCCGCTCATGCCCCATGTCTGTCTCCTGTTCCCCCCTGCTCATGCCCCATGTCTGTCTCCTGTACCCCCCCACCCCCCGCTCATGCCCTGTGTCTCTCCTGTACCCCCATGCCCCCCGCTCATGCCCCGTGTCTGTCTTCTGTTCCCCCCACCCGCTCATGCCCCGTGTCTCTCTCCTGTTGCCCCCGCTCATGCTCCATGTCTGTCTCCTGTTTCCCCCACCCGCTCATGCCCTGTTTCTCTCTCCTGTTGCCCCCACCCCCTGCTCATGCCCCGTGTCTGTCTCCTGTACCCCCCACCCCCGCTCATGCCCTGTGTCTATGGGCTGTTGCCCCCCACCCATGCCCCCTGTCTGTCTCCTGTACGCCCCCACCCCCCGGTCATGCCCCGTGTCTCTCTCCTGTTGCCCCCACCCCCCGCTCATGCCCCGTGTCTGTCTCCTATTACCCCCCACACCCCCGCTCATGCCCCGTGTCTGTCTCCTGTTCTCCAGACCCCCGCTCATGCCCCGTATCTGTCTCCTGTTCCCCCCACCCCCCGCTCATGCCCCGTGTCTGTCTCCTGTTCTCCCCACCCTCCCGCTCATGCCCCGTGTCTCTCACCTGTTGGCCCCACCCCCCGCTCATGCCCCGTGTCTGTCTCCTGTTGCCTCCCACCTCCCGCTCATGCCCTGTGTCTCTCTCCTGTTGCCCCCCGCTCATGCCCTGTGTCTGTCTCCTGAATCCCCCACCACCGCTCATGCCCCGTGTCTTCCTCTTGTCCCCCCTCCTATGATGCCCCTTGTTGACCTCTTGATCCCCCACCCCCGCTCATGCCCCGTGTCTTCCTCCTGTCCCCACACTTCTCGCTGATGCCCTGTGTCTTCCTCCTGTTCCCTCCCACCCCATGCCCCGTGTCTTCCTCTTGTCCCCCCATCTATAATGCCCCTTGCTGACCTCTTATTCCACCCACCCCCGCTCATGCCCCGTGTCTCCCTTCTTACCCCCCACCCCCCGCTCATTATCTGTGTCTGCACTGTTGGAACAGGGCAGACACGGGGCATGAGCGGGGGTGGGGGCCCCACCTTGCCCTACCCCCGCTCATGCCCCGTGTCTCTCCTGTTCACCCCCGCTCATGCCCCGTGTCTGTCTTCTGTTCTCCCCACCCGCTCATGCCCCGTGTCTCTCTCCTGTTGCCCCCCGCCCCCTGCTCATGCCCCGTGTCTGTCTCCTGTACCCCCCACCCCCGCTCATGCCCCGTGTCTGTCTCCTGTAACCCCCAACCCCGCTCATGCCCCGTGTCTGTCTCCTGTTCCCCCACCCACTCATGCCCCATGTCTCTCTCCTGTTGCCCCCCGCTCATGCCCCGTGTCTGTCTCCTGTTCCCCCACCCGCTCATGCCCCGTGTCTCTCTCCTGTTGCCCACCACCCCCCGCTCATGCCCCGTGTCTGTCTCCTGTACCCCCCACCCCTGCTCATGCCCCGTGTCTGTCTCCTGTAACCCCCAACCCCGCTCATGCCCCGTGTCTGTCTCCTGTTTCCCCCACCCACTCATGCCCCATGTCTCTCTCCTGTTGCCCCCCGCTCATGCCCCGTGTCTGTCTCCTGTTCCCCCACCCGCTCATGCCCCGTGTCTCTCTCCTGTTGCCCCCCACCCCCTGCTCATGCCCCGTGTCTGTCTCCTGTACCCCCCCACCCCCCGCTCATGCCATGTGTCTCTCCTGTACCCCCCCGCTCATGCCCCGTGTCTGCCTCCTGTTCCCCCCACCCGCTCATGCCCCGTGTCTCTCTACTGTTGCCCCCCGCTCATGCCCCATGTCTCTCCTGTTGCCTCCCACCCTCCGCTCATGCCCCATGTCTGTCTTCTGTTCCCCCCACTCATGCCCCATGTCTGTCTCCTGTTCTCCCCACCCCGCTCATGCCCCGTGTCTGTCTCCTGTTGCCCCCCACCCATGCCCCATGTCTGTCTCCTGTACCCCCTCACCCCCGCTCATGCCCGTGTCTCTCTCCTGTTGCCTCCCACCCCCCTCTCATGCCCCGTGTCTGTCTACTGTTGCCCCCCACCCCCCGCTCATGCCCTGTGTCTATCTCCTGTTCTCCCCACCCCTCGCTCATGCTCTGTATCTGTCTCCTCTTCCCCCCACCCCCCGCTCATGCCCCGTGTCTGTCTACTGTTGCCCCCCACCCCCCGCTCATGCCCTGTGCCTGTCTCCTGTTCTCCCCACCCCTCGCTCATGCTCTGTATCTGTCTCCTCTTCCCCCCACCCCCTGCTCATGCCCCGTGTCTGTCTCCTGTACCCCCCCACCCCCCGCTCATGCCCCGTGTCTGTCTCCTGTTCTACCCACCCCCGCTCATGCCCCGTATCTGTCTCCTGTACGCCCCCACCCCCCGCTCATGCCCCGTGTCTCTCTCCTGTTGCCCCCACCCCCCGCTCATGCCCCGTGTCTGTCTCCTATTACCCACCACCCCCCGCTCATGCCCCGTGTCTGTCTCCAGTTCCCCCCACCCGCTCATGCCCCGTGTCTCTCTCCTGTTGCCCCCCCGCTCATGGCCTGTGTCTGTCTCCTGTTACCCCCACCCGCCCGCTCATGCCCCGTGTCTGTCTCCTGTTCCCCCCACCCCCCGCTCATGCCCCGTGTCTGTCTCCTGTTCTCCCCACCCTCCCGCTCATGCCCCGTGTCTGTCTCCTGTTGCCTCCCACCTCCCGCTCATGCCCTGTGTCTCTCTCCTGTTGCCCCCCGCTCATGCCCTGTGTCTGTCTCCTGAATCCCCCACCCCCGCTCATACCCCGTGTCTCTCTCCTGTTGCCACCCACCACCGCTCATGCCCCGTGTCTTCCTCTTGTCCCCCCTCCTATGATGCCCCTTTTTGACCTCTTGTTCCCCCACCCCCCGCTCATGCCCTGTGTCTTCCTCCCGTCCCCCCACATCTCGCTGATGCCCTGTGTCTTCCTCCTGTTCCCTCCCACCCCCTGCTCATGCCCCGTGTCTTCCTCTTGTCCCCCCATCTATGATGCCCCTTGTTGACCTCTTGTTCCCCCACCCCCCGCTCATGCCCTGTGTCTTCCTCCCGTCCCCCCACATCTCGCTGATGCCCTGTGTCTTCCTCCTGTTCCCTCCCACCCCCTGCTCATGCCCCGTGTCTTCCTCTTGTCCCCCCATCTATGATGCCCCTTGTTGACCTCTTGTTCCACCCACCCCCCGCTCATGCCCGTGTCTCCCTTCTTACCCCCCACCCCTGCTCATTATCTGTGTCTGCACTGTTGGAACAGGGCAGACACGGGGCATGAGCGGGGGTGGGGGCCCCACCTTGCCCTACCCCCGCTCATGCCCCATGTCCCTCCTGTTCACCCCCGCTCATTCTCCGTGTCTGTCTCCCTCCTTTTCCCCCCGCTCATGGCCCTTGTCTCCCCTGTTCACCCCCACCCACCGCTCATGCCCCGTGTCTGTCTCCTGTTCCCCCCACCCGCTCATGCCCCGTGTCTCTCTTGTTGCCCCCCGCTCATGCCCCATGTCTGTCTCCTGTTAAACCCCCACCCCCCCACTCATGCCCCGTGTCTGTCTCCTGTTCTCCCCACCCCCAGCTCATGCCCCGTGTCTGTTGTTCCCCCCACGCCCCGCTCATGCCCCGTGACTGTCTCCTGTTCCCCCACCCCCCGCTCATGCCCTGTGTCTGTCTCCTGTTGCCCCCACCCCCTGCGTCTCTCTCCTGTTGCCCCCCACCCCCCGCTCATGCCCCGTGTCTGTCTCCTGTATCCCCCACCCCCCGCTCATGCCCCGTGTCTCTCTCCTGTTGCCCCCCCCGCTCATGGCCCGTGTCTGTCTCCTGTTCCCCCCACCCACTCATGCCCTGTGTCTCTCTCCTGTTGCCCCCCACCCACTGCTCATGCCCCGTGTCTGTCTCCTGTACCCCCCACCCCCGCTCATGCCCTGTGTCTCTCCTGTTGCCTCCCACTCATGCCCCGTGGCTGTCTCCTGTTCCCCCCACCCCGCTCATGCCCATGTCTGTCTCCTGTTCTCCCCACCCCCCGCTCATGCCCTGTGTCTGTTGTTCCCCCCACGCCCCGCTCATGCCCCGTGTCTGTCTCCTGTTCCCCCACCCCCTGCTCATGCCTCGTGTCTGTCTCCTGTTCCACCCACCCCCCGCTCATGCCGCGTGTCTGTCTCCTGTTCTCCCCACCCCCCGCTCATGCCCCGTGTCTCTCACCTGTTGGCCTCACCCCCCGCTCATGCCCCGTGTCTGTCTCCTGTTGCCCCCCACCCCCCGCTCATGCCCTGTGTCTCTTTCCTGTTGCCCCCCGCTCATGCCCTGTGTCTGTCTCCTGTACCCCCCACCCCCGCTCATGCCCCGTGTCTGTCTCCTGTAACCCCCAACCCCGCTCATGCCCCGTGTCTGTCTCCTGTTCCCCCACCCACTCATGCCCCATGTCTCTCTCCTGTTGCCCCCCCGCTCATGCCCCGTGTCTGTCTCCTGTTCCCCCACCCGCTCATGCCCCGTGTCTCTCTCGAGTTGTTGCCCCCCACCCCCTGCTCATGCCCCGTGTCTGTCTCCTGTTCTCCCCACCCCCGCTCATGCCCCGTATCTGTCTCCTGTATGCCCCCACCCCCCGCTCATGCCCCGTGTCTCTCTCCTGTTGCCCCCACCCCCCACTCATGCCCCGTGTCTGTCTCCTATTACCCACCACCCCCCGCTCATGCCCCGTGTCTGTCTCCTGTTCCCCCCACCCGCTCATGCCCCGTGTCTCTCTCCTGTTGCCCCCCCGCTCATGACCCGTGTCTGTCTCCTGTTCCCCCAACCCGCCCGCTCATGCCCCGTGTCTGTCTCCTGTTCTCCCCACCCCCGCTCATGCCCCGTATCTGTCTCCTGTACGCCCCCACCCCCCACCCCCCGCTGATGCCGCGTGTCTGTCTCCTGTTCTCCCCACTCCCCCGCTCATGCCCCGTGTCTCTCACCTGTTGACCCCACCCCCCGCTCATGCCCCGTGTCTGTCTCCTGTTGCCCCCCACCCCCTGCTCATGCCCTGTGTCTCTCTCCTGTTGCCCCCCGCTCATGCCCCGTGTCTGTCTCCTGTACCCCCCACCCCCGCTCATGCCCCGTACTGTCTCCTGTAACCCCCAACCCCGCTCCTGCCCCGTGTCTGTCTCCTGTTCCCCCCACCCGCTCATGCCCCGTGTCTCTCTCCTGTTGCCCCCCGCTCATGCCCCATGTCTGTCTCCTGTTCCCCCCTGCTCATGCCCCATGTCTGTCTCCTGTACCCCCCCACCCCCCGCTCATGCCCTGTGTCTCTCCTGTACCCCCATGCCCCCCGCTCATGCCCCGTGTCTGTCTTCTGTTCCCCCCACCCGCTCATGCCCCGTGTCTCTCTCCTGTTGCCCCCGCTCATGCTCCATGTCTGTCTCCTGTTTCCCCCACCCGCTCATGCCCTGTTTCTCTCTCCTGTTGCCCCCACCCCCTGCTCATGCCCCGTGTCTGTCTCCTGTACCCCCCACCCCCGCTCATGCCCCGTATCTGTCTCCTGTATGCCCCCACCCCCGCTCATGCCCTGTGTCTATGGGCTGTTGCCCCCCACCCATGCCCCCTGTCTGTCTCCTGTACGCCCCCACCCCCCGGTCATGCCCCGTGTCTCTCTCCTGTTGCCCCCACCCCCCGCTCATGCCCCGTGTCTGTCTCCTATTACCCCCCACCCCCCCGCTCATGCCCCGTGTCTGTCTCCTGTTCTCCCCACCCCCGCTCATGCCCCGTATCTGTCTCCTGTATGCCCCCACCCCCCGCTCATGCCCCGTGTCTCTCTCCTGTTGCCCCCACCCCCCACTCATGCCCCGTGTCTGTCTCCTATTACCCACCACCCCCCGCTCATGCCCCGTGTCTGTCTCCTGTTCCCCCCACCCGCTCATGCCCCGTGTCTCTCTCCTGTTGCCCCCCCGCTCATGACCCGTGTCTGTCTCCTGTTCCCCCAACCCGCCCGCTCATGCCCCGTGTCTGTCTCCTGTTCTCCCCACCCCCGCTCATGCCCCGTATCTGTCTCCTGTACGCCCCCACCCCCCACCCCCCGCTGATGCCGCGTGTCTGTCTCCTGTTCTCCCCACTCCCCCGCTCATGCCCCGTGTCTCTCACCTGTTGACCCCACCCCCCGCTCATGCCCCGTGTCTGTCTCCTGTTGCCCCCCACCCCCTGCTCATGCCCTGTGTCTCTCTCCTGTTGCCCCCCGCTCATGCCCCGTGTCTGTCTCCTGTACCCCCCACCCCCGCTCATGCCCCGTACTGTCTCCTGTAACCCCCAACCCCGCTCCTGCCCCGTGTCTGTCTCCTGTTCCCCCCACCCGCTCATGCCCCGTGTCTCTCTCCTGTTGCCCCCCGCTCATGCCCCATGTCTGTCTCCTGTTCCCCCCTGCTCATGCCCCATGTCTGTCTCCTGTACCCCCCCACCCCCCGCTCATGCCCTGTGTCTCTCCTGTACCCCCATGCCCCCCGCTCATGCCCCGTGTCTGTCTTCTGTTCCCCCCACCCGCTCATGCCCCGTGTCTCTCTCCTGTTGCCCCCGCTCATGCTCCATGTCTGTCTCCTGTTTCCCCCACCCGCTCATGCCCTGTTTCTCTCTCCTGTTGCCCCCACCCCCTGCTCATGCCCCGTGTCTGTCTCCTGTACCCCCCACCCCCGCTCATGCCCCGTATCTGTCTCCTGTATGCCCCCACCCCCGCTCATGCCCTGTGTCTATGGGCTGTTGCCCCCCACCCATGCCCCCTGTCTGTCTCCTGTACGCCCCCACCCCCCGGTCATGCCCCGTGTCTCTCTCCTGTTGCCCCCACCCCCCGCTCATGCCCCGTGTCTGTCTCCTATTACCCCCCACCCCCCCGCTCATGCCCCGTGTCTGTCTCCTGTTCTCCCCACCCCCGCTCATGCCCCGTATCTGTCTCCTGTTCCCCCCGCCCCCCGCTCATGCCCCGTGTCTGTCTCCTGTTCTCCCCACCCTCCCGCTCATGCCCCGTGTCTCTCACCTGTTGGCCCCACCCCCCGCTCATGCCCCGTGTCTGTCTCCTGTTGCCTCCCACCTCCCGCTCATGCCCTGTGTCTCTCTCCTGTTGCCCCCCGCTCATGCCCTGTGTCTGTCTCCTGAATCCCCCACCACCGCTCATGCCCCGTGTCTTCCTCTTGTCCCCCCTCCTATGATGCCCCTTGTTGACCTCTTGTTCCCCCACCCCCGCTCATGCCCCGTGTCTTCCTCCTGTCCCCACACTTCTCGCTGATGCCCTGTGTCTTCCTCCTGTTCCCTCCCACCCCATGCCCCGTGTCTTCCTCTTGTCCCCCCATCTATAATGCCCCTTGTTGACCTCTTATTCCACCCACCCCCGCTCATGCCCCGTGTCTCCCTTCTTACCCCCCACCCCCGCTCATTATCTGTGTCTGCACTGTTGGAACAGGGCAGACACGGGGCATGAGCGGGGGTGGGGGCCCCACCTTGCCCTACCCCCGCTCATGCCCCGTGTCTCTCCTGTTCACCCCCGCTCATGCCCCGTGTCTGTCTTCTGTTCTCCCCACCCGCTCATGCCCCGTGTCTCTCTCCTGTTGCCCTCCGCCCCCTGCTCATGCCCCGTGTCTGTCTCCTGTACCCCCCACCCCCGCTCATGCCCCGTGTCTGTCTCCTGTAACCCCCAACCCCGCTCATGCCCCGTGCCTGTCTCCTGTTCCCCCACCCACTCATGCCCCATGTCTCTCTCCTGTTGCCCCCCGCTCATGCCCCGTGTCTGTCTCCTGTTCCCCCACCCGCTCATGCCCCGTGTCTCTCTCCTGTTGCCCCCCACCCCCCGCTCATGCCCCGTGTCTGTCTCCTGTACCCCCCACCCCTGCTCATGCCCCGTGTCTGTCTCCTGTAACCCCCAACCCCGCTCATGCCCCGTGTCTGTCTCCTGTTTCCCCCACCCGCTCATGCCCCATGTCTCTCTCCTGTTGCCCCCCGCTCATGCCCCGTGTCTGTCTCCTGTTCCCCCACCCGCTCATGCCCCGTGTCTCTCTCCTGTTGCCCCCCACCCCCTGCTCATGCCCCGTGTCTGTCTCCTGTACCCCCCCACCCCCCGCTCATGCCATGTGTCTCTCCTGTACCCCCCCGCTCATGCCCCGTGTCTGCCTCCTGTTCCCCCCACCCGCTCATGCCCCGTGTCTCTCTACTGTTGCCCCCCGCTCATGCCCCATGTCTCTCCTGTTGCCTCCCACCCCCCGCTCATGCCCCATGTCTGTCTTCTGTTCCCCCCACTCATGCCCCATGTCTGTCTCCTGTTCTCCCCACCCCGCTCATGCCCCGTGTCTGTCTCCTGTTGCCCCCCACCCATGCCCCATGTCTGTCTCCTGTACCCCCTCACCCCCGCTCATGCCCGTGTCTCTCTCCTGTTGCCTCCCACCCCCCTCTCATGCCCCGTGTCTGTCTACTGTTGCCCCCCACCCCCCGCTCATGCCCTGTGTCTGTCTCCTGTTCTCCCCACCCCTCGCTCATGCTCTGTATCTGTCTCCTCTTCCCCCCACCCCCCGCTCATGCCCCGTGTCTGTCTACTGTTGCCCCCCACCCCCCGCTCATGCCCTGTGCCTGTCTCCTGTTCTCCCCACCCCTCGCTCATGCTCTGTATCTGTCTCCTCTTCCCCCCACCCCCTGCTCATGCCCCGTGTCTGTCTCCTGTACCCCCCCACCCCCCGCTCATGCCCCGTGTCTGTCTCCTGTTCTACCCACCCCCGCTCATGCCCCGTATCTGTCTCCTGTACGCCCCCACCCCCCGCTCATGCCCCGTGTCTCTCTCCTGTTGCCCCCACCCCCCGCTCATGCCCCGTGTCTGTCTCCTATTACCCACCACCCCCCGCTCATGCCCCGTGTCTGTCTCCAGTTCCCCCCACCCGCTCATGCCCCGTGTCTCTCTCCTGTTGCCCCCCCGCTCATGGCCTGTGTCTGTCTCCTGTTACCCCCACCCGCCCGCTCATGCCCCGTGTCTGTCTCCTGTTCTCCCCACCCCCGCTCATGCCCCGTATCTGTCTCCTGTACGCCCCCACCCCCCGCTGATGCCGCGTGTCTGTCTCCTGTTCTCCCCACCCCCCGCTCATGCCCCGTGTCTCTCACCTGTTGGCCCCACCCCCCGCTCATGCCCCGTGTCTGTCTCCTGTATCCCCCACGCCCCGCTCATGCCCCGTGTCTGTCTCCTGTTCCCCCCACCCACTCATGCCCTGTGTCTCTCTCCTGTACCCCCCACCCCCCGCTCATGCCCTGTGTCTCTCCTGTTGCCTCCCACTCATGCCCCGTGGCTGTCTCCTGTTCCCCCCACCCGCTCATGCCCCATGTCTGTCTCCTGTTCTCCCCACCCCCTGCTCATGCCCTGTGTCTGTTGTTCCCCCCACGCCCCGCTCATGCCCCGTGTCTGTCTCCTGTTCCCCCACCCCCTGCTCATGCCTGTCTCCTGTTCCACCCACCCCCCGCTCATGCCGCGTGTCTGTCTCCTGTTCTCCCCACCCCCCGCTCATGCCCCGTGTCTCTCACCTGTTGGCCTCACCCCCCGCTCATGCCCCGTGTCTGTCTCCTGTTGCCCCCCACCCCCCGCTCATGCCCTGTGTCTCTTTCCTGTTGCCCCCCGCTCATGCCCCGTGTCTGTCTCCTGTACCCCCCACCCCCGCTCATGCCCCGTGTCTGTCTCCTGTAACCCCCAACCCCGCTCATGCCCCGTGTCTGTCTCCTGTTCCCCCACCCGCTCATGCCCCGTGTCTCTCTCCTGTTGCCCCCACCCCCCGCTCATGCCCCGTGTCTGTCTCCTGTACCCCCCACCCCTGCTCATGCCCCGTGTCTGTCTCCTGTAACCCCCAACCCCGCTCATGCCCCGTGTCTGTCTCCTGTTTCCCCCACCCGCTCATGCCCCATGTCTCTCTCCTGTTGCCCCCCGCTCATGCCCCGTGTCTGTCTCCTGTTCCCCCACCCGCTCATGCCCCGTGTCTCTCTCCTGTTGCCCCCCACCCCCTGCTCATGCCTCGTGTCTGTCTCCTGTACCCCCCCACCCCCCGCTCATGCCATGTGTCTCTCCTGTACCCCCCCGCTCATGCCCCGTGTCTGCCTCCTGTTCCCCCCACCCGCTCATGCCCCGTGTCTCTCTACTGTTGCCCCCCGCTCATGCCCCATGTCTCTCCTGTTGCCTCCCACCCCCCGCTCATGCCCCATGTCTGTCTTCTGTTCCCCCCACTCATGCCCCATGTCTGTCTCCTGTTCTCCCCACCCCGCTCATGCCCCGTGTCTGTCTCCTGTTGCCCCCCACCCATGCCCCATGTCTGTCTCCTGTACCCCCTCACCCCCGCTCATGCCCGTGTCTCTCTCCTGTTGCCTCCCACCCCCCTCTCATGCCCCGTGTCTGTCTACTGTTGCCCCCCACCCCCCGCTCATGCCCTGTGTCTGTCTCCTGTTCTCCCCACCCCTCGCTCATGCTCTGTATCTGTCTCCTCTTCCCCCCACCCCCCGCTCATGCCCCGTGTCTGTCTACTGTTGCCCCCCACCCCCCGCTCATGCCCTGTGCCTGTCTCCTGTTCTCCCCACCCCTCGCTCATGCTCTGTATCTGTCTCCTCTTCCCCCCACCCCCTGCTCATGCCCCGTGTCTGTCTCCTGTACCCCCCCACCCCCCGCTCATGCCCCGTGTCTGTCTCCTGTTCTACCCACCCCCGCTCATGCCCCGTATCTGTCTCCTGTACGCCCCCACCCCCCGCTCATGCCCCGTGTCTCTCTCCTGTTGCCCCCACCCCCCGCTCATGCCCCGTGTCTGTCTCCTATTACCCACCACCCCCCGCTCATGCCCCGTGTCTGTCTCCAGTTCCCCCCACCCGCTCATGCCCCGTGTCTCTCTCCTGTTGCCCCCCCGCTCATGGCCTGTGTCTGTCTCCTGTTACCCCCACCCGCCCGCTCATGCCCCGTGTCTGTCTCCTGTTCTCCCCACCCCCGCTCATGCCCCGTATCTGTCTCCTGTACGCCCCCACCCCCCGCTGATGCCGCGTGTCTGTCTCCTGTTCTCCCCACCCCCCCGCTCATGCCCCGTGTCTCTCACCTGTTGGCCCCACCCCCCGCTCATGCCCCGTGTCTGTCTCCTGTATCCCCCACGCCCCGCTCATGCCCCGTGTCTGTCTCCTGTTCCCCCCACCCACTCATGCCCTGTGTCTCTCTCCTGTACCCCCCACCCCCCGCTCATGCCCTGTGTCTCTCCTGTTGCCTCCCACTCATGCCCCGTGGCTGTCTCCTGTTCCCCCCACCCCGCTCATGCCCCATGTCTGTCTCCTGTTCCCCCACCCCCTGCTCATGCCTGTCTCCTGTTCCACCCACCCCCCGCTCATGCCGCGTGTCTGTCTCCTGTTCTCCCCACCCCCCGCTCAGGCCCCGTGTCTCTCACCTGTTGGCCTCACCCCCCGCTCATGCCCCGTGTCTGTCTCCTGTTGCCCCCCACCCCCCGCTCATGCCCTGTGTCTCTTTCCTGTTGCCCCCCGCTCATGCCCCGTGTCTGTCTCCTGTACCCCCCACCCCCGCTCATGCCCCGTGTCTGTCTCCTGTAACCCCCAACCCCGCTCATGCCCCGTGTCTGTCTCCTGTTCCCCCACCCACTCATGCCCCATGTCTCTCTCCTGTTGCCCCCCCGCTCATGCCCCGTGTCTGTCTCCTGTTCCCCCACCCGCTCATGCCCTGTGTCTCTCTCCTGTTGTTGCCCCCCACCCCCTGCTCATGCCCCGTGTCTGTCTCCTGTACCCCCCCACCCCCCGCTCATGCCCCGTGTCTGTCTCCTGTTCTCCCCACCCCCGCTCATGCCCCGTATCTGTCTCCTGTATGCCCCCACCCCCCGCTCATGCCCCGTGTCTCTCTCCTGTTGCCCCCACCCCCCACTCATGCCCCGTGTCTGTCTCCTATTACCCACCACCCCCCGCTCATGCCCCGTGTCTGTCTCCTGTTCCCCCCACCCGCTCATGCCCCGTGTCTCTCTCCTGTTGCCCCCCCGCTCATGGCCCGTGTCTGTCTCCTGTTCCCCCCACCCGCCCGCTCATGCCCCGTGTCTGTCTCCTGTTCTCCCCACCCCCGCTCATGCCCCGTATCTGTCTCCTGTATGCCCCCACCCCCCGCTCATGCCCCGTGTCTCTCTCCTGTTGCCCCCACCCCCCACTCATGCCCCGTGTCTGTCTCCTATTACCCACCACCCCCCGCTCATGCCCCGTGTCTGTCTCCTGTTCCCCCCACCCGCTCATGCCCCGTGTCTCTCTCCTGTTGCCCCCCCGCTCATGGCCCGTGTCTGTCTCCTGTTACCCCCACCCGCCCGCTCATGCCCCGTGTCTGTCTCCTGTTCTCCCCACCCCCGCTCATGCCCCGTATCTGTCTCCTGTACGCCCCCACCCCCCGCTGATGCCACGTGTCTGTCTCCTGTTCTCCCCACCCCCCCGCTCATGCCCCGTGTCTCTCACCTGTTGGCCCCACCCCCCGCTCATGCCCCGTGTCTGTCTCCTGTATCCCCCACCCCCCGCTCATGCCCCGTGTCTGTCTCCTGTTCCCCCCACCCGCTCATGCCCCGTGTCTCTCTCCTGTTGCCCCCCCGCTCATGGCCCGTGTCTGTCTCCTGTTCCCCCCACCCACTCATGCCCTGTGTCTCTCTCCTGTTGCCCCCCACCCACTGCTCATGCCCCGTGTCTGTCTCCTGTACCCCCCACCCCCCGCTCATGCCCTGTGTCTCTCCTGTTGCCTCCCACTCATGCCTCGTGGCTGTCTCCTGTTCCCCCCACCCCGCTCATGCCCCATGTCTGTCTCCTGTTCTCCCCACCCCCCGCTCATGCCCTGTGTCTGTTGTTCCCCCCACGCCCCGCTCATGCCCCGTTTCTGTCTCCTGTTCCCCCACCCCCTGCTCATGCCTCGTGTCTGTCTCCTGTTCCCCCCACCCGCTCATGCCCCGTGTCTCTCTCCTGTTGCCCCCCCGCTCATGGCCCGTGTCTGTCTCCTGTTACCCCCACCCGCCCGCTCATGCCCCGTGTCTGTCTCCTGTTCTCCCCACCCCCGCTCATGCCCCGTATCTGTCTCCTGTACGCCCCCACCCCCCGCTGATGCCACGTGTCTGTCTCCTGTTCTCCCCACCCCCCCGCTCATGCCCCGTGTCTCTCACCTGTTGGCCCCACCCCCCGCTCATGCCCCGTGTCTGTCTCCTGTATCCCCCACCCCCCGCTCATGCCCCGTGTCTGTCTCCTGTTCCCCCCACCCGCTCATGCCCCGTGTCTCTCTCCTGTTGCCCCCCCGCTCATGGCCCGTGTCTGTCTCCTGTTCCCCCCACCCACTCATGCCCTGTGTCTCTCTCCTGTTGCCCCCCACCCACTGCTCATGCCCCGTGTCTGTCTCCTGTACCCCCCACCCCCCGCTCATGCCCTGTGTCTCTCCTGTTGCCTCCCACTCATGCCTCGTGGCTGTCTCCTGTTCCCCCCACCCCGCTCATGCCCCATGTCTGTCTCCTGTTCTCCCCACCCCCCGCTCATGCCCTGTGTCTGTTGTTCCCCCCACGCCCCGCTCATGCCCCGTTTCTGTCTCCTGTTCCCCCACCCCCTGCTCATGCCTCGTGTCTGTCTCCTGTTCCACCCACCCCCCGCTCATGCCGCGTGTCTGTCTCCTGTTCTCCCCACCCCCCGCTCATGACCCGTGTCTCTCACCTGTTGGCCTCACCCCCCGCTCATGCCCCGTGTCTGTCTCCTGTTGCCCCCCACCCCCCGCTCATGCCCTGTGTCTCTTTCCTGTTGCCCCCCGCTCATGCCCCGTGTCTGTCTCCTGTTCCCCCACCCACTCATGCCCCATGTCTCTCTCCTGTTGCCCCCCCGCTCATGCCCCGTGTCTGTCTCCTGTTCCCCCACCCCCGCTCATGCCCAGTATCTGTCTCCTGTATGCCCCCACCCCCCGCTCATGCCCCGTGTCTCTCTCCTGTTGCCCCCACCCCCCACTCATGCCCCGTGTCTGTCTCCTATTACCCACCACCCCCCGCTCATGCCCCGTGTCTGTCTCCTGTTCTCCCCACCCCCGCTCATGCCCCGTATCTGTCTCCTGTATGCCCCCACCCCCCGCTCATGCCCCGTGTCTCTCTCCTGTTGCCCCCACCCCCCACTCATGCCCCGTGTCTGTCTCCTATTACCCACCACCCCCCGCTCATGCCCCGTGTCTGTCTCCTGTTCCCCCCACCCGCTCATGCCCCGTGTCTCTCTCCTGTTGCCCCCCCGCTCATGGCCCGTGTCTGTCTCCTGTTCCCCCCACCCGCCCGCTCATGCCCCGTGTCTGTCTCCTGTTCTCCCCACCCCCGCTCATGCCCCGTATCTGTCTCCTGTACGCCCCCACCCCCCACCCCCCGCTGATGCCGCGTGTCTGTCTCCTGTTCTCCCCACCCCCCCGCTCATGCCCCGTGTCTCTCACCTGTTGACCCCACCCCCCGCTCATGCCCCGTGTCTGTCTCCTGTTGCCCCCCACCCCCTGCTCATGCCCTGTGTCTCTCTCCTGTTGCCCCCCGCTCATGCCCCGTGTCTGTCTCCTGTACCCCCCACCCCCGCTCATGCCCCGTACTGTCTCCTGTAACCCCCAACCCCGCTCCTGCCCCGTGTCTGTCTCCTGTTCCCCCCACCCGCGCATGCCCCGTGTCTCTCTCCTGTAGCCCCCCGCTCATGCCCCATGTCTGTCTCCTGTTCCCCCCTGCTCATGCCCCATGTCTGTCTCCTGTACCCCCCCACCCCCCGCTCATGCCCTGTGTCTCTCCTGTACCCCCACGCCCCCCGCTCATGCCCCGTGTCTGTCTTCTGTTCCCCCACCCGCTCATGCCCCGTGTCTCTCTCCTGTTGCCCCCCGCTCATGCTCCATGTCTGTCTCCTGTTTCCCCCACCCGCTCATGCCCTGTTTCTCTCTCCTGTTGCCCCCCACCCCCTGCTCATGCCCCGTGTATGTCTCCTGTACCCCCCACCCCCGCTCATGCCCTGTGTCTATGGGCTGTTGCCCCCCACCCATGCCCCCTGTCTGTCTCCTGTACGCCCCCACCCCCCGCTCATGCCCCGTGTCTCTCTCCTGTTGCCCCCACCCCCCGCTCATGCCCCGTGTCTGTCTCCTATTACCCCCCACCCCCCCGCTCATGCCCCGTGTCTGTCTCCTGTTCTCCCCACCCCGCTCATGCCCCGTATCTGTCTCCTGTTCCCCCCACCCCCCGCTCATGCCCCGTGTCTGTCTCCTGTTCTCCCCACCCTCCCGCTCATGCCCCGTGTCTCTCACCTGTTGGCCCCACCCCCCGCTCATGCCCCGTGTCTGTCTCCTGTTGCCCCCCGCTCATGCCCTGTGTCTGTCTCCTGAATCCCCCACCACCGCTCATGCCCCGTGTCTTCCTCTTGTCCCCCCTCCTATGATGCCCCTTGTTGACCTCTTGTTCCCCCACCCCCGCTCATGCCCCGTGTCTTCCTCCTGTCCCCACACTTCTCGCTGATGCCCTGTGTCTTCCTCCTGTTCCCTCCCACCCCATGCCCCGTGTCTTCCTCTTGTCCCCCCATCTATGATGCCCCTTGTTGACCTCTTGTTTCACCCACCCCCCGCTCATGCCCCGTGTCTCCCTTCTTACCCCCCACCCCCCGCTCATTATCTGTGTCTGCACTGTTGGAACAGGGCAGACACGGGGCATGAGCGGGGGTGGGGGCCCCACCTTGCCCTACCCCCGCTCATGCCCCGTGTCTCTCCTGTTCACCCCCGCTCATGCCCCGTGTCTGTCTTCTGTTCCCCCCACCCGCTCATGCCCCGTGTCTCTCTCCTGTTGCCCCCGCCCCCTGCTCATGCCCCGTGTCTGTCTCCTGTACCCCCCACCCCCGCTCATGCCCCGTGTCTGTCTCCTGTAACCCCCAACCCCGCTCATGCCCCGTGTCTGTCTCCTGTTCCCCCACCCACTCATGCCCCATGTCTCTCTCCTGTTGCCCCCCGCTCATGCCCCGTGTCTATCTCCTGTTCCCCCACCCGCTCATGCCCCGTGTCTCTCTCCTGTTGCCCCCCACCCCCCGCTCATGCCCCGTGTCTGTCTCCTGTACCCCCCACCCCTGCTCATGCCCCGTGTCTGTCTCCTGTAACCCCCAACCCCGCTCATGCCCCGTGTCTGTCTCCTGTTCCCCCCACCCGCTCATGCCCCATGTCTCTCTCCTGTTGCCCCCCGCTCATGCCCCGTGTATGTCTCCTGTTCCCCCACCCGCTCATGCCCCGTGTCTCTCTCCTGTTGCCCCCCACCCCCTGCTCATGCCCCGTGTCTGTCTCCTGTACCCCCCCACCCCCCGCTCATGCCATGTGTCTCTCCTGTACCCCCCCGCTCATGCCCCGTGTCTGTCTCCTGTTCCCCCCACCCGCTCATACCCCGTGTCTCTCTACTGTTGCCCCCCGCTCATGCCCCGTGTCTCTCCTGTTGCCTCCCACCCCCTGCTCATGCCCCATGTCTGTCTTCTGTTCCCCCCACTCATGCCCCATGTCTGTCTCCGCTTCTCCCCACCCCGCTCATGCCCCGTGTCTGTCTCCTGTTGCCCCCCACCCATGCCCCATGTCTGTCTCCTGTACCCCCTCACCCCCGCTCATGCCCGTGTCTCTCTCCTGTTGCCCCCCACCCACCTCTCATGCCCCGTGTCTGTCTACTGTTGCCCCCCAGCCCCGCTCATGCCCTGTGTCTGTCTCCTGTTCTCCCCACCCCTCGCTCATGCTCTGTATCTGTCTCCTCTTCCCCCCACCCCCCGCTCATGCCCCGTGTCTGTCTACTGTTGCCCCCCACCCCCCGCTCATGCCCTGTGTCTGTCTCCTGTTCTCCCCACCCCTCGCTCATGCTCTGTATCTGTCTCCTCTTCCCCCCACCCCCTGCTCATGCCCCGTGTCTGTCTCCTGTTCTACCCACCCCCGCTCATGCCCCGTATCTGTCTCCTGTACGCCCCCACCCCCCGCTCATGCCCCGTGTCTCTCTCCTGTTGCCCCCACCCCCCGCTCATGCCCCGTGTCTGTCTCCTATTACCCACCACCCCCCGCTCATGCCCCGTGTCTGTCTCCAGTTCCCCCCACCCGCTCATGCCCCGTGTCTCTCTCCTGTTGCCCCCCCGCTTATGGCCTGTGTCTGTCTCCTGTTCCCCCCACCCGCCCGCTCATGCCCCGTGTCTGTCTCCTGTACGCCCCCACCCCCCTCTGATGCCGCGTGTCTGTCTCCTGTTCTCCCCACCCCCCCGCTCATGCCCCGTGTCTCTCACTTGTTGGCCCCACCCCCCGCTCATGCCCCGTGTCTGTCTCCTGTTGCCCCCCACCCCCCGCTCATGCCCTGTGTCTCTCTCCTGTTGCCCCCCGCTCATGCCCCGTGTCTGTCTCCTGTACCCCCCACCCCCGCTCATTCCCCGTACTTTCTCCTGTAACCCCCAACCCCGCTCCTGCCCCGTGTCTGTCTCCTGTTCCCCCACCCGCTCATGCCCCGTGTCTCTCTCCTGTTGCCCCCCGCTCATGCCCCATGTCTGTCTCCTGTTCCCCCCTGCTCATGCCCCGTGTCTGTCTCCTATTACCCCCCACCACCCCGCTCATGCCCCGTGTCTGTCTCCTGTTCTCCCCACCCCCGCTCATGCCCCGTATCTGTCTCCTGTTCCCCCCACCCCCCGCTCATGCCCCGTGTCTGTCTCCTGTTCTCCCCACCCTCCCGCTCATGCCCCGTGTCTCTCACCTGTTGGCCCCACCCCCCCGCTCATGCCCCGTGTCTGTCTCCTGTTGCCTCCCACCTCCCGCTCATGCCCTGTGTCTCTCTCCTGTTGCCCCCCGCTCATGCCCTGTGTCTGTCTCCTGAATCCCCCACCCCCGCTCATACCCCGTGTCTCTCTCCTGTTGCCCCCCACCACCGCTCATGCCCCGTGTCTTCCTCTTGTCCCCCTCCTATGATGCCCCTTTTTGACCTCTTGTTCCCCCACCCCCCGCTCATGCCCTGTGTCTTCCTCCCGTCCCCCCACATCTCGCTGATGCCCTGTGTCTTCCTCCTGTTCCCTCCCACCCCCTGCTCATGCCCCGTGTCTTCCTCTTGTCCCCCCATCTATGATGCCCCTTGTTGACCTCTTGTTCCACCCACCCCCCGCTCATGCCCCGTGTCTCCCTTCTTACCCCCCACCCCCGCTCATTATCTGTGTCTGCACTGTTGGAACAGGGCAGACACGGGGCATGAGCAGGGGTGGGGGCCCCACCTTGCCCTACCCCCGCTCATGCCCCGTGTCTCTCCTGTTCACCCCCGCTCATTCTCCGTGTCTGTCTCCCTCCTTTCCCCCCCGCTCATGGCCCTTGTCTCCCCTGTTCACCCCCACCCACCGCTCATGCCCCGTGTCTGTCTCCTGTTCCCCCCACCCGCTCATGCCCCGTGTCTCTCTCTTGTTGCCCCCCGCTCATGCCCCATGTCTGTCTCCTGTTAAACCCCCACCCCCCCACTCATGCCCCGTGTCTGTCTCCTGTTCTCCCCACCCCCAGCTCATGCCCCGTGTCTGTTGTTCCCCCCACGCCCCGCTCATGCCCCGTGACTGTCTCCTGTTCCCCCACCCCCCGCTCATGCCCTGTGTCTGTCTCCTGTTGCCCCCACCCCCTGCGTCTCTCTCCTGTTGCCCCCCACCCCCCGCTCATGCCCCGTGTCTGTCTCCTGTATCCCCCACCCCCCGCTCATGCCCCGTGTCTGTCTCCTGTTCCCCCCACCCGCTCATGCCCCGTGTCTCTCTCCTGTTGCCCCCCCGCTCATGGCCCGTGTCTGTCTCCTGTTCCCCCCACCCACTCATGCCCTGTGTCTCTCTCCTGTTGCCCCCCACCCACTGCTCATGCCCCGTGTCTGTCTCCTGTATCCCCCACCCCCGCTCATGCCCCGTGTCTGTCTCCTGTTCCCCCCACCCGCTCATGCCCCGTGTCTCTCTCCTGTTGCCCCCCCGCTCATGGCCTGTGTCTGTCTCCTGTTCCCTCCACCCGCCCGCTCATGCCCCGTGTCTGTCTCCTGTTCTCCCCACCCCCGCTCATGCCCCGTATCTGTCTCCTGTACGCCCCCACCCCCCGCTGATGCCGCGTGTCTGTCTCCTGTTCTCCCCACCCCCCCGCTCATGCCCCGGGTCTCTCACCTGTTGGCCCCACCCCCCGCTCATGCCCCGTGTCTGTCTCCTGTTGCCCCCCACCCCCCACTCATGCCCTGTCTCTCTCCTGTTGCCCCCCGCTCATGCCCCGTGTCTGTCTCCTGTACCCCCCACCCCCGCTCATGCCCCGTACTTTCTCCTGTAACCCCCAACCCCGCTCCTGCCCCGTGTCTGTCTCCTGTTCTCCCCACCAGCTCATGCCCCGTGTCTCTCTCCTGTTGCCCCCCGCTCATGCCCTGTGTCTGTCTCCTGTACCCCCACGCCTCCCGCTCATGCCCCGTGTCTGTCTTCTGTTCCCCCACGCCTCCCGCTCATGCCCCGTGTCTGTCTTCTGTTCCCCCCACCCGCTCATGCCCCGTGTCTCTCTCCTGTTGCCCCCCGCCCCCTGCTCATGCCCCGTGTCTGTCTCCTGTACCCGCCACCCCCGCTCATGCCCTGTGTCTATGGGCTGTTGCCCCCCACCCATGCCCCGTGTCTGTCTCCTGTACGCCCCCACCTCCCGCTCATGCCCCGTGTCTCTCTCCTGTTGCCCCCACCCCCCGCTCATGCCCCGTGTCTGTCTCCTATTACCCCCCACCACCCCGCTCATGCCCCGTGTCTGTCTCCTGTTCTCCCCACCCCCGCTCATGCCCCGTATCTGTCTCCTGTTCCCCCCACCCCCCGCTCATGCCCCGTGTCTGTCTCCTGTTCTCCCCACCCTCCCGCTCATGCCCCGTGTCTCTCACCTGTTGGCCCCACCCCCCCGCTCATGCCCCGTGTCTGTCTCCTGTTGCCTCCCACCTCCCGCTCATGCCCTGTGTCTCTCTCCTGTTGCCCCCCGCTCATGCCCTGTGTCTGTCTCCTGAATCCCCCACCCCCGCTCATACCCCGTGTCTCTCTCCTGTTGCCCCCCACCACCGCTCATGCCCCGTGTCTTCCTCTTGTCCCCCTCCTATGATGCCCCTTTTTGACCTCTTGTTCCCCCACCCCCCGCTCATGCCCTGTGTCTTCCTCCCGTCCCCCCACATCTCGCTGATGCCCTGTGTCTTCCTCCTGTTCCCTCCCACCCCCTGTTCATGCCCCGTGTCTTCCTCTTGTCCCCCCATCTATGATGCCCCTTGTTGACCTCTTGTTCCACCCACCCCCCGCTCATGCCCCGTGTCTCCCTTCTTACCCCCCACCCCCGCTCATTATCTGTGTCTGCACTGTTGGAACAGGGCAGACACGGGGCATGAGCAGGGGTGGGGGCCCCACCTTGCCCTACCCCCGCTCATGCCCGGTGTCTCTCCTGTTCACCCCCGCTCATTCTCCGTGTCTGTCTCCCTCCTTTCCCCCCCGCTCATGGCCCTTGTCTCCCCTGTTCACCCCCACCCACCGCTCATGCCCCGTGTCTGTCTCCTGTTCCCCCCACCCGCTCATGCCCCGTGTCTCTCTCTTGTTGCCCCCCGCTCATGCCCCATGTCTGTCTCCTGTTAAACCCCCACCCCCCCACTCATGCCCCGTGTCTGTCTCCTGTTCTCCCCACCCCCAGCTCATGCCCCGTGTCTGTTGTTCCCCCCACGCCCCGCTCATGCCCCGTGACTGTCTCCTGTTCCCCCACCCCCCGCTCATGCCCTGTGTCTGTCTCCTGTTGCCCCCACCCCCTGCGTCTCTCTCCTGTTGCCCCCCACCCCCCGCTCATGCCCCGTGTCTGTCTCCTGTATCCCCCACCCCCCGCTCATGCCCCGTGTCTGTCTCCTGTTCCCCCCACCCGCTCATGCCCCGTGTCTCTCTCCTGTTGCCCCCCCGCTCATGGCCCGTGTCTGTCTCCTGTTCCCCCCACCCACTCATGCCCTGTGTCTCTCTCCTGTTGCCCCCCACCCACTGCTCATGCCTCGTGTCTGTCTCCTGTACCCCCCATCCCCCGCTCATGCCCTGTGTCTCTCCTGTTGCCTCCCACTCATGCCCCGTGTCTGTCTCCTGTTCCCCCACCCCCTGCTCATGCCTCGTGTCTGTCTCCTGTTCCACCCACCCCCCACTCATGCCGCGTGTCTGTCTCCTGTACCCCCCACCCCCGCTCATGCCCCGTGTCTGTCTCCTGTAACCCCCAACCCCGCTCATGCCCCGTGTCTGTCTCCTGTTCCCCCACCCACTCATGCCCCATGTCTCTCTCCTGTTGCCACCCCCGCTCATGCCCCGTGTCTGTCTCCTGTTCCCCCACCCGCTCATGCCCCGTGTCTCTCTCCTGTTGTTGCCCCCCACCCCCTGCTCATGCCCCGTGTCTGTCTCCTGTACCCCCCCACCCCCCGCTCATGCCCCGTGTCTGTCTCCTGTTCTTCCCACCCCCGCTCATGCCCCGTATCTGTCTCCTGCATGCCCCCACCCCCCGCTCATGCCCCGTGTCTCTCTCCTGTTGCCCCCACCCCCCACTCATGCCCCGTGTCTGTCTCCTATTACCCACCACCCCCCGCTCATGCCCCGTGTCGGTCTCCTGTTCCCCCCACCCGCTCATGCCCCGTGTCTCTCTCCTGTTGCCCCCCCGCTCATGGCCCGTGTCTGTCTCCTGTTCCCCCCACCCGCCCGCTCATGCCGCGTGTCTGTCTCCTGTTCTCCCCACCCCCCCGCTCATGCCCCGTGTCTCTCACCTGTTGACCCCACCCCCCGCTCATGCCCCGTGTCGGTCTCCTGTTGCCCCCCACCCCCTGCTCATGCCCTGTGTCTCTCTCCTGTTGCCCCCCGCTCATGCCCCGTGTCTGTCTCCTGTACCCCCCACCCCCGCTCATGCCCCGTACTGTCTCCTGTAACCCCCAACCCCGCTCCTGCCCCGTGTCTGTCTCCTGTTCCCCCCACCCGCTCATGCCCCGTGTCTCTCTCCTGTTGCCCCCCGCTCATGCCCCATGTCTGTCTCCTGTTCCCCCCTGCTCATGCCCCATGTCTGTCTCCTGTACCCCCCCACCCCCCGCTCATGCCCTGTGTCTCTCCTGTACCCCCACGCCCCCCGCTTATGCCCCGTGTCTGTCTTCTGTTCGCCCCACCCGCTCATGCCCCGAGTCTCTCTCCTGTTGCCCCCCGCTCATGCTCCATGTCTGTCTCCTGTTTCCCCCACCCGCTCATGCCCTGTTTCTCTCTCCTGTTGCCCCCCACCCCCTGCTCATGCCCCGTGTCTGTCTCCTGTACCCCCCACCCCCGCTCATGCCCTGTGTCTATGGGCTGTTGCCCCCCACGCATGCCCCCTGTCTGTCTCCTGTACGCCCCCACCCCCCGCTCATGCCCCGTGTCTCTCTCCTGTTGCCCCCGCTCATGCCCCGTGTCTGTCTCCTATTACCCCCCACCCCCCCGCTCATGCCCCGTGTCTGTCTCCTGTTCTCCCCACCCGCGCTCATGCCCCGTATCTGTCTCCTGTTCCCCCCACCCCCCGCTCATGCCCCGTGTCTCTCACCTGTTGGCCCCACCCCCCGCTCATGCCCCGTGTCTGTCTCCTGTTGCCTCCCACCTCCCGCTCATGCCCTGTGTCTCTCTCCTGTTGCCCCCCGCTCATGCCCTGTGTCTGTCTCCTGAATCCCCCACCCCCGCTCATACCCCGTGTTTCTCTCCTGTTGCCCCCCACCACCGCTCATGCCCCGTGTCTTCCTCTTGTCCCCCCTCCTATGATGCCCCTTGTTGACCTCTTGTTCCCCCACCCCCCGCTCATGCCCCGTGTCTTCCTCCTGTCCCCACACTTCTCGCTGATGCCCTGTGTCTTCCTCCTGTTCCCTCCCACCCCATGCCCCGTGTCTTCCTCTTGTCCCCCCATCTATGATGCCCCTTGTTGACCTCTTGTTCCACCCACCCCCCGCTCATGCCCCGTGTCTCCCTTCTTACCCCCCACCCCCCGCTCATTATCTGTGTCTGCACTGTTGGAACAGGGCAGACACGGGGCATGAGCGGGGGTGGGGGCCCCACCTTGCCCTACCCCCGCTCATGCCCCGTGTCTCTCCTGTTCACCCCCGCTCATGCCCCGTGTCTGTCTTCTGTTCCCCCCACCCGCTCATGCCCCGTGTCTCTCTCCTGTTGTCCCCCGCCCCCTGCTCATGCCCCGTGTCTGTCTCCTGTACCCCCCACCCCCGCTCATGCCCCGTGTCTGTCTCCTGTAACCCCCAACCCCGCTCATGCCCCGTGTCTGTCTCCTGTTCCCCCACCCACTCATGCCCCATGTCTCTCTCCTGTTGCCCCCCCGCTCATGCCCCATGTCTGTCTCCTGTTCCCCCACCCGCTCATGCCCCGTGTCTCTCTCCTGTTGCCCCCCACCCCCTGCTCATGCCCCGTGTCTGTCTCCTGTACCCCCCCACCCCCCGCTCATGCCCCGTGTCTGTCTCCTGTTCTACCCACCCCCGCTCATGCCCCGTATCTGTCTCCTGTACGCCCCCATCCCCCGCTCATGCCCCGTGTCTCTCTCCTGTTGCCCCCACCCCCGCTCATGCCCCGTGTCTGTCTCCTATTACCCACCACCCCCCGCTCATGCCCTGTGTCTGTCTCCAGTTCCCCCCACCCGCTCATGCCCCGTGTCTCTCTCCTGTTGCCCCCCAGCTCATGGCCTGTGTCTGTCTCCTGTTCCCCCCACCCGCCCGCTCATGCCCCGTATCTGTCTCCTGTACGCCCCCACCCCCCGCTGATGCCGCGTGTCTGTCTCCTGTTCTCCCCACCCCCCGCTCATGCCCTGTGTCTCTCTCCTGTTGCCCCCCGCTCATGCCCTGTGTCTGTCTCCTGTACCCCCCACCCCCGCTCATGCCCCGTACTTTCTCCTGTAACCGCCAACCCCGCTCCTGCCCCGTGTCTGTCTCCTGTTCCCCCCACCCGCTCATGCCCCGTGTCTCTCTCCTGTTGCCCCCCGCTCATGCCCCATGTCTGTCTCCTGTTCCCCCCCTGCTCATGCCCCATGTCTGTCTCCTGTAGCCCCCACCCCCCGCTCATGCCCTGTGTCTCTCCTGTACCCCCACGCCCCCCGCTCATGCCCCGTGTCTGTCTTCTGTTCCCCCCACCCGCTCATGCCCCGTGTCTCTCTCCTGTTGCCCCCCGCCCCCTGCTCATGCCCCGTGTCTGTCTCCTGTACCCCCCACCCCCGCTCATGCCCTGTGTCTATGGGCTGTTGCCCCCCACCCATGCCCTGTGTCTGTCTCCTGTACGCCCCCACCTCCCGCTCATGCCCCGTGTCTCTCTCCTGTTGCCCCCACCCCCCGCTCATGCCCCGTGTCTGTCTCCTATTACCCCCCACCACCCCGCTCATGCCCCGTGTCTGTCTCCTGTTCTCCCCACCCCCGCTCATGCCCCGTATCTGTCTCCTGTTCCCCCCACCCCCCGCTCATGCCCCGTGTCTGTCTCCTGTTCTCCCCACCCTCCCGCTCATGCCCCGTGTCTCTCACCTGTTGGCCCCACCCCCAGCTCATGCCCCGTGTCTGTCTCCTGTTGCCTCCCACCTCCCGCTCATGCCCTGTGTCTCTCTCCTGTTGCCCCCCGCTCATGCCCTGTGTCTGTCTCCTGAATCCCCCACCCCCGCTCATACCCCGTGTCTCTCTCCTGTTGCCCCCCACCACCGCTCATACCCCGTGTCTTCCTCTTGTCCCCCCTCCTATGATGCCCCTTTTTGACCTCTTGTTCCCCCACCCCCCGCTCATGCCCTGTGTCTTCCTCCCGTCCCCCCACATCTCGCTGATGCCCTGTGTCTTCCTCCTGTTCCCTCCCAACCCCTGCTCATGCCCCGTGTCTTCCTCTTGTCCCCCCATCTATGATGCCCCTTGTTGACCTCTTGTTCCACCCACCCCCCGCTCATGCCCCGTGTCTCCCTTCTTACCCCCCACCCCCGCTCATTATCTGTGTCTGCACTGTTGGAACAGGGCAGACACGGGGCATGAGCGGGGGTGGGGGCCCCACCTTGCCCTACCCCCGCTCATGCCCCGTGTCTCTCCTGTTCACCCCCGCTCATTCTCCGTGTCTGTCTCCCTCCTTTTCCCCCCGCTCATGGCCCTTGTCTCCCCTGTTCACCCCCACCCCCCGCTCATGCCCCGTGTCTGTCTCCTGTTCCCCCCACCCGCTCATGCCCCGTGTCTCTCTCTTGTTGCCCCCCGCTCATGCCCCATGTCTGTCTCCTGTTAAACCCCCCCCCGCTCATGCCCCATGTCTGTCTCCTGTTCTCCCCACCCCCAGCTCATGCCCCGTGTCTGTTGTTCCCCCCACTCCCCGCTCATGCCCCGTGACTGTCTCCTGTTCCCCCACCCCCCGCTCATGCCCTGTGTCTGTCTCCTGTTGCCCCCCACCCCCCGCTCATGCCCCGTGTCTGTCTCCTGTATCCCCCACCCCCCGCTCATGCCCCGTGTCTGTCTCCTGTTCCCCCCACCCGCTCATGCCCCGTGTCTCTCTCCTGTTGCCCCCCCGCTCATGGCCCGTGTCTGTCTCCTGTTCCCCCCACCCACTCATGCCCTGTGTCTCTCTCCTGTTGCCCCCCACCCACTGCTCATGCCCCGTGTCTGTCTCCTGTACCCCCCACCCCCCGCTCATGCCCTGTGTCTCTCCTGTTGCCTCCCACTCATGCCCCGTGGCTATCTCCTGTTCCCCCCACCCCCGCTCATGCCCCATGTCTGTCTCCTGTTCTCCCCACCCCCCGCTCATGCCCTGTGTCTGTTGTTCCCCCCACGCCCCGCTCATGCCCCGTGTCTGTCTCCAGTTCCCCCACCCCCTGCTCATGCCTCGTGTCTGTCTCCTGTTCCACCCACCCCCCGCTCATGCCGCGTGTCTGTCTCCTGTTCTCCCCACCCCCCGCTCATGCCCCGTGTCTCTCACCTGTTGGCCCCACCCCCCGCTCATGCCCCTTGTCTGTCTCCTGTTGCCCCCCACCCCCGCTCATGCCCCATGTCTCTCTCCTGTTGCCCCCCGCTCATGCCCCGTGTCTGTCTCCTGTACCCCCCACCCCCGCTCATGCCCCGTGTCTGTCTCCTGTACCCCCCACCCCCGCTCATGCACCGTGCCTGTCTCCTGTAACCCCCAACCCCGCTCATGCCCCGTGTCTGTCTCCTGTTCCCCCACCCACTCATGCCCCATGTCTCTCTCCTGTTGCCCCGCTCATGCCCCGTGTCTGTCTCCTGTTCCCCCACCCGCTCATGCCCCGTGTCTCTCTCCTGTTGTTGCCCCCCACCCCCTGCTCATGCCCCGTGTCTGTCTCCTGTACCCCCCCACCCCCCGCTCATGCCCCGTGTCTGTCTCCTGTTCTCCCCACCCCCGCTCATGCCCCGTATCTGTCTCCTGTATGCCCCCACCCCCCGCTCATGCCCCGTGTCTCTCTCCTGTTGCCCCCACCCCCCACTCATGCCCCGTGTCTGTCTCCTATTACCCACCACCCCCCGCTCATGCCCCGTGTCTGTCTCCTGTTCCCCCCACCCGCTCATGCCCCGTGTCTCTCTCCTGTTGCCCCCACCCGCTCATGCCCCGTGTCTCTCTCTTGTTGCCCCCCGCTCATGCCCCATGTCTGTCTCCTGTTCTCCCCACCCCCAGCTCATGCCCCGTGTCTGTTGTTCCCCCCACTCCCCGCTCATGCCCCGTGACTGTCTCCTGTTCCCCCACCCCCCGCTCATGCCCTGTGTCTGTCTCCTGTTGCCCCCCCACCCCCCGCTCATGCCCCGTGTCTGTCTCCTGTATCCCCCACCCCCCGCTCATGCCCCGTGTCTGTCTCCTGTTCCCCCCACCCGCTCATGCCCCGTGTCTCTCTCCTGTTGCCCCCCCGCTCATGGCCCGTGTCTGTCTCCTGTTCCCCCCACCCACTCATGCCCTGTGTCTCTCTCCTGTTGCCCCCCACCCACTGCTCATGCCCCGTGTCTGTCTCCTGTAACCCCCACCCCCCGCTCATGCCCTGTGTCTCTCCTGTTGCCTCCCACTCATGCCCCGTGGCTATCTCCTGTTCCCCCCACCCCCGCTCATGCCCCATGTCTGTCTCCTGTTCTCCCCACCCACCGCTCATGCCCTGTGTCTGTTGTTCCCCCCACGCCCCGCTCATGCCCCGTGTCTGTCTCCAGTTCCCCCACCCCCTGCTCATGCCTCGTGTCTGTCTCCTGTTCCACCCACCCCCCGCTCATGCCGCGTGTCTGTCTCCTGTTCTCTCCACCCCCCGCTCATGCCCCGTGTCTCTCACCTGTTGGCCCCCACCCCCGCTCATGCCCCATGTCTCTCTCCTGTTGCCCCCCGCTCATGCCCCGTGTCTGTCTCCTGTACCCCCCACCCCCGCTCATGCCCCGTGTCTGTCTCCTGTACCCCCCACCCCCGCTCATGCCCCGTGTCTGTCTCCTGTAACCCCCAACCCCGCTCATGCCCCGTGTCTGTCTCCTGTTCCCCCACCCACTCATGCCCCATGTCTCTCCTGTTGCCCCCCCGCTCATGCCCCGTGTCTGTCTCCTGTTCCCCCACCCGCTCATGCCCCGTGTCTCTCTCCTGTTGTTGCCCCCCACCCCCTGCTCATGCCCCGTGTCTGTCTCCTGTACCCCCCACCCCCCGCTCATGCCCCGTGTCTGTCTCCTGTTCTCCCCACCCCCGCTCATGCCCCGTATCTGTCTCCTGTATGCCCCCACCCCCCGCTCATGCCCCGTGTCTCTCTCCTGTTGCCCCCACCCCCCACTCATGCCCCGTGTCTGTCTCCTATTACCCACCACCCCCCGCTCATGCCCCGTGTCTGTCTCCTGTTCCCCCCACCCGCTCATGCCCCGTGTCTCTCTCCTGTTGCCCCCCCGCTCATGGCCCGTGTATGTCTCCTGTTCCCCCCACCCGCCCGCTCATGCCCCGTGTCTGTCTCCTGTTCTCCCCACCCCCGCTCATGGCCCGTATCTGTCTCCTGTACGCCCCCACCCCCCACCCCCCGCTGATGCCGCGTGTCTGTCTCCTGTTCCCCCACCCGCTCATGCCCCGTGTCTCTCTCCTGTTGTTGCCCCCCACCCCCTGCTCATGCCCCGTGTCTGTCTCCTGTACCCCCCACCCGCCGCTCATGCCCCGTGTCTGTCTCCTGTTCTCCCCACCCCCGCTCATGCCCCGTATCTGTCTCCTGTATGCCCCCACCCCCCGCTCATACCCCGTGTCTCTCTCCTGTTGCCCCACCTCCCACTCATGCCCCGTGTCTGTCTCCTATTACCCACCACCCCCCGCTCATGCCCCGTGTCTGTCTCCTGTTCCCCCCACCCGCTCATGCCCCGTGTCTCTCTCCTGTTGCCCCCCCCGCTCATGGCCCGTGTATGTCTCCTGTTCCCCCCACCCGCCCGCTCATGCCCCGTGTCTGTCTCCTGTTCTCCCCACCCCCGCTCATGCCCCGTATCTGTCTCCTGTACGCCCCCACCCCCCACCCCCCGCTCATGCCCCGTGTCTGTCTCCTGTTCCCCCCACCCGCTCATGCCCCGTGTCTCTCTCCTGTTGCCCCCCCGCTCATGGCCCTTGTATGTCTCCTGTTCCCCCCACCCGCCCGCTCATGCCCCGTGTCTGTCTCCTGTTCTCCCCACCCCCGCTCATGCCTCGTATCTGTCTCCTGTACGCCCCCACCCCCCACCCCCTCGCTAATGCCCCGTGTCTCTCACCTGTTGACCCCACCCCCCGCTCATGCCCCGCGTCTGTCTCCTGTTGCCCCCCACCCCCTGCTCATGCCCTGTGTCTCTCTCCTGTTGCCCCCCGCTCATGCCCCGTGTCTGTCTCCTGTACCCCCCACCCCCGCTCATGCCCCGTACTGTCTCCTGTAACCCCCAATCCCGCTCCTGCCCCGTGTCTGTCTCCTGTTCCCCCCACCCGCTCATGCCCCGTGTCTCTCTCCTGTTGCCCCCCGCTCATGCCCCGTGTCTCTCCTGTTGCCTCCCACCCCCCCGCTCATGCCCCATGTCTGTCTTCTGTTCCCCCCACTCATGCCCCATGTCTGTCTCCTGTTCTCCCCACCCGCTCATGCCCGTGTCTGTCTCCTGTTGCCCCCCACCCATGCCCCATGTCTGTCTCCTGTACCCCCTCACCCCCGCTCATGCACGTGTCTCTCTCCTGTTGCCCCCCACCCCCCTCTCATGCCCCGTGTCTGTCTACTGTTGCCCCCCACCCCCCGCTCATGCCCTGTGTCTGTCTCCTGTTCTCCCCACCCCTCGCTCATGCTCTGTATCTGTCTCCTCTTCCCCCCACCCCCGCTCATGCCCCGTGTCTGTCTCCTGTTGCCCCCCACCCGCCCGCTCATGCCCCGTGTCTGTTTCCTGTTCTCCCCAGCCCCCGCTCATGCCCTGTGTCTCTCCTGTTGCCTCCCACTCATGCCCCGTGGCTGTCTCCTGTTCCCCCCACCCCCGCTCATGCCCCATGTCTGTCTCCTGTCGCCCCCCACCCATGCCCCATGTCTGTCTCCTGTACCCCCTCACCCCCGCTCATGCGCGTGTCTCTCTCCTGTTGCCCCCCACCCCCCGCTCATGCCCTGTGTCTGTCTCCTCTTCCCCCCACCCCCCGCTCATGCCCCGTGTCTGTCTCCTGTTGCCCCCACCCGCCCGCTCATGCCCCGTGTCTGTTTCCTGTTCTCCCCACCCCCCGCTCATGCCCCATGTCTGTCTCCTGTTCCCCCCACCCCCCCGCTCATGCCCCGTGTCTGTCTCCTGTTCTCCCCACCCCCAGCTCATGCCCCGTGTCTGTTGTTCCCCCCACGCCCCGCTCATGCCCGTGTCTGTCTCCTGTTCCCCCACCCCCCGCTCATGCCCTGTGTCTGTCTCCTGTTGCCCCCACCCCCTGCGTCTCTCTCCTGTTGCCCCCCACCCCCCGCTCATGCCCCGTGTCTTACTCCTGTATCCCCCACCCCCCGCTCATGCCCCGTGTCTGTCTCCTGTTCCCCCCACCCGCTCATGCCCCGTGTCTCTCTCCTGTTGCCCCCCCGCTCATGGCCCGTGTCTGTCTCCTGTTCCCCCCACCCACTGCTCATGCCCCGTGTCTGTCTCCTGTACCCCCCCACCCCCGCTCATGCCCTGTGTCTCTCCTGTTGCCTCCCACTCATGCCCCGTGGCTGTCTCCTGTTCCCCGCACCCCCGCTCATGCCCCATGTCTGTCTCCTGTCGCCCCCCACCCATGCCCCATGTCTGTCTCCTGTACCCCCTCACCCCCGCTCATGCGCGTGTCTCTCTCCTGTTGCCCCCCACCCCCCGCTCATGCCCTGTGTCTGTCTCCTGCTCTCCCCATCCCTCGCTCATGCTCCGTATCTGTCTCCTCTTCCCCCCCACCCCCCGCTCATGCCCCGTGTCTGTCTCCTGTTGCCCCCACCCGCCCGCTCATGCCCCGTGTCTGTTTCCTGTTCTCCCCACCCCCGCTCATGCCCCATGTCTGTCTCCTGTTCCCCCCACCCGCTCATGCCCCGTGTCTGTCTCCTGTTCCCCCACCCGCTCATGCCCCATGTCTCTCTTGTTGCCCCCCACCCCCCCGCTCATGCCCCGTGTCTGTCTCCTGTTCCTCCCACCCCCTGCTCATGCCCCGTGTCTGTTGTTCCCCCCACCCCCTGCTCATGCCTCGTGTCTGTCTCCTGTTCTCCCCACCCCCCCGCTCATGCCCCGTGTCTCTCACCTGTTGGCCCCACCCCTGCTCATGCCCCGTGTCTGTCTCCTGTTCCCCCCACCCGCTCATGCCCCATGTCTCTCTCCTGTTGCCCCCCCGCTCATGCCCCGTGTCTGTCTCCTGTTCCCCCACCCGCTCATGCCCCGTGTCTCTCTCCTGTTGCCCCCCACCCCCTGCTCATGCCCCGTGTCTGTCTCCTGTACCCCCCCACCCCCCGCTCATGCCCTGTGTCTCTCCTGTACCCCCCCGCTCATGCCCCGTGTCTGTCTCCTGTTGCCCCCCGCTCATGCCCCGTGTCTCTCCTTTTGCCTCCCACCCCCCCGCTCATACCCCATGTCTGTCTTCTGTTCCCCCCACTCATGCCCCATGTCTGTCTCCTGTTCTCCCCACCCCGCTCATGCCCCGTGTCTGTCTCCTGTTGCCCCCCACCCATGCCCCATGTCTGTCTCCTGTACCCCCTCACCCCCGCTCATGCGCGTGTCTCTCTCCTGTTGCCCCCCACCCCCCGCTCATGCCCTGTGTCTGTCTCCTGTTCTCCCCACCCCTCGCTCATGCTCTGTATCTGTCTCCTCTTCCCCCCACCCCCCTCTCATGCCCCGTGTCTGTCTCCTGTTGCCCCCCATCCGCCCGCTCATGCCCCGTGTCTGTTTCCTGTTCTCCCCACCCCCCGCTCATGCCCTGTGTCTCTCCTGTTGCCTCCCACTAATGCCCCGTGGCTGTCTCCTGTTCCCCCCACCCCCGCTCATGCCCCATGTCTGTCTCCTGTCACCCCCCACCCATGCCCCATGTCTGTCTCCTGTACCCCCTCACCCCCGCTCATGCGCGTGTCTCTCTCCTGTTGCCCCCCACCCCCCGCTCATGCCCTGTGTCTGTCTCCTGTTCTCCCCATCCCTCGCTCATGCTCCGTATCTGTCTCCTCTTCCCCCCACCCCCCGCTCATGCCCCGTGTCTGTCTCCTGTTGCCCCCACCCGCCCGCTCATGCCCCGTGTCTGTTTCCTGTTCTCCCCACCCCCCGCTCATGCCCCATGTCTGTCTCCTGTTCCCCCACCCGCTCATGCCCTGTGTCTGTCTCCTGTTCCCCCACCCGCTCATGCCCCATGTCTCTCTTGTTGCCCCCCACCCTCCCGCTCATGCCCCGTGTCTGTCTCCTGTTCTCCCCACCCCACACTCATGCCCCGTGTCTGTCTCCTGTTCCTCCCAACCCCCCGCTCATGCCCCGTGTCTGTCTCCTGTTCCTCCCACCCCCTGCTCATGCCCTGTGTCTGTTGTTCCCCCCACCCCCTGCTCATGCCTTGTGTCTGTCTCCTGTTCTCCCCACCCCCCCGCTCATGCCCCGTGTCTCTCACCTGTTGGCCCCACCCCTCGCTCATGCCCCGTGTCTGTCTCCTGTTGCCCCCCACCCCCCGCTCATGCCCTGTGTCTCTCTCCTGTTGCCCCCCGCTCATGCCCCGTGTCTGTCTCCTGTACCCCCCACCCCTGCCCCGTGTCTGTCTCCTGTAACCCCCAACCCCGCTCATGCCCCGTGTCTGTCTCCTGTTCCCCCCACCCGCTCATGCCCCATGTCTCTCTCCTGTTGCCCCCCCTCTCATGCCCCGTGTCTGTCTCCTGTTCCCCCACCCGCTCATGCCCCGTGTCATTCTCCTGTTGCCCCCCACCCCCTGCTCATGCCCCGTGTCTGTCTCCTGTACCCCCTCACCCCCCGCTCATGCCATGTGTCTCTCCTGTACCCCCCCGCTCATGCCCCGTGTCTGTCTCCTGTTCCCCCCACCCGCTCATGCCCCGTGTCTCTCTCCTGTTGCCCCCCACTCATGCCCCGTGTCTCTCCTGTTGCCTCCCACCCCCCCGCTCATGCCCCATGTCTGTCTTCTGTTCCCTCCACTCATGCCCCATGTCTGTCTCCTGTTCTCCCCACCCCGCTCATGCCCCGTGTCTGTCTCCTGTTGCCCCCCACCCATGCCCCATGTCTGTCTCCTGTACCCCCTCACCCCCGCTCATGCCCGTGTCTCTCTCCTGTTGCCCCCCACCCCCCTCTCATGCCCCGTGTCTGTCTACTGTTGCCCCCCACCCCCCGCTCATGCCCTGTGTCTGTCTCCTGTTCTCCCCACCCCTCGCTCATGCTCTGTATCTGTCTCCTCTTCCCCCCACCCCCCGCTCATGCCCCGTGTCTGTCTCCTGTTGCCCCCCACCCGCCCGCTCATGCCCCGTGTCTGTTTCCTGTTCTCCCCATCCCCCGCTCATGCCCCATGTCTGTCTCCTGTTCCCCGACCCGCTCATGCCCCGTGTCTCTCTTGTTGCCCCCCACCCCCCTGCTCATGCCCCGTGTCTGTCTCCTGTTCTCCTGTTCTCCCCACCCCCCACTCATGCCCCGTGTCTGTCTCCTGTTCCTTCCGCCCCCGCTCATGCCCTGTGTCTGTCTCATGTTGCCCCCCACCCCCCTGCTCATGCCCCGTGTCTGTCTCCTGTTCTCCCCACCCCCCACTCATGCCCCATGTCTGTCTCCTGTTCTCCCCACACCCCGCTAATACGCCCCGTGTCTGTTGTTCCCCCCACGCCCCGCTCATGCCCCGTGTCTGTCTCCTGTTCCCCCACCCCCTGCTCATGCCTCGTGTCTGTATCCTGTTCCACCCACCCCCCGCTCATGCCGCGTGTCTGTCTCCTGTTCTCCCCACCCCCCGCTCATGCCCCGTGTCTCTCACCTGTTGGCCCCACCCCCCGCTCATGCCCCGTGTCTGTCTCCTGTTGCCCCCCACCCCCTGCTCATGCCCTGTGTCTCTCTCCTGTTGCCCCCCGCTCATGCCCCGTGTCTGTCTCCTGTTCCCCCCACCCGCTCATGCCCCGTGTCTCTCTCCTGTTGCCCCCCACTCATGCCCCGTGTCTCTCCTGTTGCCTCCCACCCCCCCGCTCATGCCCCATGTCTGTCTTCTGTTCCCTCCACTCATGCCCCATGTCTGTCTCCTGTTCTCCCCACCCCGCTCATGCCCCGTGTCTGTCTCCTGTTGCCCCCCACCCATGCCCCATGTCTGTCTCCTGTACCCCCTCACCCCCGCTCATGCCCGTGTCTCTCTCCTGTTGCCCCCCACCCCCCTCTCATGCCCCGTGTCTGTCTACTGTTGCCCCCCACCCCCCGCTCATGCCCTGTGTCTGTCTCCTGTTCTCCCCACCCCTCGCTCATGCTCTGTATCTGTCTCCTCTTCCCCCCACCCCCCGCTCATGCCCCGTGTCTGTCTCCTGTTGCCCCCCACCCGCCCGCTCATGCCCCGTGTCTGTTTCCTGTTCTCCCCATCCCCCGCTCATGCCCCATGTCTGTCTCCTGTTCCCCGACCCGCTCATGCCCCGTGTCTCTCTTGTTGCCCCCCACCCCCCTGCTCATGCCCCGTGTCTGTCTCCTGTTCTTCTGTTCTCCCCACCCCCCACTCATGCCCCGTGTCTGTCTCCTGTTCCTTCCGCCCCCGCTCATGCCCTGTGTCTGTCTCATGTTGCCCCCCACCCCCCTGCTCATGCCCCGTGTCTGTCTCCTGTTCTCCCCACCCCCCACTCATGCCCCATGTCTGTCTCCTGTTCTCCCCACACCCCGCTAATACGCCCCGTGTCTGTTGTTCCCCCCACGCCCCGCTCATGCCCCGTGTCTGTCTCCTGTTCCCCCACCCCCTGCTCATGCCTCGTGTCTGTATCCTGTTCCACCCACCCCCCGCTCATGCCGCGTGTCTGTCTCCTGTTCTCCCCACCCCCCGCTCATGCCCCGTGTCTCTCACCTGTTGGCCCCACCCCCCGCTCATGCCCCGTGTCTGTCTCCTGTTGCCCCCCACCCCCTGCTCATGCCCTGTGTCTCTCTCCTGTTGCCCCCCGCTCATGCCCCGTGTCTGTCTCCTGTACCCCCCACCCCTGCTCATGCCCCGTGTCTGTCTCCTGTAACCCCCAACCCCGCTCATGCCCAGTGTCTGTCTCCTGTTCCCCCACCCACTCATGATCCATGTCTCTCTCCTGTTGCCCCCCCCGCTCATGCCCCGTGTCTGTCTCCTGTTCCCCCACCCGCTCATGCCCTGTGTCTCTCCTGTACCCCCCACACCCCGCTCATGCCCCGTGTCTGTCTCCTGTTCTCCCCACCTCCGCTCATGCCCCGTATCTGTCTCCTGTACGCCCCCACCCCCTGCTCATGCCCCGTGTCTCTCTCCTGTTGCCCCCACCCCCGCTCATGCCCCGTATCTGTCTCCTGTACGCCCCCACCCCCTGCTCATGCCCCGTGTCTCTCTCCTGTTGCCCCCACCCCCCGGTCATGCCCCGTGTCTGTCTCCTGTTCCCCCCACCCGCTCATGCCCCGTGTCTCTCTCCTGTTGCCCCCCCGCTCATGGCCCGTGTCTGTCTCCTGTTCCCCCCACCCGCCCGCTCATGCCCCGTGTCTGTCTCCTGTTCTCCCCACCCCCGCTCATGCCCCGTATCTGTCTCCTGTACGCCCCCACCCCCCACCCCCCGCTGATGCCGCGTGTCTGTCTCCTGTTCTCCCCACCCCCCCGCTCATGCCCCGTGTCTCTCACCTGTTGGCCCCACCCCCCGCTCATGCCCTGTGTCTCTCTCCTGTTGCCCCCGCTCATGCCCCGTGTCTGTCTCCTGTACCCCCCACCCCCGCTCATGCCCCGTACTGTCTCCTGTAACCCCCAACCCCGCTCCTGCCCTGTGTCTGTCTCCTGTTCCCCCCACCCGCTCATGCCCCGTGTCTGTCTTCTGTACCCCCCCACCCCCCGCTCATGCCCTGTGTCTCTCCTGTACCCCCACGCCCCCCGCTCATGCCCCGTGTCTGTCTCCTGTTTCCCCCACCCGCTCATGCCCTGTGTCTCTCTCCTGTTGCCCCCCACCCCCTGCTCATGCCCCGTGTCTGTTTCCTGTACCCCCCACCCCCGCTCATGCCCTGTGTCTATGGGCTGTTGCCCCCCACCCATGCCCCGTGTCTGTCTCCTGTACGCCCCCACCCCCCGCTCATGCCCCGTGTCTCTCTCCTGTTGCCCCCACCCCCGCTCATGCCCCGTGTCTGTCTCCTATTACCCCCCACCCCCCCGCTCATGCCCCGTGTCTGTCTCCTGTTCTCCCCACCCCCGCTCATGCCCCGTATCTGTCTCCTGTTCCCCCCACCCCCCGCTCATGCCCCGTGTCTATCTCCTGTTCTCCTCACCCTCCCGCTCATGCCCCGTGTCTCTCACCTGTTGGCCCCACCCCCCGCTCATGCCCCGTGTCTGTCTCCTGTTGCCTCCCACCTCCCGCTCATGCCCTGTGTCTCTCTCCTGTTGCCCCCCGCTCATGCCCTGTGTCTGTCTCCTGAATCCCCCACCCCCGCTCATACCCCGTGTCTCTCTCCTGTTGCCCCCCACCACGCTCATGCCCCGTGTCTTCCTCTTGTCCCCCCTCCTATGATGCCCCTTGTTGACCTCTTGTTTCCCCACCCCCGCTCATGCCCCGTGTCTTCCTCCCGTCCTCCCACATCTCGCTGATGCCCTGTGTCTTCCTCCTGTTCCCTCCCACCCCCTGCTCATGCCCCGTGTCTTTCTCTTGTCCCCCCATCTATGATGCCCCTTGTTGACCTCTTGTTCCACCCACCCCCCGCTCATGCCCCGTGTTTCCCTTCTTACCCCCCACCCCCCGCTCATTATCTGTGTCTGCACTGTTGGAACAGGGCAGACACGGGGCATGAGTGGGGGTAGGGGCTCCACCTTGCCCTACCCCCGCTCATGCCCCGTCTCTCTCCTGTTCACCCCCGCTCATTCTCCGTGTCTGTCTCCCTCCTTTTCCCCCCGCTCATGGCCCTTGTCTCCCCTGTTCACCCCCACCCCCCATTCATGCCCCGTGTCTGTCTCCTGTTCCCCCCACCCGCTCATGCCCCGTGTCTCTCTCTTGTTGCCCCCCACCCCCCGCTCATGCCCCATGTCTGTCTCATGTTCTCCCCACCCCCGCTCATGCCCCGTGTCTGTCTCCTGTTCCTCCCACCCCCCGCTCATGCCCCGTGTCTGTCTCCTGTTAAACCCCCACCCCCCGCTCATGCCCTGTGTCTGTCTCCTGTTCTCCCCACCCCCAGCTCATGCCCCGTGTCTGTTGTTCCCCCATGCCCCGCTCATGCCCCGTGTCTGTCTCCTGTTCCCCCACCCCCTGCTCATGCCCTGTGTCTGTCTCCTGTTGCCCCCACCCCCTGCGTCTCTCTCCTGTTGCCCCCACACCCCCTCATGCCCCGTGTCTGCCTCCTGTATCCCCCACCCCCCGCTCATGCCCCGTGTCTGTCTCCTGTTCCCCCCACCCGCTCATGCCCCGTGTCTCTCTCCTGTTGCCCCCCCGCTCATGGCCCGTGTCTGTCTCCTGTTCCCCCCACCCGCTCATGCCCTGTGTCTCTCTCCTGTTGCCCCCACCCACTGCTCATGCCCTGTGTCTGTCTCCTGTACCCCCCCACACCCCGCTCATGCCCTGTGTCTCTCCTGTTGCCTCCCACTCATGCCCCGTGGCTGTCTCCTGTTCCCCCCACCCCCGCTCATGCCCCATGTCTGTCTCCTGTTCTCCCCACCCCCCGCTCATGCCCCGTGTCTGTTGTTCCCCCCACGCCCCGCTCATGCCCCATGTCTGTCTCCTGTTCCCCCACCCCCTGCTCATGCCTCGTGTCTGTCTCCTGTTCCACCCACCCCCGCTCATGCCGCGTGTCTGTCTCCTGTTCTCCCCACCCCCCGCTCATGCCCCGTGTCTCTCACCTGTTGGCCCACCCCCCGCTCATGCCCCGTGTCTGTCTCCTGTTGCCCCACACCCCCCGCTCATGCCCTGTGTCTCTCTCCTGTTGCCCCCCGCTCATGCCCCATGTCTGTCACCTGTACCCCCCACCCCCGCTCATGCCCCGTGTCTGTCTCCTGTTCCCCCACCCACTCATGCCCCATGTCTCTCTCCTGTTGCCCCCCCACTCATGCCCCGTGAATGTCTCCTGTTCCCCCACCCGCTCATGCCCCGTGTCTCTCTCCTGTTGCCCCCCACCCCCTGCTCATGCCCCGTGTCTGTCTCCTGTACCCCCCCACCCCCCGCTCATGCCCCGTGTCTGTCTCCTGTTCTCCCCACCCCCTCTCATGCCCCGTATCTGTCTCCTGTACGCCCCCAACCCCCGCTCATGCCCCGTGTCTCTCTCCTGTTGCCCCCACCCCCCGCTCATGCCCCGTGTCTGTCTCCTATTACCCACCACCCCCCGCTCATGCCCCGTGTCTGTCTCCTGTTCCCCCCACCCGCTCATGCCCCGTGTCTCTCTCCTGTTGCCCCCCCGCTCATGGCCCGTGTCTGTCTCCTGTTCCCCCCACCCGCCCGCTCATGCCCCGTGTCTGTCTCCTGTTCTCCCCACCCCCGCTCATGCCCCGTATCTGTCTCCTGTTCCCCCCACCCCCCGCTCATGCCCCGTGTCTATCTCCTGTTCTCCTCACCCTCCCGCTCATGCCCCGTGTCTCTCACCTGTTGGCCCCACCCCCCGCTCATGCCCCGTGTCTGTCTCCTGTTGCCTCCCACCTCCCGCTCATGCCCTGTGTCTCTCTCCTGTTGCCCCCCGCTCATGCCCTGTGTCTGTCTCCTGAATCCCCCACCCCCGCTCATACCCCGTGTCTCTCTCCTGTTGCCCCCCACCACGCTCATGCCCCGTGTCTTCCTCTTGTCCCCCCTCCTATGATGCCCCTTGTTGACCTCTTGTTTCCCCACCCCCCGCTCATGCCCCGTGTCTTCCTCCCGTCCCCCCACTTCTCGCTGATGCCCTGTCTTCCTCCTGTTCCCTCCCACCCCCTGCTCATGCCCCGTGTCTTTCTCTTGTCCCCCCATCTATGATGCCCCTTGTTGACCTCTTGTTCCACCCACCCCCCGCTCATGCCCCGTGTCTCCCTTCTTACCCCCCACCCCCCGCTCATTATCTGTGTCTGCACTGTTGGAACAGGGCAGACACGGGGCATGAGTGGGGGTAGGGGCCCCACCTTGCCCTACCCCCGCTCATGCCCCGTCTCTCTCCTGTTCACCCCCGCTCATTCTCCGTGTCTGTCTCCCTCCTTTTCCCCCCGCTCATGGCCCTTGTCTCCCCTGTTCACCCCCACCCCCCATTCATGCCCCGTGTCTGTCTCCTGTTCCCCCCACCCGCTCATGCCCCGTGTCTCTCTCTTGTTGCCCCCCACACCCCGCTCATGCCCCGTGTCTGTCTCCTGTTCCTCCCACCCCCCGCTCATGCCCCGTGTCTGTCTCCTGTTAAACCCCCACCCCCCCGCTCATGCCCTGTGTCTGTCTCCTGTTCTCCCCACCCCCAGCTCATGCCCCGTGTCTGTTGTTCCCCCCATGCCCCGCTCATGCCCCGTGTCTGTCTCCTGTTCCCCCACCCCCCGCTCATGCCCTGTGTCTGTCTCCTGTTGCCCCCACCCCCTGCGTCTCTCTCCTGTTGCCCCCACACCCCCTCATGCCCCGTGTCTGCCTCCTGTATCCCCCACCCCCCGCTCATGCCCTGTGTCTGTCTCCTGTTCCCCCCACCCGCTCATGCCCCGTGTCTCTCTCCTGTTGCCCCCCCGCTCATGGCCCGTGTCTTTCTCCTGTTCCCCCCACCCGCTCATGCCCCGTGTCTCTCTCCTGTTGCCCCCCACCCCCTGCTCATGCCCCGTGTCTGTCTCCTGTACCCCCCCACCCCCCGCTCATGCCCCGTGTCTGTCTCCTGTTCTCCCCACCCCCGCTCATGCCCCGTATCTGTCTCCTGTACGCCCCCAACCCCCGCTCATGCCCCGTGTCTCTCTCCTGTTGCCCCCACCCCCCGCTCATGCCCCCTGTCTGTCTCCTATTACCCACCACCCCCTGCTCATGCCCCGTGTCTGTCTCCTGTTCCCCCCACCCGCTCATGCCCCGTGTCTCTCTCCTGTTGCCCCCCCGCTCATGGCCCGTGTCTGTCTCCTGTTCCCCCCACCCGCCCGCTCATGCCCCGTGTCTGTCTCCTGTTCTCCCCACCCCCGCTCATGCCCCGTATCTGTCTCCTGTTCCCCCCACCCCCCGCTCATGCCCCGTGTCTATCTCCTGTTCTCCTCACCCTCCCGCTCATGCCCCGTGTCTCTCACCTGTTGGCCCCACCCCCCGCTCATGCCCCGTGTCTGTCTCCTGTTGCCTCCCACCTCCCGCTCATGCCCTGTGTCTCTCTCCTGTTGCCCCCCGCTCATGCCCTGTGTCTGTCTCCTGAATCCCCTACCCCCGCTCATACCCCGTGTCTCTCTCCTGTTGCCCCCCACCACGCTCATGCCCCGTGTCTTCCTCTTGTCCCCCCTCCTATGATGCCCCTTGTTGACCTCTTGTTTCCCCACCCCCCCGCTCATGCCCCGTGTCTTCCTCCCGTCCCCCCACATCTCGCTGATGCCCTGTCTTCCTCCTGTTCCCTCCCACCCCCTGCTCATGCCCCGTGTCTTTCTCTTGTCCCCCCATCTATGATGCCCCTTGTTGACCTCTTGTTCCACCCACCCCCCGCTCATGCCCCGTGTCTCCCTTCTTACCCCCCACCCCTCGCTCATTATCTGTGTCTGCACTGTTGGAACAGGGCAGACACGGGGCATGAGTGGGGGTAGGGGCCCCACCTTGCCCTACCCCCGCTCATGCCCCGTCTCTCTCCTGTTCACCCCCGCTCATTCTCCGTGTCTGTCTCCCTCCTTTTCCCCCCGCTCATGGCCCTTGTCTCCCCTGTTCACCCCCACCCCCCATTCATGCCCCGTGTCTGTCTCCTGTTCCCCCCACCCGCTCATGCCCCGTGTCTCTCTCTTGTTGCCCCCCACCCCCCGCTCATGCCCCGTGTCTGTCTCCTGTTCCTCCCACCCCCCGCTCATGCCCCGTGTCTGTCTCCTGTTAAACCCCCACCCCCCGCTCATGCCCTGTGTCTGTCTCCTGTTCTCCCCACCCCCAGCTCATGCCCCGTGTCTGTTGTTCCCCCCATGCCCCGCTCATGCCCCGTGTCTGTCTCCTGTTCCCCCACCCCCCGCTCATGCCCTGTGTCTGTCTCCTGTTGCCCCCACCCCCTGCGTCTCTCTCCTGTTGCCCCCACACCCCCTCATGCCCCGTGTCTGCCTCCTGTATCCCCCACCCCCCGCTCATGCCCCGTGTCTGTCTCCTGTTCCCCCCACCCGCTCATGCCCCGTGTCTCTCTCCTGTTGCCCCCCCGCTCATGGCCCGTGTCTGTCTCCTGTTCCCCCCACCCGCTCATGCCCTGTGTCTCTCTCCTGTTGCCCCCACCCACTGCTCATGCCCCGTGTCTGTCTCCTGTACCCCCCCACACCCCGCTCATGCCCTGTGTCTCTCCTGTTGCCTCCCACTCATGCCCCGTGGCTGTCTCCTGTTCCCCCCACCCCCGCTCATGCCCCATGTCTGTCTCCTGTTCTCCCCACCCCCCGCTCATGCCCCGTGTCTGTTGTTCCCCCCACGCCCCGCTCATGCCCCATGTCTGTCTCCTGTTCCCCCACCCCCTGCTCATGCCTCGTGTCTGTCTCCTGTTCCACCCACCCCCCGCTCATGCCGCGTGTCTGTCTCCTGTTCTCCCCACCCCCCGCTCATGCCCCGTGTCTCTCACCTGTTGGCCCACCCCCCGCTCATGCCCTGTGTCTGTCTCCTGTTGCCCCACACCCCCCGCTCATGCCCTGTGTCTCTCTCCTGTTGCCCCCCGCTCATGCCCCATGTCTGTCACCTGTACCCCCCACCCCCGCTCATGCCCCGTGTCTGTCTCCTGTTCCCCCACCCACTCATGCCCCATGTCTCTCTCCTGTTGCCCCCCCACTCATGCCCCGTGTCTGTCTCCTGTTCCCCCACCCGCTCATGCCCCGTGTCTCTCTCCTGTTGCCCCCCACCCCCCGCTCATGCCCCGTGTCTGTCTCCTGTTCTCCCCACCCCCGCTCATGCCCCGTATCTGTCTCCTGTACGCCCCCAACCCCCGCTCATGCCCCGTGTCTCTCTCCTGTTGCCCCCACCCCCCGCTCATGCCCCGTGTCTGTCTCCTATTACCCACCACCCCCCGCTCATGCCCCGTGTCTGTCTCCTGTTCCCCCCACCCGCTCATGCCCCGTGTCTCTATCCTGTTGCCCCCCCGCTCATTGCCCGTGTCTGTCTCCTGTTCCCCCCACCCGCCCGCTCATGCCCCGTGTCTGTCTCCTGTTCTCCCCACCCCCGCTCATGCACCGTATCTGTCTCCTGTACGCCCCCACCCCCCACCCCCCGCTGATGCCGCGTGTCTTTCTCCTATTCTCCCCACCCCCCCGCTCATGCCCCGTGTCTCTCACCTGTTGGCCCCAACACCCGCTCATGCCCCGTGTATGTCTCCTGTTGCCCCCCACCCCCCGCTCATGCCCTGTGTCTCTCTCCTGTTGCCCCCGCTCATGCCCCGTGTCTGTCTCCTGTACCCCTCACCCCCGCTCATGCCCCGTACTGTCTCCTGTAACCCCCAACCCCGCTCCTGCCCCGTGTCTGTCTCCTGTTCCCCCCACCCGCTCATGCCCCGTGTCTCTCCCCTGTTGCCCCCCGCTCATGCCCCATGTCTGTCTCCTGTTCCCCCCCTGCTCATGCCCCATGTCTGTCTCCTGTACCCCCCACCCCCCGCTCATGCCCTGTGTCTCTCCTGTACCCCCACACCCCCCGCTCATGCCCCGTGTCTGTCTTCTGTTCCCCCCACCCGCTCATGCCCCGTGTCTCTCTCCTGTTGCCCCCCGCTCATGCTCCATGTCTGTCTCCTGTACCCCCCACCCCCGCTCATGCCCTGTGTTTATGGGCTGTTGCCCCCCACCCATGCCCCGTGTCTGTCTCCTGTACGCCCCCACCCCCCGCTCATGCCCCGTGTCTCTCTCCTGTTGCCCCACCCCCCGCTCATGCCCCGTGTCTGTCTCCTATTACCCCCCACCCCCCTGCTCATGCCCCGTGTCTGTCTCCTGTTCTCCCCACCCCCGCTCATGCCCCGTATCTGTCTCCTGTTCCCCCCACCCCCCGCTCATGCCCCGTGTCTGTCTCCTGTTCTCCCCAGCCTCCCGCTCATGCCCCGTGTCTCTCACCTGTTGGCCCCACCCCCCGCTCATGCCCCGTGTCTGTCTCCTGTTGCCTCCCAACTCCCGCTCATGCCCTGTGTCTCTCTCCTGTTGCCCCCCGCTCATGCCCCGTGTCTGTCTCCTGTTCCTCCCACCCCCCGCTCATGCCCCGTGTCTGTCTCCTGTTAAACCCCCACCCCCCAGCTCATGCCCCGTGTCTGTTGTTCCCCCCATGCCCCGCTCATGCCCCGTGTCTGTCTCCTGTTCCCCCACCCCCCGCTCATGCCCCGTGTCTGTCTCCTGTTCCCCCACCCCCTGCTCATGCCCCGTGTCTTCCTCTTGTCCCCCCATCTATGATGCCCCTTGTTGACCTCTTGTTCCCCCACCCCCCGCTCATGCCCCGTGTCTTCCTCCCATCCCCCCACTTCTCGCTGATGCCCTGTGTCTTCCTCCTGTTCCCTCCCACCCCCTGCTCATGCCCCGTGTCTTCCTCTTGTCCCCCCATCTATGATGCCCCTTGTTGACCTCTTGTTCCACCCAACCCCCCGCTCATGCCCCGTGTCTCCCTTCTTACCCCCCACCCCCCGCTCATTATCTGTGTCTGCACTGTTGGAACAGGGCAGACACGGGGCATGAGCGGGGATGGGGGCCCCACCTTGCCCTAACCCCGCTCATGCCCCGTGTCTCTCCTGTTCACCCCCGCTCATTCTCCGTGTCTGTCTCCCTCCTTTTCCCCCCGCTCATGGCCCTTGTCTGCCCTGTTCACCCCCACCCCCCGCTCATGCCCCGTGTCTGTCTCCTGTTCCCCCCACCCGGTCATGCCCCGTGTCTCTCTCTTGTTGCCCCCCACCCCCGCTCATGCCCCATGTCTGTCTCCTGTTCTCCCCACCCCCCGCTCATGCTCCGTGTCTGTCTCCTGTTCCTCCCACCCCCTGCTCATGCCCCGTGTCTGTCTCCTGTTAAACCCCCACCCCACCGCTCATGCCCCGTGTCTGTCTCCTGTTCTCCCCACCCCCAGCTCATGGCCCTTGTCTGCCCTGTTCACCCCCACCCCCCGCTCATGCCCCGTGTCTGTCTCCTGTTCCCCCCACCCGCTCATGCCCCGTGTCTCTCTCTTGTTGCCCCCCACCCCCGCTCATGCCCCATGTCTGTCTCCTGTTCTCCCCACCCCCCGCTCATGCTCCGTGTCTGTCTCCTGTTCCTCCCACCCCCTGCTCATGCCCCGTGTCTGTCTCCTGTTAAACCCCCATCCCCCCGCTCATGCCCCGTGTCTGTCTCCTGTTCTCCCCACCCCCAGCTCATGCCCCGTGTCTGTTGTTCCCCCCACGCCCCGCGTCTGTCTCCTGTTCCCCCACCCCCCGCTCATGCCCTGTGTCTGTCTCCTGTTGCCCCCACCCCCTGCGTCTCTCTCCTGTTGCCCCCCACCCCCCGCTCATGCCCCGTGTCTGTCTCCTGTATCCCCCAACCCCCGCTCATGCCCCGTGTCTGTCTCCTGTTCCCCCCACCCGCTCATGCCCCGTGTCTCTCTCCTGTTGCCCCCCCGCTCATGGCCCGTGTCTGTCTCCTGTTCCCCCCACCCGCTCATGCCCTGTGTCTCTCTCCTGTTGCCCCCCACCCACTGCTCATGCCCCGTGTCTGTCTCCTGTACTCCCCCACCCCCCGCTCATGCCCTGTGTCTCTCCTGTTGCCTCCCACTCATGCCCCGTGGCTGTCTCCTGTTCCCCCCACCCCCGCTCATGCCCCATGTCTGTCTCCTGTTGCCCCCCACCCATGCCCCATGTCTGTCTCCTGTACCCCCTCACCCCTGCTCATGCGCATGTCTCTCTCCTGTTGCCCCCCACCCCCCGCTCATGCCCTGTGTCTGTCTCCTGTTCTCCCCACCCCTCGCTCATGCTCCGTATCTGTCTCCTCTTCCCCCCACCCCCCGCTCATGCCCCGTGTCTGTCTCCTGTTGCCCCCACCTGCCCGCTCATGCCCCGTGTCTGTTTCCTGTTCTCCCCACCCCCCGCTCATGCCCCATGTCTGTCTCCTGTTCCCCCCACCCGCTCATGCCCCGTGTCTGTCTCCTGTTCCCCCACCCGCTCATGCCCCATGTCTCTCTTGTTGCCCCCCACTACCCCGCTCATGCCCCGTGTCTTTCTCCTGTTCTCCCCACCCCCCACTCCTGCCCCGTGTCTGTTTCCTGTTCCGACCACCCCCCCCGCTCATGCCCCGTGTCTGTCTCCTGTTCCTCCCACCCCCTGCTCATGCCCCGTGTCTGTTGTTCCCCCCACCCCCTGCTCATGCCTCGTGTCTGTCTCCTGTTCTCCCCACCCCCCCGCTCATGCCCCGTGTCTCTCACCTGTTGGCCCCACCTCTCGCTCATGCCCCGTGTCTGTCTCCTGTTGCCCCCCACCCCCCGCTCATGCCCTGTGTCTCTCTCCTGTTGCCCCCCGCTCATGCCCCGTGTCTGTCTCCTGTACCCCCCACCCCTCCTCATGCCCCGTGTCTGTCTTCTGTAACCCCCAACCCCGCTCATGCCCCGTGTCTGTCTCCTGTTCCCCCCACCCGCTCATGCCCCATGTCTCTCTCCTGTTGCCCCCCCGCTCATGCCCCGTGTCTGTCTCCTGTTCCCCCACCCGCTCATGCCCCGTGTCTCTCTCCTGTTGCCCCCCACCCCCTGCTCATGCCCCGTGTCTGTCTCCTGTACCCCCCACCCCCCGCTCATGCCATGTGTCTCTCCTGTACCCCCCCGCTCATGCCCCGTGTCTGTCTCCTGTTCCCCCCACCCGCTCATGTGCCGTGTCTCTCTCCTGTTGCCCCCCCGCTCATGCCCTGTGTCTGTCTCCTGTTCCCCCCACCCGCTCATGCCCCATGTCTCTCTCCTGTTGCCCCCCGCTCATGCCCCATGTCTGTCTCCTGTTCCCCCCACCCGCTCATGCCCTGTGTCTCTCTCCTGTTAAACCCCCACCCCCCGCTCATGCCCCGTGTCTGTCTCCTGTTCTCCCCACCCCCGCTCATGCCCCGTATCTGTCTCCTGTTCCCCCCACCCCCCGCTCATGCCCCGTGTCTGTCTCCTGTTCTCCCCACCCTCCCGCTCATGCCCCGTGTCTCTCACCTGTTGGCCCCACCCCCCGCTCATGCCCCGTGTCTGTCTCCTGTTGCCTCCCACCTCCCGCTCATGCCCTGTGTCTCTCTCCTGTTGCCCCCCGCTCATGCCCTGTGTCTGTCTCCTGAATCCTCCACCCCCGCTCATACCCCGTGTCTCTCTCCTGTTGCCCCCCACCACCGCTCATGGCCCGTGTCTTCCTCTTGTCCCCCCACCTTTGATGCCCCTTGTTGATCTCTTGTTCCCCCACCCCCCGCTCATGCCCCGTGTCTTCCTCCCGTCCCCTCACTTCTCGTTGATGCCCTGTGTCTTCCTCCTGTTCCCTCCCACCCCCTGCTCATGCCCCGTGTCTTCCTCTTGTCCCCCCATCTATGATGCCCCTTGTTGACCTCTTGTTCCACCCACCCCCCGATCATGCCCCGTGTCTCCCTTCTTACCCCCCACCCCCCGCTCATTATCTGTGTCTGCACTGTTGGAACAGGGCAGACACGGGGCATGAGCGGGGGTGGGGGCCCCACCTTGCCCTACCCCCGCTCATGCCCCGTGTCTCTCCTGTTCACCCCCGCTCATTCTCCGTGTCTGTCTCCCTCCTTTTCCCCCACTCATGGCCCTTGTCTCCCCTGTTCACCCCCACCCCCCGCTCATGCCCTGTGTCTGTCTCCTGTTCCCCCACCCGCTCATGCCCCGTGTCTCTCTCTTGTTGCCCCCCACCCCCCGCTCATGCCCCATGTCTGTCTCCTGTTCTCCCCACCCCCCGCTCATGCTCCATGTCTGTCTCCTGTTCCTCCCACCCCCCGCTCATGCCCCGTGTCTGTCTCCTGCTAAACCCACACCCCCCCGCTCATGCCCCGTGTCTGTCTCCTGTTCTCCCCACCCCCAGCTCATGCCCCGTGTCTGTTGTTCCCCCCACGCCCCGCTCATGCCCCGTGTCTGTCTCCTGTTGCCCCCACCCCCTGCGTCTCTCTCCTGTTGCCTCCCACCCCCCGCTCATGCCCCGTGTCTGTCTCCTGTATCCCCCACACCCCTCTCATGCCCCTTGTCTGTCTCCTGTTCCCCCCACCCGCTCATGCCCCGTGTCTCTCTCCTGTTGCCCCCCGCTCATGGCCCGTATCTGTCTCCTGATCCCCCCACCCGCTCATGCCCTGTGTCTCTCTCCTGTTGCCCCCACCCACTGCTCATGCCCCGTGTCTGTCTCCTGTACCCCCCACCCCCGCTCATGCCCTGTGTCTCTCCTGTTGCCTCCCACTCATGCCCCGTGGCTGTCTCCTGTTCCCCCCACCCCCGCTCATGCCCCATGTCTGTCTCCTGTTGCCCCCCACCCATGCCCCATGTCTGTCTCCTGTACCCCCTCACCCCGCTCATGCGCGTGTCTCTCTCCTGTTGCCCCCCACCCCCCGCTTATGCCCTGTATCTGTCTCCTGTTCTCCCCACCCCTCGCTCATGCTCCGTATCTGTCTCCTGTTCCCCCCACCCCCCGCTCATGCCCCGTGTCTGTCTCCTGTTGCCCCCACCAGCCCGCTCATGCCCCGTGTCTGTTTCCTGTTCTCCCCACCCCCCGCTCATGCCCCATGTCTGTCTCCTGTTCCCCCCACCCGCTCATGCCCCGTGTCTGTCTCCTGTTCCCCCACCCGCTCATGCCCCATGTCTCTCTTTTTGCCCCCCACCCCCCCGCTCATGCCCCGTGTCTGTCTCCTGTTCTCCCCACCCCCCACTCATGCCCCGTGTCTGTCTCCTGTTCCTCCCACCCCCCCCGCTCATGCCCCGTGTCTGTCTCCTGTTGGCCCCACCCCCCCACTCATGCCCCGTGTCTGTCTCCTGTTGCCCCTCACCCCTGTTGCCCCCCACCCCTGCTCATGCCCCGTGTCTCTCTCCTGTTGCCCCCCCACACCCGCTCATGCCCCGTGTCTTTCTCCTGTTCTCCCCCACCCCCCCGCTCATGCCCCGTGTCTGTCTCCTGTTCTCCCCACCCCCCGCGCATGCCCCGTGCCTCTCTCCTGTTGGCCCCACCCCCCACTCATGCCCCGTGTCTGTCTCCTGTTGCCCCTCACCCCTGTTGCCCCCCACCCCTGCTCATGCCCCGTGTCTCTCTCCTGTTGCCCCCCACCCCCCACTCATGCCCCGTGTCTGTCTCCTGTACCCCCACCTCCCACTCATGCCCCGTGTCTCTCTCCTGTTGCCCCCCACCACCGCTCATGCCCCGTGTCTTCCTCTTGTCCCCCCTTCCTATGATGCCCCTTGTTGACCTCTTGTTCCCCCACCCCCTGCTCATGCCCCGTGTCTTCCTCCTGCCCCCCCACTCCTCGCTGATGCCCTGTGTCTTCCTCCTGTACCCTCCCACCCCCCGCTCATGCCCCATATCTCTCTCCTGTTGGCCCCACTCCCCACTCATGCCCCGTGTCTGTCTCCTGTTGCCCCCCACCCCCCGCTCATGCCCCATGTCTGTCTCCTGTACCCCCGCTCATGCCCCATGTCTCTCTCCTGTTGCCCCCCACCACCGCTCATGGCCCGTGTCTTCCTCTTGTCCCCCGCTCCTATGATGCCCCTTGTTGACCTCTTGTTCCACCCACCCCCCGCTCATGCCCCGTGTCTCCCTTCTTCCCCCCACCCTCTTGTTCATGCCCCGTGTCTTCCTTCCCCCCCACTCCCTGCTCATGCCCATGTCTCCCTTCTTTCCCCCCACCCCCGCTCATGCCCCGTGTCTGCACTGTTGGAACAGGGCACACACGGGGCATGAGCAGGGGTGGGGGCCCCACCTTGCCCTACCCCCGCTCATGCCCCGTGTCTCTCCTGTTCATCCCCGGCCCGCTCATGCTCCGTGTCTGTCTCCCTTCTTTTCCCCCGCTCATGGCCCGTGTCTCCCCTGTTCACCCCCAACCCCCGCTCATGCCCCGTGTCTCCCTTCTTTCCCGCTCATGCCCCGTGTCTCCCTTCTTACCCCCCCACCCCCCGCTCATGCCCCGTGTCTCCCTTATTTCCCGCTCATGCCCCATGTCTCCCTTCTTTCCAACCCCTGCTCATGCCCCGTGTCTCTCTCCTGGACTTCCCGACCCCCCGCTGATGGCCTGTTGTGTTCTCTTTATACACCCTGCTTTCCCTTTCCCTGGTGTCCATCTTGGTAAAAGATTTTCCTTCCTACACCGGGACGCCTGCCTGCGGCGTCCCCGTTTGGGAAGAAAAATCTTTTTTTTACCACCCCGGGTTCCCACTTTGAGAACCTAGGATGCTAGTGGTCTTCCTCCATTGAAAAGGACGTTATGGTTACGTTGCACTAATAAAAAACTCTGAAATTCAGTAAAATAAAATGTGTTAAGTTGCGCTACTAAAAACCTATGAAATTCAGTAAAAAAACTTTGTTAAAGGGACGTTATGGTTAAGTTGCGCTACTAAAAACCTATGAAATTCTGTAAAAAAACTTTGTTAAAGGGACGTTATGGTTAAGTTGCGCTACTAAAAACCTATGAAATTCAGTAAAAAAACTTTGTTAAAGTGACGTTATGGTTCCAAGTAAAACCGAAAAACCCCTAAAATTCGGCAGTTACGGTAAGATAAGCAACCATAACTCGCGCCACCGTGCACTGCTAGCACTAACACCCAGGACATCAAAGATGACATCACAAATGTCATTGATGACATCACTGATGACATTACATGTGCATTTACTTTTCATAAAAACTCTGTACAAGGGATTCTTATAATGCTGACCAAAAACTGTCAAGGATCATTGGGATAAATATCTTGAGCTAATTAGTGCATTAAGCAATGCATTGATATAAATAGCATTCTATTATGAAGTTCTATCCAGTATACTAAGCTACTCATGCAGAAACATAGGCAGTGTGTGCAGCATACATGATGAAGGTGCCATATTCATAATCTTGCCATGTTGAATAGTGAAATGATAACTGCTTTCTTATTAGAGTTTTGCGTACTGTGAAACATGTAATAAGTAGATAATAAAACCCACTTAATACATAATTATTACAGACAAAACACAAAGAGACAACAACACATACAAATATGAGTATATACAGGGACAGTGAAGTAAACAAAAAAACAGTAGTAGCAGAAAGAGTACATAACCTAACTGATTGTCTTTATGCAGAGAAACTATTGCTCTATTTCAAAGCTGCTACTTAACATATGTATGTGTATCACATGATGTGACTGAACCCAAAGGAAAGGAGAGTGAGTATAATGTATACAAATATGAGCATATACAGGGATGGTAGAGTAATAAAAATAAAACTATGAGAAAGTGCTGATAACCCTAATGATTATCTTCATGCACAGAAAGGATTGCTCTCTTTCAAGCCTGTGTCTTCCGCTATGTATATGTTTCATATGATTTGACTTGACCCTAAGTCTACAAATATAGTACCTTTTCAGTTTGTTCTTCCTGACTGTTACTGAAGAAAACTATGTGGCTTAGATATGTCAGTAAAGGAAAAAATGGAGAGCCAGCCATGTGATGTCATCAGTGATGACATCAATGACATTTGTGATGTCATCTTTGATGTCCTGGGTGTTAGTGTTAGCAGTGCACCGTGGCGCTAGTTATGGTTGCTTATCTTACCATAACTGCCGAATTTCAGGGGTTTTTCGGTTTTACTTTGAGCCATAACGTCCCTTTAAGTTTGAGTTTGAGTTTGAGTTTATTATTTATAGCGCGCGCCAGACCCGAGGGTAACCGGGCGCGTTGTTCAAGGATACTTTAAACTTTACAGGTTACATATGATTACAAATAGTGATTATACATAGTAGAAATTACATAATGCAGGCCAAGGTGTATACATGACATAACAAAGTTTTTTTACTGAATTTCATAGGTTTTTAGTAGCGCAACTTAACCATAACGTCCCTTTAACAAAGTTTTTTTACTGAATATATATATATTACACAGCCACAGTAGTGGCTGTGTAGTTATGGTTAAGTTGCTGTTTCCATAGGAAGAGCACATTTGGACGGCTTATAACTTCACTCCCCCTGGACCAATCCTCACCAAACTTTGCAAAAAGAGTATATGGCTCTCTCTGAATTGTTGCAAAGTGTGGTGAGGTTTGGTCCGGGGGGGCAAAGTTATAAGAGGGGTCCAAAAACCTGTTTTTCCCATAGACATAATGGGAAAAAACTTTGCTCACGCCTACAGCCCAAACCGCTGGACGGCTTTACACCAAATTTGCGCCAGGGGTGGCGACTTGGTCCCGAAAGCGTGCTTTTGTTAATTTGGTGTAAATCCGTCCAGTAGTTTTTTTTAAATGACTAAAACGTAAGGCCAAAAAATTAGTGGGATCTATGTCCGCTCCACGGACACACTTCCCTGTTTGCTCTGCGGACAGGATCCTGATTGGCTGGGCGATCTGCGTCATGTCCGCAGACAACGCAGTGAAACTTGGTGGAAAAATACTATTTAGTCAAGTGTGTTGGCATGTAAGACTGTTTGGGGAGGGCGGGGTAGTAAGAGATGGGTCAAATGTTGTATTTATTTAGGTGGCAGGCACCCCTGTTGTGTTCGTTCTGACCGCGGACAGCAGCGCTGTCCTCAATGTCCGTAGTTAATGAAAATGGGGTTTCCTAAGGACACTATCCCTGTCCGTACTGTTCGTAGGCAACTTGAAACTGTTCTAAGAACACATCAAGTGCCCTGGGATGTTCGTAAATAAACAAAATGGGGGTGTCCTGAGGACGCTCTGCCTGTTCGTATTGTTCGTAGGCAAGTTGAAATTGTTCTAAGAACACATCAAGTGTCCTGGGATGTTCGTAAATAAACAAAATAGGGGTGTTCTGAGGACACTATGCCTGTCCGTATTGTTCGTAAGCAAGTTGAAACTGTTCTCAGAACACACGCGGTGTTCTAAAATGTTCAGTAATAAACTAAATGGGAATGACCTGAGGACACTATACCTGTCCGTACTGTTCGTAGGCAAGTTGAAACTGTTCTAAGAACACTCATTTGTTTGCGGACATAAAAAGTTGGCATAGTTAAAATGTTTGATTCTATGGGTGTGATCTATGGGTATGATATGCTGCGGTGGTTGTGGCCAGGTCCTAGAGTATTGGGTGCATGGCCGTAGGCTGTAGGCCATGCACCCAAGACTCTAGGCCCTGGCCAAAACCACTGCAGCATATCACACCCATAGTGGCTTATAACTTCGGCACCCAAGACAAAATTTATACGCAACGAAGTTATAAGCTACTATGGGTGTGATATGCTATGGTGGTTGTGGGCAGGGCCTATAGTCTTGGGTGCATGGTCAAGACCAAATTTAAAAGCACCAAAGTTATAAATCACTATGGGTGTGATATGCTGCGGTGGATGTGGCCAGGGTCTAGAGTCTTGGGTGCATGGCCAAGACCCATTTTATTAGCACCAAAGTTATAAGCCACTATGGGTCTGATATGCTGCGGTGGTTGTACTTATTATAATATACTTACTGTTTGGTTTGGTAACTGTAGTACATATATCCCTTGTCAATTTCTGTGATAAAAGAAAAGATCATATTAGTATTGATAGTTTGTAACGACTTATATCATTGAATAATAGCCATTTTTTATTTGTTTTGACCCTCATATTTAATTGATTACAAACCAGTGCACTATGCAATTTGCTAAGTTTTTGTGTTTGTTGCTAAAATCATTGGGTCTGTGGAAAAAAAAAATCCATGTCGGATTAAAAAAACCTTTTTTTGTTATGCTACAGTGTTCACTTGTTGTTTCTGGCTAATGTTCTATCTGTTGGCTTGTTGCAAATTTTTGGAGCATTTAGATTCCTGTTGGCATATTCTAACTGTCTATTTTTTGTTATAATGTAGTGGTATTGATTTATCTGTTTGGTTATTGCAAAATATTGGGGCAGTTAGATACCAGTTGGCGTATTCTAACTGTCTATTTTTTGTTATAATGTAGTGGTATTGATGTATCTGTTTGGTTATTGCAAAATCTTGTGGCAGTTAGATACCAGTTGGCATATTTTAACTGTCCATTCTTTTTATATAATTTAGTAGTATTCATTTATCTGTTTAGTTGTTGTAGAATCTTGGGGCAGTTAGATACTTGTTGGCATATTCTAACAGTTTATATTTTTTTAATTGAAGTTTTGTTAATGTTTAAGTACAGATTAGTTATAAAATTTTGGTTTTAAGAAGATTAAATAAGCGTTTGTAAGATTTGCTGGTAATCTCTGCTTTAGAGTAATGGTACTATCATTACATTCGAACCATCCACATTTATTTTTTATATATGCAGTGTAGTGACCTGCATTGGTTGTGGCTCCTGTGTGGTAGATTATACCTATTGTTGTGAAGATTTTCTTACCAAGTGATACTTGACCATGTGTGAATCCAGTCAGCTTGCAGTTGTTTTTGGTACCATCTGCATTGTAACGTAGAAGCATTAGTATTATGTATTTACTATGTGTTTGTATTACTAAGGTGGAGTGATTATCCGAATTGCAGGTAGTACATAATCTACCATGGTTTGTATTTTGTACAAGTTGCTGAAATGGAATGGATTCACAATTAGGCATGGACAAATACACGAAGCGCTCATTAGGGATTTGTTCCTGTGTCACATTGTTGCAGAGAGTGCATGTATGTTTCCACATGTATGAAATCTGGAAGATTTCATTTATAGGTATGTTTTTGTTTTTGTTTTCCAGTACTTGTAGTAAGTACATTAGAAATTCTTGTGGATCTTCCTGTGAGTTTATAGTGAATTTCACCATTCTAGCACAGTAGTCCAATTCTTGTCTTATTCCATGAACACTATACGTGTTGTCAGGATAGTTCGTTGCATTTCTATGAAGTACTAACATTTGCAAACACAATTGGTCTGTACTGTGTAAGAAAATGTTGTCAACAATTGGTGGCAATTGAAATGAATATTCATTGCTACATTTGCATAGCAATTTACACCAGTTATATTTGAAAATTTAAATGGACCAGATAGGTCTGTGTCCAAGTCATTTTTTCAGAATGTGTGTTGTTTCTTTGAAGAAGTACCCGATTTACTTTGAGTAATAGGTTCTTCTTTGGTTGTGGTAATTGATGAAGTATTAGCTTCTTTTGCAGTGGATTTGCAGTGACATCCTGTTGCATTTCTGTTTAAATTAATTTTCTTTTACAACGTTTTACTTTTTGTGGAACAGGATATGTTTTTAGATGGGGGATGTTTAGTGAATGAAGTCTATTGTATTTTAAAATGCAAGGAATATCAGTGTTTACTTTACTTGCATCAAAGTTAATTAGAAATAGACCGTCAAGTGTACGTAAGCGTGATAGTGCTACGTAGCTCATGCCTTCTTTAAAGACTGTGTTACCAATATCTATCAATGCTTTGTCTAGAGTAAGACCTTATGATTTATGAATGGTGACTGCATATACAAGAGTTAGAGAAATTTGTTCTCTGCGTACATACATGTCTTAGAAGAGAAGGAATTGAGCCGTTGAGCGCCCTATCCTTTTCACTTCTGAAAGTTTGTCAAAGAGAATATTGACAAACTGAACGTTGTTGTAATGTGGGTATGTTTGAAAGCCAACAACTGTACCCAGTGGTCCATTAAATAGTCCTTGATCCACGTCAAGGTTACGTTTAAGCATTACTCTACAATTTAAGGATAATTTTAATATTTTTTCCAACCCAGCTGTGTTGGAGATTGAATTTTCTAAACTATTTACAGGGTAATTCATAGAATTTCGCAGAAAAGTGTCGCAAGCGGCTGGCGCAGAGTGTCCGCGTGCGATTGTCTGCGCCAGGCACGTGCGCTAAAACCAATTTCCGCGCACAGCGTATTCATGGATTTTAGGCTCCCAAACCAGCCGTGGCGCAGAGTATCGCAGCGACCCTGCAGCAGCGCCAGTAACGCCCCCAAGAACGCCCTCGCGCAAGGAAAAGCCATCAAAATCGCTAAATCATCGCAAAGGGCTGCGCTAACCCTGGACCAGTTTACAGGGCTTCCAAACAAGGAACGCAAAGCGGGTAACGTTCATATCAGGGGTACGCGGGAAGTTTTACACGCGATTAGCCAGGGTACGTGTATTACAGGGGTACGCGTGAAGTTTAACACGCGATTTGGCTGGGTACGTGTATTACAGGGGTACACGGGAAGTTTTACACGCGATTTGGCTGGGTACGTGTATTACAGGGGTGCGCTGGAATTATCACACGCGATTTGGCTGGGTAGGTGTATTACAGGGGTACACGGGAAGTTTTACACGCGATTTGGCTGGGTACGTGTATTACAGGGGTGCGCTGGAATTATCACACGCGATTTGGCCAGGTACGTGTATTACAGGGGTGCACGGGAATTATCACACGCGATTTGGCTGGGTACGTGTATTACAGGGGTGCGTGGGAAGGTACACACGCGATTAGGCAGGGTGGGTCCTCACAGGTGTTCCCTGTACACCCTCCACGGCCCCTGCAGGCAGCCCACAAAACAGGGGACTACCCTGCACACCTGCTCATGTCCCCCTGCACCCCCAGCCACCAGGGGCACCCTCCACCAGACCCCCACCCATGTCTACCACCACCCCCACCCCCCAGCCACCAGGGGCAGCCTCCACCAGGCCCCCACCCATGTCTACCACCACCCCCGGCCCCCAGCCACCAGGGGCAGCCTCCACCAGGCCCCCACCCATGTCCCCCTGCACCCCCACCCCCCAGCCACCAGGGGCAGCCTCCACCAGGCCCCCACTCATGTCTCCCTGCACCCCCATCCCCCAGCCACCAGGGGCAGCCTCCACCAGGCCCCCACTCATGTCTACCACCCCACCCCCACCCCCCAGCAGTGCAGGGGCACCCTCCACCAGGCCCCCACTCATGTCTCCCACCACCCCCACCCCCCAGCCACCAGGGGCAGCCTCCACCAGGCCCCCACCCATGTCCCCCTGCACCTCCACCCCCCAGCCACCAGGGGCAGCCTCCACCAGGCCCCCACTCATGTCTCCCTGCACCCCCATCCCCCAGCCACCAGGGGCACCCTCCACCAGGCCCCCACTCATGTCTCCCACCACCCCCACCCCCCAGCCACCAGGGGCAGCCTCCACCAGGCCCCCACTCTTGTCTCCCACCACCCCCAAACCCCAGCAGTGCAGGGGCAGCCTCCACCAGGCCCCCACTCATGTCTCCCACCACCCCCACCCCCCAGCAGTGCAGGGGCAGCCTCCACCAGGCCCCCACTCATGTCTCCCACCACCCCCACCCCCCAGCCACCAGGGGCAGCCTCCACCAGGCCCCCACTCATGTCTCCCACCACCCCACCCCCCAGCCACCAGGGGCAGCCTCCACCAGGCCCCCACTCATGTCTCCCTGCACCCCCATACCCCAGCCACCAGGGGCAGCCTCCACCAGGCCCCCACTCATGTCTCCCACCACCCCCACCCCCCAGCAGTGCAGGGGCACCCTCCACCAGGCCCCCACTCATGTCCCCTATCACCCCACCCCCCAGCAGTGCAGGGGCACCCTCCACCAGGCCCCCACTCATGTCCCCTATCACCCCCACCCCCCAGCCACCAGGGGAAGCCTCCACCAGGCGCCCACCCATGTCCCTCTGCACCCCCACCCCCCAGCCACCAGGGGAAGCCTCCACCAGGCCCCCACCCATGTCTACCACCCTTCCCACCCCCCAGCAGTGCAGGGGCACCCTCCACCAGGCCGCCACTCATGTCTCCCAGCGTGCTACGTGTATTTCAGGGGTGCGCGGGAAGTCCCACTCGCGAATAGCCTGGGCGCGTGTATTTCAGGGGTGCGCGGGAAGTTCCACACGCGAATAGCCTGGGCGCATGCATTTCAGGGGTGCGCGGGAAGTTTTACACGCGACTTCAGCAGGGTACGTGTATTTCACGTATGCGCGGGAATTCTCACACGCGATTTGGCTTGGTACGTGTATTACAGGGGTGCGTGGGAAGTTACACACGCGATTAGGCTGGGTGGGTCCTCACAGGTGTTCCCTGTACACCCTCCACGGCCCCTGCAGGCAGCCCACAAAACAGGGGACTACCCTGCACACCTGCTCATGTCACCCACCACCCCCACCTACCACCATCCAGGGGCACCCTCCACCAGGCCCCCACTCATGTCCCCTATCACCCCCACCCCCCCAGTCACCAGGGGCAGCCCCCACCAGGCCTCCACTCATGTCCCCTATCACCCCCACCCCCCCAGTCACCAGGGGCAGCCCCCACCAGGCCCCCACTCATGTCCCCTATCACCCCCACCCCCCCAGTCACCAGGGGCAGCCCCCACCAGGCCCCCACTCATGTCCCCTATCACCCCCACCCCCCCAGTCACCAGGGGCAGCCCCCACCAGGCCCCCTCCCATGTCTACCACCACCCCCGCCCCCCAGCCACCAGGGGCAGCCTCCACCAGGCCCCCACTCATGTCTACCACCCCACCCCCACCCCCCAGCAGTGCAGGGGCACCCTCCACCAGGCCCCCACTCATGTCCCCTATCACCCCCACCCCCCAGCAGTGCAGGGGCAGCAGGCAGTCAGGCAGCAGCAGGTGGGAGCGTGCTCGGGCTCTGGGGGGCAGTAGTTCGGGCTTCCGGGCAGGAGCGTGGTATTCCGTGTGCGTACGCGTGGCCAGCTTGGTACGGAGTGATTTTGCACGTGAAAATCCTGCACGTCAGCGTGAAAACTGAGGAAAGGCCCTCAGCGCGTAAGCGCGTCTGTGACGTGTCCCGCACAGGTGTTTCCCACACAGCACGTGATGACAGAGCACACGTGGAAAGACTGCACGTCAGAGTGTAATCGCGTGTGATTGGTGGAAATGGCCCTACACGCAGAAGTGACAAAGGGTGTGATTGGTGGAAATGGCCCTACACGCAGAAGTGACAAAGCGTGTGATTGGTGGAAATGGCCCTACACGCAGAAGTGACAAAGCATGTAATAGGTGGAAATGGCCCTAGCGCGTACACGCCGCGTAAGTGACGCTGGACGTGTGGGCCTGTATAAAAGGTACGTGTAGAACACGTTTTGCTTGTACGTGCTTTTCGTGGAGAGCGAGTGGGTGAATTCTGTACTTCTTGTCGTTTCACACGCGATTTACTTCACGGCGTTTCAAGTTCGTATTCCCTGTTACCTCTGACAGCCTTTTCTCTTTTTTCTCTTTTACTGGTTTACCTGGGCCTGTTCCCTCAAACAGTGTTCCCTTCTACTGTTGTCCTGTCTCCTCAGACAGCGGACAAATCTTCTTTTGGCGGGGGTGTTGCCAACCAAACGTGTTCCTTTTACACGCTCATTTACCAGGCAGACGGTGAGTCACGCACGTATCTAACATCTGTGCTTGCCCCGTGTGTAGCCTATCCCTTCAGAGGTCATTCTAGGCTGCGTGTGACACGCATACGTTCATTCTTGTGTTTCTGGGTGCCACAGCGTAGTGCAGGTTTTTCTTTCTGCACACGTGGTCTAGGAGGGGTTGCGTGCACGTCATCTCCCTTTTTTGGGCCTCCTGTGCCTTGCGTGACCCGTCATCTTTCCCCAGGGGTTACATTCAGCCTTGCTAGAGCACTAGGGTACAATTACCATCTGGTACCCAACCCCTTTGACCCCCAATTGCCCAGGACAATAGTCTACATCCACTCCCATACGCACATTAACATCAGTGCCATGGCTGGGAGGCGAGGATTCCGTAAGGGTGGCAAAGGTGGAAGAGCCACAAGTGGTGGCCGTGGTGGATCCGGTAGGGGACGTGGTCGTAACTTGCAGGGTGAGCCTGTCCCCCCATGTGTGGAGGACCAGTCACGGGCACCCATAATCCCCCCCCCTCCCATTGAGGCTGATGTGGCTGACACCATCCATGCTCAGCCCTTGTTGGACCAGCCCATTGTGGCACCAGACCTGGCTGACTCCATGGCTGACTTCCAGGTCAGCAGGGCTACGACACGTGCGCTGGTGCACGTTGATGCCATCATGCCACGTGGATCTGGGGCAGCAAGGTCATCTGCTGCACCAAGGAGGCAGGGCGGAGAGGCTGCAGGGGCAGCTGCGGCTCCATCCACCCCAGCCCTCACACACCCAGCCAGGACAGTGTCGGTCCTAGTCCATGCTGCTGACATTCCCCCTGACACCATCACACTAGAGCCAATGTCTGCACCAACTCCCATGCTGAGTGTGCAATCCCACACTCCTGATACAGAGTCCACCAGGGCTCCTGCCCCTAGTGTCCAGAGCGGCGCAGGACACTCAGGATCACCACCACCTTCCAAGCGGAAGAGGAAGAGTGCTCGTCCGGCACAGGCTGATGCCCCAGACACGGCTACACAGTCCGGCCCGTCCAGGAAGCCCAGCTTCACGGATGACGAACTGAATGCACTTATCGAGTATGTGTCCGGACATGACAACGAGATGGTCATTGTTGCAGGATCCAAGACCACACCTGCACAACGCCAAGCACACTGGCAGACCGTTGCGGACATCGTAAGTGCCCTTGGAATCGTGAGGTGCACAGCCAATGATTGCTATAAGCGCTGGAATGACCTAAAGCGCAGGGCAAAGAGTAAGCTGGCCTCAAGTCATGCCGCAACTCTAGTGACTGGAGGTGGGTCTCCAGTAGTAGACATGGAACTCACTCCACATGAGTCAGTCGCTGGGACCTACGTCACGGAGGAACAGATCCAAGGCGTGGGAGATCTGGCTGATTACGAGGCATTGTCCGGTGAATGCACATGCATGTGTGTGTCATCCATGTGCATGGTGTGTGTGTGAGGGCTTCTGTTCGGGTGCCAGGTGAGAGTGTGTGCGCCTGAGTCGTATGGGTCAGCCATGTGCTTCATGCAATCCTTCCTGCGCAGCTGCATTTGGCCAAAGCAGTATCCCTTCTGCCAACAGTAGACATCTAGCCCAACTGCACGCCAGTTGCCCTTGAAGTGTCACCTTGCCACAACATATTTGATTCTTTTTCACTGTTCATTCAGTCAGTTTGTTTGCATTCCACCACTTTCACTAGGCATGTCGCTGTCCACTAGTCACATGTCTGACATGGCTATGGTAAAGTGGAGTGACTTTGTTACCTTGATATCATTTGTACACACATGTCCCTGTGCAATTGGACCATTTCAGACTGGCAGCTCCAGGTGAAAAATCTGACCTGTTAGAATTAGAAAAGCAATTACATGCGGGAACTGGACTGAATGAATAGGTGCTGCCCTCCTCTCCATCTTCACTCAATAGCAATGGTACATGCCATCTGTGTGATGGCATGTGTGTTTCACCTGCCAATCACAGGCCAATGTGTGATGCCACTGCCAGGCAGCATGCAGAAAATGTGTTCATCTTCCATCTTGGTGTCATCAGTGTGTGCCATTTGCCTGCTCTTCATACGCAGTGAGGGTGCATGCATGGGAGGGTTTTAGTCATGTGGGACATGTGTCAATCAAGTACTGGTTCTCTTGCTTCTCAGCCCTCAATGTGTGCCATGGTGCTAATGCCTGTTTCCATTTCTTTGTTTTCATGTCTTTGCAGGGGAAGACGCACCTGATAAAGCTGGGGTTGTGGAGATGGTGCAGACCCAGGAGGGGTCCGAGGGCCGACCAACCACCAGTGAGGGACGTGGTGTGGTGGTGGGGGAGAACCCACAAGTGCTGCAGGTCGTGCTCTCAAGGGGTGTCTCTGGCTGCACTTCTCCCGAGCTGTACTCAGGTGTTGATTCGGATGAGACCTACGTGCCGTCGCAGGTGAGTGTTCCAGGGAGGGATTCTGTTCTGTCTCACACACCTGCACCAGGGTCAGAACCCTCCATGGGGATGTCAGTGTTGGCAGCTACGCCTTCGGTGGTTACGGATGCAGGGTCACACTCCGCGACATCTGATCCTGTTCCTGGGCCAGCAGATCAGAGGGGGAATGCAGTCCTGCAGCCTCAGGCAGTGCCGGCACAGCAAGGCGCAGTTCGCCTTGCCCCAGACAGGTGTGGTGCCCGCCGACGTGGTGGCCGTACGCCACCCGGCAATACCGCATGGGAGCAATCCATTTACGGTATGGCAACCCAACAGGCTGTATCATCCGAGATGATGGCTCAGGCCATGGATAGGGTGGCCACTTCCATTGTCCCCCCAGAAAGGCTGATGGAGCGACTAGAGCAGGCAACCGACTCCATCTGCCAGTCACACAGGGAGGACATGTTGGGGTCCAACAGGGACAGGCGGGCGGCACTGGCGACTCTGCAGGAGGCCATCTCCATTGAGTCCCAGGGCCACAGGGAAGCCCTGAGGCAGGAGCTCCTTCACCTCAGGACGACTCTTGTTGAGCTTGAGGCTTCAACACACCAAAGGACAGAACAGCAGCTGGAGCGTATCACCCGTACGCTCTCAGCTGAGATGCAGGCAACGAGGGCGGAGGTCCGGGCATCCCGTGAGTTGTTGCATGGGGACCTCCGCACACTCATCCTCCAGAACCAGACCTACCACACCCGCATGCTTGCAGCCATGGAGGAGCAGACTAGGGCCTTGCGTGGGCTGCCTCCCATAGTGCAACCACCTCCGGATGCAGCTGCACAGGGTGATAATAGCGACAGCAGTGATACTCCCACAATAGGGTAGCCGTGTGGGCCATGAGCCCATGGAGGTGTTTTATCTTCCCAGGATCCACGCAGGTGGGTTCTGGTGTGCATCCTGTCCTCGGACCTCCTGGGTGGCCTCCCCAACCCCCCCGGGCCCATCAATGGCCATTTTTGATTGTTTCTTATTTTTATTTTTATTTTGATTTCTTTTATTCCCAATTTTTTTGGGACGATCTGTTGGCTTCCGTGGTTCCTGTGGGCATACGCTGCATTGTGGCTGGGCACATGCAGGCTTGTAATGTATTTGGTTCAGATGCTTGGGTTTGAGTCACACACACCCCTCCTGCTTCCCGTTTCCATCGGCTTGCAAAGGGTGTGCCCAAGTGACAGTGAATTACACAGTGACGTTGGACTCCCATGAGCTGTGTGGGCAGTCTGTAGTCAATACTGTGTATACATTCCTAGTGCATATTGCTGTTGTGTTGTACACTGCATGTTGCATTGATGTGTAACTCTTCTTCTGTGTCTACCTCCCAATTTGCAGGTCCCTTCCTCATGTCCACACAAGGACCTCTAGTCTGGAGATGGGGTCCATGTTGGCAGCAGTGCACCTACAACTCTACATGGCGACAACACTGCACAGTTGGTAGTGGTGGGAGTGCAGGCATTTCCAGGTGGTGAGACTACTAATATGTAACATTTGTGATGTCATGTTAATGGTACTACGTGCTCAAGTATGTTGTTGGTCCGGCATTGCTGTGAGCATTTCAGGTGTTGCAGGTTTCTAATAATGCCACTGTACATAGTGAGACTGATGTCATGTTGTGGGGATTACTTTGTTTACCTGCAATTAGCATGACATGGCACGGTGTGTCGTGTGGCGGTGCTGGGGTTGGGTTGGCTGACATGGCACTGTCCTCTTGTTGCATTTTGCAAGTGGGTATTCATTTTAGCTGCTTCAATGTGTAACTTCACAAAACTGCATTGGTGGTGTCTGTGTGGGTAGGGATGCACACATTGTGACACTTCCAGGTGAACAATCTCAGGCTGACATGGTATTCCCGGTTCATTCTCCAGACATTCAGGATCAGTGTCAGGTTGAGTCATCACTGATTGTCAGATGGAATGTGCCAGGGCAGTGTGCACTCCACAGGGGTGTGATTTCTATGTGAAGTAATTAGCCACTAGCTGTGTACGGGCTGCCTCCCCCCGTGCCCTTTCCCCTCCCATGCGCAGCGGCTGTGCATGTGGTTGGGGATGTGGGGCCACCACCATGTCCACGGCCAGGCCCCGGCGTGTTGCAACGTTGTGCAGGACACATGCTGCCACTATGATCCTGCACACTACTGGGGGAGCGTATAACAGCTGCCCGCCAGAACGGTCAAGGGAGCGAAAGCGTGACTTTAGCACTCCGAATGTGCGCTCCACTATGCCCCTGGTTGTAATGTGGGCTGTGTTATATCTTACCTGGGGTGGCGTGGTGGGGTTCCGAATTGGCGTCATCATGTGGGGGCTGAGAGGGTAGGCACTGTCCCCTGTGGAGGTGGTGATTGGTATCATTGGTGGGGTTGTGACCTTGCTCAGTATCGACCATGCATGCATGTGCAGTGGCATACATACTCACCAAGCAGCCATGTATCGCCATGCCGCCCAGCTTCTAGGTCCCGGCTTAGGGTGGACATTCGGTAAATGAAGCTGTCGTGGGTGGAGCCGGGATAGTTGGCATATACTGAGGTGATGATTCCCTTGGCATTACATGCTACCTGCACGTTGATGGAATGCCAGTGCTTGCGGTTCCTATAGATGTGCTCAGATGCCCTGGGGGGACGTAGAGCCACATGGGTGCAGTCGATGGCACCTAGCACTTTGGGGAATCGTGCCACAGCGTAAAAATCCAGGGCGGCAGCATGCCTTTCTGCAGGTGTTCTGGGCAGGTATATGTGCCTGCGGACTGATGGGCGTGCAGTGATGATGTTCAAGACCTGGTGTAGGCAGCGTGACTGGGTGGCCTGTGACACCCCACCCACTATGGAACTTGTCCGCTGAAATGATCCAGTGGCTAAGAAGTGCAGTACATTGAGGACCTTCTCCAGGGGGCTGAGTGCTTGGGAGCACAGGGTGGGTGATGTGAGGTCATCCTCCCACTCACTCACCAGGTTCAGTATAATGTGTGGTGGAAACCTGTACCTCCCATACACCTGGTCATCAGGCATCCCGAAAAGGCTGGTTCTGGGTGTGAATATTCTGGCCCTGACTATCCTCCTCCTCCTCCTTTGGTAGCCCACTGCCACTGCTGCTAGGAACGGTATGTTCATCCTGGCGTCTGAGCTTGTTATTGTTAAAGTCCGCAAATTTATGCTTTGCGCGTGTTCTAGGCGAGCGTGTGACCCGCGCACCCCTGGAATCCAGTTCCCAGTCCAATAGCGTGTGGAAATTCACACGCACCACGGGATACAGCGTGACCCGCGCACCCCTGGAATCCAGTTCCCAGTCCAATAGCATGTGGAAATTCACACGCACCACGGGATACAGCGTGTGACCCGCGCACCCCTGTAATCCAGTTCCCAGTCCAATAGCGTGTGGAAATTCACACGCACCACGGGATACAGCGTGTGACCCGCGCACCCCTGGAATCCAGTTCCCAGTCCAATAGCGTGTGGAAATTCACACGCACCACGGGATACAGGTTCGCTGACGTACTTGCGTGTGTAAGTGCCCGCGCACCCATTAAATACACGCACATAGGCCAACCGCGTGTACGCGCACTTTTGTCCAATTACACGCGATGACACTCTGACGTGCAGTATCTCCACGTGTGCCCCGTCATCACGTGCTGAGTGGGGAACACCCGTGCGGGTCACGTCACAGACGGGCTTACGCGCTGAGGGACTCTGGTCCAATGGAATCGCGTATGCGTGCTGACGCGCTTACGCGCTAAGGGCCTTTCCTCGGATTTCACGCTGATGTGCAGGATTTTCACGTGCCAAATCACTCCGTATCAAGCTGGCCACGCGAAAACACACGGAAGACCACGCTCCTGCCCAGAAGGCCGAGTTACTGCCCCCCAGCGCCCCGAGAAGCCTCCCACGTGCCATCTGCTGCTGCCTGCCTGCTGCCACCGTGCCCTGCCATTTGGTGCCTGCACATCAGCCATCTGCAAGGGTCCAGTTGCTGTGTCCACCCCTGCTGGAACTGAAGACTCCCGACTGGGATTACATCGCTCCACAGCCCAGCCCCAGGACCCAGTTGCCCACCCACACCTGCCTCTGGGGTTGCCATGTCGGGCACTTCCACATCTGGCACCAGTGGCAACCCCAGGCCAGAGGGGCAGAGGGGCACCAGCTTCACTGTCACCGAAGTTGGTGTCCTGGTGGAGCATGTCCTGGGGCAGTATGATGCCCTCTTTGGATCGTCCCGCGCCAGCAAGGAAGGACGGCAGAGGATCTGGGCCGACTGTGTGGTTGCCATCAACGCGGAGGGGGTGGCAACCCGCAACGTCCTGAAGATCAAGAAGCGCTGGGAGGACTTGAGGTCCAGGACCCTTGTGAAGGCCCGGCGCCTCGTGGAGGGGGGCCGGGGCCACATGAGTTCCATCCAGATGAGGGTCCTGGAACGCGTACGCCCAGCGCTCCACGCCCAGATCCTTGAGAGGGAGGCCCGTCTGGAGTTGAGCGGTAAGTGTCCATGCATTACTGTGTGAGACAGGGCATGTTGCGGTATGCTGGTTCTATGATACTTGCCTGTATGTGTGCCATAGGCCATGTATGCATGTATGTGTGCAGGGACATCATGGTAATGCATGTGCGACCAGTGATGTGTGATGCACATGGTTGTTGCATGTGTTGAAATGCCGCATGGGGAGCCCTATGCAGATTTTGAACATGAGAGCATGCCAGTCTCTGTACCTGGACATGGGTGGGGGTGAGGGATGGGTGCTGATGCCAGGTACATATATGGTAGCCATGTCTGTGTGCCTGACCTGCGTGTCTGTGACTTGTGCATGCCATGGATGCATGACACATGTGTGTGACAATGCACAGATTCAGTAAAGCAGCCAAATTACCCTTGTATCCGCTGTGTTTGGTGTGTTTGGGGCCAGATGGATGTGACTGAGGTGAAGTGTGTGCATGTGATAGGCATGAGCCATGATGCATGTGAGTTACATATCATTGAATGTTTCAAGAGTCCATTGGACATGCATGGAAATGTCCATGGCATGCACCATGCCTGTTACTGTGTGTGTTTTGCCTGGACTGACCCATGTGTTGTGGAGGGACATGATGGAAGTGTACTTTGACAGTGGTGCTCATCTGCTATTGCTTCCTGTCTAGGGGACCATTGTACAGTGCCCTGATGCTTGTGTTCTTTGTCTCCCTCTACGCAGCGGCTAGTGAAGAAGAGGGCGGAGACGGCGCTGTGGAGCAAGGTGGTGGGGATGCCCCCACGGCTGCAGCGGAAGGGGTGGGTGAGCCCCCACAGGGGCCTGCTACGGTGGGAGACGGTGAGGAGCCATCCAGGTTGGTGGTTTGCACAGAGGAGGAGGAGGCCGCCACTGGGGCACACATGGGGCCTGGTGGGGGCATCCCTGTTGGTGCAAGTGGTGCAGTCCAGGGCCAGGGGCAGGAGGCAGCACAGGTCACCGTGGAGGGGGCTGTGCATGTCGCTGTCCCTGACCCTGTGAGTGCACCACCATGCACCAGCAGGGATGCCCCGTCCCAGGCCTGTCCGCAGGTAGAGGGGATGTCCATGTCACCTGACTCCCCTCCACCTGCGGACGTGGGAACCCCTGGCCGTGCGGAGAAGGTCCTGATTGGGGTCGCGATGCGCACGGCTGTGATTCGTGATGCCGTGCGTGCTTCCCGGGAGGAGCACGCACGTCATCACGAAGTGCACCGTGCCGACGTGGCCCAATTGGGATCGGCCATGTTCGGGGGTTTCCTGCATGTGTTGGCCAATGTGGCTGCCCTCTCCTCCTCTGTGCAGGCTATCCACCAGTCGTTCTCCTTGCCGTCTTCCAGCCCAGATGCCACCAGGGCCCCCTGTGGACCTGCCCCGACCAATGCAGCCAGCTCGGTGGGGATCCCATCCCTGCCACAGTCGGGAGTCAGAGATCCAGCAGGGGTGGACACCACAGCAACTGGACCCCAGCAGATGGAGGATGTGACGGCATCATCGGGCAGGGCACGTGCACGACGGCGTCGGTGGTTTCCATCAGCCTGGATGCCGTCGTGCTGGCACAGGCAGTTGCGTCGGAGGCAGCAGCAGGCTCAACGTGGGAGGCATCATGGCTCGGGGCCATCAACATCAGGGGTGCAGGCATCGGCCGGAGGGCAGGAGAACCCTGGAATGGGAGTGGCTTCCGTGTGGGAGCGGTTGTGCCAGCGGATAGGTGCGGAGCGGCAGCGGGCAGAGAAGGAACGGCTCACGATGGTCAGGGCGGAGGACTCCATGCGGAGGGCGCTGAGGCGGGCTGAGTGCCTCGAGGGTCTTCGCAGGGAGTTTGAGCTTGACACTGCGTTATCCCTGCGGGACCTCGGGGCCAGGGAACATGCCCGCCTCCAAGCCATTGACCAGGAGTTCGATGATGCCCTGGCCCATGACAACAACCAGTGAGCCGTCCGAATAGCCCGCTGCCTTTGTATATAGTTGTATAGTTAGGGTTAGGTTTCCTTTGTTTTTTAGATTTTTTTTTGGTTGCGATTGGACAATGCACCACTTTTTTGTATATAGTTCAGTTTTTAGTTAGTAGTCATAGTTAGGTTTAATTTGGTTGGGCTCATGGACCCAGGATGATCTTCTTCATGGTTCTTCATTGGCTTATTTTAATTTTTCAGATTATTTTCTTGGACATTCATCTTGTTTTGTTTGATTTGCTTTGTGTTTTTTCTTATTTCATTTCCATTCTACTTGCTGTTCAATACATATTTTTTTTTATTCTTCAATGTGTCGTATCATCTCATTGCTTTCAGGCATGTCATGTTGGGTGTTTTGTCATTCACTTGCAGCCATTGTGTGTGACAGACATGTGTTCAATTGCATTATTTAAATTGGGGGTGTAACATGTAATTGCCTTTGATATGTGGGTGGGTGTGATAGTTGGTTGGGCCTTTTGGCAGGGGAGGATGGGCATTACGGACATGATTGGGGAATGTTGGGACCCAGGTGCAGGGGGGCATGGATTGGACATGGGTGGGGGCCTGGTGGAGGGTGCCCCTGGTGGCTGGGGGGTGGGGGTGGTGGGAGACATGAGTGGGGGCCTGGTGGAGGGTGCCCCTGCACTGCTGGGGTGTGGGGGTGGTGGGTGACATGAGTGGGGGCCTGGTGGAGGCTGCCCCTGGTGGCTGGGGGGTGGGGGTGGTGGGTGACATGAGTGGGGGCCTGGTGGAGGGTGCCCCTGGTGGCTGGGGTGTGGGGGTGGTGGGTGACATGAGTGGGGGCCTGGTGGAGGGTGCCCCTGGTGGCTGGGGGGTGGGGGTGGTGGGAGACATGAGTGGGGGCCTGGTGGAGGGTGCCCCTGGTGGCTGGGGGGTGGGGGTGGTGGGAGACATGATTTGGACATGGGTGGGGGCCTGCTGGCAGGTGCCCCACAGTGCTGGGGGGGTGGGGGTGGTGGGAGACATGGGTGGGGGCCTGGTGGAGGGTGCCCCTGGTGGCTGGGGGGTGGGGGTGGTGGGAGACATGAGTGGGGGCCTGGTGGAGGCTGCCCCTGGTGGCTGGGGGGTGGGGGTGGTGGGTGACATGAGTGGGGGCCTGGTGGAGGCTGCCCCTGCACTGCTGGGGTTTTGGGGTGGTGGGAGACATGAGTGGGGGCCTGGTGGAGGGTGCCCCTGGTGGCTGGGGGGTGGGGGTGGTGGGAGACATGAGTGGGGGCCTGGTGGAGGGTGACCCTGCACTGCTGGGGTTTGGGGGTGGTGGGAGACATGAGTGGGGGCCTGGTGGAGGGTGCCCCTGGTGGCTGGGGGGTGGGGGGGGTGGGAGACATGAGTGGGGGCCTGGTGGAGGGTGACCCTGCAGTGCTGGGGTTTGGGGGTGATGGGAGACATGAGTGGGGGCCTGGTGGAGGGTGCCCCTGGTGGCTGGGGGGTGGGGGTGGTGGGTGACATGAGTGGGGGCCTGGTGGAGGCTGCCCCTGCACTTCTGGGGTTTGGGGGTGGTGGGAGACATGAGTGGGGGCCTGGTGGAGGGTGCCCCTGGTGGCTGGGGGGTGGGGGTGGTGGGAGACATGAGTGGGGGCCTGGTGGAGGGTGACCCTGCACTGCTGGGGTTTGGGGGTGATGGGAGACATGAGTGGGGGCCTGGTGGAGGGTGCCCCTGGTGGCTGGGGGGTGGGGGTGGTGGGAGACATGAGTGGGGGCCTGGTGGAGGCTGCCCCTGCACTGCTGGGGTTTGGGGGTGGTGGGAGACATGAGTGGGGGCCTGGTGGAGGGTGCCCCTGGTGGCTGGGGGGTGGGGGTGGTGGGTGACATGAGTGGGGGCCTGGTGGAGGCTGCCCCTGGTGGCTGGGGGGTGGGGGTGGTGGGTGACATGAGTGGGGGCCTGGTGGAGGCTGCCCCTGGGGGGTGGGGGTGGTGGGAGACATGAGTGGGGGCCTGGTGGAGGGTGACCCTGCACTGCTGGGGTGTGGGGGTGGTGGGAGACATGAGTGGGGGCCTGGTGGAGGGTGCCCCTGGTGGCTGGGGGGTGGGGGTGGTGGAAGACATGAGTGGGGGCCTGGTGGAGGGTGACCCTGCACTGCTGGGGTGTGGGGGTGGTGGGAGACATGAGTGGGGGCCTGGTGGAGGCTGCCCCTGGTGGCAGGGGGGTGGGGGTGGTGGGTGACATGAGTGGGGGCCTGGTGGAGGCTGCCCCTGCACTGCTGGGGTTTGGGGGTGGTGGGAGACATGAGTGGGGGCCTGGTGGAGGGTGCCCCTGGTGGCTGGGGTGTGGGGGTGGTGGGAGACATGAGTGGGGGCCTGGTGGAGGGTGACCCTGCAGTGCTGGGGTTTGGGGGTGATGGGAGACATGAGTGGGGGCCTGGTGGAGGGTGCCCCTGGTGGCTGGGGGGTGGGGGTGGTGGGAGACATGAGTGGGGGCCTGGTGGAGGGTGACCCTGCACTGCTGGGGTTTGGGGGTGGTGGGAGATATGAGTGGGGGCCTGGTGGAGGGTGCCCCTGGTGGCTGGGGGGTGGGGGTGGTGGGAGACATGAGTGGGGGCCTGGTGGAGGGTGACCCTGCAGTGCTGGGGTTTGGGGGTGATGGGAGACATGAGTGGGGGCCTGGTGGAGGGTGCCCCTGGTGGCTGGGGGGTGGGGGTGGTGGGAGACATGAGTGGGGGCCTGGTGGAGGCTGCCCCTGGTGGCTGGGGGGTGGGGGTGGTGGGTGACATGAGTGGGGGCCTGGTGGAGGCTGCCCCTGCACTGCTGGGGTTTGGGGGTGGTGGGTGACATGAGTGGGGGCCTGGTGGAGGCTGCCCCTGGTGGCTGGGGGGTGGGGGTGGTGGGTGACATGAGTGGGGGCCTGGTGGAGGCTGCCCCTGCACTGCTGGGGTTTGGGGGTGGTGGGAGACATGAGTGGGGGCCTGGTGGAGGGTGCCCCTGGTGGCTGGGGGGTGGGGGTGGTGGGAGACATGAGTGGGGGCCTGGTGGAGGGTGACCCTGCACTGCTGGGGTTTGGGGGTGATGGGAGACATGAGTGGGGGCCTGGTGGAGGGTGCCCCTGGTGGCTGGGGGGTGGGGGTGGTGGGAGACATGAGTGGGGGCCTGGTGGAGGCTGCCCCTGCACTTCTGGGGTTTGGGGGTGGTGGGAGACATAAGTGGTGGCCTGGTGGAGGGTGCCCCTGGTGGCTGGGGGGTGGGGGTGGTGGGTGACATGAGTGGGGGCCTGGTGGAGGCTGCCCCTGGTGGCTGGGGGGTGGGGGTGGTGGGTGACATGAGTGGGGGCCTGGTGGAGGCTGCCCCTGGTTGTTGGGTGGTGGGGGTGGTGGGAGACATGAGTGGGGGCCTGGTGGAGGGTGACCCTGCACTGCTGGGGTGTGGGGGTGGTGGGAGACATGAGTGGGGGCCTGGTGGAGGGTGCCCCTGGTGGCTGGGGGGTGGGGGTGGTGGGAGACATGAGTGGGGGCCTGGTGGAGGGTGACCCTGCACTGCTGGGGTGTGGGGGTGGTGGGAGACATGAGTGGGGGCCTGGTGGAGGGTGCCCCTGGTGGCTGGGGGGTGGGGGTGGTGGGAGACATGAGTGGGGGCCTGGTGGAGGCTGCCCCTGCACTGCTGGGGTTTGGGGGTGGTGGGAGACATGAGTGGGGGCCTGGTGGAGGGTGCCCCTGGTGGCTGGGGGGTGGGGGTGGTGGGAGACATGAGTGGGGGCCTGGTGGAGGGTGACCCTGCACTGCTGGGGTGTGGGGGTGGTGGGAGACATGAGTGGGGGCCTGGTGGAGGCTGCCCCTGCACTGCTGGGGTTTGGGGGTGGTGGGAGACATGAGTGGGGGCCTGGTGGAGGGTGCCCCTGGTGGCTGGGGGGTGGGGGTGGTGGGAGACATGAGTTGGACATGGGTGGGGGCCTGCTGGCAGGTGCCCCACAGTGCTGGGGGGTGGGGGTGGTGGGGGACATGAGTTGGACATGGGTGGGGGCCTGCTGGCAGGTGCCCCACAGTGCTGGGGGGTGGGGGTGCAAGGGGACATGAGTTGGTGTTCATTAGTTCAAGGAGACATGTGCCTTTGCTGGGGGGCATGCCCATGGTGGGTGGGCTGCCTGTGGGACATGACCAGGGATGCAGGGTAGTCCCCTGTGGTGTGGGCTGCCTGCAGGGGCCATGGAGGGTGTACAGGGTACACCTGGGAGGACCCACACTGTCAAATCACATGTGGAACTTCCCGCGCACCCCTGAAATACACGCGCCCAGGCTATTCGCGTGTGGAACTTCCCGCGCACCCCTGAAATACACGCGCCCCCAGGCTATTCGCGTGTGGAACTTCCCGCGCACCCCTGACATACACGCGCCCAGGCTATTCGCGTGTGGAACTTCCCGCGCACCCCTGAAATACACGCGCCCAGGCTATTCGCGTGTGGAACTTCCCGCGCACCCCTGAAATACACGCGCCCAGGCTATTCGCGTGTGGAACTTCCCGCGCACCCCTGAAATACACGCGCCCAGGCTATTCGCGTGTGGAACTTCCCGCGCACCCCTGAAATACACGCGCCCCCAGGCTATTCGCGTGTGGAACTTCCCGCGCAACCCTGAAATACACGCGCCCAGGCTATTCGCGTGTGGAACTTCCCGCGCACCCCTGAAATACACGCGCCCAGGCTATTCGCGTGTGGAACTTCCCGCGCACCCCTGAAATACACGCGCCCAGGCTATTCGCGTGTGGAACTTCCCGCGCACCCCTGAAATACACGCGCCCAGGCTATTCGCGTGTGGAACTTCCCGCGCACCCCTGAAATACACGCGCCCCCAGGCTATTCGCGTGTGGAACTTCCCGCGCACCCCTGAAATACACGCGCCCAGGCTATTCGCGTGTGGAACTTCCCGCGCACCCCTGAAATACACGCGCCCAGGCTATTCGCGTGTGGAACTTCCCGCGCACCCCTGAAATACACGCGCCCAGGCTATTCGCGTGTGGAACTTCCCGCGCACCCCTGAAATACACGCGCCCAGGCTATTCGCGTGTGGAACTTCACGCGCACCCCTGAAATACACGCGCCCAGGCTATTCGCGTGTGGAACTTCACGCGCACCCCTGGAATACACGCGCCCCCAGGCTATTCGCGTGTGGAACTTCCCGCGCACCCCTGAAATACACGCGCCCAGGCTATTCGCGTGTGGAACTTCACGCGCACCCCTGGAATACACGTAGCCCGCTCCCCCAGGCCCGATCGCGTGAGGAACTTCACGCGAACCCCTGTAATACACGTAGCCCGCTCCCCCAGGCCCGATCGCGTGTGAAACTTCACGCGAACCCCTGAAATACACGTAGCACGCTCCCCCAGGCACGATCGCGTGAGGAACTTCACGCGAACCCCTGTAATACACGTAGCCCGCTCCCCCAGACCCGATCGCGTGTGAAACTTCACGCGAACCCCTGAAATACACGTAGCCCGCTCCCCCAGGCCCGATCGTGTGAATATCTTCACGCAAACCCCTGTGATGCACGTACCCTGCTGAAATCGCGTGTTAGACTTCCCGCGCACCCCGGTATACACGCACACGTATTTTTTGTCAGCGGGTGTCCGTGTTTGTGGGTACCCCTTTGCACGTCATTTTTCCTGGAGGGCCACAGTATGGGACATTCATCATGGCAGTATATAGGTGCTATTTGTTGGCGCACCTTTTGGCGCACATTTCTTACAGCCGCAGAGACGCTACCGCCTGCTTTCTTGTGGCGGTCGTGTTTGTGCCTGTGCGCTGGTTTGAGCGTGCGCTTTTTTGCCCTATTCTATTCCATGAATACGTGTTGTAGGCGAGCGTGTGGGCGTTCCGCGCACTTGTGCCCTGTACTTCCCCCGTGACGCCCACGTTTTTGCAAGTTGTTCCCCATTCCGAGTGTTACGCCCGTGTTCCGCCTACTTTTGTTGCGTGCGCCGCGCTATGTGCGAATTTCGCTGTGGCCTGTGCGATTTTCGCTGTGACCTGGCGCACGCTGTTAGATGGCCTGTGCGCCAACGTGCGCCGCGCACTTTTTTATCGCACATCCGCTGGTTTTCTCGCGCATGGCCTTCCATGAATCGACGTGCGCTGCTTTTCGTGCGATTTTCGCAATTGCACTGCGATTCGCACGTTTTTGCCCACTTGCGCCGCGCTAATTATTCCATGAATCGGCCTCTTAGTCTTGTTGTGGCTTGCTCACACATGGGTAGTGTCATACCATGTACGTATAGTTTGTCTGTGGCGCTAATTTCCATTATTGGTTGCATTTCTTTATTTAACATTGTTTCATTGAATTTGAAACAGCTTGCAAGAGTTGGCATTAAGGCAATACAATTGACATTTTTCTGCGCTAATTGTTCCATAACATCAGTAGCACAAGCATTATCGCCATAAAGTGCATGAATGTGCCAGGTTTTCAATATTGCTTGAGCTTCTTGAGATAGTATATGTTGTAGACTCATTAGATGTAAGTGGAGAGTGCCCTTCATTATGTTTCTCTCCTGTGTGCTGAATCCCAAGTATGATGTCATGGAATGTGGTGACACTGTTCCTGGTGTGGGATTGTCTAAGGGTTCTAATGTTGTCAGTTGGAGAAAGAGCTGAAGGAGAGGAGTCTCTACATGTTGGGGGTCTTCTTCCTTTGTTAAATACTTATTAAAACCTTAATATATATCTTACCTGTCTGCGCCAGCCTCTTCATAACAATGGCGACGAGGATGGGATGTGTTGGCCACTGCGGATAGGTGAAAGGAGACCCCCGGCAGCCAGCTGTACCTGTTTGCTCCTGTAGGCCGCTGAGCGACCCATCCTGAGTGACACCAGAACCCGGGCGAAGAGGAGCGTCACTCCCACCACAGCCAGCAGGAGCCGTGGTTCGCCGTGGGCTGCTCCGCATCAGCTGTGCGTCGAGCGGCCCCCCAGCGCGAACGACAGGACGACGTCGAGGTCCATCGGCGTGGAGCGGCCTGCAGAGGGACGGTCGGAGCTGCCCCAAAGCCGTGTGAAAGGATGCAGCGGTCCCGCCCCAGCCAGCAGAAGCCACGGGTCGCTGCGGGCTGCTCCGCATTCATCGAGCGTTGAGCGGCCCCCCCCAGCGCCATTGACTATGCGACCGGCGAGCGGCCGCCTACCGTGGTAAGAGTCGTGCTGGCCAGGCACCATCTGTGCGGGGTGAGGTTGCTCCGCTGTTCCCTGGCGTTGAGCGGCCATCACACCCCTGCGGTCGCTGCCAAGTAAGTGCTCTGCGGTTTATTGTGCTTCAAGCGGGAAGGAACTCTGTTAGCCATTACCGTATTACTCATAAGAGAGGGACAGGTTGCATCAGGAGGCGGCGGCACATTTACCGTATTGCATGTAATAGAGAGGCATTAAAAAAAAAAAAAGGGGGGCTCCAGAGACAGCAAAGGTGGCCCGGCATCAAAAGGAAGAATCCTGTTGTGACGGCAAGCGCACAGGGCCTAGGCTAATAGGGCATCAGAAGAAAAATAAAATAAAGGGGGAAAATAACCTCTGCTCAGAGATAGAATTGTGACTTTAAGACATGGCAGCTTTACCTGGCATATCCGGACCACCCACATTTATGCCCACGCCAGGGGCAGCAAAGATTGCTTGGCCCCAATGGCGCAAGGGTTTTATGCATTATATGAAGGCGGCTGGGGGAACGGCATATTCCAGCGAAAGGAAATTAGCGTTATTGCTTCATTTTCTGGGTTATGAAGGCCAGAGGATTTTTGAGACTCTCCCTCATTTAGCAAGTGATGGAAGCGGAGATGAATTGAATGATTTCGAATCAGCTTTGATAAGATTAGACAAACATTTCAACCCAAAAAGAAGCACGATCTTGGAACGTTACAATTTCCGCATGCGCATGCAAGCCCAAGGGGAGTCTGTGGAAGACTATGTAACTGCCCTCCGTCATCTGGCTCTAAATTGTAAATTTCAAGGAAGTTTTGACGAGCACATTCGCGATCAATTCATGACGCATTGTCGATCAAATAAGATACGGGAAGAACTGTGGTTGAAGGACGAGCCGAATTTGGACGAAGTATTGGACTTAGCCAAACGCGTAGAACATTCATTGGCATGTGTTGCCACGTTATCGAAGGCTGAAGGAGGAGATTTTAAAGAAGCCAAGCCGGAAGTGTTGAAGGTGAATGAAGGGAAGAACAAGAGGAAGGGAAGAAACAAACAAAAGGAGAGGAGTAATGTAGAAGAAAGAAGGAATCAAGAATCAACACAAAGAGAAGATAAAAAGGATGAGAGATTGTGCTATAGGTGCGCCAGTGCGACCCATTTTGCTTCTTCAGTGGTGTGTCCAGGGCGGAAGGCGATCTGCAATAAATGCAAAAGGAGAGGACACTTTGGGACGTGCTGCAAGAACTATCAGTTTAGCCAAGTGAATCAAAGGAAAGTCCTATATGTGAATGAAGAGGAAGAAGGGAGGTCATCCAAAGATGACACCGTAATGACTTTGCAAAATGTCATTGTAAACACTGTCAATATTGTTGGTAGAGATGATATCCCTGATGATTGTGAGCGCCCACATACTGTTGTGATGGTGAATGGATGTAAAGTGTCAATGATGGCTGATTCGGGGTCAAAGATCACTTTGATATCGAAAAGCGCATTTGAGGATGAAATGAAAGGAGCAGTGTCGACATTGTCGGTGCCAGACATAAGTCCAGGGAGGTACAACCAAGAAAAGATTGATTTGCTGGGGTATGTCTGGAGTAAGTTTGAATTTAAAGGACGATGCTGTGAAGGGAAAGTGTATGTGACAAAGAAAGGCCAGTCTTTGCTAGGGTGGAGAGAGCAAAAGAATTTGGGAATCAGATTAGATCCAAACCATCCTGATCAAGTGTTACATGTGGCAGAAGTGTGTTCGACATATAGCAAGTTTGTGAAAGAGCATGGGAAGGTATTTGACGAGACATTGGGAAGAGTGAAGGGATTTCAGCATCAGATATTGTTGAAGAGAGGCAGTGTTCCCACCGTGGCTAAACTCAGGCCCGTCCCTTTTGTGTTAAGGGACAAAGTAAAGAAGGAATTGGAGAAACTACTTAAGTCAGGGGTGATTGAAAGAGCAGAGGGGGTCGAATGGGTTTCCCCGGTTGTCATTGTGAAGAAAAGTTCAGGGGATCTGAGGCTGTGCGTCGATATGCGCGAGTTGAATAAGTGCGTTTTGGTGGATAGGCACCCACTACCCAACATGGGTGAGTTGTTGACCATGGTGGGTGGAGGGAAGTACTTCTCTAAATTGGATATGACGTCAGCCTATCATCAGGTGGAGTTGGAGGAGGGATGTAGAAAAGTCACGGCGTTTGTGACGCATGAAGGTGTGTTTCAATTCAGGAGGATGCCCTTTGGATTAGCATCCGCCTCCTCAGTGTTCCAGAAAATTATGTATCGCTTGTTGATGGGTGTGAAGGGTGTTTTCTGTTTTCAGGATGATGTGTTGGTGAGTGGAGTGACATTGGAGGAGCATGACAGGAATTTGTGCAAGGTGTTGAAGATATTCGAGGAAAGAGGGATCACACTTAAGGAAGAGAAGTGCAAATTTGCTGTGACAAAAGTGGATTATTTGGGTCATGAAGTGTCGGGGAATGGTATCAAACCCAAGGAAGAAATGGTGAATGCCATAAAGAGGATAGAGAGACCGATTGATAAGAGTGAATTACGCTCTTTTTTGGGAATGACAGAGTTTTATCAGAAGTTTGTTGTGAATTATGCTGACAAAGTACATGAGATGAGAAAGATTCTGAGGAAAGGTGCTGAGTTTGTGTGGGATAGTCAATGTGAGGCGGAATTCAATGGTATAAAAGAAGAGATAGACTTAGCTCAACCTTTAGGTTGCTTTGACACAAGAAAGCCATCCATCATCACAGTGGACGCTAGTGAAAGTGGCTTAGGTGCGGTTTTATCCCAGAAAAAAGATGATGGGTCTGAGGAGGTGATTACCCACGCATCAAGGGGCCTCAAGGGAGCGGAATTGAGGTATTCCGTTCTCGCGAAGGAGGCGTTGGCATGTTTCTGGGCAGTGGAACGATTCAAAAACTTCGTGTGGGGTGTGGAGTTCGTAATTCGGACTGATCACAAACCACTTAAAACCATATTTGAGAACAAGGGCCTTGATAAGGTTTCCCGCAGGGTGGCGGGATGGGTCACCAGAATGCAAACCCATTGTTTCAAGATGGAGGTCATTCCTGGGAAGGAAAATGTATTGGCTGACAATCTGTCGAGGGTGAGAGTAAATGATTCTGGTGTTGTGGAAGATGAAGAAATGGAATTAGTGTTCGTCAACACGGATGGTATAGTGTCCAAGCAGGAGTGGTTGGAAGGGATGAGGAGCAATGAGAACATGAATAAGATAGTTCCTTATGTTGTTTCTGCTGTATGGCCAAGGAAGGTGGAATTAGCGGAAGGCGCGAAGCCGTATTGGGAAGTGAAGGATGAATTGTCAGTCATCGGTGGAGTATTGTTCAGATGGGGAAGGGCGGTGGTTCCAGTTGCATTGAGGAAGAGAGTGATAGAGTTGGCACACAGTGGCCACATAGGAGTTACCAAAACCAAGGGTGTGTTAAGAGAAGACTATTGGTGGCCGGGTTTTGACAGGGAAATAGAAAATTGTTTGGAGAATTGTCAATTCTGTGTCAGGAGTGGAAAGGGATCTGTAGCTAAGAAGCAACCGTTTGTGGACGTGGGACTTCCGTCCAGGATGTGGAGTGATCTCGCCATGGATATCCTTGGTCCTGTGGAATTGGGGTATGGACGTGGAAAATTCATAGTTCTGGTGGTGGATCTGTTCTCCAGGTGGGTGAATTTTAAAATTGTGAGAGATGTGACAGGAGAAAGCATGATAAAGACTTTGCAGGAGATATTTTCCAATGAATGTCTGCCGGAGAGTTTGTTGACGGACAATGGTCCCCAATTTGTAGGGGGGAACTTCACCAGCTATTTGAAGAAGTGTGGAGTGCGTCACAAAAGGACTTCATTATATCATCCTGAATCCAACGGTGTAGTTGAAAGGATGAACAGGTGTGTGATGGAGAGTATTCGCATGGGGGAAGAGTGCGGATTGGATAAGTTGGCTGTGATACAGAATAGGATCTGGGCACTAAGGATGGCGCCTCATTCTACGACAGGTCTGTGCCCGTTTGAGCTTATGAGAGGCAGAAAGCCATATTCCATGGCGTGTCCGCCGTGGCTGGGCAGGAGTAGGGAAACTGATCTGGTTGTTGATGAAGTAAGAAAGTCATTGGTGAGGAAGAAGTCTGAATGGGTGGCACGTGAGAACCTGAAGAGAGGTAAGAAGGTGTTGCGCGTAGAGTGTGGAGATTGGGTTAGGATCAAGAAGGGAGTTGTGAAGAAGAAAGGAGAGTCTCTTTACTCGGATCCAGTCAGAGTAGTGGCGGTCATGAAAGGGGCCGTACGTGTGACTGGAGGGCAGGTGTGGAATAAAGACAGGATTGCTGCGGTAAAGAGAGGGCATATGTAGTATGTGTGTCGAGAACTGGACCAATTTATGTGAGTTATCGCGGTCATCTACATGACACCCTTAAGTTATTTAGAGTGATCGGATGTTGGATTATATAAGTGAAAGTTAAAAAAAAAAGGGGAGATGTGTTGTAGACTCATTAGATGTAAGTGGAGAGTGCCCTTCATTATGTTTCTCTCCTGTGTGCTGAATCCCAAGTATGATGTCATGGAATGTGGTGACACTGTTCCTGGTGTGGGATTGTCTAAGGGTTCTAATGTTGTCAGTTGGAGAAAGAGCTGAAGGAGAGGAGTCTCTACATGTTGGGGGTCTTCTTCCTTTGTTAAATACTTATTAAAACCTTAATATATATCTTACCTGTCTGTGCCAGCCTCTTCATAACAGTATACCAACTCTAATACTTTTTAAGATGTTGGCATAAGTGAGATCTGCAGATTGCTGCATGTTTTCTGTTAATTCTTTGTATTGGAAATGTTGCCAAAGGTTGACATTTCCTAGGCTGCCTACAGTTTTATGGTAGAGTTTGTGTCCTAAGGTTTAAAAAATAGGTTCACCTTTCACTAGTGTCAATTTGTGAAGATCTCAGAAAATAATAATGTGTTTTCCTCCAAAGAGCTCTTCGTAGTTTGTTTTGAGTACTTCTTGTAATCTGAGGGGAATCAAAGCCAACATTAGGTTGAAAACCATGCTCACTTCATCTATTAGTAGCATTTTCATTTGTTTTAACACTCTGCGTAATTCCATTGCAGCTTCTGTAGAAAGTTTGTAATAGTCTAATTTGATCTGGTGTTCTGCTGGCAGGAGTAGTAATCGTTGTAAAGTGACACCGCCTATGTTGTAGGCAGCTAAACCTGTGAGGGGCAGTGACATCAGCTGACAGTTTGTTGTTTGTCAATTGTTGAAGGAACTTGCTGATGGTTTTGATTAAGAATGTTTTGCCTGAACTAGCTTCACCACTGACATACAGTAGTATATGTTTGTAATTTTGGCAGGTGCATTCTTTATTTTCTTTTTGTACACCATGTGCAATTTCTTTTGCTACTACTTCAAAAATGCTACGCAGCTCATTGTTTAGTTTTGATTGTAATATAGTTAAGTCTTCTTTATCTTCATACTGACACATGGTGTTTTCTACTTCTGTCATAGCTAATTCTGCCTCATTTGCTATAAGTGGTTGTTCCAGTGTTTCTTGGCTTCCTGTTACAGAAGGTAGACTACTGTCAGGTGTGTCCTTATCTAGTTGGGCCTGGAGTTCTTCTTCGTGTTGCTGTTCATTGTGCAACATTGTTTTGTAGTGTGTAAAGTTTACATCGGTTATAGTGCTTTCATTTGCTTTGAAATCGTCTTTGTAGGAGTCATAGTTATCTAGTATTTCTTCTTCTTTTCTCCATGCTTTAAAGAGTTGTAGCAGGGACATGTAATATAGTTCTTTATGTTGAGGAGTCTTTAATGACAATTTGATGTGATTAATTAAACTTGGTTTGGTGAGTTTTACTAAGCTGCCTTCACAATTTGTCACTCGGTATCTACTTTTTTTTTTCATCTGGTTTTATATTATTTTTGTATGTGAAGTTTTGGGCTATGTGGTATAGACACATGGTTTCCAAAGTGGTACTTCTGTTTGGGTAGTATGTGTCCAGCAAATTGTTTTTCAAAAAGTCTTGGCTGTTGGGATCATTTTTGGCTGTTGTTTCTATGTCGTCGTATGATTTGAGAAGTCTTTTTCTGGATTTAGCAGGACCAAGACTTAGCCATACTATATTTTCATATTTTCCATACAAAGCAGTACCGGTGAAACGATCTGCTGCTTCATCGGAGCCACATTCTCTATGGGAGAGCATTTTTATGCCCAAGCTGTACAATTTCTGAGACAGTGTTTTGTCTGATGACAGGTCATTCCAGAGGTCTTGAAGCTCTGTTTTTTCTGCTTTGGTTAAGTATGCTGTAACATATCGTGCAACTGCAGTTGAATCGTCTGCAATGTACTGCACATCTATGTTTGCATTCCATAGGAGGGCAATGATTGCATTGTAATCATTGATATATTTGGCTTCTTCTGTTCTTTTTATGTAATATGTCGTTTTAGGTGATTTATCTTTAACACAATGGCCCTCATTACGACCCTGGCGGAAATCGAAAAACGATGGCGGAAATGCAATACCGCCATCGAATAGCGCTCGGTGCGACTATGACCCGTCACCGCAAAGTACGAAGCCATTAGCGACACCGTAGTGAACGCCAACGCTAACTGCACCAAGCACGCGCGCGCGCGCCATGCCAAACCGCAAACACCACCATGGTGCAACGGTACGCCAATTCCGACCCTAGCGGACATGTACCTAACGCCATCAGGCATGGCGGAATGTACCATTCCGCCATGGCGAGAAGTACGGCATCGCGAATCAACCGTAAACGGCCCCACTGAGTGCCTGTACACCGCTCCCTGCCCACAAAGTACAACTCCCCGTAGGTGCAATGAAGCCACAATGCAACCATTGAAATGTACAAGTCACCCATGCATGCCAACGAACAAAAGAAACACAAGAGGGGCCAATGGGAGCTGCAGGGCACAGATGGCACGAATACAGAAGCCATCCCAATGGACATGACCACAGTCCCCCACCAAGAAACGCACGCAAACACAGGCACCTGTGACCAGCAATATTCCGAAGACCACATCATTCAACCAGTCCACCTGGCTGACCGGCATCTGTTACACAAAACCCAATCCCCCGCCCCTGAGCATGACAACATTCAAACTGGCATATTGGCAGCCCCCATCCCTGACCTCACTGGGCTTCGTAGGCAAACGCGCACAGCACAGTACCACGCAACTAAACCCCGAAGCTGGAACCCAATGCAGATCTCCTCACAATACATCGCCCCCCAAATTGGCATATGCCTCATCACTTGCAAAGAAAAACGCTACACGGGCCAAATCAGAATAGAAATTTTATGCACATCAAAATCACAAAGCACATACAGCCATCAGGCCATGAACTCCAAAACACCAATCACCATTGTGGGCTGCTTCCGCAAGAAATGACCAGCCACTACCTGTGTGTCGCCCTGTTCCCCCATGGTACACAGAGCCACATTCACGTACGAAAAGGCAACATGGAAGCGCACAGAACCGCAGGGCCGTCCCAATGGGGAGGCACTAGTCCAGCTGAAAGGCCGAAATGTTGCTCCGAGCCACCAGTACTGCGTAAGGGCATGTGGCCCATTGGCGATCGTCCCATAAGATCGTAATGCTGCTCCACTGATTAACACGAAGCAGCAGGTGTCGGGAGTAAAATCCATCTGCAGGAGTGGCATACAGATGGCAGTGGCAAAAGGGGAGGAGATACCTGTCAACCAAAAGAAAAGAAAAAGAACAGAATGGCCATCAGAACTACATACCAACAACTCACTTCAATGATCACACGAAATCCACAGCCATATGCATGCTAGCCCACTCCAAAGGAACATCACCACCCCAAAACCACTTGCGACTCATAACCATCTATATCGAGGTGCAAACACCATCACAAACGAGTGTCTGAGGGCGCCTCGAGACAGGGAGGGCTCAACAAGGCCAGATGGACGATGGTCCCACTATGGCAGCCCTGCATCACATAGCGTAGGGCAGGCGGATAGATCCCAAGAAGCCCTGTACATGGCAAACTCTGTATCAAATCACCTGCCCATGCATCCATCCATCATTCCCTCATCCCGGGATCAAAATGCCTGAATAATTACTCACATAACATTAGAAACATCCATTGAGTCTGTGCGTTATGCAGCCTGCTAAATCCACAGTGCCCCAGCCCGTAATTCCAGTGTTGTGAAGTAACATGTATTTGGAAACGGACGGCCTCATCGCCCACGTAGCTATTGCGCATCCCAAACTATTCATATCAATCATTGCTCCCTCGCCATGGGCCCTGTCTCAAGGACATAGAACAATAGAACGTTACATTTGCAGTCAGACCTGTGGGCATCTCCTCGCCGCTAGCTGGAAACCGAAAGCGCCGCCCTTCGAATTCCTCATTTGCAACATCACGTCGAAAAGGCATCTGTGGCCGTTTGAAATCACTAATTATTCCATCGAGTGCGGCTGTGTGTGAAAATGGCAACTGCCTTCACCCACGAATGGGACGCCCCGCCCGTCGTTGCAACTCGGTACAGTGATGCATGAGGGCCCACCGTTACTCGAGTACTACGTCCCACTGACCCCTCACAAGTCTGTTCGCGACTGCACAGATAGTATGTGAAACAATGGGACCACAGCAGAATGAACATATCAACCAATCTTACACGGCCATCGGGTACAAATACATGATTGCAATAGCAAGATACAATTCCCCGAATTGCAGCGTTGTGCGCGGGACGTGCTCGGCCAAAGGGGAGAGCAGTTTGCACAGGTGGAATCAATCACCACAGGTGGAGGCCATACAGCCTGAAAACACATAAATTGCACAGCCAGTCTCCTCCCACAACCACACCGAAATGCTACCGGCAGGACTCGCGATGTTGGCCCTGGGGGACCTGATAGCACTGCAAGTGCTCCGACTCCAAGAAGTAGACGAACACCAACTACAACCAGCCGCACGGAGGAGACGCAGGAGGAGGAGGAGGCCAAGGCAGGGCCAGCAAGGCCCACCAGCACAGCCACTACCACCACGCAGGCAGCCCGCAATTCAACGCCTCCGAGCACATCCGTTCAACCTCACTGATGAGCAGATCCACACCCTCTACCGTCTGGACCGGGACACCATAGCCGCCATTGTGGACATGACACAGGCTGACCTTGTCAGCATGATAGATAGCCCAACCGCCATCCCACCCCTACTGAAGGTGGTGTCTGTACTCCACTTCCTGGCCACAGGCACCTACCAGCACACAGTCGGACAGTTGCATGGCATTTCTCAGCCACTGTTCTCACGGACACTATTGCAAGTGCTCGATGCCCTCCTGAAGCACGCAGACGACTACATCTCTCTACCACGCTCGGAGCAGGAAATAACCAACACAAAAGTGGGATTCCATGCACTTGCCGGCATACCGGGTTGCATTGGTGCCATCGACTGCACCCATGTTGAATTGGTCGTCCCACATGCCATGGAGGCCCAGTACCGCAACCGAAAACAATTTCATTCCCTGAATGTACAGATGGTGTGTGACTCCAACAGGATCATTACACATTGTTGTGCCCGATTCCCTGGATCAACCCATGATTCTATGGTCTTGAGGAACTCTACAATACCACGCTACATGGAGCGACACGCAGGGAACAGATCCTGGCTACTCGGTGAGTCTCATTACATGCATGATGATGTGGGGTATGTGATTTGTCAATGACCTGCCAGGAAGGGGGGGGGGGGGGGTGTGCGTACGTATCAATGGCATTCCACATCATACGTTTCTCGTCCACATACAGGTGATGCTGGATATCCACTGAAGAGATGGCTCCTCACACCAGTCCGGAACCCACGGGACCAGCATGAGGAGGACTACAACCATGCCCACTCACGTACCCGTGTAGTCATTGAACAGGCATTCGGCCTACTGAAGACCCGTTTCCGCTGCCTCAGCAGGTCTGGCGGGGCACTCCTGTACCGCCATGAGAAGGTTGCAAAGATGGTGATGGCATGTGTCATGCTCCACAACATGTGCGTACGTAGAAATGTGCCCATGCCCCCTGACGCAGAACTGCAAGCACCTGATGATGGTCATGATGAGGGTGGGGATGTGGCAGCACCTCATGGAGTCTGCGAGGCACCGGAGGCCCGTGACATTCGTCAGCATCTCATTGATGTATGCTTCTAGCACTCACGCCTGGTGGCTGATACATGGACACGGGACTCGTGGCACTGCGTGTGTCTGGGACATGCACAATATGGACTGTACGCCTATGATGGCCTAGTACACAAAGATCAATGTCCACACTTCTCATTGGTTGATCGTGCACTTTTTATGGCATATGTGATATCATGTTGAACACCCTATCGACCCGCCACCCAAGTGAGCCCAACACACCCCCTCCACCCTCCTACCTCCCCCCCGAACACCAGTGTCCAAAGATGCTCATTGTCAGTGGGCTGTCGCTATTGCATGCCCCCTCTGCGGGTATCAGGGGCACCCCTGCCTGTGGAGCGCAGGTTCCTTCCAGATCTACGTTGGGGGCTGCCCTGGACGGAACTTGCAACGGATGATGTGTCTGCCTGCTCACGTCCATGCATGTCCCTAAGGGTTTGCGAGAGCTCAGTGAGCACACGGCGCACTGCGGCAAGTTCGGCACATACGTCTTTGGACGTCGCATGCAGTTCCCCCCTCAGGCTCTCGGTGCTACTCTCCATTTGGACTCTCAGGCTCTCGGTGCTACTCTCAATTTGTGCCCTTAGCGTCTCTGTACCTCTCTCCATTTCTGCCCTAAGTGTCTCTGTTGATGTTTCTATGTCTGCCTTGGTGCCCCCACATTCATCGGCATGGCCCTTGAGGAGTGTGGCCATTTGCTGCTGTTGGACGATTAACTTGTCGAGGGACTGTTGCCTCTGCTGGGCCATGGCCATTTGCGGTGGTGTCACAGAGGGGCTGTTGTCCTCATGTTGCCTTGCCACAGGGCTTGTGGGGGATGGCCAGTCGTCGTCTTGTGGCTGCACCTGCGTGGTATCCTCATGTTGTACGGGAGGGGACAGACAGGGGGATTGGGACAGGTCATGGATGGATCTGACCTCGACATCCCCGTCTTCTGTGTCCGAGCATGCTGCCATCAATGGGGTGTCACCTATGGTGCTGCTGCCACCAGAGGCAGTGCCTTCTGTGGCATCCATTGGGGGGACCTGTGGTGGTGGTGTTGTGGCCATGCTGGCTGCTGGGGTGCCTGTTGATGTTCCCTCCTCTGTGCTGCCACCTGATTTGTGCTGCTGCCGTGTCTTGATGCGTGCAGCTGAGGTGGAGGGTCTCTGGCCGTTGGTCTTGGCCCTCTTTGCAGGTGTGCTGGTAGGGGTGTCCTGTAGCTCGTCGTTTGGATCGGACCCTGTGGTGGAGTAAAGGAGGGCGAGGGTTATTGATGGGTCAGTGGGAATTGGAATGGCATTGTATCACATGCATTGGGGTGGTACCTGAGGGTGATTTGGGTCGGGGTCTTGGAGGTGCTTTGATTTGTGTGTGGAGTGAGGGTGCAGTTGTTTGGCAGCCTGCAGTTAGGGTGTGCCTGCTGCACGTGTAGTGCGTGTATTAGGGGTTTTTAATTATTTATGTATTTATTGTGGGTTTTAACGTGCGCTATCAGGCCGATGTGTGTGGGCGTTCTCCTGGACATGTGTTTCTGTTGCACTATGTGGACGCATGGTACTTCACATGGATGGACTGTGTGGATTTGGCATTGTTTTATCTGGCCCACCTACCTGAATCTTCGGATGTCTGCACTCCTTTCTCCATCCCTCCGACTCCCTCTATGCTCTCCATTCCGATGGTGGAGGCACAGATTTCTTCCCAGGGGGTCAACTTGATGGGTGATTCAGGACCTCCCCCGGTGGCTGTGGCAATGTTGCGGTTGGCAGAGAGTATGCTGCGGACGCGTATCCGCAGGTCGTCCCATCGCTTGCGGCATTGCTGTGGGGTGCGGGGTGCGGTCCCCACCGCACTTACCCGCTGTGCCACCAGAGCCCATATGGCCTTCTTGTTTGCAAGTGCCGTCCTGGTCATTTGCGTGGAGAAGACGACGGCTGCATTCTCCTGGAGGGTCTCTGTTAGCACGGTGAGTTCCTCACGGGAGAAGTGGACCTGCCGCTTGCGGTCGCACGCTTTCTTCGCTACTTTTCCCATTTTTCTTGGTTTCGCTAGGGTGGTTGACGGGTTGGGGTGTGTTTCAGGGTAGTGATTTTAGTGGTTGTGTTGTTTTGGTGTTTTTATAGGTGTACGCCGGGATGTTTCCCGTTCCGGGCCCATGTTTTAACTTCCGTTTCCGTATATTTCCGGGCACCGTACTTTCCGGTAGGCGCACACTGCGGTGACCGCTAAGAGGGGTGGCGGTATTGCACCTAGGGCGCCGTACGGCGGCGGTGTGGGCCGTTTTGGGGTCATTTCCGCCATCGCGGACTTTGCACTTCCGCCGTGGCGTGGTGCTCGTGCCCGATGGGTCGGAATGGGCCGCACTTTGCTCCTTCGTACAATGGCGGAAACGCTATTTACGCTGTGGCGCTCCGGTCAGTCGCTTTCCGCAAGGGTCGTAATGAGGGCCTATGTCTAATTGAAGACATGAAGCTGTTCACTTGACCTGTTTTTGTAACCGGTCTAAGGAAATCAAAGCGGCATTTGGTGTAGTATTTCCTTTTGTTTTTGTATTTGCGACAACAATATTTGCCACATTTGTGTCTTTGAAATTGTAAAATTTGTGCATGAAGATCACTATTTGTTGCTTCCGATGGATTTTCACAACTGACATATTTTTCGATAAACTGTAACACAGTGGCATCATTGTCTTGACCAAATTTAGGAGCATATTTAATCCATAAAAGCATGTGGATATGTGCTGCTCCTCTGGCCTGGTATTCTTTTCTCCAAAAGAAGTGTTGCACTTCTCCGAGGGGAGGAACAGTTTTATTACAAATAAAGTGTAGCATAGCAATGAAGCAATGATGAAAATATCTTGAAACATTAACAGGAGCTAGAGAACAAAGTTATCCAGGTGTTAGTATATCTATGTTTGTTTTGTTTTTGTTTGATATGCGTAGGAAATCATGTAAATCTTCCCATGCATATTCTGCACAACTTAATGTAACAAACCAAGTGGGTGGGCCAAGGTTTCTTATCATACAACGTACATATCCATGACGTCGGAACCAGTACTCTTTAGTACCACACATGTTTGCTAATAGATTTGTAATACTTGATTGTTAAACCTCATCTTTTTCTTCCACTTTTTGTAATAATTGCGTAGCTGACATATTTTGAAAGTGTGTTCCTGATTTTAATGTGTGTGCAACTCCGTAACATAGATTTGCTAGTTCACTTTCAAAGAGTAGGTGGAATATGTATTCCACATTTTGTCTAAATCTGGGATCTTCAGAATACATCTGTAACGAGCGGTATTCTGGTGCTGTTATTTGAATAGGTCTATCATCGTACCTTCCTCCTTTGCCAGTAGGAAAGAGTAGAGGAAAAGCACGTGCTTCTATACTTTTTTCCCATATTCTGATTGGTGATCCTTTCGTTTATCACATTTGGTACGTTTCTAGTGCATCTTCTATGGTGTCATTAGAGTGCAATGGATGAATTGTATAATGGTCTAAAATATTGGTAACTGTAGGAGGATCTAGAAGCTCAAATTGACCAGTTTCTGTTGACTCTTGAATTATTTCAGTGGTTTCCTTCAAGTTTTCTTCAATATTCATTTCTTTGTAGTATTCATTATTGTCTTTTAAATATTGCAAGGCTTGTCTAACTTTATGTAAGTCTACCAGTTGTTGCCACATTTTTTTGTCTTTTGTAGGTACACCATTTACTAAGATAATTAAAGATTGCTCTATTGGATGTTGCACTCCCAGAGTGTGCACATTTTGTTTTAGATCTAATGGTAAATACACTACTTTGCCATGAATGCCTTTCACCAATTCAGAGGGAGGTAATTTTGCTGTTTTTGGTTGAAGCCGTATTATTGCTTGAAAGGGATGCACTGTTTGAATTATGATGCTCTCATATAAATTGAGTTGTTGTAGGGGTTTTGGTAGTGGGAATAATTACAAATTATTTGTGATAGCACGTGAAGGAGTTTAGTTGTTGTCAAGTTTTATAGTGCAGTAACGGCAAAGTATTAAGGGGTCCGTTATTTCGTATTTATTTTCTGCTATAAGGTTGAGAGCTAATTCAAACCATTTAGAATCTTCATTGTCTTCTAACTTGTATGTTAGGTCTACAGTTTTTGTGTTAGTTTTATAAAAAGTTCTGCAGCAACACACACACACATGGTTTGGTACTTCAGCACATGTACTTTTGAATTTCAGTATTGCTTTTTTGTATGTGTGTAGTAGAAGGTTGCCATGCGTAGAATTGTTGCTAGTCTGTTGTAAAGCTATTGCATTTTATAAGTGGCTTTCACTTCCAAAATATTTTTTCTGGATATAGTCGATTTCTTCGAGTAGGTCTTTGGCTGTATCATGTAGAAGAATGTTATTTAAATTGGCTAGTGCTAAAGCAGGACTTTTAGCATAGTACAGTTTATAGACTAGATTTCTTATAGTTGAATGATGTGTTGATATCATTTTGATATGATGGAAGGTGGTTTTGGAAATAGGTCCTGAAATGCAGGCTAATGAATGTCCTTGTAGTCCTGTGTATTTGCGCACTGGACAGGTATCCATATTTTGCAGTAGTTTCATTTTGATTTTGTCTTTGCCTTTCACATACTGATTGAGGAATTGGCGTAAAGACTTGAAAGATTTTTTGGGAATGTTACACATTGACGTGCATGGCCATTTGTATACTGGATGTTCTGGTTCGGTGAATGGAGAGGTAATTCTGAGTTTTCTGGGGATATTTTTGTAAGCAGTATTTCTTGTTCCATTGTGGTATTATTAACTTTTTCATAACCTCGTCCACTGCTATGTATGGCAATTGTATTTGTTTGCTTTTGTTTGTATGCTTCTTCATTAAAATATGGTTCTGTGCTTGTGGTGTGACTCCATTCACCTCCACAGATATTTAAGAAGTTATTTTTGTTGACATTTCGTTTATTGAGAAGTATTTTCTGTAATTTAGTTATTTGTTTTGTCAGTGGTTTCATTTTGTTTAACACTAAAATAAATAACTTTCTTTTGAGAAGGATTGCACTGTCTATCAAAGCTTCTAAGATTAATTTTCTACGGTAGGTTTTAAGGGTTGTGCATGATTTCTCTCCTGTTTTTATAAGATTTTGAAGGACTCTGCGGCGGAACATTTTTGCTAAAATACTTTTTTTGGTATGCTTACTTGGCACTATATCAAGATTTATAGGAGCAGTCTTAGCAGTAGTGGTAGCTGGATTCTTGTTAATTATTTTCTGTTTCGTTTTAGATTTTGATAGAGTAGGCAAAGTTTCTGTACTTGGAGCTTGTTTTGTTTCACTAAATGACTGTATTAACTGTTTTGTGTGAACATTTTGTGCAAATTCTGCTAGAGATGGATGCTTATTTTGGACACTTCTATTTTTAATTGCTCTACTTCTGCATTGCTTTCTACGGACTTGCTTTTTGGTCGGCATTCTTTGGGGTCTGTTGAAAAAAATAAAGAAGGTATGGGTTGGGCTGTTCTGCAATGTATGTGTGCTGTGTGCATGAGTGCCTGAGTATGATGGTAAAGATGTATGTGATGGTGTGAGATTGTGCATTGGGCAACTGCAATTAGTTGGGATGGTTATTCTTGAATTTGTGTGTTACTATACTGGGGTTCAGATGACAGTAGAAAGTAAGCTGGTGGTGAGGAGAAGCACAAATAGTAAATCTAATGGTACATAATTAAAACAGTTCTTTGTTCTACAATACTAACATTCTAGGGCCTGAGTTATGTCATTTGTGTGCCGAAAAACAGGGATTTGTGTGCCATTCTGCCTGCAAATCCCTGTTTAACAAATGGGGATTTGTGGGCAGAATGGTGCACAATCTCTGTTTTTTGGCACAGAAATACCAGAAATATAAGAATTGTACATGTACTATACAGAAAATATGCATATCTGTAGTTTGTGTTCATGCATATAGATATGCATGCAGCTGCAAGTAGAAATCTTAGAGACTTGTACAGTAGTTCTTGTAGTAGGTGCTTTCCAAAGATATGACACTTGTACTCAGAGTGATTAACAGTACATTTTAAGTGCTGATCTATGATGATGGAGTTCGATGTAGAGGTCTTGGATGTGATTGGTGGATGGATGTGTGACTGCTTAGCTGTATCCAATCAGGGAATGGTACAGAGAGTGAAGTGGAAATGGTAGAAGGGCTGTCCCCGTTACGATATGTCCGCGGACATGGCGGTAGTCCGCGGACATTGCATGTAACATACAGGGATTTTGGGTTGGGGAGGTATGCAAATGAGAATGAGCAGAGCAAGGGATTGGTCAGTAAAGTTTAGTGGGTGTGTTGTGTCAGGAGAGAGTTTGTCAGAAAGTCTTTTTCCTGAGAGAAGAACAGATAGCTATGGCTGTGTGTTTCAGAAAACAGATTGTCTGGATTTTGGGAGATTGGTGGATACATTGGTTGAAGGTGCATGCAGAAAGCTGTGGAGTAGCTGTAGATCTTGGATTCCCACATGTGGAAGTGCACTGGCATGGAGTGCTTGGAATGAAGTGGCTGGACTTGGTACCTCCCTGTGCTACTTTGGAGACAGAGCATCATCCAGACATAATGATAATTCAATAGTTTAGGACATTTGTCTGGAATTTCTTAGCAATTTGCAATGAAAGAAGTACTTGGGAAGGTCATGGACATGTTTCCAAATTCTCAAGGATTTTTTTTTCAGACTGCGCAGAGACAAATGTGGCTGCGTTCTTCTTCATTTGGTCCACAAATGGAGAAAGCGAAGCGCAATGTCAATAAGGCTGTTTGTGCCTTTCTAAGAGATGTTGGCATGTCCTCTTTTCACAATGAAAATATTATGTTTCGTAGCACATACATTTTTCGCAGAGATGGAGTCCATCTTACTTATGCTGGCAATCAGATTTTTCTGAGAAATTTACAAAATGCATTGCAACCTTTTTTAGAATTACAGCCATTCATTTTGCAGTAGGTGTTGACCATTTCAAGTTTTTCAAACACAAACAAACACCACCAAATGGCTCTTTTCAGAGCCACCACTTCCTCCCAGAGAAAAGTGCAATGGTTATGATAGGGCAGCACCCCAACATTTTAGATGTCCGCGGATTTCTAAAAAATACACAGGGCCCTGCTCCATTTATTTGCCCCTTCTATTTTTAAACTGTGAAAGGCGGCTCTGAAAAGAGCCTTTTTTTTGTTGTTTTATATTTTTTTGGATTTTTACACACAACACACTAGGAGAGGAGGGGAAAGGAGAGTAAGGGGGGACACCAACCACGGGGATAAGAAAGGGCGGGTGGAGAGAGGAAGATGTAGGGTGGGCCTTACTTAGGTAATCGGCAGGTCTTCTCATGCTCTGAGACCGTAGTTTCGAAAGCACTACGAAGTCTCTCCCCACTGCAGAGTACTGTGTCACAGTACATACACACAACTGTGACCCTCGAAAGGTAAGGGTCATCCGCATTGCGAATGGCCTGTGAGGCAGCTGGAGGGATACGCTCTCCCACAGGAGTGTTCTTTGTGGTGACAGGATCGGAAACAGAGGATGTAGTATAGGAAGTCAACCTACTAGGCTCCTCGCAAGGTACAACCTTGTGAATGGCCGCACCGTGGAACGACCTTAGGTGTCGCTTCATAGTTGTCGTACCAAAGCTGTACGAACCAAGCCTCCCGCGACTGAGCACCATTTTGCACTCTTTACAGGTGACTTTGTTCGCACGCGCCTTCGGTACGTTAACATGAATGGTAAATAACCGCCACACCCAAGCGTCACGGCGAGTGCTGCTAGTAGGGACTTCCACTACCTCATCCTCTTCATCCTCTTCATCCTCCTCTACATTCTCACTCCTGTTCCCCTCTTCAGTCCCTTGGGGAGGTGGTGGTGGTGGAGGGGGTGTGGGTGGTGCTGAGGCAGATGTAGCACCAGGTGGAAGCAGATGGTTGCCATCAGGTTTCTGAAAAATCAGGAAGATTGGCAGCCAAAGTACAGTGTTCTGTCAGGTAGCCAGAAACACCATGAGGATGAACTCTAGGATGTGGCCTTTTATAGGGGTGCTGGTGCGCGCTTTGCGGACACCCGTGCTGTCCGCAGACAGATCAAACACCAAAAAAAGGCTCAAAAAGTCCCAAAAAGTATGTAGAAAGTCAGGATCATTGTCTGGGAAATGTGCTATCGTGATTTATTATTATAAAATATTGTAGATTGCCTGAAAAGGTACTTTTAAATTGTTTGGGGACACATACAGTGTCTGCAATCAGAACACACGCTCAGCTTGGGTGCGGTCACATTATGGCATTGTGAACATGTCTGTGAAGGGAACGGGTGTCCGCAGGACACCAAATGCACGGGAACTGTTTTGTGCATGCGCGTTGGTGTTCTAAGGACGATGTTCGGATCCTCAAACTAATTAAAAGTGCGACACAAGTGTGCCAGACAACTACGGACAGGCGCGATGTTCGTAGGACTTATGGGTGTGGTGCGCATGTGCATAGATAGTCTACGGATAGTGTTCGGGTCCTGAAACTAATTAAAAGTGCGACACAAGTGAAACAAACAGTTATGGACAGGCGGTTGTTCATAGAACAGTTTCAACTTGCCTAAGAACAATACGGACAGTCCTAGCGTCCTCAGGACACCCCCATTTTGTTTATTTACGAACATCCAAGGACACTTGATGTGTTCTTGGAATAATTTCAACCTGCCTACGAATAGTACGGACAGGTATAGTGTCCTCAGGACACCCCCATTTTGTTTACTTATGAACATTTCAGGACACCGCGTGTGTTCTTAGAACAGTTTCAACATGCCTACGAACAATACGGACATAGTGTCCTCAGGACAGCCCCATTTTGTTTATTTACGAACATCCCAGGACACTTGATGTGTTCATAGAACAGTTTCAACCTGCCTATGAACAGTACGGACAGGTATAGTGTCCTCAGGACACCCCCATTTCATTTACTTACAAACATTTCAGGACACCGCGTGAGTTCTTAGAACAGTTTCGACTTGCCTGCAAACAATATGGACAGGCGTAGTGTTCTCAGGACACCCCTATTTTGTTTATTTTCAAACATTCCGGATGCCTGTGTTGTTCGCGGACACCAAAACTGACTTTTTTTAAAAAAAGCACAAAGGACTAAATTAACACACACATAACATTTATTTTTCATTATATTATATATGTACAATTTATGATAGAGAAGGGGAAGCGGAAACTGACACAAACACAGGGGAATTGGGGTTTTCAAGAGGATGGACAGGAGAAGATGAAGGGATGGAAGTCTCATCAAATCATTTTTCTGTGTGGGGAGGGTTTGGGGATAATTGACTGGGATATTGAGAGGGGGGACAGGTACATGTTGCACAATGGTATCTAATTTTTTCTTTTTTATGGTCCTCCACAAAATCTTTCATAAGGTGGAAATTTGTCATGAGCTTGTTCATTTTTTATTCCATGCGCTGGAGTGTTTGTTCTAAAATATCTTGTTGTGTATTGTTTTCAATGTTTGTATGGTCTGTTAAAAAACATATATATATATATGTTAAGTGCACATAAAGTAATGCTTATTAATTTGGTTATATAGAGAAGTGTCTACCATTAGTTTCGCTATCTTCAGACATTTCACCATGTGGGAAAATCTCTTCAAGCCATTCTAAAGTATTTGACATTTCTGTGAGGAAAAAAATAATAATATATCGCTTTTATTGTATCTAATATAGACATTTTAGAAATATATAAGAAAAAGAAGTTTACTTACTAGATTGTGATAAGTTGTCTTCTCACTTTTCTGTAGATCTGCTGTTGCTCCTAGTTGTGCAGTTTCTGTGAGGTAATTATGTTAGAAGCATCTTTCTTGTTTTGGTATATTCTATTTTAGTGTATATTATATTTAAATGGATGGTTGATGTGTTACATATATAGGTTCTACTTCTTATTTATTACTACATATAATGTGTTTGTGTGTTGGTCGATACCCCTGAGTTTTTGGGTAGTGTTTCCGTTGTCCGTGTCCGTCTGCGGACATTCGCACAGTCCGCGGACATCAAAATCTCTAGCTGGGGGTTCAGTATGTTGTATGTTACATATATATAAAGTCAGGCATATTATGGTTAAGTTGCACTTCTAAAAACCTATGAAATTCAGTAAAAAAGCTTTGTTAAATGGACATTATGGTTAAGTTGCACTACTAAAAACCTATCAAATTCAGTAAAACAACTTTGTTAAAGGGACGTTATGGTTCAAAGTAAAAACGAAAACCCCTTGAAATTCGCCAGTTATGGTAAGCTAAGCAACCATATTTCGCGCCACCGTGCACTGCTAAGACTAACACCCAGGACATCAATGATGACATCACAAATGTCATTGATGACATCACTGATGACATCACATGTTTGGCTCCCCCTTTTTTCCTTTACTGACACATCTAGACCACATGGTTTTGTTCAGTAACAGTCAAGAACTAAAAATTGAAAAGGTACTATATTTGTAGACTTATCCTTCAAGTATGTTCTTACAGTAATTCCCTTAGGGTCAAGTCACATCATATGAAACATATATAGTGGAAGACAAAGGCTTGAAAGAGAGCAAGTGTAGTATGTGAGCACATGATGCCATGCATGGCTGCATTACACTGCGGTGGGTGTGGGCAAGGCCTAGACTATTGGGTGCATGGCAATAGGCCATGCACCCAATAGTCTAGGCCTTGCCCACACCCACTGCAGCAATGCATTTTAGACTACATCTGTCAGAGACTCCTCACCTTTACAGAATGTTTGTGGAGCACATTGTAGACTTGATAGAGCACCAGAAGTCATCTGACATGCATATACTGTTGGTTGGTTCGGTTGGCAGTAACACCATCGTATGTGAATGAAAGTGGGTAGCGGTGCCGGAGGCTTTTTTAAGTTTGTAGATTCTAGTAGAAGGTGAATCTTTCTATGCATAGCTGTATAACTGTGCAGAGCTTGGGTACGAGTGTCGGGGGCTGTGGTATGTGTGTGGATTGTGGTATTTGGTGACATGTTGACATGCATGGCTGGATTACGTCATGGTGGGTGTGGGCAAGGCCTAGAATATTGGGTGCATGGCCAAAGGCTGTAGGCCATAGGCCATGCACTCGAAAGCCAAGGCCTTAACGACACCCACCACAGCAATGCAATTTTGACTGCATCACTCAGAGAGTGGTCACCTTCACAGAATGATTGTGGAGCACATTTTACTCTTCATAGAGCACCAGAAGTGCGCTGACAAGCATACATTGTTGGTTTCATGGGTGCGGTCATTGTTAGAACATCCTACGGTTTCCAGTGTATGGCTGGAGATTGTGCAGTGAAAAGTCTTGCAGTGTGCTCACTGGATGCAGTGTTGGAACACTGTCAGTATAGAAGAGGGTAGGATTGAAGTGTATCTTCTATGTGCTTGGACCTTCTGGTTTGCATAGCTTCCTGGGAGTAGGCCCAATGTTGTGAAGATTGTGCGGTTTGGTTGCCAGCGACATAATACTTTGTGAATGGAAGTGGGTAGGGGTGGCGGAGGCAGTGGCATGTTTGTGGAATCTGCTAACTGTTACATGTCTCCATGCATCGCTGTGTTATGGTGCTGGATTGTGATTTAGGGCCACATGTTCTCATGTATGGCTCCGTTATGTTGTGATGGGTGTCGGCAAGCAGTAGACTCTTGTGTGCATGGTCAAAGGCATGATGGGTGCCACTCTGAACGATTTTGTATGCTGAAATCGTGTTTTTTTTCCGCATCTTTGTACGAAAGGTACTTTGGAAGCACACGCGACGTGTACTCAGAGTGTTGAACGGTAAATATGGAGTGCTGTACAGAAATTATAATGTTGGATGCAGACTTCTTGGCTGTGATTGCTGCATGCATGCGTGAATATTTCACAGCCCTCAATGAGGGAGTGCTGGAAGAAGAACAGTGGAGAGGGGAGAAGGACTGTCCCTGCTTTACTGTGGTGTAGCCCTCACTGTAGCTGGGAAAGCATACACGCCACATCCTGCCATTCTCAGCATGGTGGGCATGCAAATGGAACTGTTGGCATTATGGAATCAGCTGTCAAAGGTGTGGTTCACAGGAAGGGGCAGTACTACTTTCTCCCAATACTCTCTGTGTAATGGACAGATGCACAGTGCTGATTGTGGGTGATACATTTGTCCAAGATCTGGACAGGTATGCCATGCAAAGACGCATTGCTGCTAATTTTGCGTTGGAAGGAGTGGACGCTTTGTGGGCCAGTCTCAATGCCGATATGTGGCCTCTATCATTAGTGGTGAAATTGTCATGGTGCATTATGGCGGTCTACATTTTGATTATAGTCATGTAGACGTTTGCCCTGTCACCTGAAGAAGTTGATGAATGTAGTGGTGCGGACCTTTCTCATTGCCAAGGTCTTTTTCTCACCCATTCCCCCAAAGGAGTATGGGACCATGCCAGTGTAATTTGTCATCAGCCACAGCTCGGAAGGTGTCTGATGAACAGAGGCATGCCTGCATTTATGTGCACTGATGTCATGTTCTCCACCCACTATGAGAGCATGATTTCCAAAATATACACTACTTCCATGCAAATGTCATTTCTTTGAACGCCATTGGCAATACCATTTTCTTGACCACTGTTCACGAAGCGTTGCCCATAATTCGGTAAAAATTGAAGGAGGAGAAGCAAAAAGAAAGTCAAACAAAGAGAAAAAACAAAAAAGGTGGTTTGCAAAAAAACTTTTCAGAGGGACCACTAAAGACCCAATTGCCTACCCTGTTTCCCATTTCCCACCACATCCCCCTTCCTAGCACAACAACTGAGTGGATTATGCTGTAGTTCCAGGATTATATTTTTAGGCTGGGAGCCATGGAAATGGGACTGTGGAGAGAAAGACACTGCTTAATAAGGTTTGTGGTTGTGGTGTGTATGCAAAAACTGTGGCAGAAGGTCTCTTTGCACAGAAGTGCAGAAGGCTATGGTGGAAGTGTTCCAGGTAATGTGCAGGCATCCTGGGTGTATGCATGAAATGTATGTACTTGTTTGAAATGCGGAACATGCATGCAGTGCTGTTTTTGAGCTATCAGTTTGTGAAAAGTGTGAAGTAAGTGGGGTACTGAGAAGAAAAAAGTAATTGCAGTCTACAAGTTAAGTGGCAGGCATCCTACTATCATGAATGCATTGTGTGTATGATATCATACGATGTGCAATTGTATGCTATGGCATTCGTAATGCGCCTATGCACACGTTTAGAAAAGCGCAACGAGGCAAGGGAGGGGGCACTTAGATCGCCCAAGTGCATGGGTGGGGGGAGGGGAAGGTGCAGTACATGGGAAAAAGAACTGTGCCAAGTGCAAGGATAAGTGCACATATCAGGTGGTGGAGGAAATATTAGGGATACAGAAAACAGTCCCCAAGTGCTGGGTTTGCTAGAAAGGCAGTGCAGGGGTTCACCTGGTTGGGGGAGGTGGCATGGGCCCGACATCACAGAGTTGCCAGGTAACCAGTGCAGAATCAGGTTACGCCAGGCAGTCAGTCAGGGAGAGGAGGAGAAAAATCAGATATAAAGAAAATGGCGTTGAGGTGCTTCCGGAACCAGCAATGCTTCTCCTCAAGTTTCAGGGAGGCAGGGAGGCTGTTGCAGAGGGAGGCCCCAGCTGAATAAAAACATCTGCCACCAACTGGTTGGTTGCAGAAGCGAAAGACCCTGAGGGAGTTGGAGGCGGATGAGGGAAGAGCTCAAGCACGGAGATATATAGGAAGTGAGAGCTGTAGGTATTGAGGTGCCAGGGCCCACCTTATTCCTCGCAGCCATAGGGAGCTATTGCAGACATTTTAGTGCAGGATAGATACCATCCCAAGTCACGCAGTCCTCTTCTGGACGAGTTGCACAGGGCAGAGAGTAGAAGCGGGAAGATTTAAAAGGATCCTGAAGATTTAAAAGTATCCTGTTGCAATAGTGCAGCCTAGACAGAAGCACAGCTGTTCGGACAGTGACCTTTTGGCAACTTGCTTTAGAATGGTAAGATACATGCAGTGCTGCTTTTGGTGGCATATTTTTGCGATTTATGTAGGAGATGGGTTAGTGTGGAAAACATTTGTTGCATTGTCGGAAGGAAAGCAGAGATTTCTTGTTTTGATATTACAATGTATGATATGGTAAATGAAAACATAGCAAGCACATACCACTGAAGAGCCACTTGATGGTTGGGGATGGGGATACAAACAGTATGCTTTGAAGGAACATAATGGACGGTCAGTGGCAGATACCGTGTGCAGAGGCACTTATAACACAGTGGTAAACATACTGCAGAAAAAGTTTTCATGCCTCCATTTTGTGGTGATGGGTGCTCATGTGGATGAATGTGGATGCACAAATATTGCAATCTTTTACTGAACTTTCTACTGGACGTGCTTTCAAGTGACAGGACACTTGCAGGCTGAATTTGTAACTGTACCTATGAAGTATTGTGCAGAACTGACAGTGTAAGATGCTAACGTCTTGGATGGCATTGGTGGAATTGTTTTTGAGCCTATTTACCCTTGCCCAATGAGGTAGTAGTGGACACAAGATAGTGGAAAGAGAAGAAGGACTGCTCCTGCTTTACTGGGGTGCGGCCCTTGTGGTACTTTGGGAAGCGCACGTGCCACAATTTGTGCTTCTCACCATGCTGGACAATGGACATGGGACTGTGGGGATTATCCAATCAGGCACTGTGGGTGTGGTTCACAGTAAGGGGTGGTACTTGTGTTTTACATTACTCTGCATGGTGTGGCTGGCTGACATGGCGAAATGCATAGTGTTGACTTTGGGTGATGCCTTTGTGATAGATATGCACAAGTATGTGTAACGCTCACCTGGTTCCCACGGGGGCGCTGGTCTAGTCTGGATTGCTGTGGCCTCTTCTAGCGTGATGCGCAGGACCCGGAACACCGATTGGACAGGACCTTCAAATCGTGCTTGCCTGGCCCGTAGGAATATCCTTCTGCAGATGAGAAAGGGGATTAACAGTCTGCAGAATAGTGTGCTAGCTCCCCCCCTTTCCTCCTTCGTTCCTCTCTAACTTCCTCCAAACCCCGGTTTAAGCTCACCTTATGGTTTGGAAGGATGAACTCTCCATCCTGCTTCTGGTGCAGGGGCGCGCGTTCGTCCAGTTACTTCACTGGTTTTCAGAATGGCGCTGGCAAAATCCACTTGACTTTCCTGAGCGATGCGCCGTAAGTATGAAAGTTCAAAGTTCAAGTGAAGCCCCCTTTATGTTGTCTTTCTAACCTGTGATCTGTCCTTTATTTCAGGTGCAGAATGAAGGCGATGCGTCGAGGGGTTAAACTGCAGAGGTGAGTAGTGATGAGGGCGATCCCTCTAAATGTCCTTATCATTCCCCAGAAATGTCTCTAGTCCTTTCCCCATAGGGGCCGGGGTACAGTACCTGCCAAAGGGGCGGCGCCTACCCGAAATGTGGAAGAAAAGCCGGTAAGTATTATGGCTGTTAATCAGGCTTTCCTTCTGTGTTCCTTCTGCTCACCTTTTGTTTCTTCCTCTCTCCCCTAGGTGCAGAGATGTGGCGTCCGATGCTGACAGCCGCGATGGAGCCGGGAGATGTCTCGAGGACAGGTGAGTGAAGCGTGGCGCTGCAGCGAGCAACGCAATGCTTTTAAATGGAAGTCTTTCTTCAGGGATGCTGGCGAGAAGATTCCGGATGCAGGTAAGAAGTTTGAAATAGTCCTTGGTTTTCACCTTTCTCTTCTCTTCCTTCCTTGCAGGTCTTCCAGGTTCGAGGCGGGCGTGGCTGGAGTCCAGGAGCAGGAGCAGACACGGTGAGCGTTAAGCTGCAGGAAGCAGAACAACGCGAAGCATGAGCTGCTGTCTGGGCATGGCTTAAATAGCCTCCAAAGAAGTCCCAGGTATGTATCCTTCCCCAACTAGGTATGTATCCTTCCTTGGCCACGCCCGAGTGAAAAAATAGTCCCTTTCAGGTCTCAGGGAGGCCTGAAGCGTGCAGCATGGTCTGCGTCAGGTAAGTGCACAAAACACCTCCCTTTATGAGCCTGGCGCCTATGGCGCCAGGACTGATGTCCAACATGAGCCTGGCGCCAAAGGCGCCAGGACTGAGTCCAAAGAGCCCCTATAAGGGGCCGCTGGGCTTTTACCCGAGGGCATGATGCCTGCTTCCGGGGGTGCTGGGCCTGGCCTGGTGCTCCGGAGGTAGGCATCATGACAGCACTCCCCCCCAAGACCCCCTCCCAAGGTGGTTCCTTCTGGAGGTTTCGGTTTGTTTGGGAAATCCCAATGGAACCTTTTTACCAGCCGAGGTGCATGTACGTGATCACTGGGTTCCCAAGACCTTTCCTGAGGCCCGTACCCTTTCCAATCAATTAGATAGAAAAGTTTTGATTTTGAGATCTTAAAATCCAAAATGTTCTTCACCTCGAATTCAGGCTCCCCATCTATCTGAATCGGTTCCGGTGGCTTTGTTAATCTGGTTTCTGGGTGCACTGGTTTCAAAAGTGACACATGAAAAACGGGGTGAATCTGCATGTTAGCTGGTAGATCGAGCTTGACTGCCACTGGGTTGATTATAGCTTTGATCGAGTAAGGGCCTAAATACCTTGGATTAAAAGTTTGAGGCCCCTTGAGTGATAGGTGTTTGGTAGCCAACCATACTTGATCCCCTATTTGGTATGGAGGCGCCTCTCTTCGATGCAGATCCGCATTCTTTTTGTATTTCCCTTTCGCATGTTGCAAATGTGCAGTTGCATCCTTGAAGGCTTGAGTAATCGTAGAATGCAAATGGTCCACTGCGGGCATTTCAAGGCTCAGAGGTGAGTCCAAGTCTGAAGTGCGAGGGTGATGTCCATATAGGGTATAAAAGGGGCTCTGACAAATTCCAGAGTGTATCGAGTTATTGTATGCATATTCAGCACCCATAAAATGTCCTTCCAATTACCCTCCGATTGGTGCAACATACATCGTAGATATTGTTCAAGGGTCTGGTTCGTTCTCTCCGTCTGACCATCGGTGTGTGGGTGGTGGCTGGTCGAGAGTCTTACGTCGATTTGTGCCAGTTGACAACACTTTTTCCAAAAATGAGAAATAAACTGGCTTCCCCGATCGGAGACTAGTATGGACGGGAATCCATGCAAACGGATGATATTTTTGAGGAATTCCTTGGCAAAAACAAAGGCTGAAGGTAATCCTTTTAACGGAATAAAGTGGGCCATTTTGGAAAATAAATCAACCACGACCAGAATAGTATTGTAACCATTACAAGAGGGTAGGTCCGTGATAAAATCTAGTGACAGGGTGTGCCAAGGTGCTGGTGGAATGTCTAAGGGCTGAAGAAGACCGGCGGGTCATGTCTTTTGACCTTTGTTTTGGGCACAAACTCCACAGGACATCACGAAAGATTTAATATCCTTTCGCCAGGAAGGCCACCAGAATTGTCGTTTAACCTTTTCCTCTGTTTTGGCAATGCCAGGATGTCCTTCCATCAGGGTATCATGATGACGGGAAATAACCAGTTCTTGCAATTCCTTTTCTGGCAAAAATAAGCGTCCTTGGAAGTAAGGTAAGCCATCCTTGACTGAAAAGTTAGACCCCCTCTTGATCCAATCCTGCAAGGCTGAAGAGTCCAGGAATTGTTTCACTCGTGCTTGAATGTCTTCAAGGGTTTGTAAAGTGGTTATCCCCAAAATTCTTTGTTCGGGAATTATCGGCACAGGTTCTGAGTTTGTGTCTATTTCTTCCATTCCAATTCGGGATAGAGCGTCCGCCTTACCATTCTTATAGCCGGGGCGGTAGGTGATTACAAAATCGAACTCAGCAAAGAACAAAGCCCATCGGAGCTGTCGAGACGATTGAGCCTTGGCAGTTTTTAAATATTGTAAATTTCGGTGATCAGTGATCACGGTGATGGTATGCCGGGCGCCGAGGAGATAATGCCGCCAAGCCTTAAAGGCGGACTTAATGGCTAATAGTTCCTTATCAGTGATCGCATAATTTATCTCCGGCGGCGAGAACTTTCTGGACCAAAATGCTACGGGGTGCAGTTGGTTGGTTTCAGGGTCTCTCTGAGACAGGACAGCTCCCATGGCTAAGCTGGACGCGTCGGTTTCGACTATATATGAGAGATCGGGACGCGGGTGCTTCAAAATAGGTGCGGACGTGAACTTAGCTTTCAACTCCTGAAAGGCCTGTTCGGCTTCCTCGGTCCATTCAAAACGTTTATTTTTTCGCAAGAGTGCAGTGATGGGTTGCACCACACGTGAAAACTCCGGGATAAACCTGCGATAAAAGTTGGCAAAACCAAGCATGCTTTGGACACCTTTCACCGAACTAGGTGATGGCCATTTGAGGATGGCATCCACTTTCCGTGAATCCATTCGGACCCCTTTAGGTGTCAGGATGAATCCGAGAAACTCAACCTCGGTGGTATGGAAAACACATTTTTCCAGCTTGGCAAACAGTTTGTGCTGGCGCAGTTTCTCTAGGACGGCCCTGACATGCTTTCTGTGATCAGATTCCGAAGAGGAGTACACAAGAATGTCATCGATATACACGACAACACAGACATCGATGAGTTCCCGAAGGACATTGTTCATGAAGAATTGGAAGGCTGCAGGCGCGTTGCACAACCCGAAAGGCATCACCTGGTATTCGAATAGTCCATATTTTGTACAGAAGGCCGTTTTCCATTCGTCGCCTTCTTTTACTCGTACCAGATGATAAGCCCCCGGAGATCTAACTTGGTGTATACGCAAGCGTCCTTCACCTGGTCAAGGAGTTCAGGGATCAGAGGCAGAGGGTAACGATTTTTAACAGTTATCTGGTTCAATGCGCGGTAATCGATACAAGTCCTAAGGTCGCCTTCTTTTTTAGGCACGAAGAACAAAGCTGAGGATGCTGGGGACTTTGACGGGCGAATGAAACCATTGGCGAGGTATTGATCTAAATATTGTCTCAAATGCAGAGTCTCTGGTTCAGTGAGGGCGTAAATCCTGCTACAAGGGGGTTGTGCACCGGGCACCAGATCGATTTGGCAATCTTACGATCTGTGGGGAGGTAACGTGTTGGCCTGTTCCTTTTGGAAGACGTCCTGAAAGTCTTGGTACTCTGGAGGTAGTTGCACGGGGACAGAGGTTACTGATGCTAGATTAATCTTTGGATTTTCTGGGTAGCAGGTTTGTGCACAATCCGGGAAGGTTATTCTCTTCGCTCGCCAATCAATTCGAGGATTATGTGTCTCTAACCAAGGGATTCCGAGAATAAGCTGAAACTGTGGAGCCTTGATTACATCAAACACAACTGCCTCTTGATGGCCATCCGGACCTACAAGTGTCACCTCAGCTGTGGAATGTGTTACCGGTCCAGAGGCAATTTCGGTTCCATCTACTGTGGTGATGACATCTTTGTTGGTTTTAGGATGCAGAGGGAGGTTTATCCTAGAGACCAATTCTCGATCCACATAGTTTCCTATAGCCCCGCTATTGATGTATGCCTTTATAGCATGCAACCGTTTAGGCTGTTCCGGATCTACGAGGACCATTGGCACAATGAAATGCGAGGTCTGAGAGTTAGTTTTCAAGCTCGGCAAGTGAACCCCTACGCTTGCCGGGCGTGGTCGTTTCCCGATACAGAGTTTCCATGGATTTTATCAGCGGCTCCTACCACCTTCTTGGGCGGCTTAACAGGGCAATCTCGTAGAAAGTGTCCAGAGGACCCACAATAAAGGCATAATTGCATCTGTCGTCTTCTTTCCTGTTCTTTTTGAGTTAGGGGTCCTTTAACCCCTCCGATTTGCATAGGCTCCGAGCCATCAGCCCCCTTGGGGTTAGCGTGGGTCTTGGCCAACACCCGGGTTTCAAACTTGGACCGATCTGCTTTTCTGTTTTGCAGCCTGTGATCCAATTGGACCACTAAGTCTATATATTCAGTGCATTCTTGGGGCGGATTTACAACTTGTGCCAGGACATCTTTAAGTTCTCCGCGTAGACCTTGATAGAATAACGTGATTCTTTTATCCTCTGGCCAACCAGTTTCCACAATTAGTCTATTGAAGGTTGCAATGTAGGATAGAAGGTCTTGATTGCCCTGTCGCAGAGATAGAAGTTCGTCATCCAGAGCCTGTCCCTGGGAGTGTCAAGCAAATAACCTTTCCATGCTTGTTTGAAATCCTTGAAAATCACAAAGAATCTGGTCATCTTGAGTTACCAGTGGGACTGACCAATCGGCAGCACAGCCGCTGAGATATGACAACACAAAGGCTACCTTGGTCTGATCATTAGGGAAGGCCCCAGGTCTGCATAGGAAGTGCAAACGACACTGATTCATGAATACGGCGAATCGTTTGGGGTCTCCAGCAAAGCGTTCAGGTGGGGCCAGCGGCATGTTTCCAGGTAGATTAATCTGCACCGGGTTACTGCAAACCACAGGAGCGGGGTTCCCCCCGGAAGCGGGTAAAGGAGTTTGTCCAGCTTGACCTTGCAAAAGCTGTCTAGCCAGGTCATCAGCTCTATCCTTTATTACAATCACTTCCCTCCTGAGGGCACTAGTCTCTTGACGAGTGGCATGTACTTCGGCCCGTAATTCCCCCAGTAATTGGGCCAACTGGTCAGTTTCGGAAGTTTCCATAGCGCCTGGGTGGGAATTTGTAGGAAGGCTTCGCGTTCTGTAACGCTCATCTGGTTCCCACGGGGGCGCTGGTCTAGTCTGGATTGCTGTGGCCTCTTCTAGCGTGATGCGCAGGACCCGGAACACCGATTGGACAGGACCTCCAAATCGTGCTTGCCTGGCCCGTAGGAATATCCTTCTGCAGATGAGAAAGGGGATTAACAGTCTGCAGAATAGTGTGCTAGCTCCCCCCCTTTCCCCCTTCGTTCCTCTCTAACTTCCTCCAAACCCCGGTTTAAGCTCACCTTATGGTTTGGAAGGATGAACTCTCCATCCTGCTTCTGGTGCAGGGGCGCGCGTTCGTCCAGTTACTTCACTGGTTTTCAGAATGGCGCTGGCAAAATCCACTTGACTTTCCTGAGCGATGCGCCGTAAGTATGAAAGTTCAAAGTTCAAGTGAGGCCCCCTTTATGTTGTCTTTCTAACCTGTGATCTGTCCTTTATTTCAGGTGCAGAATGAAGGCGATGCGTCGAGGGGTTAAACTGCAGAGGTGAGTAGTGATGAGGGCGATCCCTCTAAATGTCCTTATCATTCCCCAGAAATGTCTCTAGTCCTTTCCCCATAGGGGCCGGGGTACGGTACCTGCCAACGGGGCGGCGCCGACCCGAAATGTGGAAGAAAAGCCGGTAAGTATTATGGCTGTTAATCAGGCTTTCCTTCTGTGTTCCTTCTGCTCACCTTTTGTTTCTTCCTCTCTCCCCTAGGTGCAGAGATGTGGCGTCCGATGCTGACAGCTGTGATGGAGCTGGGAGATGTCTCGAGGACAGGTGAGTGAAGCGTGGCACTGCAGCGAGCAACGCAATGCTTTTAAATGGAAGTCTTTCTTCAGGGATGCTGGCGAGAAGATTCCGGATGCAGGTAAGAAGTTTGAAATAGTCCTTGGTTTTCACCTTTCTCTTCTCTTCCTTCCTTGCAGGTCTTCCAGGTTCGAGGCGGGCGTGGCTGGAGTCCAGGATCAGGAGCAGACACGGTGAGCGTTAAGCTGCAGGAAGCAGAACAACGCGAAGCATGAGCTGCTGTCTGGGCATGGCTTAAATAGCCTCCAAAGAAGTCCCAGGTATGTATCCTTCCACAACTAGGTATGTATCCTTCCCTGGCCACGCCCGAGTGAAAAAAAAATCCCTATGAAAAAATAGTCCCTTTCAGGTCTCAGGGAGGCCTGAAGCGTGCAGCATGGTCTGCATCAGGTAAGTGCACAAAACACCTCCCTTTATGAGCCTGGCGCCTATGGCGCCAGGACTGATGTCCAACATGAGCCTGGCACCAAAGGCGCCAGGACTGAGTCCAAAGAGCCCCTATAAGGGGCCGCTGGGCTTTTACCCGAGGGCATGATGCCTGCATCCGGGGGTGCTGGGCCTGGCCTGGTGCTCCGGGGGTAGGCATCATGACAGTATGCCCTGGGAAGACACTTTGATGGCAATTTTGGTTTGGAAGAAGTGGACGCATTGTGGAACGCTGTCTATAAGTGCAGTTTCGCCAATATGCATGCACTTTGCAAAGACCTGGCCACTTTTGCTACTGCCGATGTTATCGACATCCACTAGAGAGACATGCATATGGGTTACGTGGCTCGTTTAGGTTTGTTCCGTTGACTGAAGAGGTTGCTAGATGTAGTGAAGAGGCTTTTTAGCACTGCCAAGATGTTTTCTCATCCATAACACCACGTAGAGTATGGGACAATCCTCATGGATGTTGTTCAGAGGCCGGAAGGTGTCTCATCAACAAAAGCATAAATACTTTTTTGTTCGCTGGTGGGATGTTCTTCTGCAAAAATAACCTCATTAGTTGTGGAAATGCAGAGTTTTTCCAAGAAATGGCATTTCATTGTTGCCCATTGGTAATGCTGTTTTGTTTGCCCATCTACAGGATGCCTTGAAGAGTTTACTGTAACAATGTGAGCACAAGAAAACACAAAATCCAATAAAAAACGCAAAAAAGTTGTTTCTCTAGAAGCATCTATAAAAAATAGGCTCTTTTCAAAGCCGCCCCTTACAACGAACTCCCCCTACCATGGTTGCAATTTGTTCCCCCATGCCGGCACCCAGCACGAAAGCCACATCCGGGGATTTTCAGGATGGCGGTCTTGGAAATGGAACTATGGAGGCATAGGGATTGCGCAGTAATGTTTCTGGGCGTGGTGTGTACGCAGAGGACTGTTGTACAGAACTGATACTGTTACATGGAGAGCTCTTCAATGTCATTGGTGGACGCGTGTGGAACGTTTTAACATTACGCAGCGATGGCATCCTTGGGGAAATGCACATGCACATACTCCCATTTTCTGCATGCTACACATGAGATTGGGACAGTGGGCAGTATCACACCTCCGGATGTGGGTCACAGGAAGGGCTGTTCATAATTTTCTCCATTCCTGTGCGCATTGAGCCAGACTGACATGGTTGCTATTAGTTGCAACCGCAATGTAGCACAGCAGATGTGGCCTGGTACTCTGTTCTGAAAAGCTGCAAACAGATTGGGGAGTAGCTCTGGGGTGTGGACTTTTGTAGGGCTACTTTGGAGAACTTGCACCCAGCACATTTTGGTGTGTTTGTAAGCGTGTACTTTCCAAAGAGGACTGTGTGCCGCTGAGTCAGAATGGCATTTGAACAAAAAAACAATACCACATATACACTCAGCAACATTTTAATTATTAACGTTTGCTTTTACACATTCATTCACATCATTAGGAAAGGGAAGGGGTAGCAGAAGTGGATACTTAATGTGGGGAATTGGGGATTTGCACAAGTTGGTTGTGAGGGGAGGAAATGATTGAGGTATCACCATAATGTCTTCCATCACATGGATTTTGAGGGGATGCACGTGTACCCCTTCATGGGGAAGGGGTACACGTGCAGGTCTGACAGTGCTATTTTATTTTGTCCATAATATACTGTTGTACGCAACCTTTAAGGTGGCACAATTGTTCACCAATTCTTCCACTTTGGCTTCCAGGCTGTCCATTTTGCTATGCACAGAGTTTCTTTCCTTTCCTATGGCCGTATGCTGTTGTGGAAGGGTTGCTGCTTGTGCTGCCTAACTTTCCTTTCCAATATGTTCTCTTACCGAAAAGAAAATGTGTTTGGTGTACATGTAGCAATACATATTATAATTTACTCTTCACACTACTGTGAGTACCAATGGGGTTAGTATCGTAAGTCATTGCATCATGAGGGAAATGTTCTTCCAGCCACTCTAAGGTGCTTGCCATTGCTGCGTAAAAGAAGAAACTTTGTGCTTCTCTAGTATTGTATACTGCAGCACCTGTGCAATTATTAGACAAACTTTAGTGTGCTTACTACATTGTAGTGACATTCTGGTCTTAGTACTTTCCAGTCCGTACTCTGGCCATTAGTTCTTTGTTGCCTTGTACAGTAGCAGTGCAGTAAGATTGTTGAAGGCAGACGTCACTTCTCTTGTTGGTGCATTCCGTTATGGTGTATGACCCTATGCATTTGTCCTGTTTGCTTCATAATTTGCAGACCTACTCCATTTTCCCTTGCAATTCTTGTACATGGTGCTGTTTGTCTATGTTCCTTGTGTTTGGTGATTGGTACCATTATGTAAGAGAGCACCTGCCTTCCTGAGCAGGTTGGATACCACCCGATGTCTGCAACCAGAGGCATAGTCTGTGACTGTTGTGCGCATTAAGATTGTGCCAGCAGCTAGCTTCACTATGTTGCACAGTACAACTTTACAAACTAAGGGTATCCTGCTAAAACACTATGAAATTCACTGAAAAAACATTGTTAAAGGGACGTTATGGTTAAATTGTGCTGCTAAAAACCTATGCAATTCAATGGAAAAACATTGTTACAGGGACGTTATGGTTACAGGTAAAACCGAAAAACCCAAGAAATGTGCATGTTGTGGTTAACTTAGCAACCATAACTCGCGCTACCACAGTGCACTGCACAGACTAACACCCATGACATCAAAGATGACATCACAAATGTCATTGATGACATGACTGATAACATCACATGTGCGTATAGTTTTCATAAAAAGCCTCCACAAGGGATTGTCATTGTAATGTTGGCAGAAAACTATCAGACATCATTGGAAGAACTATCATGAGATAAATAGTTAATTAACGTATGGATTGCTATAAACACCATTGCATTACACAGTTCTTTCCAGTACATGAACCCACTCATGTAGAAACATAGCCATTGTCTACAGCATGCATCATACAGGTGCAATAATCAAAATCTTTGCATGTTGAATAGTAAAATGATGACTGCTTTTGTTTCAGAGTTTTGTGTGCTGTGAAACATGCAATAAGCGGCTAAGAATGTATCGATTACTACATAATTGTACTACTATACACAAAACATAAAGAGACCACAGCGTATACAAATGTGAGCATACACAGGGAAAGTAAAGTAAGCAAAAATGTAGCAATATGACCAGAAAGTGTACATAACCTAACTTATTATCTTCTTGCACAGAAGTGATTGCTGTGTTTCAGGCTTACTTCTTCCCCTACGTATATGTATCATATCATGTGCGTGAACCCTAAGGAATGTAGTGTAAGACCATATGAGGTCAACAAATATAGTACCTTTTCCATGTTTAGTTCCTGACTCCCAGTGAAGAAAAGCACCTGGGTGTTAGGCAGAATCACCTGCAGTACCCTTTGGGAACACTACATGTAATTAAGACTACAAGTGTAAGTACAATTTCACCTTTGGTACAAGCCTGTACTACACAGTAAAGTGCTAGCGATGGCTGAGCAGCCAGGCTTATCTCAAGAGTTTAAGTGAGCAGTAGAACAAGTTACACAAAGGACCAACAAATACAGTGATTCAAATATACAATTACTCAAGATTTCTTGGTAAAGAATATACATTTATTTACTCAGTCAGTTCCAAAACATTACACTAGCAAGAGCAGCTCAATATCACACACTAATAATCCACAAATATACAACCGGTAAGTAAATGAACAAGTTTAGCTCCCCTGAAGTGGGAGCAAAATGGCACTTCAAATACTTAATAAAGGGGAAAAAAGACAAGGTTATAAGAATAGACATCCCAAATACATTCATAGGCAGGGCAAAGGGTTTCAGTTAACTACAACCAGCAATTTTTCTCAATAGGCCTGGGCCAAAGTCAATGGTTCAGAGTCTTTGTATAGGATAGCACAGTTCTGGTAGATAATGGTTAAGTCTTTGCCACAGAGATTAGAAGAATTTGGATAAGCAGAAAATTTGATGAATGTTAAGGGAAGGACACGCCTTCATAGTTGAGGAAAGTTTCATGCACTTTTTTGATGGCCGAAAAGATTTCCGGACCTTGTTTGCACAGTACCTTGTTAATGAAGAAGAGCTATAGCTGAGGCAGTTGTTCCTGGCAGTTTGAGCAGATCTCACTGTTCCTGTGCTTCAGTAGAGGGGACAAGAAGGAGGACGTCGGGAGGTTCCTGCACTGCCCAGGGATGAGGCCAAAAGGTTTAGCAAGATGTCGGTTTAAGGTGTGAGTCCCTTAAAGTCCAGAAGCTGGTTTCCTTCCCTCTGGCTATCTGGTTTTCAACAGCACTCTGATGAAAATTCAACCAGATGGGGACGGTGTCCAGGTGGCTTGCGAGTTGGTTGTTCCTACCAAAATCAAGGGGAGAAGTTAACCTTGAAGGGCTTCTCTGTCGATGGAGTTTCAGGCAATTCGGACCCGCAGCAGGGATTCACCGGCCGTCCAGGAGTTGCAGCAGTCCTCTTCCTTCAGCTCGTCTTCAGTTCTTTTGCGTTCCAGTGGTCGACTCTGCTTTACAAGTCCCAGAGACCTGCTTTTTAACAGTTTACCCCCTTTCATCCCAGCCTAGCTGTGATTCACACAGCAGGGTGTCTGTCCTTGCCAGACAGCCAGCCAGCCAATCACACCAGAGTGCATTCAGGTCTCCTAGGAGACTAAGCACAGGGAGTTGTGGGCACCTCCCTCACATCCTGTCCACCCCAGGCACCCTGGCGCCAGAGGAGGGCTTCAGCACTGAAGCCCTCCAAAAGCCAACGAACAAAGGGACCAAACCTGGTTTGGCGCACACAGACAAACACAGAAGGACCTTTCCTAAAAGAAATGGTGAAAAAAGTCGACCAGAGTCTGAAGGTCTTGGGCGCCATATTGAAAAACATGGCTGACCCGATTTTTAGCTACCGTTGTTAGCAGTCGGAAAAAATCCTAGTAGTTTGATCTGAACCACTGCCACCAGCCATTTAAAGGAGGAAAGGGTAACATTTGACTGTAACATGAGTGTTTTGACTCGGGGGAAGCTAGGCAACCCCTCCAGCACTCTATAGTAAGATAGTGTGTGCTGGGTCAGTAAAATTAAGAGACTAGTAAAGTCAAGTAAGTTTACATGCTCTGGGAGACAGTAGTCAGTCCCAGAGAAGGTATTTAAACCTGGGAAGTCTGAAAGACATCCCTGTTCCACTGCACTGAAGGTGCTGTGTGACACACAGAAAAATATGATGCCTATGGAGTTGTTTTAAAACTCCATAACCAAAGAACACAAAAATAAAACACACATCAAAATACATGGAATAGTGGGGAAAAAAAGGCACCCGCTGTTCCCAGGTAAAACATCAAATCCTAGAAACCCAGCAAAGTTGCTGGGGGTCTCAAAAGGTAAGGGAAATTAGCACATATTGAGAATTCTCCCTAACTCTGGGGTAAATATGTCACTGAACAACAAAAAAACTTGCACATTTTTGGGTTTTTCGGTTTTACCTGTAACCGTAACGTCCCTGTAGAAACATTTTTCCATTGAATTGCATAGGTTTTTAGAAGCGCAACTTAACCATAACGTCCCTTTAACAATGTTTTTTTAGTGAATATATATATATATATATATTCAGTAAAAAAACTTTGTTAAAGGGACGTTATGGTAAGTTGCGCTACTAAAAACCTGTGAAATTCACTAAAAAAAAGTTGTTAAAGGAATGTTATGGTTCCATGTAAAACCGAAAAACCCCTGAAATTCGCCAGTTATGGTAAGCTAAGCAACCATAACTCGCGCCACCACCGCGCACTGCTAAGACTAACACCCAGGACATCAAAGATGACATCACAAATGTCATTGATGACATCACTGATAACATCACATGTCTGACTCTCTGTTTCTTCCTTTAGTGATATATCTTAGACAGTGCCACGCCGGGATTCTGCGATGTCTTTGGATTCCTCCGTCCCTAAGCACCGGTCAGGGAGGAACAAAAAATACCCCCTGACCAGTTATTAGGGCCACAGATGTGAGAGGGCAGGAACACGGGTACCAGAAGAATAGGATAAGTAAACGTGAATACAAGTCCAGTGGCCACAAAATGGAATTATAGAATAAGGAGAGTGGGCAGCACCTACCAAAATTGCAGTATAGATGAAGCCCGAAGTCACAGGCAATCCCCTGGCGATAGATGGTAGTGAGGAGATCAGGAGGGTACTGGCACCCTGGTTCCCCTTGATGTTGAAGCACCTGATGTAGAACACAGCTATTGTCCACAGTTCACCGAAGCAAAAACGGTATCCAAAGGCAATTCCAAAGTCTGTGAACTAATAAGTCCGAAATCCAGAAAGGCAAAAATTCCAAGCACCAAATCCGAGAGACAAACAAAGGCAGTCCAGTAACAAGAAAAACGGGGTCCAAGTCCAGAAAGGCAGAAGTTCAAAGCACCAAATCCGAGGTACAAACGAAGGCAGTCCAGTAACAGGAAAAACAGGGTCCAAGAGCCAAGGAAACAAGATCCAAGCAAAACGAACGCCACTTAAAGCACTGTAGAACAGCTGAGAAGCAAGATCGAGAGGAATCAGTGTTCTTTTATGCCGGGGGACTAATCATGTGACCGCATCTCCATTGGTTCACATGAGTGGCATGGCATGTCACATGATCTAGATGACCAGGAAGCGGGCACAGGATTGGTTAGATGGAGTGGCCTCGTAGTGTCACGTGAGCGGTATCGGATGGCACGTGTCCAGGAAGTAGTGCCGGCATCTCCTGGTGTCCCCCAGTGCCATCGCGGCCACAACCGCCAGGTGCCTGAGCAGTGCCTTCCCAGCGCGGGACTCCACGCATAGTGGGGCCTGGAGGGGCGAAGCCGCGTGGAACGCCTGGTACGGGTATCGGGCTGTGGGGTAGTCTGGCTTGTATGTGTGGGAGTCATGACAGACAGTAATAGTTAGGCACAAAAAAATCAAAAAGTACTATATTTGTAGACTTATACTTTAAATATGTTCTTACAATAATTCTCTTAGGGTCCACTCACATATACATAGGAAAAATACACAATCAGTAAGGTTATCAACACTTTCTTTTGCTTTTGCTGTTTTTTTTATTACTGTACTTTCTCTGGATGTGCTCATATTTGTATTTGCATTAGTTTCTTTAGGGTGCAGTCACATCATGTGATATTTGTACATAGGAAAGCAGTAGGTTTGAAGTAGAGCAACCCTTTCTGTGCATAAAGAAATCTGATAGGTTGTGAACACTTTCTGCTTCTACTGCTGCTTTTTTGCATACTTCACTGTCTCTATATATAGTCATATTTGTATGTGTTCTTGTGGCTTTGTGTTTTGTATGCAATAATGAAATTATGTAGTAAGTGGTTTTATTAGCAACTTATTACATGTTGCACAGTACATAAAATTAATAAAGAGGCATTTATCATTTCACTATTTAACATGGTAATATTATGAATATTGCACCTCCATCATGTATACTGCACACAATGCTTACATTTATACTTGTGTCGCTTAGTATAGTGTAAAGAACCTCATAATGGAATGCTATTTATATCAATGCATTGCCTAATCCACTACTTAGCTCACAACATCTATTTCAATTATCCTTCACACTTTTTCTGTCAACATTATAATAAGAATCCCTTGTACAGAGTTTTCATGAAAAGTAAATGCAGATGTGATGTTATCAGTGATGTCATCAATGGCATTTGTGATGTCATCTTTGATGTCCTGGGTGTTAGTCTTAGCAGTGCACGGTGGTGGCGCGAGTTATGGTTGCTTAGTTTACCATAACTGGCAAATTTCAGGGGTTTTCCGGTTTTACTTGGAACTCTAACATCCCCCAACAATTTCATAGGTTTTTAGTAGCACAACTTAACCATAATGTCCCTTTAACAAAGGTTTTTTACTAAATTTCATAGGTTTTTATTGGTGCAACTTAACCATAACGTCCTTTTAAATGGATGTCCCGGTGTAGGAAGGAAAATCCTTTACCAAACTGGCCACCATGGAAAGGGAAGGCAGGGTTCAATACAGGGTCCTCCTTCACTTCGCAACACATGTGCGCCATCTTCGCTGCTAGTGTTTTCCAGAAAGTGTGTGTGTGGTATTCACAGCTACCTGTTTTCCACAGCATGTGTGCGCAGTTTTCACTGCTACGTGTTTTCCGTTAATGCCTGTGTGTGGTCATCATTTCTGTGTGTTTTTCGTCAACGCGTGTGTGTGTTCGGATGAGGCACGTGTGAGCTCGGATTCATCTGATTACAGCGTGTGTACGAGTTTGAAAAAGATACACTGATACATGCTTCATTCAACGCGTGTGCGCAGTCTTCTCAGCTACTTGTTATCCGCAGCGCGTGAGCGTGGGCTTCACAGCTACGTGTTATCTACAGCGCGTGTGTGCGGTCTTCGCAGCTACGTGTTTTCTACAACGCATGTGCGTGGTCTTTGCACGTGTGAGCTCGGATTCATCTGTTTACAGCATGAGTACGAGTTTGAAAAAGATACACTGATACGTGCTTCATTCAAGGCGTGTGCGCAGTCTTCACAGCTACGTGTTATCTACAGCGCGTGTGCGTGGTATTCGCTGCTACGTGTTATCTACAGCGCGTGTGTGTGGTCTTCGCAGCTATGTGTTTTCTACGACATGTGAGCGTGGTCTTCGTAGCTACGTATTATATGCAGCGCATGAGTGCAGTCTTCGCAGCAATGTGCTTTATACAACGCGTGTGCGTAGTCGTCGCACTGCGTGTTTTCTACAACACGTGTACGTGCTCTTTGCAGCTACGTGTTATCTACAGCGCATGTGAGCGGTCTTCGCTGCTACGTGTTTTCTACAGCGCGTGTTCGGATGAGGTGCATGTGAGCTTGGATTCATCTCATTTCTGCGTGTTTTTCTTCAACGCATGTGTGCGTTCGGATAAGGTGTGTATGATGTCGGATTCATCTGTTGAGAGCGTGCATGCAAGTTTGAAAAAGATACACTGCTATGTGCTTCCTTCAACGCGTTTGCGTGCATCATTCAACGCATGTGCATGGTCTTCTCAGCTACGTGTTATCTACAGCGCGTGTGCGTGGACTTCGCAGCTACATGTTATCTACATCGCGTGTGTGCAGTCTTTGCCACCTGCTCTAGAGACCCTAGATGACTGTAACTACATGAACTGATATCTGGTTAACCAGCTTGAACTGTAGTTTCACATTTTCTTGTACATGCAACTTTGTTAGTAATATGAACTGTATAACTGCATTTTTCCTGTAACCAAGTTCTCAAGTATCCTTGTATTGTCTGCGCCCAGCTACCCCTTCGGGTTTGGTTTTGCGCTATACCAAATAAACAAACAAACAAACAAACGTGTTTTCTACAGCGCGTGTGCGTGTTTGGATGAGGTGTGTGTGAGCTCCGATTCATCTAATTTCTGCGTGTTTTTCTTCAACACGTGTGCATGTTCGGATAAGGCGCATGGGAGCTCGGAATCATCTGTTAAGAGTGCGCGTGTGAGTTTGAAAAAGATACACTGCTACGTGCTTCCTTCAACGCATGGTCGTGCTTCATTCAACGTGTGTGCGTGGTCTTCTCAGCTATGTGTTATCTACAGAGAGTGTGCGTGGTCGTTGCAGCTATGTGTTATCTACATTGCGTGTGTGCAGTCTTTGCAGCTATGTGTTTTCTACAGTGCGTGGTCTTCACTGCTACGTGTTTTCCATTAACTCCTGTGCGCGGTCATCTTTTCTGTGTGTTTTCTTCAACACGTGTCTGTGTTCAGATGAGGCGCGCGTGCGAGTTTGAAAAAATAAGTGTCTGCGTGTTTTGACTGGTGCGGTGTATGTCAAAAGCGGGTGAAGTAGTTGTGCGCTTTACTGCGTGAGCGTGGTCTACACCGCTACGTGCTTTGTTCGTGTTTGGATGTTTTTTAGTTAACACTTTTTTTGCTTCTTGCAGCCATATTCCATCCCATCCTCATCACAGCTCACCTCCCCGAACATTATTTGAAAAGTTTGACGAGTGCAATGTTGTGTTTTTTAATATGTTTTACCGCGATGTCTGTGAACACCGGATGAGAATCGAAGATGGCGGGCATCTCCAAAAATCTGACGCACTTCACGCTTCACCCCAGCCAATCAGAGAGCACGTCACATAGCCGCAGACATGACGAACGCCGTTTGGCCAATCCGTGTCCTGTCCGCGGAGCGAACAGGGAAGTGTGTCCGTGGAGTGGACATAGATATCACAAATTTTTTGCCTTACGTTTTGGTCATTTAAAAAAAACTACTGGACGGATTTACACCAAATTAACAAAAGCACGCTTTCGAGACCAAGCTGCTGCTCCTGCTGCAAATTTGGTGACAATCCGTCCAGCGGTTTGGGCTGTAGGCGTGAGTAAAGTTTTTCCTATTATGTCTATGGGAAAAACAGAAGTTTTGGGATCCCCCTATAACTTTGCCCCCCCCCGGACCAAACCTCACCAAACTTTGCAAAAATTCAGAGTGGGCCATATACTCTTTTTGCAAAGTTTGGTGAGGATTCGTCCACTGGAGCGAAGTTATAAGCCGCCCAAAAAGTGCTCTTCCTATGGAAACAGCAACTTAACCATAACTACACAGCCACTACCGTGGCCGTGTGATATATATACATACATATTTATGTTTATTACAGGGTTTGTATTAGCGACTCTGCAGTTATGGTTAAGTTGTTGAACCCATAGGAAGAACAGTTCTTGGGTGGCTTATATCTTTAGCTCCATTCATCAAATCCTCACAAAACTTTGTAAATAAAAGTATACAGCTTACTCTGAATTAGTTTGCAAAGTTTCAAGCGAGTTTGTCAAAGGGGGGGGCGGACATTTATAAGTGGGGTCCCAAAATGTTTGAAATCACGATAGACATGAATGGAAATACGTTTTGCTAGCAGCAACAGTGATAATCACTTGGCGGATTCTCACTAAACTTGCGCAAGGAGCCACTGCCTTGTCTCAAAGAGTGCTTTTGAAAATGTGTTGTTAATCCGTTCAATAGATTTTTTTAAATGGTCCAAAAGTAGGTCCGGACAACAAGGGGGGTCCTGGGAGACTCTCTGCCAGACATGAGTCCTAGTTACAAGAGCCGTACCCAGAGTCTTTAGCTCACCATCTTTCACAGAGAAGAAATATCCCAAACAATTCAGTCTTTGTCCTGCCCTGGGGCAGTCCAGCACCGAAATGCTAGGCAATTCTCCTCTGAACAATGAGTCCCATATTCCGTCCAGTCTGCAGACTCATTTCCTGATTCGGTGTACGTGAACGCCTCTGGGCCTATCCGAGATCTTCATAACATTCACGGACATGATACATGGCCAGAGATTGGTCCATTGAAAAACATGAGGCTCATCAAAACTTTTGAGACAGGTGGCATGTTGGATCCATGAACCGAGTCCGTAGTCCGTGGACAGTGGCACAAAATATCAAACTATCAAACTACTGTGTATGATATATATATATATATATATATATGTGCATTTCTGGTAATTCTGAGAATGAAAGATTGTGGATGGTGAGGGAAAGAAGAAAAGGAACATTTTTTGTGTTATTGTGTGTTATTTATGTTATATAGGTGGGTTTGTCGCAAAGTATAGACGGTATCAGGTAATATTTTCCCCACCAATAATATTGCCATATATATGGTCATCGGGAACGGCCACAGGCGATATTATCAATGGGGATCATTTTTAGGGTAAATAGGAGCAGGGGTTGTGGGGGTGGCCCCCACTCTCTTTAAAATAATATGAGGGTTGCAGGGGTGTCTCCTGAAGGTTTAATGCGTTAATATTGTCACAAAATATGGTGCCATTTTTGTATGTATTCTAATAAACTAAAACTAAAGATCAGTCTGTGTCTTGTCGTTAAACTTAAGAATTGTCCTTGAATCCAAAACATACTACTCTGACACTCACATTAAAATTGAATGCTAAAAGTGCAAGGAAATATATCTGACTTATATTTGACAAAAAAAGTGTTCACAACAAAGGCAAATAGACAAATCCAACAAACAGTCTTTTCCAAGGAGAAGTCATTGGATCCAGAGGGTAATCTCCCTTCCCCTGGATTGTTTAAATCTGATAACAAAAAGTGTCTCTTTCAAACGATAACTTTTGAGCATGACAAAGATGTCTCTTTCAAATAACCATTCCTTAAGTATAGTGAAATGAACCCGGTACCAAGGTAAGTGTTCTTTTAAGTTCTTTATTGGTGGGCCTGTGCGGAGCAACCAGCAAACACATCCTCTTCAACCGTCAACCCCTGTCTCACGAGCCAACTCAGAATGCAGAGCAAAAGCTTGTGAGACAGCGGTCGATAGACCTTTACAAATCATTACATATCTTCCCCCCTAAAACCTTTTTGAAAACAACAGACTGTAAAAACCAAATCAAGCAGAACAAGAAAACAAACAGGAACAATAAGAACTAAGCTTCCCAAAAGTTCAGCAGAACAACCAAGAAAAAAACAACCAAACACAAATTAAAGAAAATGCAACAAAAGATTTAACGCACATAATCTTGCAACCACACAGGTCCGCACGTCTCTCTCTTTTGAGAACCCACTCCACTCCCCAGGACAATTCTTTGCCTAATGCCTAGACACACATCATCATTAACAACTGTCACACACAGGCCAGGCCCAAACTCAACCACTCCACCACCCAGCTGCTCTCCATCCTCGCTCATAACACCATCACCTGGCACACCATCCGTGCTCACTGTCCTTGTCAACCTGCCCTTAGACCAAACTTCACCACCTTCCAAAATGATAACTCCCTCCCTCACAGCAGATATCCTTTTGGGACCAATAAACTTGCTCTCAACACACTTGTGCGTAAACCTGGGATTCTTTATGAGTGCTCACTCTCCTAATCTCCAATCACAAACCTTGACACTCTCCCTCCTGTCAAACTGCTCCTTGTTGATCCTTTGGCCTTCTCTGATCAGCCTCATAATGGCATCTGTGTCCACTACAACTGACCCCAACCAACCTGGACAGAGTCGGGTTCCCGGTTCTCTGCCCTTGAATGATACAAATGGGGAAACCTGTGTGACAGAATGTGGAGTGGTCAAGTAACACCACATCATGTGGCCCAGAACCTCCCTCCATGGCTGTCCCGTGTGCATAGCCAATTGGATCCCTCCCTTTATGTACCTGTTAGCCCTCTCCACGAGGCCATTGGCCCTGGTATGATACAAGTCTGTCCTAGTACGTTCAATCCCATAACTCTCCAGAAATTTCCTCAAAAACACAGAGACAAACTGAATCCCATTGTTTGATACAATTTCTGAACGACACCCTTCCCTCAGAAAACCTTTTTTCAAAAACAATACTAATTCTTTAGCTGTTACCTCCCTGGCTGCCTCCCACTCTACCCACTTGGAGTGGAAGTCCACTAAAAAAAAAATATACCTGAAACCATCACCTAAACCTGTGACTGGTCCCAAAATGTCTACTGCTAACATTTGTCGCGGTTGACCGGGAACAGTATTGGAAATTAGTGGAGTATCCCGCACCACTTTGTTCCTATCGCTCATCTGGCAAGAGATTCAATCCTTAACAAACCTCTCTGCCATCCTATCCAACCGCGGGCACCAATAGCTGTTCCTCAGCCTTCACTTCATGGCCAGGATGTCCCTGATGTTATAATTCCAGCAAAGCAACTCTATCCCCCTCTGGAGGTACAATGCACATGCTCCTTCTCACCCTTCCCTCAATGATACTCAATTGCTCCTTGACCTCCCACCAAACCTCAATCTTCTTTTCCAGAACTTCCTTGCTGGGCCAACCTTCCACAGTCCACTCCTTTATACTCTGTAAATCCTTGTCCATGAGTTCCCCCTGATCCCATTCCTCACGCCCAACACAAACCACATCCAGCTCAGCTACTACACACTCCTTGCTCTCTTCCACCTTCACTCCTTCACGCATCTCACTAGGCATCCTAGAGAGAAAATCTGCCACTATATTTTTCTTTCTTGGCAGATAACTCACATCAAAATCATAGGCCTGCAATCCCAAACCCCATCTGCTTATCCTAGGTGAACCTAAAGCCCATCTTCCACTGTCAAAAATGTGCAGTAACGGCTTGTGATCGGATCTCACAATGAATATCCTGCCCCATAAGAAAACCTTGAAGTGGTTGATGGCCCAATACATTGCTAGAGCCTCCCGCTCAATTACAGAATAATTTACTTCAGCCCCTTTTAATATCCTAGATACAAATGTTATCACCCTTTCTGTGTTATTATTGTCATACTGCATAAGGGTGCACCTAAGCCCAATATGCTAGCATCCACTGACAAAATACTCCTGTCTCTCGGATCAAATTTTCCAATTGAGGGTGCCTCCGTTGTCCCCTTCTTGATATTGCAAAAAGCCTCCTCGCACCCAGCTGACCACTCAAATTTCACACCCTTCTTCAACAACACTCTTAAAGGGGTAGATATCACAGCAAAGTCTTTTACAAATGTGTGATAATACTCTGCTAAACCCAGAAAAGACCTCAATTGGTCCTTATCCAATGGACACAGTGCCTCCTTAACCGCATCAGCCAAACTCAGTTTCGGCCTAATTCCATTACTCGACACCACATGCCCCAAATATTCTACACTCTCCAGCCAATTTACATTTCCTCCTCTGTACAGACAAACCTGCATCTCCCAATCTACTCCGTACCATTCTCAACAACTCATCATGCCACTCATTCGACTCTGCTAAGATCAATTTATCATCCTGAAAGATGATAACATTAGTCACACCATCCATGACTATCTCCATGACCCTCTGGAAAACTGCTGCCGCCGATGCTAGTCCAAACGGCATGCACCAGTACTTGAAAGTCCCTTCGGTCATCACAACGCAGTTAAAAGTTGGCAATCTTCTGAAAGTGGCAGCCGTTGATAAGCCTAATATAAGTCCATCACAGAAAACACTTTAGCATTGTTCAGCACTGACAGCTTTTCTGAAATTATTGGAAAAGGGTAACGATCCACCAATATGCTTCTATGTTGGTCCCTGAAATCTACACAGAGCCTGCTTTCTCCATTGGCTTTCGTCACAATCACCACAGAAGACAGCCACTCTGACCCTTCGATTCTTTCAATAATCCCCTTTTGCAGTAATTACTCTATTTCCACCTTCACCTTGTCTATGAGGTAATGAGGGACTGGCCTCATCTTATGCACCGTGGGAACCGCTTCCTTTTTAAGTTTGATTTTATGTTCAAACCCATTCAACCTTCCCAGATCCTCTGAAAACACATCAGGAAATTGCTTCTCCCACTTGTCCCCAACCTCGCAATGGTGAAGGGAAACCTGGCGCTAGCTTGAATGCAGATGCCCAACTTGCGTTGCTCGCTCCAGCCTAGAAGCGACAACCCTTCTTTGGTCACATATACATCTGCATCACAGCTCCTTCCTTTGTATTTAATAGTTGCAGTGTACTTTCCCAACACATCAATCTTGACATTTCCATATGCATATGGCTCAATCCCGTGCTCCTTTAACCGTGCAGCTTTCCCATTCACGCACTTTTCAAATATCTGTTTTGACATAATTGTCCAAGGCGAACAACTATCCACCTTCATTGTCACAACTCTTCCTTTCACAAGAAACACATCAATGGGTCCATTGACACTGTTGGACATGTCCCCCACCTCTAAGACATGTTTCGCTTGGATATGGTTTGACCCTATGGAACTTTCCTCCTGCTCTGGACACCTTCCGCTAGCTTCAATATTTTCAACAGTGGAAGACTCTCGGCAAACCCTAGCAAAATGCCCCTTCTTTTTGCACTTCAAACCGTTCACATTCCTGGCTGGGCAGAACATGTTAGTGGAAATGTGATGATTGCTTCCACACTTGTAACACTTTATTTCTCTTCCGGCGGTAAACTTCCTGTTATTCTTAACTGCAGCGACTTCATTGACTTGCTTGTCGGGTTTCATGCTCAGCATATATTTGGAAGTTTTTTCCATGCCCCTGGCAACCTCCACAGCTTGTTCCAGAGGCAGGTCTTTCAATAACAATTTTTCTTGAACAGGACTACTATTCGTACAGCGCACAAGCTGGTCACGAATGAGCGAGTTGGTTAGTGATCCATGAAGTTCTCAACCGGTTGATGCAGTTCCTGGGCTCTTTCAAAAAACGTGTGCCTCTCAAAAGTATTGTTGTTCCTTGGTTCAAAATGACTCTGTAACTTCCTTTCTGCAATGCTGTACTGGTCCACATCTCCCTGGCCCTCTTCTCCTAGCTCTGGGAACCCATCATAAACACTCCTGCATTCTGCGCCTAGATTATGCAGAAGAACAGCTTCTTTTCTGCTTGGTGTGAACTTATCACCTCCTATGGCAATCAGGTATGTATCAAAAAGCTTCTTCCATCCATCCCACCTGATGCTCGGTGTACCTGGCTCTGTTAAGAAGGGCGGAGGTGGAGACATGCTGCAGCTGCCATCGTCGGATCACCACAACCGTGGCTAGAGAACTACTTTTTCAGACTTGAAACAATGTAAATGCACTATAGGTCCTTCTGTGGACAGCTTGTTTCCCCAAGGATGGTGTTCAGTGTCCTGTATATGTTTTATTATTTTGCTTTTATTCTTGCAAGATTTTTCAGGCCTTTTCCTCCCTGTCTGCTTCCTAACAATCTCTTACAGGCCCCTTCCTTTCAGCCTGTTCTTTTTAATGCCTATATTGTAGGCTCCATCCGTTAAACTTGTTTAGTGTGTTTGCAGGCTCCTTTTACAGAGCCTGCTACTCTATGCAGCACTTTACAGGCTCCCTTTGTCGTTCCTGTTGAATCTTGTAGCCCTGACGTTGATGCACGCTCGCGGGTGCTTTCTTCAAACCTGTGAGCATGATCGCGGAGCTGTGAGGCCGTCTCCCCCAAACTTCAACAGGTCTGCCCTCCTCTGCCCTTATCCTTCCCCCCTCACCTGCAAAGCCATCAGAGGGGCGTCTGGGCATGTCTGGGGCTGCTGGCTTAGCCGCCCGATGCGGTCTCCTCATTCTCATTGCCCTCATAAGCTGATGCACAGCCCCAATGGTGGCCGCACTGCCCGCAGCAGGCCCGCCAATCCTCGTCGCCAAATGAAATGAACACATTACCAAGGTAAGTGTTCTTTTAAGTTCTTTATTGGCGGCCCTGTGCGGAGCAACCAGAAAATACAGCCGTCGCACAAAGCCTCTTCAACCGTCGACCCCTGTCTCATGAGCCAACTCAGAATGCGGAGAGAAAGCTTGGGAGACAGCAGTCGATAGACCTTTAAAAATCATTACATATAGTAAGAGTCTCTCTTCCAAACATCAGCTTCTCAAGGATAGCAAAAGTATTTCTTTGAAATAACAGTTCCTCAAGAATGATAAGGTTGTCACTTCCAAACAATAACTGCTTAGGGATAGCAAAGTATCAAAACAAGTCTCTTTCAAATGATAGTTCCTTTAAGGTGGCAAAAGTATCTCTGGTGTACTTCTTTACCATATCCTTTGCAAAACAAATATGTTTCTTTATACAACTTCAATCAGTATCCTAGTGTACTACCCTGCCAGCAATCTTTCCACTCTTTATTCTGTTTTACTTGACCTCCTGGCATACACCACTGCCAGGAATCTTTCCACTCTTTCTGCAATTTTACTGGACCTCCTAATATACTCTCCTGCCAGGTATCTTGCCTCCCAATGTTCACTGTCTTGTGTCTTCCTTTCCTCAGTATTTCTTCTTGAGTTCACTGTCCTTCATTTCAATACAGTTATACTACTTCACTGTGTTTCTATTTCATTAGCTTGAGGTATTACTTGTCCCAACTTTCCCCACACTGACATCTGATGTATGGGGATTTGTTCAAGCTTTGCCCTTTTCTATCTTCATTACTACTCATTTTCTTGGGGTAATGCTTGCTCCAACGTTCCCCACCTTGATAATTCATACATGGGGAATTATTCAAATTCTGTCTTTTTTCTTCAATTGGTCAGATTTCAAAATAGTTTTTTAAAGGTTCCCACGCTTGTCACTACATTCCAGGGTCCCCAATGGCTCTGGATTGACTCAATGGTATACTGAAGCTTTCCCGATCTGTGGTTTGCTGCTGCTGTGAAGGTCCTGCTCTGGGACTGTCTCCCCTGTACAGCAGGCTTTCCATCAGCTCTCCGGGCAGCTTCATGTTCACTCGCCTGCACGACCACTGTCCCTCTGCATAACCGTGTTCCGGTAGCTTCATTATTGCGGCCGTTATTCCGACTGTTCTTTCCTGGTGCTTGCAACCTCACTGCTGGCATGACATCACAATGGTAAGCAGCGCCTGTGAGACGCGTTGGAGAAGTGTCTGCTTCCTGTGGCACGGTCCTTCTCTGCACATCGTCTTGCTTCAGCTCTGCTTCTCTCATCTCAGGGCATGCTTCCTTCTTCTGAAAGCAGATACCATTTTTTAAATGTCCCACTTCCCCGGACCTCCTCAAAACAACTAGTCTGCATGTTGGTGTTTCTCATGATATGCATTAACTCCTTCTTCCTCTTCCTCGTCTCAGTACTTGAGGCTTTCTGGGAGTTGAAGTTTATAGAATTTCTGTGATTTCCAATGTGATATTGTTCAGGACTTCTGTTCAAAGAACCATTAGAGACAAGAGGTGTGAAAGGAGCGTTATGTGTGTCTGAGGTACAAATATTATCTTGCCTGGAGTGATTTTCAAGAAGGAGTTTTTGGGGTTCACAACTTGAAGGACATGTATATTGAAAATAAGCCATCAAAATGTTAGGAATTAAGCAGTCTTCTTCTTTATTTAGAGAAGAATAATGTGTCTCTCCTGCTGGGGTCACCACCTTTCCCCAACACATGTCCTCCCACATGATCTTGCCTCACAATACAACTGCCCTCAGAGTCAGCATAAGGTAGCAGCTGCCATCCCCTGGACACATGGGAGGGGATCTTTGTAGAGGAATTAGTGATTACTCTATAGGATTCATCAAACCACCCTCCATACCCCCACTCGCTCTACCTCTACCATCTCTACCTCCACTCACTCTACATCCATCCTCCCTACCCCACTCACTCTACGCAAACCCACCTAACCACCATTGTCATTACCCCATCCACCCACCATACCCCCACTCTTTCTACTCCCAATCACCCAACCTCCACTCTCTCTACCCCACCCACCCTACAGCCACCCATCTACTTTACACCACTCTCTCTCCCCCAACCCTACCCTGCTATCTCTACCTCTACCCCTCCCAACTCTCTCTAAAAATCCAATTCTCTACCCCACCCACCTACCTTACCCAACTATCTCTACCCACACGCATCCTACTAACTCTCCCTACCTTAACCTACCCACCCTACCAACTCTCTCTACCACCACATGTCTAGCCTTTCAACTCTCTATACCCCCACCCACCCAGCCTATCAATCCTCTATACCCCACCCACCCAGCCTACCAACGTTATCTACCCCCACAACCCACCCTACCAACTCTCTCTACCCTGCACCCACCAACCCTACCAACTCTCTTTACAACCAAGTCTCTTTACCCCCACCCAATCCACCAACTCTCTCTACCCCCACAACCCACCCTACCAACTCTCTCTACCCTGTACCCACCAACCCTACCAACTCTCTTTACAACCAAGTCTCTTTACCCCCACCCAATCCACCAACTCTCTCTACCCCCACAACCCACCCTACCAACTCTCTCTACCCTGCACCCACCAACCCTACCAACTCTCTTTACAACCAAGTCTCTTTACCCCCACCCAATCCACCAACTCTCTCTACTCCCACCACCCAACATACCAACTCTCTCTACCCTGTACCCACCCACCCTACCAACTCTCTATACTCCCACCCACCCTACCAACTCCCTCTACCCCCTCCCACCTACCCTCCCTATCAATTCTCTCTACACACACCTACCCTACCCCCTCTCTATTTCCACCCATCCTACTCCCTCTTTGTCTACTCAATCCTACCCCCTCTATCTTTAAACGCACCACGTACCCTACCCCCCCTCTTTCTCTCTCACCCCATCCACCTGACCCTCCCTCACAATACAACTGCCCCCAGGATCAGGATCAGGTAGCAGCTGCCATCCTCTAGCCACATGGGAGGGGATCTTTGTAGAGGAATTAGTGATGACTCTATAGGATTCATCAAACCACCCTCTGTACCCCCACTCAGTCTATCTCTACCCTCCCTACCCCCACTCACTCTACATCCACCCTGCCTACCCCACTCACTCTTCACATACCCACCCTACCACCTTTCTCTCTACCCCATCCACCCACCATACTCCCACTCTTTCTACTCCCAATCACCCAACCTCCACTTTCTCTACCCCACCCATCCTGCAGCAACCCAGTCACCTTATACCACTGTCTCTACCCCATCCTACCCCGCTATCTCTATCCCGACCTCTATCCCACCCAACTCTCTCTAAAAACCCAACTCTCTCTACCCCCACCCACCTACCTTACCCAACTATCTTTCCCTACACCCGACCTAACAACTCTCTCTACCCTAACCCACCCAGCCTACCAACTCTCTCTACCCCATATGTCCAGCCTTCCAACTCTCTCTACCCCCACACACCCAACCTATCAACTTTCTTTACCCCACCCACCCAGCCTACCAACTTTATCTACCCACACCACCCACCCTACCAACTCTCTCTACCCTGCAGCCACCCACCTTACCAACTCTCTTTACCCCACCAGCCCACCCTACCAACTCTCTTTACAACCAACTTTCTCTACACCGCACCCACCCACCCTACCAACTCTCTCTACCCCCACCCACCCTACCAACTCTATCTACACACACCTACCCTACCCCCTCTCTCTAGTGCCACCCATCTTACCCCCTCTTTGTCTACTCAACCCCATAACCTCTCTCTTTAAACACACCACCCACCCTACCCCCTCTCTCTCTTTCCCCACCCACCTTACACTCTTTATTCCCCCACCCATCCATCCTACCCCACACTACACCCTCTGTTCCCCAACCACCCACCTTACCCCCTCACCCTATCCCCTCTGATCCTTCCTCTCATACTCTCACTTTATTTCTTACCCTCTCACTCTCAATCATATTTTGTCATGTTCACCATTGATGTCATCCTCTATCAATGGCTTCCCCCTTTCTGTATTCCCCTTGTCATGCTATTGCACACTAGAACCCCTTATCGCATCCTCATTTGAAACTTTAAACTCTGCTCCTTGCACCCTGGTGCCTATAAATACAAAATGCAAAGAACAGAAGTAAACGCCATAACTATTGGCATTGCCAATGCTTATTTATACTTCGGCTTCAAGATTAATTCATTATTTGTGCTGCAAAACATGCTTCACTGCAGACCTATCACAATAGTTCATTAGTGCTTTTAAAAGTATTTGTGCTTACATAGTGACTAACATGTGCTACTACTTCTAGCACTGCTCAGTTATCAAGCTACACTACAACAAATAATTACATATTTTTTTTCAAAATGACCTGCCTTCTGTCAAAACTACGGAAGAGATTAATATTAACCTGTATTACACAACCTTGCATTTAACTTAACTTAACTTCAACTACAACTGGTTTTCTGTGTCTTGCAAAACATGCTTCACTGCAGACCTATTCCAATAGTTCATGAGTGCTTTTGAAAGTATTTCTGCTTACATGGTGACTTACAATTGCTACTACTTATAGCACTGCAACATCTTCCTTTCCATGACGGCCTGTCGCAGATCTGGAGCGGACACACTGGGGACTGAAGTGTTCCCAACGCGTCCGCTCTCGAAATGGAGAAAAAAAAGAAGGTAAGTGGGGATGGTAGGGTGGGAAGGGTATTCGAGGGAGGCTCGGTGGGGGAGAAGACTTACCTGATTCCCTGGTGAGGGGAGATGTCGGGCGCCGGCCGTGAGGAGGCTCAGGGCACCAGGGATACCATGTGGTAATACCTGCATTTTGAGCCTCACCATTGGCTGGGAGGCCGGCACATCCCCCTCGCCGGGTACTAATGAAGAATGAAAACTCTTCCATTTCTACAAAGTAAGTATATTAATGTGGCATGTATGTTATAACAATTTTAATAACATACCTTTACTGTGTTTTATCCTAAACTATCCACTCATACTATACTCTGATATTTCCCACGTCCTCATTCCATTGTGACAATAACACTTTTTTCCATTACAGCACACCATTCCTCCTTATACCATAGCACATTCACATTTACATTTACATTTATAGAGTGCCATAGGCCCACAGGCAAACGGACGCTTACACAAAATAACACAAAAGAGTAAAACAATACCGACAAAACAATATAAAAAGACATAAAATGGAAAATCCATAAAACAACCACAAGTTTCAATAAAAAAATGCAATTTAAAATGAACCATATAATGGAGAATTAATAAAACCAGAACCCCAATTATCAGACAGGAATCGTTAAAATTCAAACAAAGTAAAATTACAAAGCCAACTAGTAAAAAGTATAACAAAATGAAAAAAGTGAAAGTTCTAGGACCTAAGTAAAAAGGAAGATTTTCAAAGCCTTTTTAAACACAACTAGAAATGACTCAAATACTAGGTGACATGGTCGTTGATTCCAAAGATCGGGAGCAAGGAAGTTAAAAGATCGTTTGCCTGCTCTATAATTTGTAACGTTACATCAGCAGAGAGTTGGAGTGAATAGATTCCTCACATGTTGCTTCCTTAACAATCTCTGCTTTAAATAGGTGGGACTCTTTCCGAACAAACAATTGTGAGTGATATTGAGGAGCCTAAACCAAATCCGCTCTCTCACTGGTAGCCAATATAAGGCCCGTCTGGCCTCTTTGACATGATCAAGGTGCCTTAGACAGGCTGCTATCCTTGTTCCATTGTTCTGAATTACTTGCAGTCTAGAGAGGTTGGTCTAACTTGAGCCCCCCCAATAAACTAGCACAGTAATCCAGGCATGCTCCTATAATGGCTTGAGCCAATGTGGCAGCGTTACTATCATATATATTTATATAGGACTGGCCAGGATTTGTCCATATATATATATATATATGGACAAATCTTGGCCAGTAATCTGAACTAGTACGCAGTAGTGGAACATAGAGTTCACCTGGTCTTTCATTGATAATGTAGCATCCAGGGAAACCCCTAATGTTTTAACCTTAAGCAGCAACTCTAGTTTGCAACCCGCTATGGGAAAACATGTATATGTAGCCGACAATATTTCAAGCCTTTGGCATATACCTACAAGAAGCAACTCAGTTTTTGATTAATAGCACGCCAGACCAGTTTGTGCCTTCCAATGTTGTATCAAATAAAACATTGGGCCTCATTACGATCCAGGCGCTAATGGGTTAACGGCACCGTAAAAGGCTGCGGCGCCGTTAACCTATTGGCGCCTAATTACGAGGTCCCTTTGCGGGACCCGACCTTAACGGCTGGTGTAGACCAGCCGTTAAAGTAGGGACCCGCAAAGGGACCTTGGTGCTAATTACGGTGCCGCAATTTGCGGCACCGTACTTAGCACCATTCCCATTGAGCCCTATGGGGCAAAAATGGGAATGGGGAAGGGCCATGGAGGAAGGGGGAATTACCGCCCCGCCAACCTTGTAATGGGGTGATAATTCCCCCTTTCTCCATGGTGGAGTCGGTAACCTACCGGCATGGACCATGGTGCTAAGTATGGCATTGCTCCTGCACACAGGGTAGGCACTTTTTTGCAACAGTCATCATGTTTAGACTAGCTACCTTTTCCATAAGTGCCTGATTTATAGCAATGCACCAGTGTTTATCCTTCACATTATATTGATCCAAAGTCACCCTAGGTTCCTTCAGTTCCTTCAGAATCTTGAACAATTCACGTGTGTTAGAGTTGGCATTATATATGCGCTCATCATAAGAAGTCTTCTTTGTAAGCATAATAGCATTTTTATACTGAGTTGTAGCCTGATTGTATATCTCCGTGTGTGCTTCCTTTGGCCCTATCTGCCATTGCCTATAAGCCTTATCCTTCAAAGTAGTTCCTGTAAATCTTGTTTATACCAGGTTTGGTTAGCAGGGAGACCCGCACTACATTGACACAATCTCAGTGAGGCAATACAATTCAACAAGTTAGACAGACATTGGATATAGCAGAGGTAAAATCATGTAGCAGGCAGGGTTAACAAACAAATCAGAAATGGTGCAATATTCCCCTTCCTTACTCCACTGCCCCGTTTTCACTTGCACTCTCTCCCCTTCACGTCCCTTCCCACCCTAGCACTTTCAATTTCATGCAGACCTGCACTTCCTCCTCCAACTCCCTCTGCACTTCTTGTTTCTGCACTTGCACAATCCGAATGTTACAAGGCCTAGTAGGACCATTATTGTTATCTTTATCCCTTGTTACCTGCCCCCTTTTTTTTGTCTTGTGGTGCCTTGAAACACCATTTGTTGTATAGGGGCCTTACCAATATCCAATAAACAAATATATACAATTAATATAAGATGACATTTTATTAAGGCTACACTTGGGCACCGCAGCTTTAGGTACATAAGTGCACGGTTTTAAATCAGGAGCTAATAAGGCAAAATGTATACCCTGATCACCTGCATATTCACCATTATACACAAAGAGCAGAGCCCCATTAAGGAAATGTCCATCTTTATGAGTTGGTTCCTTAATTGACTGGACACATCCCAATCCTTCAAGTCTTTGATTGACAGAGTGAGCCACACAGTCCTGAATACCATTAAGCCACAGACTGAAGTCTCCTAGGAGAATGCATTTACAATTAGCTTTAAAGAAAGACTGACAGAGTGCCATCATTTGTTCTTCAAAAAGTGTCATAGCTTGGGGTTTGGTTGGGGGCTGTAAAGTACAAAAAAGTTGGAGGTCATACAGTCGATGAGCTGGCAACTTGACTGCAAGGACTTACGGACCCTCCACACCTATTTGATGGATTTTCAATCCTATCCTAAAAATAATGGCCACTCCCACTTCTAGACCACCCTATCGATATACATGAATAATATAAAAACCCCTTGGAATGACCAGGGCTAAATCCGGGCCAGATGACTCCAAAAGTCAAGTCTCTGCAAGAAACATAATATCTACTTCACCATCAATAATAGGTTCTGCCACTTCAATGTCGTTCTTTGGAAAAACAGCGGGTATTGATATAGGCACATCTAAGAGTCTGCTGTATTAACAATAGCCACACCGTTCTTACCTATAGACTTCTGAGTATCCATATTGTACTCCGATAGATTCCTAATATTAGAGAGCGCTACCGTGTGGGCATCTGTCTTGCCAGCATTCTCAACTACCTGGTTAGCTACATCAGTTGATTGCAATACAGAGCCCACCTTATCAACATAGATAGGTGATGAGAATAGTCAAAATGTGTGACATTAAGCACAGATACATTACATTCTTATATACACCCAGCACCAACCATCAGACTAGAGGCTGGCTTAATGGATAGTGGTATGATCATCAGTAGGCAAGATACCACTTTCCGGGGGGACAAAAGCATATGCAAAAATCTTTCAGCAATCCTTCTCCAGTGCTCACTCTGGGTAGAAAGCAGAGAGTCGCATGGCCAACTCATGCTAGAATAGTCAAAAGCCGGTGTCATCCCTGAAGGCTTACAGGTTAAGAACATTCCCAGATTCTTTCTTGACAATCCTAGATTCAAAACTAAATTTAGCGGAGTTGGTGACAAATGTTCACGTGATTGGGTCATTCTAATCATAGAGACTGGCCAAGAAGAAGCTGAGCCACAGAAAAAAGAACTTCAAGTTCTGGAAGAAAAAATCACAAAAAAACTCTGTAATTCCAGACATTAAACAACAACTAGAGAAAATCAATGAAGAAATCGTCAAATTCAAAAAAATATACTATCGATAAGAAAATTTGGAAACAAAAAAATGACATCCAAAACTATCATGAAGAAAAAGAAATCTTTTGCAATGTGCTATGTAATGTTCTATAGCTCATCTAATACATATGTTCTGAGCATTGTGTAAAACTTGTGAATCTATTTCTTCTCTGCATCTACAGATGATATTGTCTCTGTTATATCACAATGTCACCATTGTTGTTATTGTTTTTTAGAATACATTTTGTTTTTATGTTATGTGTGCTTTCCTAGTGTAATCTAATTCTGCTACACTAGCACTTGTTTGTGTGTCAACACCCACTAAGAGCTAAAAGGGAGAGGTAGCCTCGACTCTTTCTGTCTCCTTTATTCTCTGCCCTACCCTCTTGAGTCAGGCCCCTCGTTATCAAAAAAGAGGGTTTTCAGCCTTTTTCATATGACTAGAAAGCAACTGCTCCATAATCACAAGGCTATAAGCAAAACTATAGTATAGTATGGAAACTGCTTGCCTAGCACATGGCACACTCCTGTATACACCAGCACAAACCAGCAGGCGCCTAGTTGATTCGCTGACGTGCCTATTGGGCAAAAATAAACTCCACTGACTTCTAGGGGTCAGAGGATATGTAGTTCTTAAGTTGTGAAAACAATTCCTTTTAAAAGCAGATTGCTGCCCTATATCTAAAACAGGTTAGATTATCTCCTAATAAAATAAACTTCCTAACCGACCTCTACAATAGGTTCATAAAGAACTAAGCAAATGGAGAAACTTGCACACAGAAAACATGAACACAATTCAAAAAATCTATTAAAAGCACAGTCTGGAGTCGAGCTATTTATACACCTGACCTAATACCAGCTGACACACCTGTTGAGCAAAAATAAACTCTTCCTGGCTGCTAAGGGTCACAGGATATGTAATTCATTAGATGTGAAAACAATTTCTTTTAAAAGCAAATTTCAGCCCTGTATCTAAAACAAGTCACAGTGACTCCTGATAAAAACAAACTTCCTAACACCTCTCTAAGTAGGTCCCTAGAAACACTAAACAAATGCAACATGTGCACACAGAAAACACAAACACAATTAAAAAATTCAACACCACCACTCTCCAACCCATATCATTACAAACATTTTATCACACAACCCCCATCAACGATACATACTTCTTCCACAAAACACTTTCCAATTACAATCCATATCATTTACCCAACGCCCCATAGTTCTACAACTTCTCACTCTACAAATCTTTTCTACCACACATCATATCACCTATACATCTCTCTGCCTCATGTAACTTGCAACATTAACCTTCTTCCACATCCCACTACCCAGCATTAACTTATATCTTTATGCCTACACCACTCTCCCTTATGTGACTTCACAAACAACAATGCATTCATTGCTGTATTGCACCCTATCTCATACCATTACTTAAATCACATTATTTTGAATTATACCCACATCCCTCTTCCTCATACCACTACACCAGACGTCTACATCTTTCTCTATCAATATTTTTGTCAACAGATCATCTATACATTTCTGTTCAACATCCTTCTGCACCATTATGATCTATATTATTATTCAAACACCCTTCTTCCTCATTCCAGTACCCACCATTATTCTATATATGTATGCTTACATTAATCTTCCTCATGTGACTTCACTATCAACAATTCATTAATTGCTGTATGTCCCCCTTACACAACCATTACTAAAATCACATGATTCTGCATTTTCACCACATCCCACTTCCTCATACCACTACACCAGAGGTCTATAACTTTTTTCTGTACAGATTTATATTGCCTATGCTGTTGAGTGCATGATGGCATTCTTTGTAGCCTTACATTTTTAAATATGGGTTGCTCTTTCACTGGGGTTATTTGTAGGAGGTCTCTAAACAGTTCTTTGTATCCAGTGTTTAAGACTTCCTGCAATCTTATATGAATTGAAGCAAGAATTAGGTAGAAACCATGCTTACTTCAAATACTAGTAGGACTTTCATTTGTCAAAGATCTCTGCATACTTCAGTCATAGCTTCTGCTAACAGTTTGCAATATTCTGATTTGTTTTTAGGTTCTACTGGGAGGAGGAGGAGGCGGTATAAAGTTGCACCTCATATGTTGCAAGCAGCTAGACCTTTGGGGTCTGTTTCAACAGCAGAAAGGTTATTTGTTTTGTCTTCTAAAAATATTCTTATTGTTTTAATTAAGACAATTTTGTTAGCACCAGCTTCACCACTTACATACAGGAACAGAGGTTTTTAATGTTTATAACTGCAATTATTATTTTCATGTTTTAGTCCATGTTCAATTTCGACAGTGGCTTCTAGGTAATGGTGAGTTGTTTGCCATTTAACTGTGATTTGAGAACTGACAAATCTTCTTTAGAAAAATTAAAATTAAAATTGATACATGGTGTTTTCTACCTCATTCCTTGCTATTGCTGTTTCATTTTGAATGAGTGGTTCTTCAAATGGTTCTTGGCTTCCTGTAAGAGATGGTTGACTCCCTTCAGGAGTGTCTTTATAAAATATTGTTCCTATTTCTTCTTTTTGTTGGTGTACATTATCTCACAGTTCTTTGTGCTGTTTAACATTGTCATTTGTTGTACTTTCATTTTCATTGAATGCAGTGTCAAATGTGTCATGGTCACCTAACAATTCTTCCTCTTTTCTCCAAGGTTTGAATAGTTGAAAAAGGGCCATGTTATAAAGATCTCTATGTGCATTATATTTAAATGCTACATTTACATGGTTAATTGGAGTCAGTTTTGAAAGTCTTACTAAACTTCCTTCACAATTTAATACTAAGTATTTGCCTGTTGTCTCATTTGTGAAAACAATATTTTTGTAGGTATGGTTTTGGGCTATATCGTAAAGGCACATGCTTTTCAAAGCAGTACTTGTGTTTGCATAGTATGTGTCAATCATATCATTTTTAAGATGTCTTGGCTGTTGGGTACCTCTGTGGCTATAGATTCAATTTCTTAGTAGGATTTAAGTACTCTTTTTCACGATGAAGCTGGCCAAGGATGAGCCACAGAATTTTCTCAGATTTCCCCTAAACGGCTGAACCTGTTTAATCATCTGCAGCTCTGCAGGACCCACATTCTCTGTTTAGCAGCATTTTGATACCAAAGCTATACAAATTTTGTGAAAGGGTTATGTCAAATTATACTTTTTTTCTTCTTTTTATTTATAGAGCGCTTTAATCAAAACCATTTTACATAGGACATATTTACATACATTACTATTATTACCAAATCAAAATTGGTACTCATTGATTGACCTCAGAAGTATGAAAGGCTGAGTTGGCCTTGCCAGGATTCGATCCTGTTGCATGGAGATCGAACACAGATCCCGGCAACGAGCGTTTAACCCGCTGAGCCATCTTGCCATCATGCCAAAGGTCTTTTAGCTCCGTTTTCTTAGCTTTGTTGAGGTTGTGATATTTCTTGCAATGGCAGTTGGATTATCTGCAATGTATTGAATGTCTATGTTAGGCTTCCACAAGAGGTCAATGATAGGATAGTAATCATTGAGGTAATTGGATGCTTCATCTCTTTTAATTTTGTAAGCATTTTTGGGAGATTTTCATTTAACACTGTGCCTAACTGAAGACATGAAACTATTTACTTGTCCTTTGGTACAAACTGGTTTAGGGAATCCAAAGCAACAGTTGGTGACATATTTCCCTTTGTTTTTGTATCAACATCAGCAGTATTTGCCACACTTATGTTTTTGGAAACATAAGATTTGTGTCTGTAGGTCATTTTGTATGTGTTCTGAAGGGATGTCACAGTTAATGTAGTTTTCAATAAATTGTAAAACAGTTTCATTACTGTTGTGGCCAAAATTGGGACCATTTTAATCAACAAAAGGAAGTGTTGTGCTCCTCGGGCTTGATATTCTTTCCTCCAAAAGAAGTGTACGACTTCTCCGAAAGGAGGACAGTTTTTTTTACAGATGAAGTGTAACATAGCAATGAAACTATGGTAAAAGTACCTTGAGACATTGACAGGATCGAGAGAACAGAGTTTCCCTAAACTTTATGTATCTATTGCTTCTTTATTTTGGTTTGGTCATACAGTACTATTATGGGGAAAAAAACATTACTACTGTTTTTCTTTCTTCCATTTTGACATATCTTGTACAGAAATTGTTGTTCAAGAGAAACACTTTTGTTACAAAGACATTGTTGGATGTTATGGAAAACATTGTGTGAACAAGACATTTATAAATCCACTGTAAAAGCCTGAAGGAATTGTTGGATAAAGAGACACTGTTGTGATACAAATAAACTATTGTTTAAAAGAGACACAATTGCCATTCTAGCACTTTTGCCATCCTACTAAAAATCCAGGGGAGGGCAGCTATCCTTTGGATAGAAGGAGCTCTCCTTGGGAAACACTTTTTGGATGTATCTTTATATTTTGAACATTAACACTTTCCACTAAACATTAGTCAGAGACATTTCCTTACACACTTAGTTGTTTGTTTCTAGTGTGAGGGACAGTTTAGAATGTTTTGGATACAAGGACGATTTCTATGTTACTATGTTACAGTGATGTCATCAATGACATTTGTGATATCATCTTTGATTTTCTGGGTGTTAGTATTAGCAATGAACAGAGGTGGTGCAAGTTATGGTTGCTTAGCGTACCATAACTGGCGTATTTCAAGGGTTTTTCAGTTTTACTTGTTATCCATAACATCCCTTTAACAACGGTTTTTCACTGAATTTCATGGGGTTTTGTTAGTACAGAAACGCAAAAAAGACAAAACCAAGGCACAAGCTTTCTATGTCTACACACTGGCAGACTGTGGAACCAAATACCCGTAAACATCAGACTCATCCCCATACTCAGGTAGAAAAGAAACCAAGCACATGAGGGCAAAGAGGGGAATATCTGATTCAGAGCCAAAGATTCAAATGTGCCGTTAGGAAGATCAAATCATTTGCCACTAAACAAAATGCAGCCTAATCAGTAGAACAACTGTGGTCCCAAAAACAAATAATGGAAACTGGGTTTTCTTTCCCTCCCTACCTGCATTCCCTGCCTGTAACCCTCTGAATCCCTTCTCTCCATATTTTTCCAATTGTACCCAAAATATTTTAGCCTTCTAACTGTGCACATATCACCTTATTACCGTATATCATTGTTGGTTAGTGCTCCATTGCTTCACAGATACATTTGTGTTTTTTATAACCCTGGACATTCATACATACATCCACAGACACATGCATGCACACAGGACTTTCTTCTTCAAGGATCTCTTTGTTTGACCATAAGATAGATCCCGAATGAATAGATGCCGCCCAGTATCCCTCCTTACGATGACTCTCTACAGCCCACTTCCCTCCTTTCCACCCAATGTATAGCTCTTTTACTTGTTCTGTGATCCCTACCTATGTACATAGCTCCATAACGTCCCAAACTTATTTTCACGATAAATAAATATCCTAAATAAAAATGATATAAATATATGTTTTTCTAAACAAGACAACTCTGAAACTCTTGCTTGTCCTATTGAACACACCCTATGTTCCAGATCATGTCAGAGCAGTGCTGTGGACAGTTACATCCATGTGTGTAACTCGGCTATCAATGCCTTTATTCTTGTTATATTCGTATGGTGTTGTGGGTTGATCATTTCCATTTCTTTGCCCAGAAGTATCAAACGTGTAGCGCTGTTCAGGCAGCAGAGCAGCGTGACCCCTAAAGACCGAAATATGTAAACATGGTTTTTGGGCTTTCTTTAATGAGATATATCCTTGCAAACAAGGGTCTCGTGTGCACACCCCGTCGTTGATACATTAAACGAAAGTAAAATAAAATGCCTATCTGAACTAATTTCCTGCAGTATCAGTTAAGTCATTTTAATGAGATTGCTGCTCCATTGAATGGTGCTATCAAAGAAATTGGGACATTTCTGAAGCCGTCTTTTTTTAATAATGAAGTGTTGTGAAACTTTTCCCTGATAATTGTTTCAGTGTAAAACTAAATGTAGCACAAAATCTAAAAACATCGAACTGAATTCTTTCGACTGCTCCACCATTGCATAATGTAAGAGGATTCAATTCAGCGCTACAGCCAAGTCAACGCCTAGTCTAGAATACTGAATGAAAACCCTTATTGATATATCTTTATGTCCAGTTCATGCGTTCTGGATGACTACCCCTATATAACACCCCTCTGTTGGAATCCCCCTGACCCCACTGAGCCAAGAAGTAGTTCTGTTTTGCAAGTTAAAAGGTTTATTTGATAATTTAAACAATATATATTATATCACGCTTTATAATAAATTAATAATTGGATATCACACTTAATCTGGTATGATAAAGATTAACAACGGAGAATCTGGCACTAGCACACTTCTTGATAATCACTAAGGAGTTGACATGAAATGGATAAGATAGCAACAATACTTTTATGGTTTCCAATGGATGCAATGTGGAATGAAATGCAGTACAGAAAATAACTTGATAGGATTTCAGCAAAAACAATGTAATCACTTTCTTGTACAATTCACCCCCCCCCCTTTATGCAATGCAAGGAAATGGAAGGAAGGCACACAGTTCTCAGAAATGCAATTAAATGTGATTCAGTTCACCCAGCAACTTAGACTACAGACGTTGAAAACACAGGCAAAATGCTTTTATATGTGCTGGCAATGGAGTGAAAAATATGCTAAATTTGCTTTTAATTCCCTCTAGAAGTTCAGGGTGAGTGGTATCTAGTTAATATTAGTCCAGGCTCACACTAGCAATGATTCAGGGATGATTAGCAGGTTAAACGAATTTCTGGCAAATGGAAGGCAAGCAGCAGCAGATTTTTACACGTGAAGAAATTTGCAAATCGCGGTAAAATGTCAAATCGTGGCTAAATTTGCGAATGCGCCGAGCGCGATTACAGAGGAACTACAAGGATATCGTATTGGGGTCCTAGGAAAGCCTAGGATCTCAGCTTCCAGATGAAAGTTACTGCAAGTCTCTAGCACAAACGGTCACGGAGATATGAGCGATTAAATAAAGGTTGTTTTTCAGATTTGAAATTTTAAAGTTCAAAAAGACAAGTGCAGCTTGCAAATAGAAAATGACAAGTGACAGCTTTACAAATGACAGGTGACAGTCAGGAGACAGTTCTACTTAGGTTAAACTAGATTGAATTATATTATTTTAACTAGGAGATTGGTTCTGCACAGTTTTCTAGGTACTCACACTATATTCTTGAGTGAAATGGGCCTCGCCATGGATCTGGTCAGGTTTTAGACGGGACTCTGGTCTCTGCACTTCACAGTGATCTGGGTCTGCTCTCTCTCTGGATTCTGAAGATTGAGGGATTTAAAGTCTGGATCTTTCTGCACAGCTTTCTCTGGAGATTGATGGAGGTAAAGTATGGATTTTCCCGGCAGAGCTTCCAGCTGCAAATGGATTTGAAAGTCCCTATCTGTCCTGTCTCTCTGCTTTTATGTGTTTTGAAAATGGGTGTGTGTGAGCAGCATCGCTAGCCAGCCCCTCTCCACTTATCATTGGCCAAGCTTTCATTTCTCCCCTGATTGGGGGAGCTAAGTTGTGTCAGAGTGATGTCATTTTACAGCCTGCAGAAAGTCCACTCCTCCTGTCAACTTACACACAAATCTAGATTTGAACCAAATACATATTTGCAGAAGTACATGTTGTTTTAAAATCATATGCACCCCTCACATATCACAGGAGGTATCTCCTGTTCAAACTCTGCTCTTCCTGGGAGCTTGCATTCAGAAATGGCAATATTTTGCACTTTTTAACTGGTTTGCAATTCCGGACATCACCCCAAATTTACACACATGTGCGCAAGGAGTATGGACATTAATTGATGAAGTGTCAGATTTTTCACATGCACACATTTTGAGTAATATCCTCTTTTCCGCTAAAACCCCCCTGAACATGCCACCGGTTCAAAAAACCTCTTAAAATGTGGGCAGAAAAATCACAAGAATTATGGTATCATTTAAATAATTTTCACAAGTCCGTACTATGAGTTATTCATCTTTTTCTAAAACCATATTCTGGCTATAGAGGTGTGTCTTTTCAGGTCACATGGTACAGAAACCAGTCTTTCCAGTTTCTGCCAAGCTCAGAGACCCTGCCACTCCCAGCTTCTGCCAAGAGGATGCTGTTTTACGACATCTGCAATAAAACATTTGCCTGAGTCAGGACAGGGCTTTGTTCAGAGCTCCTGTATTCTGTGGGGCTCCCCTTAATTCAATTATCAGAGAGATGGCATATCCTTAGTGTGGCCAGCAAAAGGCAGATAGGCCTGGGAACACAGCTGTGACTCAAGTTTCACTCCTGATGGGGGTAGTTGCCAGAATCCAGTTCCTTAAGCCAAGTTTCAGATAAAATGTCACTTTTTGTTCCCCAGTTTCTGCATTCAAATAAAACTAAACATTTTTACATATGCAGCTAGAATGCTGATTCTAAGTTTAAAACTATGACATTTAAACAATTTCAACCTATGTGACACTCAAAAGTAGGTCACTCAGTCAATTTGAACATTTAGATTTGTAGTGTCTTTCAGTCCAAATTTACTTAAACTGCTGAAATCCACAGCTCAGCCAGTCTTGTTATACACCTTCAAGTCACTTCAGAATATAACTTTACATTGGATCCACCTCTCAGTAAGTCTTTCTTTGGCTTGCTTTGGGTTCATTTATTCAGTTTTCTACAAAAAAGTAAAATCTGGTGGTTTTAAAACGCCGGCTTTTGGATAGTGGTGAGTACTGGTACTGCACCCCTTTTTGGGATTTAAGAAAATGAATTCTCCACAGTTATGGGTTTGCTTTTGGCAATCAGCATTGCCATTCCCAATGGTTTCAGACTACTGTGTGGGTAGTCCAATGGTGGTTTTAGGCAGTGTCCTTCTGTACCCACAACATCGGCAAAAATGAGTGGCAGCCTATTCTTCATGCATTTCCCTGTGCATTTTCTGGGAAGCTCTGGCCATCATGATGTTTTCCATGTCAGTACTGCACAGTTTTGAGGTAGGGCTCGGATGCATGGGTAAATACATCCCACAAGCCCCCCTTCTTGCGGTGGCCATCTGATCCTTCACTGGTGGGAACCGCAAGATCTGGGATGTAGTTCTCATCTTCTTCCGGTGGATGGCCAGTTCAGCATCTCTTCCTCCATCCGGTACTGGTCGATCGGTTCTCCTCGCCGGTCCTGATGGGAATATTGGGCGGTACCCCGGGCCCCCTTGCGTCATCCTCCCAGTCTCCGGATCATCCTCCTTGGCCCGTCTCCAGGTTTTCTTTCTCCTAGGACGACAAAGGAAGAGCGGCAATACCTATTCATAGACATTTTTCCACCACTGTTGAGATAGTGGGGCAGCATATGCATTTCATCATAACAAAACATTACATTCTTATTTTGAAAAAAAAACAGTATAACTAAGAGACAGTTTCATGCAAATCACAATATTTTAGAGACTAGATGTGGTATGTTTTATGGTTGGAACTGAATTAATCTGAGACAGTACCCGCTAGGATTCCAGAGGATTCCTCCAGTTGTTGCAGAGTGTGCCTGGGATGGCAACATTTCAACTGGTTTATGTGGACCCACCTGTCTTCCCCCGCTGCCAAAGGACCTTTGGGGATGTGGATTTTGTAGGCCACAGGAGAGATCTTGTCGATGATCTCAAAGGGTCCCTTCCATGTAGGCAAAAATTTCCGCTGTTTTGCCTGGTTTCTTTGGAAGTTGTATAGATAGACCCGGTCCCCCACCTGATATTCCTTCCTGGAAGTCTTCAGGTCATAGTGGGTCTTCATGCTATCAGCTGATCTTTCTAGATTCCGCTGAGCGTAAGCAAAAGCCTGTTGAAGGTGTTTCCTTAAATTCTCCACATACTCATGAGTAGTGGAGGCATTTATCAGTGTCTGCTCTTGGGTCCTGTAGAGCAAATGCTGAGGAAGCACCATTTTGCGCCCAGTCATCAACTCAAATGGTGACATTTTGGTTGCAGATGAAGGGGTAGATCTGATGGCCATTAGGACCAGAGGTAATCGGATATCCCAACTTGGCCCAGAATCTGCCACACACTTTTTTAAGATGCTCACAATTGTCCGGTTGTAGCGTTCCACTGCTCCAGAAGAAGCTGGCCTGTAAGCAATATGCAGCTTCCTTTTGACCCCCAGTATCTCCCACATCTTTGTCATTACTTCACTGGTGAAGTGGCTACCCCTGTCTGACTCAATCCTTTGAGGTAGACCAAAACGGGAAAAGATATGGTTAATCATCAGGGCAGCTGCGGTTTCTGCCTTGCAATTTGGGGCTGGGAGACATTCCACCCACTTGGTAAACAAGCATGTCACAGTCAACATGTACTTATTCCCCCTAGCAGAGCGAATCACAGGGCCTACAAAGTCGATTTGTAAATCTGACCATGGCAGGGTCATCCCCCTCTTTTGGAGAGGCGCACGGTGCGTGAGGGATGATGGCTGAAATTGTGCACACACAAGACACCCCTTCAAGTATTGGTCGAGGTCCTGCCCCATGTGTGGCCAGTATGCAACCTCTCTTAAGATTTCCAATGTTGTGTGAAACACCCTATGACCGGCGGTGGCCGCATCATGGGCGTGACTTAACATCAGGCTTCGGAATGAGGTAGGAACCACCCACTGGTCATGTCCAGCTTTGGATTTCCTTACCAACAAACCGTCTTGGATTCGGAACATTTTTGGACATTTCATCAACACTCTTAGGTCCTCCTTCCCAATGTAATCGGTATCCGTCAGGGGAAAGTTCTCAGGGTCCTCAAGGTGCTGGTAAAACTTACCAATAACTGGATCCCCCTTCTGAGCTGTAATCAAATCAGCATCAGGAGTCTCCTTGCTCCATTGTGCAATTGAAAGGTCGTTGTGAGCATTTGTCTGGGACCTAGTGATAGCAGTGACCTGGATTTCCCTCAACAGGGACTCAATCTCAATTAGATCCCCTTGGATGGCCCCGGTTTTGGCCAGCTGATCAGCTAAGTCATTTCCAGTTTTGTCTGGTCCCTCTACTTTGGAATGACCCTTGATCTTTTTCCAATAGATGGTCATCTCATTCGAGGTGACCAGATCATCAATGTTTTGGATCAACTTCCCATGTTTCAAGGGTTTGTTGTTAGCACATAACATGCCTCTGGTTTTCCAATTAACCAGGTGCTCCACGAACCTGTTCCGTACATAATCTGAATCTGTGATTATGACCAGTTCGTGGAGTTGATGCTGGACAGCAGTGAGGATGGCCTGATGCACAGCCATCAATTCTGCCACCTGAATACTTCGGGGACCAATTTTGTATCCAGCGGAGGGTTCTGGGGACTCATTCACCCATGCATTCCCTACGCCGGCCACCAGTTCTTTCTCCCCGTTGTTGTCAACATGGTAAGAGCATCCATCCACATAGACAGAGGGCATTCCCTCACACTTGTCCTCTTCAAAAACTTTGTGTGGGGAATTAAGGTATGCCTCCGTGTTGTCCTTGATTTTTAGACTTTCGTCCTCGAGACAGTTTTCTCTGGCACAATCATGCAAGTCAGCCAGAACTTGCGCAAGGGGACTCTTCTTGTTTTGGCCATATCTGACCTCCACAGGAAAGCCTTGCATTGACAGAATCCAGGAAGTAATTCGGGAATTACTCACATTTCCGGCCCGGATTCTGTCACTTTGGAGATATTGCAGAGGCTGGTGTGGAGTCTCCACTATGATGTGTTCCCCCTGGATAAACGGGCGGTAATTCTTCAATGCCCACACCGTTGCCAGGAGTGCCTTCTCACAATCGTTGAATTTTTCCTCCACAGAGGATAAAGTTTTGCTCGCATAGGAAATTACTTTATTGACCTTGTCATGCTTTTGGTATAATTCTGCCGTCAAGCACGTATTAGAGAACCCCGTCTCCAGGAAGAACTCCTTGTTTCTGACAGGGTAAGCTAGGCAAGGCGCTTGTGAGAGGCTTCTTTTGAGTTGTCTTACTGCCTCGGCTTGTTCTGGACCCCATTCCCACTTGACCCCCCCCTTCAGGAGATGAATCAGGGGTCTGGTGATCTCTGCGTAGCCCTCAATGAACTTTCTGCTGTAATTAGTCAGTCCAAGGAGGCTCCTAAGTTCCCGCAGAGTTGTGGGGTCTTTCAGTTTCTGAAGTGCTTCCACTTTCTTTTCCTGGGGACAGAGACCCTGAGGAGTAATCTCATGCCCCAAGAAATTAACACGGGTTCTACACCACTGTGCTTTCTGAAAGGAAAGTTTTGCTCCGGCGGCCCTCAACTGCGTCAGAACATAACGGATCTCCGCTATGTGTTCCTCCACAGATGAACTTTTGATGAGGACATCATCTACATAAGCCAGGTTACCCCTCGCACCCAGGTCGGGCATGGCCTTATGTAGGAAAATGTTGAATTCATTGCCGGAGTTGAGGTATCCGAAGGGAGTCCGGGTCCATGTGTACTGCTGGCCCCCAAAGGTAAAAGCCAGTTTTTTATTGGTCCTCCCTGCTGACAGGCACGGTCCAGTATCCATTGGTCAGGTCTATTGCAGTGAATACCTGTGACCCCTGGATCTGGGCCAGCCCTTGGTCAATGTAGGGCAGAGGCCATCGCGAAGTATGGACCCGTTTGTTGAGCTCCCTGAGGTCAGCGCAGAGTCTCCACTGGCCGTTTGGCTTCAATATTCCCAGCACCGGGTTATTGAAGTTGCTGTGGACTGGACGGATTATTCCCCTGGACTCAAGGTTCTTAATTATTTCAGTAAGGGACTCCATTGATGCGAGAGGCAAGCGATATTGCTTCACAAACACAGGAGTCATGCCAGGGTCCGTGGGGATTGTGGTTGTGTGGATGTCGGTGCGACCACAGTCATATGAGTCTACCGCAAAGAGATCTTGGAAATCCAAGAAAACTTGTTTCAACTTTTGCTTTTGTTCCAGAGTCACACAGGCATCAGCTAGGTTGACTCTCTCTTCCACCATCTGCCTGAAGCCTGGAAAGACTTCTGGTTTGGCTATTTCAGCGGCCTCCTCCAGCTGGGTGGAGAAGTCCCTGGTCAGAGTGCTGATTTGGACTGGAGGCTTCAGGTGGGAAAGGCAGCCCTCATGGACCTGGAAAATCACCTCATCCCTCCTGAAGTCACAAGTCACATCTTCCTTACCATAGGGGCAGGAAGTGTACACCAGGAAGTTCCCCCCATGCCGGGTAAAAATCCTGTCTGGTGTTGTTTTGTCCTCACTGTCACTGTCAAAACAGTCCTTGGGGATTGGTCCTAACAGTTCATTTACTAGGTCGATGGAAAAATGTCGGTCATCAACCGCCATTCCAATAATGGTGCCTGCGGCTAGAGTAATACTCTTTAAGTCGCTGTTATCCACCTCCATTAGAATGGTGTCATGTTCTATGTTGACTAATGGAGTTGGGTTTACCCCCAACCCTTGCTGTTGGAGAGAAGCGTTTAGATGTATGTAAGCATCAGGGTTTTTCAACTCTTGTCCCCTTTTAACTTTCACTTCCAGGGAGAATTGTCGGGTCCTTTCTGGGATGGTGACTTCCTCTTTAACCTGAATTTCAACTGCATAAGGTAGCAATTGAGCTGACCTAAATGCTTTTTCTGGATCATCAAAGCCCATGGGATTATCCGCTAATCGGGACCAAGCTTTGAAGTTTATTAGGTCCAAACTAATGGCAAAGCGATTGAGAATGTCACTGCCTAAGTAAAAGGCGGCAGGGACGTCTCGCACGACCCAACAATTGTGGACTATGCTCTTGTTGCCAATGGAGATTTTGAGCATACACCTGCTTGGCAGGAGATGTTTGGAATTAGGTGCTTCCAGGTCCATTTCCCATTTGTCTACCAGTTTGAATGTGGGAATGGCTGGATCTTTTGGGAGTTGGCGGAACATGGCTTCGCTGATGAAGCTCTTACCGTTATTCACACACACTCGAGCGAGAACAGAGTCCTTCCCATCATTTAACTGAACAGGGATGAACAACTGCTCCCCAATTTGCTGAATATCAGCCAGGCTCTGAGCTGATTTCACATCTTTCTGGACTATAGGAGTGGGAGTTTCTGATTGTTGATTAGTATAGAATCTCAGAGTGTTTCCTTCCAGCGTGGAGTACCACTTTAGACTGGAAGGAAGGTTGATTTTCAGAAATAGAGAGGACCCTCCACCACCAGTCTCTTGTCCTACTGCTATTACTGTCACGTCTGGAATTTGGCTATTCTGGAAGTGAAATTCTACTTGGTCAGGTTTTTGTTCAACCATGTGGCAGGTGCCGTTTAAACTAACATGGTTGACACTCTGTTTTAATTTTATGGGTCGGCTAGTCTGGGTCCAGAGGACCTTGTTTACACAATCTATTAGGGGTGACAACCTTCTCAGCAGGTCATTCCCTAGTAAACAAGGGGTGCCCTCTGGGGTCACAACTATGACCGGGTGTTTCAACTTATGTCGCCCAATTTTTATGTCCAAATCTGCCGTCCCCTCGACGGGAATTTCCTTCCCGTCAAAGTTCTGCAGTTGTCCAGGAAGAGAGGTGAGAGGAATTTGGTAATTCCCTCCCCTTCCTGCATTCAGTTCGTCAAAGGCCCTTCTGGACAGAAGGGTAGCTTGAGATCCAGTGTCCACCAGTGCCAAAATTGTACCCTGCCCCTGTACTTGTACTGGGGCATAATATCTTCCCTCCTTCTCCTCAAGGGGGCACAGATAATGCACATTTTTGGACAACTGGTGGGCTAGCTTTCTGGTTTTGGACATCGCTAGCGAAGAGATTTGGGCGGAATTCTGTGGAGAGCCTTGGGAATCTGAAAGAAAAATTTGGCAACTGGAGATCAGAGCCATTGTGGGTTCCCCTGGCTCCGGTTCCGGGCCGCCCCCCCCCTTTTTGGAGGCAGTCGCCAGGATGGGTTTGAACCAGGGGATTTTCTTGCTGTTGGTTCTGGGATGAGATGGTGGGTTACACCCCCCTTCCCTTTGTGCCTCCTCCCTGGGAACCGGTGAGTTAACGGGGTGCTGCCCCCGTCATTGTTCTGGGGCACTAGGTCCAGAGTTGGGTGCGTGCTGCACCGGCATGCCGATCTGAGGGTTCTGCTGAGCCCTCAGTATGTGACCCAGATCCCGCGCCATGTTTTGAACCTGGCGCTCTAACTGGGAAACCCGCTCAGGCTGATACGGGGCCCTGTTTTCTCCCCTGGGCTGATCCCGGGAAGGGTAGCTGTCCCTCCTCTGGTAATACCCCGGGTTGGGAAGATTTGGGTACCCCTCCACCCTTGGCCTCCCCTCTCCCGGATTAGGTTGTCTGGGCTCAGGGAATTGGGGAAAGAAGGATGGATGATTTTGGGGTTGGAAATTGGGTGGATACCTGGGGAAAAAGTTCTGCCCAGGATTTGGAGAATTTCTGCCCTCCTGTGGGAAGTTGGGAGGGAAGTTCCCTGGGTTAGGTTCTTGGCTGGATCTCCCCCCTTGGGCTGGAGGAGTCCACACATAACCCAGGATGGGTCTGTTTCCCTTGTAACAGGGGCTTACATAATCAGGAGAGCGAGGGACCCCATTTGTGGGGCTGCCTCCCTGGCTCCCTGTCTGTGACTGGCCCGAGGACCTTCGGGGCCTAGCATTATTAGGTGCAGGTAGGTTTTTAGGCCCCCCATCTCCAAATCCAAAACGGGGGTGACCTTTACCTCTGCCACCTTGGCAGCAGCAGGGGTGCTGTTGGCTTTGGGGTTTTTCTGGGCATTACTTTTGCTATCTACCAGTTTCTGCACCTCATAGATCCGGGTAGCCTGTTCAATGATCCAGTCTAAAGATCTTTTCTCGTGAAAATCCCTCACGAGCTGGGTCATTATGTATTTGGGCAAGGCATGAAAAAATGTATTGATGAATTCTCTACTGTCTGTGCGCACCCTTCTGGTGGTCTGCGCAAAAGCACGTTTCAGTTCTTGCACACATTCTTGTGGGGCCTGATCCTCCCCACATTGCAAATTGTAGGCTGCCTTGCGAGCCTCTTGAGGATTTCTATGAATGGAAAAATGTTTCAAGATGGCCGCCTTATAGGTGGACCATCTTAAATGATTTTGGTCCTCCAGCCCCGCAAAGAAACTAGAGTATTCCGGGGAGAAGGTCCACTTTACATATTGAATACAGCTTTGGCTGTCCTTCAAATGGAAAGTCTCCATCATTTGCTCAAACAACTCTAAGTGCTCCCAAACAGAATACTTAGCGTTCTTATGGTAAGGCGTGATGACGCTCCTGATCGCCTTAATCTGCTTTAAGGGGTCCTTAAGCAAGGCCCTTTTTGCCTTATTGGCCTTTTTGGTTCGGGTAACCCTTGTCCATTCATCCTCTGACTCAGAGGCACTGCTCCCAGAGCTTCCTGTCTGTTCTTCCAGGTTTTCCCGGATTCTGCGAGCCTGGGAATGGCTGGCAGAATGTGGGGACCTGGTCTCCTGTTTCCTGTGGTGCTCAGAGGAGTCCTCAGATCCTTCCTTGCTGCCAGGATTTGCTGGGTACCCCCCCCACTGACCTAACTGGGCAGAGGTTTTCAGGATGCCCTTAAGGGGCCTACTCTCCTGGGGTTCCCCACTGAACTGTACTGTACTTGGGTGCACATACCCGGATGCCCACCCCTCCATTCCTGAGTGGTACTGGCCTATGAACCCCATACTTTTAGCTGGATAGTAATCTGCCATCCCTGTGGCCCTGTGCTCATGTGCGCCAGGGGACATGGGGGTGGTAGAGTCCAGGGACTGGGAGAGATGAAGGCCCCTGGTGTTAGAGCTCCTGAGGTTATGGTCAGGAGTCTCTCTTTCCCAGCGGACCTCATCTCTATCCGCCCCTGCCCCCTGTTGCAATGCAAGAGCCTGCATTTGTGCTTTCAGTTCCTCAGTCAAGGCCTTACTAGACTCTATCAGTCTCTCCTGCATCGCTACCTGTTGTTGGAGCCTATCATTGTGTTGACAGAGGGCCTCAATTTCCCTCTGTGCTTCCTGGTTGGTCCTGGAGAACTGGGCCAGTCTTTGCTGCAGGAGGTTTACCTCCTGAGTCCCATCCCTACTGGCCTGCTCCTTTCTTGCTAGAGCATCCTCCACCCTTCTGGTGTGCTCTACCAAGTTCTGGTTTTCTTTTTGGAGGTCACCCCGCCCCTGGAGGGCCAGGTGATTTTCTTCAATTTCCTTTTTTAAGTGGCAGACTTCCTGGCCTAAAGTGTCTCTTTCCTGACTGAGAGCCTGCATCTGTGCTGCCAGGTCGTCCCTCTGCCTTTGAAGGGCACCAGCTTTCCGGCGCTCTTCATCAAACTCTGCCTGGGTATCCAGGTCTTTCAGAATCAGTTTATTGCTTTCTGCCTTTTCCCTATCTAGGTGGCCTTGCAGGGTGACTACCTGCTCAGCACATACCCTGTTGAAGTCCAGTTGTTGCTCCAGCTTTTTCTGGCTTTGCAGTAGGGAGTCCAAACCTTCTTGGTGTCCCTTATGCAAGGCCCGAAATCTGGTATCCTGTTCTGACTTTTCCTTTTGCAGCACATCCATATCCTCCTTTATTTTAGTGATGTACTGTCTGGTCTCATTTTCTGACTCCTGGCTTCTGTGCAGCCTTTGCTCAGAAGAGCCCAGATCAGATTGGGCCTTCTCTAACGCCATCTGTTGCCTTTTTGCCAGATCATGGCCTTCAGCACATTTATTCTGTATGGCTCCCATATATAAATATAAATATGCCGCTATCCTAACAATCTTGTCGTGTTCATCTTTGGCCTTAGGAGCCATATATAGTTCACTCAGGGCCACATGTAATGGACCCTGATCTCTCCATAAGTCTGACCCTGTTTCAGTGGCCTGTCGCGTGATGGCCTGCAACCAGGCCTCCTGGCCCTGCTCAGCCCATTCACCTCTCACAAATAGTTTATGTAAGAAGTGCTCTCTGGCTATTTTCATATCTACCAAGGTCGTCATTCTAGAGATTGGTCTCTGTCCTGACTTACAGAAGTTAGTATTTTATTTTTGCAGAACAGAACTTTTCTTGGAGTGTCCCTTTTGAGGAATGCTTCACAGCGTAATGCAGCGTGATGATCCGACTGGATGTATGTATCCCGTCAGTTAGCACACTGTATTAAGCTTCACAAGTGGTATTCTAACCCAGAATCCCGGCTACGAGCCCCCAATTTGTAAGAGGATTCAATTCAGCGCTACAGCCAAGTCAACGCCTAGTCTAGAATACTGAATGAAAACCCTTATTGATATATCTTTATGTCCAGTTCATGCGTTCTGGATGACTACCCCTATATAACACCCCTCTGTTGGAATCCCCCTGACCCCAGTGAGCCAAGAAGTAGTTCTGTTTTGCAAGTTAAAAGGTTTATTTGATAATTTAAACAATATATATTATATCACGCTTTATAATAAATTAATAATTGGATATCACACTTAATCTGGTATGATAAAGATTAACAACGGAGAATCTGGCACTAGCACACTTCTTGATAATCACTAAGGAGTTGACATGAAATGGATAAGATAGCAACAATACTTTTATGGTTTCCAATGGATGCAATGTGGAATGAAATGCAGTACAGAAAATAACTTGATAGGATTTCAGCAAAAACAATGTAATCACTTTCTTGTACAATTCACCCCCCCCCCCTTTATGCAATGCAAGGAAATGGAAGGAAGGCACACAGTTCTCAGAAATGCAATTAAATGTGATTCAGTTCACCCAGCAACTTAGACTACAGATGTTGAAAACACAGGCAAAATGCTTTTATATGTGCTGGCAATGGAGTGAAAAATATGCTAAATTTGCTTTTAATTCCCTCTAGAAGTTCAGGGTGAGTGGTATCTAGTTAATATTAGTCCAGGCTCACACTAGCAATGATTCAGGGATGATTAGCAGGTTAAACGAATTTCTGGCAAATGGAAGGCAAGCAGCAGCAGATTTTTACACGTGAAGAAATTTGCAAATCGCGGTAAAATGTCAAATCGCGGCTAAATTTGTGAATGCACCGAGCGCGATTACAGAGGAACTTCAAGGACTATCACTATCGTTTTGGGGTCCTAGGAAAGCCTAGGATCTCAGCTTCCAGATGAAAGTTACTGCAAGTCTCTAGCACAAACGGTCACGGAGATATGAGCGATTAAATAAAGGTCGTTTTTCAGATTTGAAATTTTAAAGTTCAAAAAGACAAGTGCAGCTTGCAAATAGAAAATGACAAGTGACAGCTTTACAAATGACAGGTGACAGTCAGGAGACAGTTCTACTTAGGTTAAACTAGATTGAATTATATTATTTTAACTAGGAGATTGGTTCTGCACAGTTTTCTAGGTACTCACACTATATTCTTGAGTGAAATGGGCCTCGCCATGGATCTGGTCAGGTTTTAGACGGGACTCTGGTCTCTGCTCTTCACAGTGATCTGGGTCTGCTCTCTCTCTGGATTCTGAAGATTGAGGGATTTAAAGTCTGGATCTTTCTGCACAGCTTTCTCTGGAGATTGATGGAGGTAAAGTATGGATTTTCCCGGCAGAGCTTCCAGCTGCAAATGGATTTGAAAGTCCCTATCTGTCCTGTCTCTCTGCTTTTATGTGTTTTGAAAATGGGTGTGTGTGAGCAGCATCGCTAGCCAGCCCCTCTCCACTTATCATTGGCCAAGCTTTCATTTCTCCTCTGATTGGGGGAGCTAAGTTGTGTCAGAGTGATGTCATTTTACAGCCTGCAGAAAGTCCACTCCTCCTGTCAACCTACACACAAATCTAGATTTGAACCAAATACATATTTGCAGAAGTACATGTTGTTTTAAAATCATATGCACCCCTCACATATCACAGGAGGTATCTCCTGTTCAAACTCTGCTCTTCCTGGGAGCTTGCATTCAGAAATGGCAATATTTTGCACTTTTTAACTGGTTTGCAATTCCGGACATCACCCCAAATTTACACACATGTGCGCAAGGAGTATGGACATTAATTGATGAAGTGTCAGATTTTTCACATGCACACATTTTGAGTAATATCCTCTTTTCCGCTAAAACCCCCCTGAACATGCCACCGGTTCGAAAAACCTCTTAAAATGTGGGCAGAAAAATCACAAGAATTATGGTATCATTTAAATAATTTTCACAAGTCCGTACTATGAGTTATTCATCTTTTTCTAAAACCATATTCTGGCTATAGAGGTGTGTCTTTTCAGGTCACATGGTACAGAAACCAGTCTTTCCAGTTTCTGCCAAGCTCAGAGACCCTGCCACTCCCAGCTTCTGCCAAGAGGAAGCTGTTTTACGACATCTGCAATAAAACATTTGCCTGAGTCAGGACAGGGCTTTGTTCAGAGCTCCTGTATTCTGTGGGGCTCCCCTTAACTCAATTATCAGAGAGATGGCATATCCTTAGTGTGGCCAGCAAAAGGCAGATAGGCCTGGGAACACAGCTGTGACTCAAGTTTCACTCCTGATGGGGGGTAGTTGCCAGAATCCAGTTCCTTAAGCCAAGTTTCAGATAAAATGTCACTTTTTGTTCCCCAGTTTCTGCATTCAAATAAAACTAAACATTTTTACATATGCAGCTAGAATGCTGATTCTAAGTTTAAAACTATGACATTTAAACAATTTCAACCTATGTGACACTCAAAAGTAGGTCACTCAGTCAATTTGAACATTTAGATTTGTAGTGTCTTTCAGTCCAAATTTACTTAAACTGCTGAAATCCACAGCTCAGCCAGTCTTGTTATACACCTTCAAGTCACTTCAGAATATAACTTTACATTGGATCCACCTCTCAGTAAGTCTTTCTTTGGCTTGCTTTGGGTTCATTTATTCAGTTTTCTACAAAAAAGTAAAATCTGGTGGTTTTAAAACGCCGGCTTTTGGATAGTGGTGAGTACTGGTACTGCACCCCTTTTTGGGATTTAAGAAAATGAATTCTCCACAGTTATGGGTTTGCTTTTGGCAATCAGCATTGCCATTCCAAATGGTTTCAGACTACTGTGTGGGTAGTCCAATGGTGGTTTTAGGCAGTGTCCTTCTGTGCCCACAACATCGGCAAAAATGAGTGGCAGCCTATTCTTCATGCATTTCCCTGTGCATTTTCTGGGAAGCTCTGGCCATCATGATGTTTTCCATGTCAGTACTGCACAGTTTTGAGGTAGGGCTCGGATGCATGGGTAAATACATCCCACAATAATCAATTATGCAACGCGAAAAAAAATATGTTTGTTTCATAGCAGGAGTTGCCTATTAAGGCATGACTCACTTCATCTCTTCTGTGTGATCTCATCTCCCACAGAACTACCAATTCCAGTGACATCGAAGCAACACCTGCAAGGCGTAAAATGCTGAAACATGTTGCGCGGTTCTGTCATGCATATTTTTGATATGGGGCCACATTACAGAAACTTTGCACCGGTGCAAGGGCAAAGTTGCACGGTATTAGCAATAGGGCAAAGTCTGCCCTATTTTTATAAACACTAGGACATATTAGAAAACGATTGCATTATGACAAATTCACCTTGGCACTGTATAAGCACCTGGGAAAAAATTGCCTTACTGCAAGAAAGATACATTTTGGATGCGTGTTTCTACCAGGGCAAAGTTTGCCCTAGTGCTAATACCATTCCGTATTAGCACTAGGGCAAACTTTGCCCTGTTACAATAATGCCGTGAAAATCAATCTTTTTTGCCCAGGAGAAATTTCTGCCCTATGCCTACACCATGCCAAATTGCACTTATCATGGTGCTATCGTTTTCTAATATGTCGCAGTGTTTTAAAAAATAGAGCAAACTCAAAAGTTGGGAACACATTGCGATGAAATCTTCAGCCTCTCTAACTCTGCAATATCCATGCAGCTATACCACCTCAAGATCTTGTTCTTCTTCACAAAGTCAGAGTCAGTGTCTGTACCGTCTATTGCTTTTTCAATAACCAGACAACGCTTGTGGAATCTTTCTAAAAAGGGCATGGTATTAGCTTTGTTCCTCAAACACTGAAACACTCATACAGACTATAGCCTAGGAGGGTTTTTCTTTCCGGCAAGCTGTGCCTCCCTATGGAAACTGAAAGCAGACTGCAGGGACTCCTCGCTTCTTGCTCCACTGTAAATACTCTCTGTTCACTCTATGAAGTAGGGGGGGTGCGGGGTTTCTTTCCAGAAAGCTTTATCTCACTATGGAAACAGAAAGCAGACTGCAGGGACTCCTTGCTCATTGATTCACTGTAAACACTCGCAGTTCACCCAACATTTATAGATTATCCTCAATACTGCAGCCAGCATCGTCAATAACATGCCCAAGATGTAGATTTTACATCTTTTTATTGGAAGTCTGCACTGGCTTCCTGAAGCAGCCAGCGTCAAATTTAAGGCTTATGACCCTTATCTATAAAGCCCTTTGTGACCAAGCTCCAGTGTGCCTAAAGGTAAACATCAACTGACACTCACCTGAAAGGTCTTTGCGATCGTCATATAAGCCAATGCGCATCGCTAAAGACATAAGAGGGCCTCTGGCCGCTCCTTGCAAGACTTAGCCAAATCCATCTGGAACTCCTTTCCATTGATGTTTTGCAATACAATCTCCTTGTCATTCAGAAGAAAACAAGAAACGTTCTTCTTCAACAATGGAGTCAACCCTCTCTTTTCTGCTTGAGTGCTCCTGGCGGTCTGATTATCCTTTAGTATGACGCTCATTGGCTTCTTCTTTTCTATTAATTACACTATTTTCCTTGGGAATGAGGATGTTGGATTCATGGTGCTTATATAACTGCTCGGTCATTAGTGCATGCAAATCGAATGAAAGAGCACTTATGTGCTCTCGTTGGTGGCTCTGTGCATGCCATTGGCATTCTTTGTGTGTTTCTCGTTTTCTGGACATTTTTACATATATTTGATGTATAGAGCAGGGTGGGAAAGAGGATTGATGGACTGGGGTCCACCATGAACAGTTGCCACTTACACATTGTTTGAAGAGGGGGTCTTTATCTCTTTGCTGAGCAGCACACCTGGAACATACTTTTGTTTTGTTTTCTCCTTGATGTAGTACATTGCTTCTAGCCAGGCAGTTGGTTTGGATCCAACTGCCAAACCCTTTACTCAAACTTCTTGAACTCTATCTAGATGGTACCACAGATGCAACTGTCTTACACAGGGACTCGACAACTGAACTCTGTTGAAGCAGCTTACACCCACCTCCATCTTTTGATGGACAAAAAGAACTGTCCCATACCTAAAAGGTATTTGTATTTGTATTTGTTAATTTGTATTGCGCACCCTGCCCACGGGCATCAGGGCGTATGTTTGGAAAAAGTAGTTGTAGAAAAGTGTTACATAGATAGGTACATATTACATTGTATAGACATATTTACATCAAGGATAAGAACATGAATCAGAAATATTACAAAGAATGGCAGAATGGTCAAATATACAGTATATGCAGTGAGTAGCCTGATTGCGGGTGACCGCTGCATACATTACAAAGTGAAGGCCAGTGCATCCTGCTCGTTCAGCCAGCGTTTAGTTCTGTTTTTGAAGGATTGGATGGCTGGCACATTCCTTAGATCATTGGGTAGGGAGCTCCAAAGCTTAGTAGCCAGGACTGGGAAACCCGAGCCTCTAGCTGTCTGAAGCTTGAAAATAGGAATGGTTAGTGTGTGCGCCTGTGCAGATCTTAGGGGTCTGGATGCTGTATGTTGCATGAAGCGCATGGACAGGTAAGCAGACGCAGCATTATTTTTTGCCTTGTGGGTTACAACAAGTGCTTTGAGGGAGATGCGAAGTGTGATGGGTAGCCAGTGTAGGTTGCACCTGGTAGCGGAGATGTGGGAGCACCTGGGGATATTGAGAGCGGCCCTAATGGCATTGTTCTGGGTGACCTGGAGTTTATAAAGGTTTCTTTGACTAGTCCCTAAGTAAAGGGTGTTGCAATAGTCAATTTTGACATGATGAGGGTTCTGGCTAGGGTCAGGCAGTTGTCCATTGTCAGGAAGGGGTGACAAGCTGTAATGAGTTTACATGTGTACGATGATGCTGAGACTACTAAGTTGGTTTGTCTGTTGAGAGAGAGAGTGGAGTCTAAGTAAATTCCAAGTCTTTTCATGACGTTGGTGACTTTAATAACATTTCCATCAATGATGAAGGCGTTATATTTGGGGTCAAGTTTCGTGAGTTTGGACTGAGAGCCTAGGATGAGTAACTCAGTTTTCTCATCATTAAGGCAAAGCCCATGTTGTGCCATCCAAGCCTGGATGACCGAGTATACTGAGTTGAGTGCATTGACATTGGTTACATAGTCGCCAGTGATAGGGAGTATCTGGGTGTCATCCGCATAGTTCGTGTAGGAGACACCCAGATAGTCAAGAATATCAAAGAGTGGGTTAGTAAACACGTTGTACAATGTGGGCGATACACAAGAGCCTTGTGGGACTCCGCAGGGTACATGTGCCCTCATGGATCTATTTGCCATGAAGGAGCTGATCCAGGAGGTTACTGCATCAGTGAAGTGAGCGGCTATCTTAAGGTGATGGCAGAGGATTTGGTGATCGACCAAATCGAAAGCGGCAGAGAGATTGAGGAGGAGCAAGAGAGCTTGTTTGTCCTTGTCTTTCAGGTCCTCAATTTGGGTTTTCAAGTCGATCAGGGCTGTCTCCATGCCGTGTCTAGGACGGAAGCCCGATTGTCTAAGCCCCAATAGGTTGTTAGTATTAGTTAATCCTGGATTTGGAGATAGGCTGCACGATCCAGAATTTTGAGTAGATAGGGCACCGTGGTGATGGGCCTGTAGTTGGAGGGATTGCTAGGGCCGAGGTTAGGTTTTTTAATTAGGGGGATGACCCACACATTCTTGAGGTTGTCGGGTACTGTGCCCGATTTGAATGATAAATTGATAAAGGAGGTAATGAATGTGGCGAGGTCATGAGCCGCTTCCTTTACGACCGGCACAGGGCAGGCGTTGCCTTGGCAGTTTGGAAGGCTTAAGCTTCAAGATGATGTTTTCAACTTTCTTGATGGTAAGGGGTGAGAAGCTGAAGGGTTTGAATAAGTGCTTCAGAACAGGGGTATTGTAAGACTCGGGGTTGCCCGCTGAGTCCGAGAGGTGGCTTTTTTTAGTATTAATCTTGGCTTGGAGCAGGGCAATTTTGCTTAGTAGTGCTTTTCGTATATTGGAGCACCATTCAGGGTCAGGGATGCATGTATCCAAAGGACCAACAGGGGACTCGAGTTCCTTAAGGATCTTAAAGAGTTCCTTGGTGTTGGATTGAGCTTGTGTGATCCTAAAATTGCACACTTCTTTTTTGGCCGCTAGGATATCTTCTTTGTAGGTAAGGGAGGAGGTAAGGTTATTTCTATTGACTAGTGTAGGTGAGCTTTTCCAGTGTGACTCAGCTTACGCAGTTCGCGTAAGTGAGGGGTGAACCATGAATTAAGATGGTTGCAAGGTTTCTGTTTGCGCAGTTTGAGTGGGGCAATAGTGTTCAGAGCTTTTAACATGGCACGGTTGTAGGTATCAACTAGGGCAGTAGGGTCCGAGCAAGTGGAGGAGGCCGAGTTCAGTAACGGAGGATAAGGGGGAGTAGTTTCTCAACCGTAATATCCTTCTTGTTATATGTATAAGTGGGCCGGGCAAGGTTGGGTTTCTAAGTGGGTGGGCTAGAATTAATAGAAAATATTTTATGGTGATCAGACCATGCACATGGTGTCATAGAGGTTACCTTTAGTGCACAGTTCATGTCTGAGACCCAGTCAAGGGTGCGACCCTTGGTATGGGTGGGTTCATTAACATGTTGGGTGAGGTTGAAGTCAGCCAGAACACTGGCTACGTCATTGACTTTGGCATCATTTCGAGTCCTGGTATCCCAAGTTGAGGTTGCCAAGTATGATGATTTGAGATTTAGGCTTTGTGCTAGAGGCTAGGATTGATGAGATATCCTATTCAAATGTGGAGGTAGGGCTGGGTGGCCTGCATATGAGATGCACTGAGGCGGTGTGATTGGGTGAAATCGATAGTTTAATAGAGAGTAGTTCAGCTGATGGCAGCTGTAAGGTGTTGGCAGCTCTAAGATTAAGCAAACTCTTGAATATAAATGCTAATCCACCCCCCATAGTTTTCTTAGTATCCATGTCGCATCTGATGATGGAGTAGTTATCGGGGATGGCTAGGGTCAGGGCAGGGCCTGAGGCAGCATGCAACCAGGTTTCCGTGATAGCAAGAAAGTCAAGATTTTCTGTCACAATGAAATCTGCAATATCTAAGGCGTAAGCAGGGACAGAGCGTGTGTCAATAAGTGCACCTTTGAGTTTGGTCACAATGTTGGAATGGGAGTTGCAACAATTATCAGAGCCAGAGGGGCAGTTGTGTTTTTTGTTTTTTCCATACTAATGATGTTCATGTGATAGGACCAGTGGTGACATCTGGATGCTAATCTTTGGTTTCTAACTGATGTGTCACAAGGTTGACTCGGGAGGTTGGGTGATATCAACCTAGACAGGAGAGACAGTGTGGGTTTATGGGTAGCGGCATTCCCTATGCCTGTAACTCACAAAAGTGTGGTGACAGGCAGTTGTGGTGATGCTATTGTACAGGCGAGAGCCAAGCCTGCCGTTCCTGATGCTAGTGGGGCAGGGTTGGTTGGGTGTAGGTTTGGTGGTGAAATGTTGTAACCAGAGGGCTGTTGCATTTAGGTATGGATTGAGCGAAGTTGTGTTGAATGAGGGAGGTGCGCACGGTAGGTTTGTATCCATTGTAGGAGACAAGGTAGTGTGCATTGTAGGGGAGGTTGGTGTGTGGTGTTGGGCAGTAGTGTGTTTGAGCTATAGGCCAAATGCGGCCAAAATGGTGAGCAATACGTAGGCGCCAAGATGTAGAGTAGGCAGATGTGCAAGCTTTAGGGTACTAGCGTGCGAGGCTAAGTAATGCTGGTGTAGTCTAGGGGCGCGATGCATTTTAGTAGATGAGGTCGGCTAAGAACTTCGATAGACTAACCTGGAAAGGGTAATACAGGTAATGCCTGGCCACCTAAAAACAGCACGATGGGTCTGCTAATGCCTTGCAAAACTAAATGTTCCAGACATATAGTGATCTGAGCAGGCACAATGAGTACAAATGCCTAGCAATGACTAAAGGTAATCAGACATATAGTGCCCTGGGCATCACAATGAGTACAAGTGCCTAGCAATGACTAAAAGTAATCAGACATATATTGACCTGAGCGGTGCAATGAGTACAAGTGCCTAGCAATGACTAAGAGTAATCAGACATATAGTGATTTCAGCAGGCACAATGAGTACAAATGCCTAGCAATGACTAAAAGTAATCAGACATAATGTGACCTGAGAGGTGCAATGAGTACAAATGCCTAGCAATGACTAAAAGTAATCAGACATATAGTGACCTGAGAGGTGTAATAAGTACAAATGCCTAGCAATGACTAAAAGTAATCAGACATAAGGTGACCTGAGCAGTGCAATGAGTACAAATGCCTAGCAATGACTAAAAGTAATCAGACATATAGTGACCTGGGCGGCACAATGAGTACAAAAGCATAGCAGTGACCCTATAAGTCAGACACAAGGTGAACTGAGAGGCGCATTAAGTACACATGCCTTGCAATGAACTGAGTAACAGGAAGTCATGACAGCTGAGGCACAAAGAATGGGCACTGCAGTACAGAAGTCTGGCACACAAAATGGTGCTCTGGGGATGTACGGAGGATGGGCGGCGCAGGTTCATATATAGGAACTGTGGCACAGTGTGAAGGAGGCACGGTCAAAGTCATATGCATACAGTGTGCAAGTGGTCCATTTCACCAGCAGTACATAGAAGTCTTGAGGGAAACGTTTACAAGCAGTCCATTAAGGGAGCAGAAGACCCTTATTCAGGCAATGCAAACAATGCTGGAAGGATGTGCATTGGATCAAAGCAGTGGTTATGGTACACAGTATTTGGGAGGCGGGCAGCAGGAACAAGAACAGACAAAACTATGCGGCTGCATTTGGAACGGATGGCACAGCAGTGCAAGTTATATGTGGACAGATGTTCAAGAAGTTCCAGCGAATGATTGTACAAGTAACAAGGTAAGTGATGAGTATACAGTGCGCTGTGCGAACTCTCACCCATAAAAATAAACAGAGGCTTGGACTGTGAGGGTGGCTGGATACTAGGGCAGTGTTTGTGGCCCCTGGCTCCGACAGCTCATGACAGGCTCCAGACAGGCAGCCTTGTTGGGTGGCCTTAGGGAGTTGGGCCGGCTATCGCCTGCCAGCGATCGTATTGGCCAGAAGAGTGGACAATCAGTCAATCGGAACTGCTCAGGCCAGAAGGAGGCTGTTTAGCAGCATCGGAGTGGCGGCGGCCATTTTGGAGTGTGGGATGCCTCGTGTCTTGCAATGGAGGCACCGATAAAAAGGCAAACAAATGGTGAAATAGCTGCAATTTTTCAATAAAGCACTATTTTTGGTGGCAGCTCGATCTGATGCGATTTGAAATACAATTTAAAATTATGCTCATAGAAGAAAATGATCATGTAGCTCGGCGGCTAGTTACAGATATGATTTCTTGTTTATAAGACGCTTAATACCCAGAGGTTATGGCGCAGACCTGGGGATCTAACCTGTGTTGCTCCATGTCGTCTTGTTTCCAAGGCGAGCACATTGCCGCTGAGCTATCCTCCTGAGACGTATTAGACCAATAAGAAAGTTTCATCTGCATCCCACAAAACCCACAAATTGTGCTTGGCATAGAAAGTAATTTGTGGGAAATCATCTCATTCTTCCTATCACCATTAATGTAATGAAGCAAAGCTTTACCAGTAGGGCTACCTTAAAACCATGGCAAATCCCCTGCTACCACCATTCTTATTTTCACTGAACCCAACAAATGGCAGATAAAATGTCACTTGTTCATTGCCCAAACCATCACCTTCTCCCATTTCCAGCACCACAATTCTCCACATCGCTCTCCAAGAATCCCCCACTGACACTGTGCCCCAAAATAAGTCATCCTCTGTTTTTCTGCACTGAAGATGTTTTGCTGACATCCTTGCAAACTCCTCTGACACCTCTGGGGTCAGATCTGAGCTATAGAAAATATTTTCAATACAGCCACAACTACATCCCTACTACACACAATCTATTAGAATTTCACAGCTCAGTACCTTGGATAAAAGTCACTATTTCATCTCAGCCACCATTCCAATCACTTGATGGCAAAGCACTTCATTGCTTCTCAAAGCTATGTACATGCTCAATAACTACTCTAATAATAATAATAATAATAATAATAATAATAATAATAATAATAATAATAATAATAATAATAATCTGGCACCAACCTGGATTTGATTGCTTAATCTCCTCTAGCTAGTGATCGCTGAGCTTAATGGTGCTATATTTAATTTACTTTGATCATTTGCTCTCACTCTCTCTCTCAATTTATCTGTCAATTTTTGTGGGAGAACGACAAGGTGGTGAAGGGCAGGGCTGTGTATGTGCAGTTTGATCACAGAGGTTGATGGGGATGAGACAAGAGAGGGAACAATGAGGCATGAGCAGCTTCCTACCACTGCGGCCCAATGCAGGCAGAGAGGACGTTTCTGGTAATCTCTGTGAGAGAAGTGTTTTGTGAGAAGTCCCTTTCTTCTTGTGTTGCTTGCTTTGCTGTTAATTGTCTGAACCACTTTAGTATTAGAGACTGTGCACGTCACCAGAGTCTGCAAGTGCTGTGTGGCATGCATCATGCACCACCTAACATTTCAGATCCCAGAGAAGAAGCCATAACATTTATAATTAGGCTTTTTGGATTTCAGTAAAATCCGATTTGTTGGGATTTCTGCCCCGAAAATATTCAAAAATGTCCGACAATATCCAGTCTATGACAGCGCTGCCCTTGCTGCTCATGGAATTCCTGTGGATTAAAGTGAAAATTAAAGGCAGGATCAGTGCTGACACCTAGTGGAAATGTTCCGTCATTTTCCAACCCAAAACCATTGAAACTGAACTAAGCCACATGATATGCCCCCACCCCAATAATTATTTATTGTCTGATCAATGTATTTTAAAGAATAGACATTTTGGAGTTAATTATTGGATTGCCAAAGCTGATAGGTCTGCAAGACGTCAGTTTGTGACTTAGCAGCGAAATCCAAATGGACTACTTGATTAATGATCCTCCATCAAACATAGCGTGACGTTCTTTGCAGGAAATGGGAGAAGGAAAGTCCACTTGTATTCCCATAATGCAACGTGTTCAGCAGAATTTGATTGTACAGTTCAGTTAAAGAATAGCAGAGTTATTTCTGTGATTTGGAAACCTAAATTGCCATTGAATTAAATACCCACCTCTTTTTTCACAGGTCCAGAAACCATTTAACCACCCACTTAGTAAATACACAAAATTCTATATTTACAAAGGGCTTTATTGTGGCAATAAGACCCGAGGCGGCGGGCCAATACCGCCCCAGGTAATGCCCGGGGCCGTAGTTAACGAAGCCCCCGGGCATTACCTGCGGCGGTATAGGCCCGCCGCCGAGGGTCTTATTGCCAGTAGTACCCCGGCCCGTTGGATCGGGGTGCTAATGGCATTTTTTTCAAAAAGGCAAAAAAAATGGCTGCCGCCATGGAAAGGGAAAACATAGTCTGTTTTCCCTTTCCATGGTGGCCATCAGGAGCGGCCGCGCTGGGAACAGAAGTGTTCCCAGCGCATTCGCTTCCAAGAGCAGAAGAAAAAAGAAGGTAAGTGGGGTCGGGAGGGCGGAAGGGAGGTGATGGGGAATAAGAAAAAAAAAAGAAAAAACGTACCACGGTCTCCGGTGGGGGACGATGGAAGCCTCCAGCCGTGTGGAGGCTTGGAGCGGGGATGGCCCCGCTCCGAGTCTCCACACGGCTGGAGGTTTCCATTGTCCCCCGCCGGAGACCGTGGGATAAAAGGTAAGTGGGAAAAAAAAAATCTTACCTGAGTCCCCGGCGGGGGACGAAGGAAGCCTCCAGCCATGGGGAGGCTCGGAGCGGGGATTGCTCCGTTTCGAGCCTTCTCATTGGCTGAGGGGCTGCCACGCCCCTCCCCGGGAACAGAGTAGCCGGCACGCACGGCGTAGGTGGGAATACCGTGTGGTATGGCTCGCAAATGAGCCAATCACCACACAGTATTCCTGTTCAGCCGCGCGTGCCGGGTACTAATGTAATCTGTGTGATCAGAATATTAGTCCTCCTCAAGTGTATATTAAAAGGTTGGTCAGTCCTTTGTCCTGCAAACTGCTTTGACAATGAATATACAGATAAGGCTACCTTTGTCCTTCAAGCACTTGCCCCTTCCTCTCTTGTACATCATGATTTATATTCAATTTGGGTAGTTCATGTCTTGGGGACTACTAGAATAATCCATTCAATCGCTTAATTTGCCCCATGTCAAACAATTGGAGGCCATGATGTCCTTATTTGAGTCTTTTCATTGGTGTATGTGTAGTTCTCCTTTTCCATTATAAATTCAGGACTACAAATCCAAGCATGCAAAAGAATATCAAGGGCTGCATTAATTAAAGAAAATGATGCTTAATATGCATTATTATAATTGGTTATTTATAACATGCTTAATACCGTGGACCCAGGATTTGAACCTGTGTTGTTCAAGACAAGCACATTGGCTCTGAGCTATACTAACCGGACAATGCATGCAGCAATAATTAATACATTTGTGTCAACACTGGAAACACACATTTGGCCATGATTTGTTTGAGGGGACGAATATATATATACATGATATATATACATGAATAAACTTTAAAAACTGAAAACCCTAGAAAACACATCCAGAATCAGAAAAACATAAATACTGAAAAAGGGCAGCCTATGCATGTGGTTTGTTTTCACAGAATAAGCATGCACATTGTGAGCATGTTCAATGTTTAACAGTAATACTGATTTAACTGTGGTTGGACCACATAGATCCAGCATTAAGATTTCCACCTTTTCTATTCAGACTGGTGCCTCCATGCTGTTAAGTTGTACTATTGATTTTGTTTGTGCTGCCAAGTTTAGAGGCACATGAGTTTTTCAGTTTTGAAATTGATACGATTCATAATGTTCTTTTCTCTATTGATTTCGTATTATTCCTCAGGGGGTTTGCTAAATATCTTCTTCGATACCATGCACCCTTTAGTAATATTAATTATGGATGGGAAGCATGGTATATGGGTTGTTTGTGGGAATTGGCTGTGAAACCCTGTTTGGTTTTGCTTTTGAGCACCAAAGGGAATGTAGGGAAATGAGTTTACTATGTTTCCATTGCTGGAATTCTGATGCCTACATGTTATGTCACTGAATGAGGTTCAGGCCCTCCAAATACTGGGTAATGATTGTTCCAAATGAACGCAACAAATATTTTGTGGTTTTAATCCAGACTATTCCTAGCGGACTGCTTCGCAATATGCTAAGTATGTAGTTGAGCTTTAGCAAGTAATGGGCAATGTATTGGGTTGTACCCTTGCACAGAATCAGATTTGGAACTTATTTGGAACTGTCGGCAGCCTTTCGTGAGTCTGACGTCCAGGGAGATTTGGCAAAGATCAGCTGGTGCACGATGGTCCCTCGTAGCTCTGGAAGAGGTCTTCAGGTCCTCTCTTGGATCAGTTCCTTGACAGTCACGCAGCTTTCAGATTAGCGAAGGACAGCAGCAGCAATTCTTCTTCTTCCAGTGGGCTTCAAGGTAAAGCATCAGTGAGAGGCCCCCAGATATACTATTGATCTCCCATTCACTCTGCTGGGTCACACTCAGGCAACCAATCATTCAGAAGAGCATTCAGGCAGTTAGGCAGCCAATCAGGCTCACAGTGTATTCAGGCCATTCTTCTCCCTCCAGACACTCACAACACTGAATGTGGATTCGGACAAGCACCAGTCTGGCCTGCACTTCCCCACACTACCATATATGGAACTTCCAACCAAAAACCAGTCAGGGGGAAGGGACAGAGTCAGGGCTCTTGGGACTTCAGGAATACAAGGTAACAGGCAATAGAAAGCAAGAGGCCAAAGGGGCCATCTTGTTTCCTATCAGGAATCAACTGTTTCCAATGGCAGGGCCTGGGTATCCCAAAATTGACGACACTCAGAGCACATGTGCAGGCCTATCACTATTTCGTGTGGTTTGATGTGATGGTCTTTATATGGCTGAGTGTGCAAAGTAAACAGGGCCAGGGATAAACAATGCACCCAGTTCTTTTTTAGGGTGTTGCATAGTTTGGAGGAGACCGTTGATTCGTTCCACAACACCATGTGCTTGGGGGGTGGTAAATGGAGCACATATGGTATTTAACACCTAACAGTGCTGTTATTTCCTTCAAGAGTTCATTGAAAAAGTGTGTGCCATTATCAGACCTCAGAACATTGCACACACCCCACCGGGGAAACACCTCACGTGTGAGGAATTTTGCAGTTTATTTGGCATCTGGGTGGGCACAGTGGCTGACCTCAACTAACCACGAGAATGGACACACCACCACAATGAGATTTCGAGCTCTGTTACATCTCTCACCCATGTTACATAATCAATATGGAGCTCGCGGAATGGCCCAATGGGGTGGGCCTAGGTACCTCCTAACGTGCGTAATGTCACTCCAGTGCTGAACACTTGCTATGTGGTACATTGTAAGACCATGGTTGAGAGGTGTTCTTGGAGATTTGGTACGAACCAATCATCCTGTATGGCTGCTGCAATGTGTTACTTTGAGCTGTGAGAGGGGTAGTGCAGCTGTTTAAAGGCTATGTGTAGCAGTTCCATAGGCATCACTGACATCCCTGTACATTGTTGTCTCCATAGGAGATAGGTCAGTGTTTGTATGAACCTGCACTTGAGCCAAATGCCTTTCTCTTCCTGTGGTGCTCTACTTTGGAGCTATACTATTTATGCCATGGGCAGTGATGTGTAGGGATCTTTGTCTGGTCATGTAGGGATAGTGGTCACAACATATTCAGCAGGTGTGGGTACTGGGAGGTGTGCTGCCATACTGGCTGCTGTGGCTGCATTTGCCAAAGAGATTTTGTCTGTGTTGTTTGTATGGAAGGTGCATTTGATGACCGCCAATACTGAGGGCTCTGCCAGTGCAGAAACCAGGGAACTTGGTAGCCCTGTATTTGGCATGGGTGTTCATCTGCTCATCGGAAGCCCCTTCTTTTCCAGCGTGAGAGACCACTGTGCACCGTTGTAGTGATGTATGCTGAGTCTGAGTAGATGGTGCCATGACAACCTTTCGATGCTCAAAGTGCTTCTATGAGGGCTATGAGCTCTGGTGCTTGTGCTGAGCAGTGCATGGGTAGTCTTTTAATTACTAATGGTTCACATTCCCCTGCTTCTAAGTGCAACACTGCCACTCCAGTATGTTGTTGTCCCATGTCCTCATTGATTGTCTGTGACCCATCAAAAGCACTTCTCCTTCTTCTAGTGGACCATCTTTGGCTTTGGGAATATCATCTTCTTCGCCCTCATAGGTGGCGCAGTCGTGTTGTTTTAAATCTTCATCTGTGCACGGTTCCATTAGCAATGTAGAAGGGTTTACTGTATTGCATCTTACAACATGGACATTTGGATTTGAGATGATAATCTCGTATGCTGATGCTCTCTGAGTGGTGAGGGTGGATTTTGATCTTTCTAGGATTGTAAATACTGAGTGTTCTACGTACAATGTCACTTTGCACCACATAACAATATGGAGCTTTTCTCGATGGGGATGGCAGCTGCAGCGAGTGCAAATCATCCTTGCATTACTGAGTCTACTGTACCGCTGTTATAGGCCAGTGGCTTATGGCCCATTGTGCTCTTCTGTGTCAGTACAGCCATCATAAGGGTGCTGTGTGAGTGTGTAAATATGTAAAATTCCTGCATGTAGTCTGGGTTGGCAAGAACTGGAACGGTGGAAATCAAATCATTCAGGTCATTGAAACTTTGCACAATGTCTGATGTCCATTTTAGCTAATGGTTGCCTTTTTGTGCTTCCTTTAGACCCTGTAAGAGCGGCCTTGTATATGCTGCGCAGTCCAGAATCTAAGCACTGCAATAGTTGCACAGCCCCGGGAATTTCTGCATGTCTTTCACTGTAACTTGCTTGGGTGTGGCACGCACTGTTGCTGCTCTATCAGGTATAATACTCTTGCCATCTGCTGAAATGAGCTGCCTTAGTCAGAGTACTTCAAGCTGGCAATATTGGAGCTTGGCCTCATCAACCGTATAGCCCTTGCGGGCCAGCAGTTTCAGCAGGGTGATGGAGTCTCTGCGGCAGTCATGCTCATCTTTACTGCACACCAATAAGTCGTCTATGTATTGGAAGACTGTGCTGGGCACATGGATGTTACATAGGTCTTTGTAGGACTCTCACAATATCCTTGGGGCAAACAAGTGTGCTCGTTGTGCTCTCTGCTATGTGTGAATGCTGTGAGATACTGTGAGTCTGGGTGCAAAGGTATTGAGAAAAAGGCATTCTTTATGTTGACCACTGTGAAGTGTGTCGCTTCTTTGGGGATATTGCACAAGATGGAGGCCAGGATTGGAACGAGAGGAAACTCCTTCTGTACTACGTCATTAAGGGTGCAGAGATCCTGGATTATTCTCCAACTGCCCCCAATTCAATTATTAACAGGGCATATGGGAGTGTTGAATGGTGAGGTAAAAGGACACTATGATTCCTTGGTGTAGCAAAGCCGTTCTTGTGTTTTTTATCCGCTACTCCTCCTCCCTTTAGGGTGGGTACTGTTTCGCTCAGAGTAATACTGCTCCATTTATTAGTGTGATTCTTACTGGGTTCACTACTTTTAGGAGCCCTACATTGTGCTGATTATTCATCCACAACTGTATCGGCACATGTTGTAAGTCGGCTTTGGTTAATGGGGACCGGGTGACAACTGCCATGAGGGGGCTCTGCACTCTCCTATACTGCACCAGGGGATGCAAATCTTCAATATTATTTCTCCCTCATTGCCATTATCCTCAAAACTTTCTGCATCTGTTAATTCCTTGAGGGGTACAGTGGGATCAATGCACAGGACGGTGCGCCATTGGCATTCCTGAGTGTCAGTGCCTAGGACCACAATTCATTTGGCTGATAATAGCAACCTCTGCAGATCTAGGGACAAGATGATGCCTGCCACTAACTCTGGAGACACCACAGGGTGGAAAATCAAATCAGTTGGCACTCTCCAGCAGGTTTTGGTGATTTTTGGCACTGCCTGCGCAAGCACTGTTATGCCATAGATGAACATGTCTTGGTCTACGGGGATGCCTCGCATTACCACATCATGTGCCACGGCGTGTATTATGAGCATCGCTCTCATCGAGCACATGCCTGGAGTAGATTACACAATGCTGCTATCTGTGAATGAGATTGTCATGTTCAACTTGCTAAGCAGATCCCAGCCAAGCAAGTTTACAGGAGGGCTCTCAGAATAAAATAGGGGGCACGTACTACCCTCCGTAACACTGTTACATCTAAATCTTATGTATATGGAACCATCAAAACTGCCCCAGAGAATCCCTGCATGTCATGTCATGATACATGATTTCTCAGCGCATGAATCTACCATAAAGATGAATTGTTTGTTTCCTATCTCTGCCCCCACCAGGGGTTCCTCTTTTGGGTTTAGGGGTATCGACAGGACTGGACATGCAAGTGCTCTCTGTGGGCTGTCCTAGTTAGGGTAGGTGTCTGTTCCTGGGAACGAGAAAGGATTTCACCCTCCCATTGTAGCGCCTTGCAATGGGGCCACTGTACCATTGGGCGCACTGCCAAAGGCATTCGCATTTCCTGCCTGCTGCATGTTGGGGTATGGCTGGTACTGTTGCACTACCAGTTAGGGGTGTTGTAGCTGGGGAGGGCCTGGGACATGTGGGGTTAGCTGAGTGTATGATTGGTGTGTCCCATATGGCATTGAGGTAATTCTGGGGGTTGGTCCATGAGGGGTGCCCTCGGGTGGTGGTCCATAGTTCTGCTGGCCATAGCCATATGCCATACCTTGCCTGCTCCTGCACTCTCTTTATAAATGCCCCCATTTCCCAAAGGTCCAACATTCCCCGTTGCCCCTTCTCTGGGTCCCATTCCTCCAAACCCCCCCCTCTCCTTGATCCCCTGAACCCACCTCATTCTTGCTGCTCTCCTCCTTGCCACTGTGGTCCTGGGAAATGTGGGTTACTAGGGGTGGTTCCTCTCTCCTTGTCTGGTTGGGCGATGGACCCGATGCCACTGAAGCCACTTTGGCTAATTTATTCTGCACCAGTTTTTCTTCGTTTGCCTGTTGCCTCTGAAGCATTTTTTTCTTGCACTCTTTGATTATCCTACAATGATGTACTATAATGCTTTGGATTTCAGGCCATCCCTTTGCCTCAACGCCTACAATCTTGTCGAGTGCCTTTTGTACCTCTTTGGACAGGCCTTGCTTCACTATAAAGTAGAAAAAGGGTATTTACTGATCCCAAGCGTTACCCGTTTCCGCCCTCCACATCTCTTGGATCTTAAGAATGAACTGTGCAGTGTCCTCTTCATTGCATAATGGAATGTAAATCTGGCGTGTCTGAGAACGCTCGCCGCAGAGCATCCCAAACCTTTGCTCTGATCTTATCAAACAATGCTCCATTGTGAGCGTCATTGCTCAGTGTTACTCCCCGCTACCATGCCTTCACCCACAGATCGGCCGCCTGATCCCCAATTACGGCCACTAATAGGCTTTTGATGTCTCCTATTGCTTAGGGTACACCCGCAGTATGCTTCTCAAAAGCATATTTATACTTCCCTGTGCCCGCCGAGAGCACCAGGAGCAACTTTATTAGGTTATTCTTGTCCATCTGTGCCCACACTACATATTTTGGTCTCCCTTGTGTATTGGGGGCATTTGAATTTTCAGTCTATTCCTTCCATCTTTGATTACACTACCCTGTTTCCTTGCTACTGCCATCTGGCCGAACCTCTCCTTCATCCTGCTGTCCCATAGGCTCTCTACCCTCCGGTTGGGTTGAGGCATCTGTTTCTCCACACCATTTTCCTCGTACTCAACTTCATATAATTCACTCCTCTCGTCTTCATCTCCCCCAAAGGACCTGACATTCTCATAACCTAAGCTGTCAGTGTCACCGTCCCCCTGTACATGTACAGCTTTTATGGGTGACTTCCACTCATCTGTCAGCGGTGGCCCGGAGCGTCTGCCTTTGTTATGTCACACACTGCTCTTAGTTTGACTAGTTCTGTTTGTGTCGAGGCTAGCACTGTTTCTAGGTCTCTAGAGCTTGCATTGGTGTGTGCTTTGAACGTTGGAAGGGGGACATATGGGGACAGGGTGCTGCCGCTGGTGTCAGTACATTTGAACCTGTTGACACATATGCTGGGTTTGCATATCCCACCATGGGACGGGCTGCTAAAGGGTATATTCCCTTGTGTCCTGCTGATGCTGTCCCACCCTCATCTGGGCCTGAGCCTCTGCTATCACTGTGCACCCGCCCCCCCCACACTCTTCTGTATCCTCGAACATCTTACAGAGGTTCAATATTTCCCTCATGTTTTATAATTGTTTCTCTTTGTATTTTGCCATCAGAAAGAAGAACATGTGTTCTAGCATACTCCTGTCGAAGGAACCCTCCTCTGGCCATGAGCGGGGTATCTCCACTTTACTGGTCTCAGTCATCCAGTCGTTGTGATATTTCTTGATCCTGTCGCAGTACAATGGCAGGGTCTTGCACATGTACTTTATGAGTGTTTCTATCCCATGGTTGTGTCTCTCGTGGGTCTGCTTATTCTCACTATGTCTTTGCTAATGCGCTGCAGTTATGCAAATATTGTCAAAACACATCCCCTCTTTACCCACTCAAAAAATGAAACAATGGGCCTCATTCCGAGATTGGAGGTAGTCATGGCCCTATTAGAGCCATGACTGCCTCCAATAACGGTACCGAGTCCGCCCTGATTCAATGGAGACTTACCAGTCTATTCTGACTTTTGCGGGACCGGTACATCCCCATTGGAAATGGAAATCCCCATTCCCATTTGAGCCCTCATAGGGCTCAATGGGAATGGGGAGGGCGCAAATAACGGCCCGGCGCATGGCAAGGTCGTTATTTGCGCCCTGGTCCCCTAACGGGAACCGTAAGGTACGTTTGGTCCGACCAAACATACCTTACGGGTCCCGTTGGGGGACCTTGGAATAGGGCGCAAAGGGATTACCGGCACCGGTGTCCTTACTGGTGCCCGGTATCCCTTTGCGACAAGGTCGGAATAAGGCCTGCCATTTCCAGCTGCTTATTCCCCATTAAAATGTCTTGTGAAACAAAGTACATTCCCCTTGACCACACATGCGTACACACACACACATGCATAAGTCACACAGTGCCCCACCTGGGCCTCCTCACTACACAAGAAAAAACAGGAATAAAACATACTAAAATAAAAAGCTAAATTATCAACCACTACTATTCCTGAGCTCTCTAACTATATTGAGCCCCTATGTATTTCCTCTTTTACTTGTTTGTTAAACAATAGTTGTGGCACCGCCTTCCCCTAGTACTCAGGGAGGCTCCCTATCTTCCTGTTTCCTTTTTTCCTTATTATTCTTCTTAAAACATGAATAAAACCAAAAAGCACAATAAGCCACAAATATGTCACACTCCCAATTGCATTTGCCGCGTGTTCACACTGTTCGTACTTCCCCATATATCTATCTACATTCACCCGACATCCTCCATTGACAGTTGTCCAACACCGACCTGCACCTCTCTTTGGAGCTGCACCCCGCTCCAAAGAGCAGCCAGGATTCTGCAAAGAGTGCTCCAGCGTGGCCACTCATAAGTACGCTTGTTTTGGGGTCTAGTCACTGTAGGTGGGCACAGCCATTCCGGAGAGGTGACCTGGATACCTCTGCAGGTACCGGGGTGCTGGGATCACATTGGGGCCACCAACTGAAGGCATGGCCCTGTACGTTCACGCCAGAAAAATACAACCCGCTAGGGAAAAAAGGCCAAGAGATTGCTTGTAAGGATAAAACATTTTAATCCTACAAAAAGTAAAGGCGCAAGCAGAGGACTCTGCTGGAGGTTTACTGTTGGCCTGGCTGTGATAAATGCGCACTGCGAGGAGCCTGGTGCTGTCTCATGGCCTTGCAGGGCTCATTCCTCTCTGGGATAAGTAAATACAATAGTTGAGGAACAAAGGGAAGTTTCTGTGAGAATTAGCAGCGCAAGTTCATCTGCCTTAAGCGTTGAGGCCTGTGGAGGTTTCTTCGCCGGGCCTACGTTTTTACACGCAGCCATGCATGACTGAATGTGTGTACCATAATTATAAAATGTTGTCTCTTTATATGTGCGCCCTAAGTCTACTATAATTCCTGCAATATTGTATTCATGCCGGGTTTCGTAGCAGGGCCCTTTCCCCATTGGTACATCGCACATCTACCTATGGGACTCGCCTCACTCTAAAGCACTTAGGGGGGTGGGAAAGGCTAATTTCTATCCCAACACGCTGTATAAAATTGTGCAGGTTCGAGCACCTTACTACCTCCCCTCTGTAGGTAAACTCCCCCTATCGGTCCACACGGCACATTTTAAGTCCCATTTTATGTAGAAATAGTTCTGCTTGAGGTTTATAGCGTTGGCTAAGTGTATTCACCACATGTGCCACAACCGGGTTGACCGCAGGTGGAGCCTTCACACTGTTAGATTCCTAGATGTATACGGTTAGTTTGTTTGTTTCTGCATCGACATGCTTGGTTTGAATTTAGTATTTATGCAGAATATTCACATATGTCTGCTTTATCATGCACCTCTAAATCAGGTCTGCTTAAAACATCCTTGATTTCTGAGTCGAGATACATGGTGGCAACCTTACGTATATCACAATCCAGCAGAGGTGTGGGGGCTGCCCGACTTCCTAATTGGTGCCTGTCCACCAAATACATTGTATGCACGTGCTCCATTACTGACCCCTGAGCAATCAGGTGATTAGCGGTAGGGCTATGCCTATAAGAAATCTTATGAATCCAACTGTATGAGAGACCACTTTCCTTTTAGCCCATAGTGATATGCCTTTATTGACCAGATTCTTGATGATGCCCCTTTTTCAACACAGATACTTGACGGTGTGTTAGAGGCACGTGTCCGTTTAAAGTGTTCTGGGCAATTGCCGAAATAGCAGCCACCAGATCGTCAGAGACCATGGCTAGAATCGCCTTGCATTGTTGTGGGGTGATCTATACAAGCATTTTGAGCAGCTCTGGCAATTGCTGTGGGTTCTTTTTTAATTTCTTTTTAGGAGTATAAACAGCGGGTAGACCCAGCAGGAATGTGTCGATGCACAATCTTTAATCCTCTAGAGTAGTTGTTTTTAAATCCACAAACATATATACGTAGGGTTTACTGGTCGCGTCTTCAAAAGCCTATATGAAGAAACAAATTTTAGATGGATGCATATGTCGAGCTATTACGGCTAGTTGTTCATCACAAGGGTTTTATAACACTATATAACTACCATTTAGCCATATAGATCTGTTGCTCTTGCCCTTGTGGAACACGTTTTGCACGATATATGATATGCTTACATTGCGGTGATGGGAATATTGAGTAAAGACCTTTTCTCGAGCGGCGCTCTGGCCACTCTCGTTCATCAAATCGCCCATGATGATCTTCTTCACCATGCTCAGTGGCAGTAAATGATCGACATACCTTCTACAAATCTAAGGTGCTTAAACTGGTATTGCAAGGTTGTATAAAGAGCTGCCAACCCCTGTACAGCCAAACAATATGGGTTGGAATGTGAGTCATGCATGTGTGGGCACTTTCTGGATGTTTTCTGACAAAGTAACTCTTTCCCCAGCGGAATGGCTCTGCCAGCACACACGCAAATGGATTTTGTAGCCTGGTATCCAGAACGCCAAATACTTATGGGGTTAATGCACCATCTACATATATCTATGGGTGAAATTCATGATGGGTTTAACACACCACTGACTCTGTCTTTTATCCTTTTGGGGCTGATCAAGCAAAGCCTGCTATGGCAGGTAAAATAACACCTGTTATGAGTGGTGTGCAAAACTGCAGATGCGAGCGCTATATAAATACACACAGTAAGTAACTATCCAAAAACATGCTACAATTTTATATATTTTCCTCAATAATATGCCTTTAAACGCTGAACAAAAACCAAAATCCATGTTTGACACATGACATACCTTTAAGCGTCATAATCGCGGCAAATGGGGGTCCATAACCAGACATGCAAATGAAGTTTCCACATTTAAAGGAACTATGCTTTCCAACAAGTCATCTTCTAGTATGGATGGGCGCACTCTGACCTGTTAATAGACGGGCAACAAGCAGTGAGGTGCTGCAAACTCCATTCCCTCTTGATGAAACATGGCCGGTGGGAGGCATCAAGACTCATTGATGAAACAGGACCCCAACCACCATGATTTGTTGGTGGTTAGGGTCCTGTTCTGAGACCCATTGCTGAAGCAAAAAATACATTCTGTACCAACGTAGGCACCAGATTCCAAAGGACCTTGCTGAATCAATAAAGTAACCCAAATCAGCTGGTCCTTGACAAAAGCAAAATCAACCATTCTGATAAGACATTAGGGTACCCATTCCAATTACCCCTGGTGAAACGCAAAAACAGTACCATCCAGTGAAACATTCATCACATCCTCAGTATCTCACAGCCATGCAATCCCAGGATTGCCATCCAAGGGCAGTCCTAGATCTATCATTGATGACTGTGCATTTCGATTTGAATACATGGGGGGTCATTCCAACCCTGGCGGTAGGGGGTTAACGGCACAGGTAAGGATGCCGGTGCCGTTAACACCCTACCACCCTATTACGAGGTCCCTTAGCAGGTCCCACCAGGGCCAGCTGGTTTTACCAGCCGCCCTTAGCAGGACCCGTTAAGGGACCATGGAGCTAATAACGGGCCCACAATTTGCGGGCCCGTTATTAGCTCCTTCCCCATTCCCATTTGAGCCCTATGGGGGCTCAAATGGGAATGGGGAATGGTTTTTGAAATGTAGACTTACCGGGTCCGCAGAGGTCAGAATGTCCCGGTAAGTCCCCATTGCGACACCACGGACCCAGACCCGAGTTTAGAGTTAGCCGTGGTGTTAATAGTACCATGGCTACCTCCAAACTCGGAATGACCCCATGGTGTCCCTAAATAAATACAAAGAGACTATGGAATCAGAATATGACATCTTTTACACAATGCCAATCACCTCACTGAAATATTCAAATGCAATTTTCTATACTCACCAATACACAGCATATTGTAAAGTAAGCGTCATCATCGTAAGTCCAATATTAACACCTCAGCACCTGGCCCTATGATAATGTATTGGGTCTGATTCATAAAAAACTTTTTTTAATGGAGAAATTCTATTGAAGCTTCCACCACTGTGCTCTCCTACCTAAGATTGTAAATCGCTCTGTTACTCCCAGTAGCTATGTGGAACAGTGACATGTGGCATTTTCCTAGATGATGCTGAATTGTGTTTTGAAGAAATGTGTCTTTTGTGTGCCTTGTAAAAGTAAACCTGCCTAAAGGAAACAAGAATCATCTTACTTTATTATCAAGGTTAATGTTGGCTGGAAAGCCACTTTGTAACTTTTTCCTTTGCCTTATTGCAAAGTACTTGTCCCTTCATCTACACTGCCTGTAATGCTGGAATTAAGGTTTCTGGTGGGATTCAAGTTTTGATACAGAACTTAATGGAGATGATTATGTAGAGGAGGTCTCAAATATGGTCTGCCCTCCAACCAAACATTTTGAAGTTCTAGGAACAGTCACGCCGAGATATGTGACGTATGATGAGCAAATAAAACAGCAGAGAGCCGAAGTGGCACTCTGCCCTGTACCTATCAGACGGACAGTATCTATTGAAGTATCTACACTTAACAAACTTTAGACAGTAAGGTACCCATTGAGAAAACTGTATTGACAAGTGAGACAGAATGACGATTGTCAAAACGTAATGCCTGAAAAGCCATGAAAGTCCTAAAAGAGGACGAATGGCGATGTCACAAGAACTCGGACTGACTCGCAGATAAAGAAAACGGTGACCTGTGAATGACGAAAAGAGACAAAACACCAAGAATAAGCAACATCCTGGGCCTCATTACGACCCCGGCGCTAAACCATGGTGCCATTAGCACCATGGTCCATGCCGGGGTCCGCCATGGTGAATGGCGGAATTACCGCCCCATTCCAAGGTTGGCGGGGCGGTAATTCCCCATTCGCCATGGGCCCTTCCCCATTCCCATTTTTGCCCCATAAGGCTCAATGGGAATGGGGAAGGCGCTAAGTACGGTGCCGCAAATTGCGGCACTGTACTTAGCACCAAGGTCCCTTTGCGGCACCCTACTTTAACGCCTGCTAAAAGCAGGCGTTAAGGTTGAGTCCCGCAAAGGGACCTCGTAATCAGGCGTTAAGGGTTTAACGGCGCCGACACCTTTTACGGCGCCGTTAAACCCTTAACGCCAGGGTTGTAATGCGGCCCCCTGAGTTGAAGTAAAAGGACGATGTCAAGTATAAGAAGCTTATGCCATAAGAGCGATGAAGATATGCAACCAGTTTACACATGTACATATGCTTGAAAACGCAAGAAAGCTGAGGAAATAGTGCGGCTTGCTATGCTTAGTAGGAAATTAGATGCAGCAAGCACCACATATATTTATCTACCTCAAAAGGAGCACTTTATATGACGTATATGTCCACTTTGCAAAAGGGCAGAACAAACCGCAAGTTACCAGAGGCCCCAGCAGAGAAGGCCCTCAAACATGGGAATAAAAAGCCAAAGACAGAAACGAAACTCAGATGCATGACACCCGTGCAAAGAAACCAAGGTCATTTTAGCTGACACAGGCTAATACAATTTATGATGCCAAGAGCGGAGTATCCTGTTCAAAGGAGTCGAGATAGGAAGCAGAAGCCGTTTGGTGGACAGAAAGCTAAAATCCAATACGCAAATTATATGGAGACGGAGACAATTTCACGGTGCCTAAAACACATGACCTGCCAAGCAAGAAGAGTTGGGAACTTCACACCTACGTGCAGTCTTGAGCCATGCACAGATATCCGAGTTCTTCCAGACAGAGAGGCAGCATTGAGGCCTACAAATTAGAAACTAATTGATAGGTGGCCAGTCGGTCATTGATGGATGGTGTTACTGATTGGTAGGAGGCTAGTGGAGCTGACGGGCACCCTGAACCTGGCCGACCATTTTGCATGCTGCTAAGCAAAGTGTAAAAGTACAAGGTGACGTGGTATCAACCCAATCACAATGTACCAAGTAATCTAGGATCCTATAGTTCGTAGAACCAATGAGACGTTGTACCTTTAGTGATGCCACAGTGGTCATTCTGAAGGAAGGGCTTAAATGCCCCACCTGACACTAGTTATCCAATCCTTTTACTCCACTATCATATACAGATATAGTACCTATAGTAAAGTTACCTTCCTATAACCAATAGAATTGCAAGCAACATTTTTAGCTTTTTACGTCAGCGATGACGAGTTTTTAGTATACAGTATGTGATTCTTGTGAAGTTCATCAGAGTTGAAGTGAGAAGGAAGATCGAGCAACTGCTGATATTCATAACTCCCCGTTTTTTGTACTTTTTATTTAACGGACTCCCTTTGCCAAACCATTGAGTTGTCATTAATGATTAGATGCTTGAGTACTAATCTGCATCCCCATCCATCGCACGGTTGCTGCTATTCCATCTTAAAATGCCGTTTGGGAAAACCCCAGTCCTTTGGGCTGGCTGGGGTCCCTCCTGCACACTTGGTAGCAGAGATTGATTGTTATAGATTATCGATTAGATAAGACACCCATTGACCGTCGACATAAAGTAACTCTAGGTCTTCGGCAATATCACGAGTCCTTTGCCATCCGGCTAAGTAGCTTGTGAAGCTCCCCTAGATAGTGGTTAGAATAAAGAGCAAAACCTCTAGATGAAGGATTGAAGGGACCTGTACTTTCCTCTACAAACCCCTTCCCACGTCTACGGGCAGCTGAGCGGGCAAACGGCAGGAGAGGCGGTGATGAAGACGGTGATCCCGAGCGCCCAGAGAAGAAACATGCGAACGGTGAGTGAATAACACTGAATACTTTGACAAAAGTGCATGCCTTAGAACAAGTAAGGGAAGGTAATGTAGGGAGGAGGAAGAAAAGAAAACAAAAATAGAGTAAGAAGTAGAGTAGAATGTATATATATATATGGGGAAGGAAATAGAGACTCAAGGGGTGACCAAGTAGTGGATAGGAATACCGGGGAGGACAACAGAGAAGAGGGGGATACCAGGAGGATACCTGAGAAAAGAGGGGATTACTGGGGAGTACACCCGAGAAGAGAAAGGATATGCTCAAATTCCTACACTTAATATAGCGGCTAGAAGAAGCCTGCATCCATAGTCCCGAATAAAACGGGAATAAATAGGAGACCACAGCGGTTAAAGAAGTCTGTGAAAGAGATGGGCTTACACCCCATATGGGGGTAAAATCTAGGGCAGAAGATCTGTGTAGCCAGCTGGAGTTTGTTTTATGTGTTTGTGTTGTGACATCAAAGGATGACATATTTCCTTCAAGGAACGAGCATAAAAAATTACGCGATTAAGTAACTGAGATATTGTAGAATACGAACTGATATTTGTTGGTTGAAAAAGAAAGTATAATTTTTGTGGAAAAAATGGGATTGGAGCTTGCGACGACTGGTGCTCACTCATATTGTTGGAGTTTTTTAAAGAAACAGAAGGGCATAACAAGTGTTATAGGAAGGAAAGGGGAACATATTTAAGCATGGAGGATATGACTCCATTAGTACACCTGTGCAAACAGTTGCCAAAACATGCACCCAAACTGAAAAAGTACAGTGCAGAATGGGTTAAAGGAACCGCAAACAAAATATTTATGCCATGGCCCCAGGGTGGATCGCTGTTTAAAGCGGTCCTACAGCACATGGCGACATATTTGCACACCACATACACAGGTAAAAAGTTAGATAAACGCCTAGCTGGTTTATAGCTTTGGAAGATGCACCAAGTGGACAAGGAGGAGGAGCCACTGTTAGATTGGATACTTAACGTATGTATAGAGGGGGGTGAGACGCCTTCTGCGCCACCTGCCCCACCTGAAACAAAAATCGAAGTCAGTAAAGACAAAGGATTATACCCGTTAAGAGAGCTTAAAGCAGCCACAGGGTACAGCAACCCGGCATCTGAGTCACCTAGCAAAGTAGTGACGAAAGCCCAGACATAGACAGAGGTAGAGATATCGCCTCCAAGGTCCCACCGGACAAGGTGTCATCTGCCGCCGCCGCGACTGGCGGATTCTTCCGCATTGGCGCTTGCAATAGGGTTTAGAGGGTGGTAGTCCTTCCTCTTTCTCATTTCTCCGGGTGCCGTTCTAGCTTTCCTAGCGTGGAGCCTGCTGGGAGTACTTATTCTTCCTCCTCCCGGCAGACTCTGCATTGCACCCCTCTGGATTGTTTCACGGCTTCCGGATCAACGCTTGTGTGCTACTGACACTCTGATCGGATCGTCAGTTTACCTCCTCTCCCTCTGGCTTCGCCTCTTGTTCGAAGTACCTTCGCTCCGCAGTTTCGCTGCATCTTACCTGTCTCCTGAATTCTCTCGGGGCTGCATCTCCCTCCCTCAAGACACGGCATTCATTCTTTCCTCCGCTTTCGTTCCTTTTCTCCTCTCCTCCTGGTTCCTCCTGTCGCCGGTGCTCTGGATTCTTCCTCCTTTCCTCCACTTACCTGTGGTCTGTGTTTCTTGTGCTCCGTCCAGGATACTGGACTTTAACCACACCTACCTGCTCAACATGTGCTGCTGATTCCCATCGCCATCTTTGCCAGTGACTTTCTCCCTGCTGCAGTTTTCTTCCTCGCCTGCCACGCCACATCAGATGTTCCTCCGAGGAGTTGAGAAGAGTCCATCATTGTGCCACTTAAGGGTTTTTTCTGCTGGCTTGGCTTTTTCCCTTGAATTTCGGCTTGCTTCTGGAAAGGGAGCCACAGGTTTGCTGTCCCATCAGCATTCACTGTGGCTTTCTTCCGTGACAGGCATTTACCACCTAAAAAGGAGAAGGATTACGTAGCCAGACGAAACCTGTCATCTGAAAGCATCGATTCCAGCAGTTCAGGTGAGGAGAGTGTGGAAACAAGGGGTGAAGAGGGAACCAAGGGGTCACAGAAAGGACACAAGGAGAGACACGAAAACGAGAGGAAAGACCAGGCACAAGCAAGTACATCTCCCGATACAGAGAGAGAAGGCAAGAGATGGAAAGCAAATTAGGGTAGAACTGATGAGATAGCATTTGCACAGAACAAATGGATGGGAGGTCAGATTCTATTGAAACCTGATGGTAAAAGCATCGATGAATCGAAAAGAGAAGTTAGACAATGTACGAAACCAGAGAAGGAACAGGAAAAAGGATTGAGAGACAAAAAAAGTAGGAAAAAAGATAGGCAGAGACGAGAGCAGTTATATCGCAATGGCCAAGAAAGACAACGAGATCATAAACAGAGCGTATCTAATGATCAAGACAGACAGGAGCTAAGGCGATTGGAAGATGAGCAAAAGATACAGGAGATAAGAATAAAGAGATGAAGTGATGATGAAATACGAAGAGCAAATGAACGTAGAAATGCAAAGAAAGAGGAAGAAGATAGGGTCAGAAAGGAAGTGAGAAGGTGCAGAGAATTCAATGACAACATAGAACATAAGCGGATACAGGGCACACGATCTTCAATATCTGGAAACAGAAGTTAAAAAACCTGATCCAGAAGTAGAGTGGGAAGACATCGAATAATTATTTCCTGAGCACGATTCAGTACCAGGCATGTCTAGGGCAAATATCGAGGATGACTTCGACACCAGAAGCATCAGAGAGACAATTGATAGAATATATGACGAGATGGGGCTAGAACAAGTACCCCAAGGGGAAGGGGAGGACGAGCGCCTGGAGAGCACTCAGCTTTATGATGCTGAGGACACCTCCCTAAATAGAAAGAATAGAGAGCTATCCCTAGATAGGTTGGAAATCAGTAAGAACAAGGAGAATGCGAGAAGTTGCACAAGTTGGGCACAGATAATGTCAGACACAGAAAGAGAGGAATATGAGGAAAAGGAAGATGAGCGAAGACGCGAAAGATACTTCTCAAGGGGAAAGGGAATAAGATGGTCGGATTCTAGTGTGTCTGCACCGAAATCAGCCACACAGTCAGGCCGATGCGAAGAAATATTGTACAGTCAGAGGGGGGTGTCTCCACCACTCTATGTGAGCCGACTGAGGACATTACCAGGTAGGTAGCGATGCGAGAATATCACTCCTGCAGTAGATAGAAGAGAAGAGAAATGGGACTATGCATCCCAATTTCCATTGCTCGAGAAAGGAGGAGCGAGACCACAGTATATTCCATGGCCACAAATGGATCGGGAAAACCTGAAAAACAAGCTTCCAATGCTGACTTCGGAAGCTGGAAAATTGATAAATGAGTTAGAAAAAATGATGGGAGGGAACACATTAGCTATAGGGGATTTCAAGGGTCTTTTAATCGCCATACTTGGTGATAGAGCTAATGATGTGTGGACACGCGCAGGTTACTCTTGTGTGACCACAGTTAATATCGTGCATGACGGAGCACCGTTTAACAATTGCAGAGTCGCAGTATGGAAAGCATTACGATCGCTCTATCAGGATACTTCCAAGACGCGTGGGTACTTGAAACGCGGGAAACTTGGGGGAAATTTATAGCCGTGTTCTACCATATATTATGCCAAGGGCTGCCTGATTAGGGACAGAAGCAGCTCAAGAAATTAGTAGGAATCGAGGCCAAACCATGGTCTGAAATACAGTTGAACATAGCTCACCATTGCAGGCTGCTGCAAGAGAAGAATCGCAAAAAAGAGGCTACACAAAAAGTTGAGGAGGCGAAATGAGTGTAGAAGAAATTGTCAAAATATGCCATTGAAAGGGCAATGATAACTAACACAGACGGATCAAACATGCAGCAGGCCAATATCAACAGCAGGGTAATCAGGACAATAATGGGTTTTACCCCAGAGAGAGAGGCTTTCGAGGAAGAGGATGACAGAGTAGTCAGGGAGGTTTCCAAAGCATGCAACATGGAAGTCAAGATATGTCAAATGGGCAAATGATAATACCACCGCCAATATGTTGGGTGTGTGGGATCACACGGCACCTAGCACGCACATGTAGAAGTCAAGGCATGGTGTAAAATGACCAAGCAACCAGAGCAGGTATGGTGAATCCACCTGTGTTATTACACAGGGAGGAAATGGAGTTGCGCAAAATCACACAGTGCAACTGCAAATGTCAGGAGCAAAGCAAAGCTCACAACCTCAGAATTTGAGAAATTGTCCACAGGGACAGTCCCAACCGTCACCAATGCAAATGTCGCAAACAACAAGTATAGGTCAGGCTGTGAACGATGGGATAAGAGTTAACACTGATGATGGGGGGAAGACCATTCACGCAAAATGGGACAAAATTGTATATGGACTAGGACAGCTCACTTGGAAACCTGATGTGTTCTATCCTATCAGTGACACCAGTCCCTCACCAGGAACCAAGGGTGGATGTCATTATAGGGAGTAAAGAATATTTCTTCTTAGTTGACATGGCTGCGACATGCTTGTGCATACGTGAAGGCAGGTTTTCCTTGTCCGGCGATGCTATAAACACTCAGGGCTTCACAGGAGCAACAAGTCGTGTTCCTTTTACAAACACACTTCCAGTCTCTATAGGAGAATGTGACATGAATGTGCCACTGTTATATTCAAGGGAAACCCCAGTAAATATATTGGGACAAGACTTAATGACAAAGTTTAATATGACAATCTCGTTCACGGAGAAGGGCATAGTATGCTCGACTCCAGGAATGCACTATTTGAACATATGCGAGATGATTAGAGCATACGCAGGACACACAGCCATGAAGAGCTAGCCCATTGGAGCCAGAAATATTTGCATACGGAGTACGGGTGCTGATGGCATGGCTACCAGGCCTTGCAGACAAAACCATGAGGACCCCAGATGAGTTACTATTTAGGCCAAGAATACCTATGCACGAGGAGAAGGGACAAGTATTTCCTTTGATGATGCACACAGCCATAGTGCGAGGGAAAATGGCTTTGATCGATGGTTGTGATGATGAACACCAACAATGGTGCATAGTGATCGCCATTGAAGAAGGGTACAGGTTGATTGATGTCATGGATGACGATCTGTTCCACGAACAAACAGACACTGAAGAAATAACAGTTGAAGTGAATCTCACCTTTTGGGCGAAGATGATCAAAAGAGAAGTGCCCCAGAGAATGATGTTGGCACAGAACCGTCCTGAATATTTGAGGTCAATATGGCCCAGGTGCCCGTCGCAGTATGGACCATAGGCCCCTATGACGTAGGCTTATTGAAAGGAGTAGAAGAAGTCAAAATTAAACTGAAGCTAGGAGCTATTTTACCAAAGGTACGAAAGTATCACATGTCTAGTGAGGCAGATGAGGGAATTTTCAAGACAATTTCGGCTATGATGGAACAGGGCATCTTAGTGACATCAGAGTAGTCATCCAATACCGCAGTTTATCCTGTCAAGAAATCAAAGGGAGGGTCTTCGAGGCTAATTCAAGATCTACGCCCGATAAACGATATTGTAGAAGCCAAATTCCCTTTAGTCCCAAACCTGTCCAAAATCCTATGTAATATACCTGTTGAGGCAAAATATTTCACAGTGATTGACTTGAAAAATGCGTTTTTCTCAATCCCATTGCATCGCGACTCACAAGATCTGACATCATTTACCTTCAGACAGATGCATCTGAAAAGCACAAGGTTACCCCAGGGGTACTGTGAATCTCCCTCAATTTTCCATAGAGTCCTACAGATGGACTTAAGCAATATCGCATTAGAGAGTGTTGTCTTTGTATATGTAGATGACATCTTAATTTGCAGCACCACAGAGGAAAAGTGCAGACACGATTCTATTCAGCTATTGACTATACTGGCTTAGAAAGGATATAAAGTGTACAAAGAAAAGTTACAATATTGTCAGCAAGAAGTGTTGTATATAGGCCAGTTGATCTCACACGAGGGGAAAAGGGTTACCCCGGAAAGGGCTGAAGCCATATTGAACACAGCCAAGCCACACACGATAAAACAGATGCAGAGCTTTATAGGTCTTTGCAATTATGTCAGAGCTTGGGTCTTTGACTACAGCCCATATACCAAGCCCTTGTTACAGGCCCTAAAGAAGGCACAGGTGACGAAAGAAAAATTGTGTGGTCCAGCACGGCACCAGTTTTAGGGATTCACAATTATGCACAGAAATTCTACCTGTTCTCACACACGATTGTCAGCGTCATGACGGCAGTACTCACACAGAGAACCACATTGGGGTACAAGCCCCTGGCATATTACAGTGGGAATTTGGACCCAGTGATGAGAGGCCACTTCCTATGCGAACAAAGTTTAGCTGCCGCAGCGTTCAGCATAGACAAAGCGACAACCATTGTGATGGGATGCTCAATGACGTGTACGTCGAGCACGCAATATTTGTCATTCTAGAGATGCCAAAGGGCACATTGACATCTCAGGGAGCTTCTGCTTATGAAGGGATCATATCGAACCCATTTTTTAAGATCGTTCGATGCAAGATAGTGAACCCAGCTATGTTCATAGCAGAGCCAGTCACTGAAGGAGAGCCAATACATGACTGCGCAAACTATGAAGAATTTTATGATGAGATTCCCAGAGTGAAAGAAAATGCATTGGCAGGAGGAGAAATTGTCTTCGTTGACGGTTCCTCGAGAATTGATCAAAACGATGCTGTGATGAAGCACACGGCAAATGGAGAGTTTCGAGTGCTCCTTAGTGCACAATTACCATCTCACTATTCGGCACAGGCTGCAGGATTATTGGCGTTGATACTCGCTATTGAGAATCACGCAGACCGAGAAGTGACAGTGTACAGCGACTCCGCCTATGTGATGTCGACAGTGCACACAGGCCTAGCGTGCTGGAGGGGCTAACTCCGAGCGGACAGCATGCCAGTGCAGCACACAGCCTTATTGGACAGGCTCATCAAGGCACTACAGCTCCCAGTGGGCATAGCGGGCGTGAAATGTGCCTCCCACATGAAGGGGACAGATTTTATCTCATGAGGAAATCAAGCAGCAGACACACAGGCCAAGCCTATGGCGTCCAAGGGTGAACCCATAAAGGACATAGAAATAACTGATGTAAACAAGAACATGATTGTTGGACAAAATGAACCTGAGAGCTATAATAACATGTGGCCAACCCAGTTAATGGAACTCCAAGTGGAGGCACCATAGGAAGAGAAGAATCTCTGGAAGCGGCGAGGGTATTCTTCAAACCCCTCCGAAAGCTTGTGGCAACAAGACAGCACTGGTAAACCAGTAATACCAGTAATGCCAATAGCCCTATTAAAATTAGCACTGGATCAGTTACACTATCAAGCACACATGACAAAAGAGAATATTGCGGCAGCGCTCGCTGAAGACTGGTTTATACCCAACTTAGCAGAGCATGTTGCATTTTTTATGATGAACTGTATGATCTGCCAGCAGTTCACGGCTGGGCACACACTAAAAGTAATTAAAGGAGTCATCCCAAGGCCCAATGGACCTTTTCAGCACTTGCATGTCGATTACTATGATATGATTCAAGTATGTAACGGTTACAGGTATCTAATTGTTGTGGTGTGTCCATTCTCTAGATGGAAAGAAGCAGGTCCATTGACACACCCAGACTCTACCTGTGCGGCCAGATTTCTGGTGAGAGAGGTATTTCACATGTGAGGAGTATGTGAAGTCATGAGATCAGATAATGGGGCTCACTTTGTCAACAAAGATTTTGAACAGATTACCTTGTTGCATGGTATAAAGCACACGTTCTCCTCTGCGTATCACCCGCAAGGTAATGGATTATGTGAGAAGCTCAGCGGCTTGTTAAAGGAAAGGATAGCCAAGTTGAAGCTTACTCTAATGAAAGGATGGCTGCGATGCTTTCCACTGTCACTGTATGCACTCAGAAACTAACCTGGTTCTGACCATCACTTTACGCTGCACGAAATAGCAACAGGAAGAAGGATGCGCACTCCCCTGACACCCCAAGGCTAATACAATTTATGACGTCAAGAGTGGAGTATCCTGTTCAAAGGAGTTGAGATAAGAAGCAGAAGGCATTTGGTGGACAGAAAGCTAAAATCAAATAAACAAATTACATGGAGACGGAGACGATTTCACGGTGCCTAAAACACGTGACCTGCCAAGCAAGAAGAGTTGGGGCCTTCACACCTACACGCAGCCTTGAGCTATGCACAGATATCTGAGTTCTCCCAGACAGAGAGGCATCATCGATGCCTACAAATTAGAAACTAATTGACACATGGTCAGTGGGTCAGTGATGGATGGTGGTACTGGTTGGTGGGAGGCTAGGGGAGCTGACGGGCACCCTGCACCTGGCCGATCATTTTGCATGCTGCTAAGCAAAGTGTAAAAGTACAAGGTTACTTGGTATCAACCCAATCACAATGTACCAAGTAATCTAGGATCATATAGTCCGTAGAGCCAATGAGACATAGTACTTTTAGTGACGTCCACAGTAGTCATTCTGAAGGAAGGGCTTAGATTCCCCACCTGACACTAGTTATCCGATCCTTTTACTCCACTATCCAATACAGATATAGTACCTATAGTAAAGTTACCTTCCTATAACCAATAGAATTGCATGCACCATTTTAAGAGTTTTACGTCAGCGAAGTTTTTAGTATATAGGATGTTATTCTTGTGAAGTTCATCAGAGTTGAAGCGAGAAGGAAGATCGAGCAACTTCTGATATTCATAACTCCCCATTTTTTGTACTTGTCATTAAACGGCCTCCCTTTGCCAAACCATTGAGTTGTCATTATTGATTTGATGCCTGAGTACTAATCTGCATCCCCATCCATCTCACGGGTGCTGCTATTCCATCTTAAAGTGCCGTTTGGGAAATCCCCAGTCCAATGGGACGGCTGGGGTCCCTCCTCACAATTATCTTTTCAACCATGCCTTTCTGATCATCGTAAGTGGAATGACTACAATTGAGGGCTGATGATTCAGTGTTTTGTAGCACAGGCGGCTCCCTGCACGTGTCCTAAGCTAACCTTCCCTTGTTTAAAACACAATGTCGTCACATCATGCTTAATTTCAGTTACATTGTAAAAAATTATTAATAGAAGGAGGGAAAAACTCCTCTCACTAAATCTAACAGCATGTGTAGAAAAACAGCACATTTATTCACACTGTTCCAACAAAAAAACACACATAACACATTATCAATATACTTAGAAATAAACATACATTTCATACACTCACAGTTTGTCAAAAGTATGGCTCCAGTGCAAAAATGCCTTATGGGCAGACATTGCTAAAGTGTTCATTGATCTCGACCAGCAGGTGGTCTGATGTATAAAGTACAAAGTGCGGCTGGAGTTGAGTGCAATCAAAAGATACCACATCAACGCCAAAGCCGTGGTAAATGAGGCCAACTAGTAAACAATAAGCTAGCCTAGTTTATTGATATATTTTAAAAGAGATCATCAGGGTTTCTCGTTGACATGTATTTCTTTTCCTGTGTTGTGCTGCTTGATTTTGTATGCATGTATAAAACAGAGGCAGCAACAAAAAAACATGTAGTGATGATTAGGTCTGATAACCTATATGAAGAGCAGTTATTGGGGCATTCTCAGAGAGCTTTTCAATGGGGTGATCCCGTTGAAAACATTGTGAGAGTCAGCCCCTATGTCGTTGGGAACATGTAGAAATGTCCATTTGGAAATCCAGGAGGCATTACTGCACAACAAGCTAGAGGTTGAATATAATGTGAAAGTTAGATTTGTGATACGGTAAGTAGGGTTTCCTTGCTCTCCAGCCTAATTTCCTGCTTACTGTCTGATGCCCACTAAAGAAGCTTTTATCCCCAACTTATTTTATATTTGTTTCAATCCCATGGAGTACGATGATCGCACCACACAGTAACCCACGGCTGTTTGCAGGTGTATTGAGTGATCGTCATGTTTCCTAATAACTGGCAACGGGCACGTTTAAAGCAGCTGGTGAGCATGGGGAGGGTTCAGTGTTCATATGCAATTGAAAATAAAAATGTTATGGTCTATACCAAAAGCAGCATGCCAGCTCCTAGATCGGAAAACTAATATCATTGAAACACTGTTCTTGAAAAGTGCATTCAGGGTATACGGCTAGAACACGATTAGCTATGATTGATTCAAAACCTTCCAGCCATCACTTTTTGGCTTTGCTTTAGTCACCCTGAGAGGTATGCCTAGATGTGGGTTCCTAGCCTGCTGTGCCTAGAGTGCCGAGCTACTCCTCACTGATGAGGCCCAACAAGGCCAAAACATGCCTGGGGATGCTTGTAGTCTCCTGCAGAAGGGATGTGACTTAGCAGTTCGGGATGGACTGTCACTTTTGGGGTGGGACAAAGCCTGATTTGCACATGGTCTTTCCCTTTCTGCAGTGGCTTGGCAGGCTGAAAAACGATGGTCTGAAGGGTTGGCCAGTGGTGTGCCTGTGGTTATGATTTATTCAAAACCTTTCAGTGCGTGTTTGGGACAGACTGGTGCAGCCTTTCTTCAGTAAATGGTAAGAGAAGTCCCCACCAGCCATACAGCTGCCTGTGCACCCATATTCTATGCTCTGATAATTAAATTGCCACAAACCCAGCTTTAAATGCACGTGCAGTTTATAAAAAAAAAAGACATGAAACATTTTTCCAAGTGACAACTTCATGCCCAATACTTATTTCCTGATGGGGCATGTGGGCTCCCCCATCCCCTTCGAACTAGACCCACACAATGTTTATATTTCCAAAACAATGCGAGCATTTCAACTGCTACACTAATTTGAAATCCCAACATTCAGTTTAGGTGCAGTTATTTGTGCTGTCGAAACATCGCTGTTCCCGTCACCCGGCTCTATGGGGTACATTTTATCAAGCCTATTAGGCTGATATGCAGGATGCATGCAACCGAACCACAGAAAGGAGGTGAAGCATAATATAAACTTTGTGTATGCAGCCACCCTCAGATTAATGTAGTGCCTATGGGTCATTTACAGTAGAAAACAAAAAGGTTACCACCCACAGATATTGTTCATAGCACTACCCTTATGTTGGGGTGTCTAAATAGTTTGTGTTCAAATTGTTAGGAGATTGTGCTTCAAGTAGTAAGCCAAATATCTTTATCAATACACACTCAAGTCACTACGTGTGACAAAATAAGGCACAAATCCCTTATTCTTGTATTAATAATTATTTTGTTCAATTTATTCATTGTTCATATTAATCTCTTTTGACAAGACAACATAAATGACTGACTTGTTTTTATGAAAATGGACAAAGGACAGTCAGACATCAAAACAGTTTAACAAAAAATGTGAGTTTATGAATTGTTCAATAAACATAAAATTGGTGAGTTAGTATCAAAGTGTACAAGAAACATTGTACAGCATGTATGGAAACAGTGGAAAATATTTTCATTTATATACCCGAGAACTTTTCAACATTTGTCCAGCATAGGTAAAACAAAAATGTCACCACTTGTTTGATCCCCTAGTTATAGCAAGAGGCTAGTTATTTACCCTGCTATACTCTAAAGGCCTGGAGAATTGAATTTAACAGGCTAGATTGAATTTTTAGGGCAAGACCAAATTGGTTGGTTTCCAACAATGGGTATTGTCAATATACACTTAAAGAACCAAAATGAAATGGGTTTAATATGGGGGGAACCCGATTTTTGCCCCACAGGTATAGCCGGGTGCAACAACTACCTAGCTATACTTAGAGGGCTAAACGGATCAAAGTGGGATGTAAATTGAATTTCTCAAACAGAGGACCAAGAACCATCGGTCTACGCCAGGGGGAGGGGCCCCCTACCTAGTTGCACAGGACAATAGGGCACTAAAAGTGCTTGACCTTTGGGCGTTTCGGCTAGTTGTTAGAACGCCTTCATCTCGGTCTCCGGTATGGAGATCTCTGAAAAGTAAAGAGAAGGGAGGCAGGAAAAGGGGGAAAGAAAAGGGAGAGATGAATGAGTTCTCAAAGATGTCACTGTGCCTGTTACAAACCTGAAAAAGTTTAAAAAGAGAGGCTTTACTGCCAAACATGTAAGCTTGATGAAAGATATTTGCACTGTAATAATATCCGTAGAAGATGTGGTCTGAAATGTAAAGAATGTGGAGCGGCATAGAGGCTAACCTGTGGGAAAACAGCCGTTAGGCGTGGCTGCATGGGGTTGGAATCCTGTGTTCACAGTGTACGGTCTTGAACACGTAGGTTCAGTACTGCTTACATCCTGTGAATGGAACTTCATACACGTACAATATGGAGAGTGGTGAAATGGATCGCCTCACAGTGTGTGTATCTAGAAGAAAAAAAGGTGAAAGAAAGAAAAGCCTAGTTGAAAAAATATATAGTCATGGACGCTCTGGAAGAATGCATAACTGGGAATAAGTAATCCAAGAGAAAAGGTAAGTTAAACTCCTGGGTGATAGTACCTGTAAGACACGTGGCACAAAGACAATGCATTGTAGGGACGGATTCGTACAGACGAACTGTGGCAAGCTTGTGTCCTGTAGCAGTCCATGTAATTCAAACCGGCGAAGGGCTGCAGGGAAAGGATACAGTGAATTTCAGCAACATCAACTGTGGGGAGTAGTGCTACCAACCAATGAATAATAGTCTGTAGAAGGGGCCTAGTCGCAGGGAGCTCGCCAATCTCTACGAGGCTTACCTGAACTTAAATTGTGTCTGGATACTCGAATCAATAGAGCGGGTCTGCAAAGCGTCAGACCTCCGGTCTCTCCAGCGGCTGCAGGAGAGCTGTATCGATGCGTGATCGAATGCGCATGCGCGCGGAACTAGTATTAATAGCCTCGCGCATGCGCGTAATCCATGATTACATTCCATTGTCACGGTGATGCTGAATGGATGACGGCCAACAAAAGACGAGGCCGAGATTAAGTAAATAGGAGGACGTGGAGTCATGGCTGCTCGCTAACGCGTAGGGGCAATTGACCCGGAGTCCTGGAGTCACGATGAGGGCACACAAAGCTTTGTATGGAAAACAAAGTCAGTGGGCCTCTAAATTGACAAAAAATGAAAAAAAGGGGAAAAAAAGGGAAGAAATGGGTGGGTGTGCCTGGAAATTACTGAGCTACATATGGCTAGAGCTAGTTAGCCCAATAGTACTAATATATACTGAAGACTCATTCATGTAGCTTTGTTTCGTGGTGGGCAATGTGGGACGCCCATATACCAATTGACAGAGAGCGAACTAGACTACCCATATTGTCACCAGCATCTTACTGTGTTGATCGACAGAGCATAAATCAACAGCTGCCTGTTTCATGCTATATAAAAGTGACCATTGAAGAGGGAGGTGGATATAGAACCTCTGTGGTGTCCGAGAGCATAATTGTACAGAGACCTGCTTGACACTTAGAAAGAGGGAGATACAGCAAAGATGGAGTATGGAAGTACCTCACTCCCATGTAACTTTGGCCTCATTCAGACCATGGGTTATTGTTTGAAGCTTGAAAATCCACCAAACTTACTTGTGTTTGAGAGCATTACTGATGTTGGTATTGCTTTCCAGTCTGTCAATTAACCACCAGGTAAAATCATCCGGACCATGGCGGAATTCGAGGAAGTGTGTAACCATGGGAGCATTGTGAGTTTTGCATCGAATGCGTGAGTGGTGTTCGCTTATTCTTTTGTTGACCAGTCTTTGGGTCTGTACAACGTATCTCAGACCACAGGGACACTCAATTAGGTAAATTGCATTGTTAGTCTTGCAATTCAACAGTCCTTATTACCAATCTTGAATGTTTTGATCTTCTTGGTAAATTTGCATGCAATTCATTGGCCACATGGGTGGTGGCCAGCGAGTTCCCTCAAGTTCCAGAGTGTCGTGCGAGTGGTTTTCTTTAGCCGGGCATGAGTAAGGTGTTCCTTTAAATTTCTGGCACGTTTGAATGCCATAATTGGTTGTCAGGTAAATTCAACTGTATTAATGGCCAGAATTTTCTAATTATCTGTTGAACCTTAGTTGTGTTTTGTCCAAAAGTGGTGACGCAGGTTATTCTGTCTCTGTCCATAGTCCTGCTTTTCGGGGTAAGGAGGGCATCTCGTGGGGTGTACAGTGCTCTTTTGTTAGTGTTCCTTATCAGTTTCTTGGGATAGCCCCTAGCTCATAATCTCTCTTCTAGCTCTGCTGCATGTTCCTTGTACTGACCAACTTCACTGCAGTTTGTTGGGTGTCCTGACCCACGTTTGAGCTATCATGCTGCAACATTTGGTGCTGTGGGATTAGAAAATCCAAGATGGCCAAAAAGCCCACATGTGCGCCCGAATCCAGGAGAACCACGCAGTTTGTGCACACTAAAATGGTTGCCTAACTTGCCACCCACCAGTGCGAGCAGGATGGGCCGGGGTGCCATGAGTGAAATGTGTGCCAACGGAAAAACCGCACTTTAAATCACCTTTTGTTTCCCTGAATGCCAGCTCAAAATGCCTATTTCAAACATTGCAACATATCCAAAAATCTCACTGAACACCAGCAGACATCTGGCAGAATGAAGTATGTGTGCATACAAAATCTGGGAAGTTGAAGAGCCCCAAAACAATGTTCATAACAAGACTGGCTGAGCTCTGCAGGTCTGCAGCAGCCTAACTGAAACTGGATTTAAAACTACCAAAAATCGAAAATGCTTAAATTAACTGAGTGACCTACTTTTGAGTGTCACATAGTTTGTCACTGTGGAAATGTCATAGTTTAGAACTTAGAATCAGTGTTTTAGCTGCATGTGTAAAAATTGTATGTTTGATTTAAACTGGGGACAAAAAGTGACATTTTATCTGAAACCTGGCTTAATTAAACTGAATTCTGCCTGACATCTACCCCCACAGGAGTTAAAACCTGCTCAGCCACTCTTCCCCTTGCCAAAAGGAGTTGTCACCTCTCTGATTAGATTAGGGGTGGAGCAGCTACAGGGAGTTGAACAAAGGCCTGTCCTGGGCCCAGGCAGATGGTTTATTAGGGTGGTCGTAAATGGCTTCCTTTTGAACAAAGCCCTTCCTTGACTCAGGCAGATGGTTTATTGGGGGGACCGTAAAATAGCGTCCTCTTGGCAGAAGCTGGGAGGGGCAGGGTCTCTGAGCTTGGCAGAAACTGGATAAACTGGTTTCTACACCATGTGACCTGAAAAGACACACCCCTGTTGGCCAGAATATGATTTTAAGAAAGATGTATAACTCATGGTGCGGACTTGTCAAAATTATCTAAATGATACCATAATTCTTGTGATTTTTCTGCCCACATTTTAAGAGGTTTTAGGACCTGGTGGTATGATCTGGGGGGTTGCTAGCGGAAAATAGGGTTTCACTCCAAATGTCTGCATGTTAAAAATCTGACACTTCATCAATTAATGTCCATACTCCTTGCGCACATGTGTGTAAATTTGGGTTAATGTCCGATATTGCAAAACCAGTTAAAAAGTGCAAAATGTTGCCATTTCTGAATGCAAGCCCCCAGGAAGAGCAGAGTTTGAACAGAGTATACCTCATGTGATATGTGATGGGTGCATGTAATTTTAAACAACTGTGTATCTGTGCAATATGTATTTGAATCAAATATAGATTTGTGGGCAAACTGACCAGGGGAGGATCCTCTGACCCATAAAACCTACAGCATCACTCTGACTCACATTTCCTTCCCCCAATCATGGGAGAGGGGAGAATTGGGCCAATGACAAGTAGAGAGGGACAGGCTTAGCTAGGCCCAGGCACACACCCATTTTCAAAACACATAAAAAGAGACTGCTGGGACAGGTAGAGACATTCAATGCCATTTGCTGCGGAGCATGCTGACCGACGACTTCACATCCAGAGATCCTACACTTAGACTTCCAAGCTAAACAGAGACCACAGAACTTTGAACCAAGAAGGCCCACTGCAAGCAAAAGTATTTGTCAGCAGGCCCAAAAATCATTTGCAGACTATTCACAGCCGGGCCCAACTGTTGATTCTGGCCTGAAACCCTGTGCCAGAAAGATCCAGAAGCAGTGCTGTACCCAGAGAAAGCAGAGCAGTATCCAGAACCAGAGGCCAGAGATCCAGAGTGACCCAGACCACTGTTAGCAGAACCAGAGAGCTGACCCAGATCACTGTGAAGTGCCGAGACCAGAACCGGAGTCCAGTCCAAAACCTGACCAGATCCGTGGCGAGGCCTATTTCAAAATATATTGTGAGTTCCTAGCAGAACTGTGCAGAACCAATCTCTTAGTTAAAATAATCTAATCCAAACTATTTTAATCTAACCAGATCTGCCTCCTAACTGTCACCTGTCATTTGTAAAGCTGCACCACTGTCATTTGTCAATTCTGCAGCTGCAAAGCTGTAACCTGTCGCTTTGAACTTTTAAAATTTCAAATCCGAAAAACAACCTTCAGAAAATCGTTCATAACTCTGTAACCGTTTGTGCTAGGAACTTGATTTAACTTTCCTCTGAAAGCTTTTCAACAAGCTTAGAACGGACTTGCTACTCCTTATACTTTTGCCGTAATCACGATTCACGCACTCGCGAATTTTGCCGCGATTTGCGATTTGGTTAAAAATCCAGCCACGTGTAACCATCAGCAGTCATTTCTTTCCTTGCTAAAAATTCATCTGCCTCTTAATCACCATCTCTGCATCATTGCTAAAGTGAGCCTGAACTCATCCCAAGTAGCTACTACGCACCCTGAACCTCCTAAAGGGAATTAAAAGCATTTTCAGCATATTTCTCACTTCATTGCCACTACATTCAAAGCACTTGGGTCTGTGTTTCAAACCTCCTATCTGTTGTATAAGCTGCTGGGGGGGAATTGAACTGAATTCTATTTGATGGCATTCCTAAGAACTGAGTGCTCTCCTCTTCATCTCCTTACATTGCATAAAGGGGGGGGGGGGTGAATTGTCCAAGAAAGCGATTACATTGTCTTTTGCTGAAATCCTATCAAGTTATTTTCTGTACTGCATTTTCATTCCACATTGCATCTATTTGAAACCATAAAAGTATTGTTGCTATCTTATCCATCCTATACCCCTCATCATTGATTATAAAGAAGTGTGCTAGTGCCAGACTATCCATTATTGATTACTGTTCAGATTAAGTGTGATATTCAATTATTAATTTATTATAAAGTGTGATATATATATATATATATTGTTTAAATTCTCAAATAAACCTTTTAAACTTGCAAAACAGAACTACTTCTTGGCTCAGTGGGGTCAGGGGGATTCCAAGAGAGGGGTGTTATATAGGGGTAGTCATCCAGAACTCATGAACTGGACACAAAGATATATCAATAAGGGTTTCCATTCAGTATCCCAGACTAGGCATTGACTTAGCTGTGGTGTTGAATTGAATCCTCTTACGAATTGGGGGCTCGTCCGGGATGTCTGGGTTAGGTCTATCACTTGTGCAGCTTAATAAAGTGTGCTAACTGACGGGATACATACATCCAGTCGGATCACCACGCTGCATTGCGCTGTAAAGCACTCCTCAAAAGGGACACTCTAAGGAAAAGGTCTGTTTTGCAAAAATAAAATACTAATTTCTGTAAGTCAGGACAGAGACCAATCTCTAGAATGACGACCTTAGTAGACATGAAAATAGCCAGAGAGGACTTCTTACATAAGTTATTTGTGAGAGGTGAGTGGACTCACCAGGACCAAACGGTCTGATTGCAGGCCATCACGCAATAGGTCACTGAAACAGGGTCAGATATATGGAGAGATCAGGGTCCCTTATATGTGGCCCTGAGTGAACTATATATGGCTCCTAAAGCCAAAGATGAACACAATAAGATTGCCAGGATAGCGGCATACCTGTACCTATATATGGGAGACATGCAGGATACATGTACTGAAAGCCAAGATCTGGCAAATAGGCGACAGATGGCGTTAGAGAAGGTCCAATCTGATCTGGACTCTTCTGAGCAGAGGCTGCTCAGGAGCCAGGAGTCAGAAAAGGACAGCAGACAGTACATCACTAAAATAAAGGAGGACATGGACATCCTGCAACAGGAAAAGGCTGACCAGGATACCAGATTTCTGGCCTTGCAAAAGGAGTACCAAGAAGGTTTGGACTCCCTACTGCAGAGCCAGAAAAAGCTGGAGCAACAATTAGAGTTTAACAGGGCATGCACAGAACAGGTAGCCACCCTGCAAATCCAACTAGACAGAGAGAAAGAGGAGAGCAATAAACTGATCCTGAAAGACCTGGATACCCAGGCAGAGTTTGATCAGGAGCGCCAGAAAGCTGGTGCCTTCCAAAGGCAAAGGGACGACCTGGTGTCACAAATTCAAGCTCTTGGTCAGGAAAGGGACACCTTAGGCCAGGAAGTCTGCCACTTAAGAAGAACAATGGAAGAAAATCACCTGGCCCTCCAGGGACTGGGTGACCTCCAAAAAGAAAACCAGAACTTGTTAGAGCACACCAGGAGGGTGGAGGATGCTCTGGCAAGACAGGAGCAGGCCAATAGGGACACAGCTCAGGAGGTAACCCTCCTGCAGCAAAGACTGGCCCAGTGCTCCAGGACCAATCAGGAAACGCAGAGAGAGAATGAGGCTCTCTGCCAGCACAACGATAGGCTCCAACAACAGGTAGCGATGCAGGAGAGACTGATAGAGTCTAGTAAGGCCTTAACTGAGGAACTGAAGGTGCAGGCTCTTGCATTGCAACAGGGAGCAGGGGCGGATAGAGAACAGGTACGCTGGGAAAGGGAAACTCCTGAGCATAACCTCAGGAGCCCTAGTACCAGAGGCCTTCATCTCTCTCAGTCCCTGGACTCTGCCACCCCCATGTCCCCTGGCGCACATGAGCACCGGGCCACAGGGATGGCAGATTACTATCCAGCCAAAAGCATGGGGCTCATAGGCCAGTACCACCCAGGTATGGAGCGGCGGGCATCTGGGTATGGGCACCCAAGCACAGTGCAATTTAGTGGGGATCCCCAGGAGAGTTGGCCCATTAAGGGCATCCTGAAAACCTCTGCCCAGTTAGGTCAGTGGGGGGGGTACCCATCAAATCCTGGCAGCAAGGAGGGATCTGAAGACTCCTCTGAGCGGTACAGGACACAGGAGACCAGGTCCCCACATTCTGCCAGCCACTCCCAGGCTTGCAGAATCCGGGAAAACCTGGAAGATCAGACAGGAACCTCTGGGAGCAGTGCCTCTGAGTCAGAGGATGAATGGACCAGGGTTACCCCGAACCAAAAAGGCCAATAAGGCAAAAGGGGCCTTGCTTAAGGACCCATTGAAACAGATTAAGGCAATCAGGAGTGTCATCACGCCTTATCATAAGAACGCCAAGTATTCTGTTTGGGAACACTTGGAGCTCTATGAGCAAATGATGGAGACCTTTCATTTGAAGGACAGCCAAAGCTGTATTCAGTATGTAAAGTGGACATTCTCCCCAGAGTACTCCAGTTTCTTTGCGGGGCTGGAGGACCAAAATCATTCAAGGTGGTCCACCTATAGGGCGGCCATCTTGAAACATTTTTCTGTGCACAGAAATCCCCAAGAGGCTCACAAGGCAGCCTACAATTTGCAATGTGGGGAGGATCAGGCCCCACAAGAATTTGTGCAAGAACTGAAACGTGCCTTTGCGCAGACCACCAGAAGGGTGCGCACAGACAGCAGAGAAATTGTCAATACATTTTTCCATGCCTTGCCCAAATACATAATGACCCAGCTCATGAGAGATTTTCATGAGAAAAGATCTTTAGACTGGGTCATTGAACAGCCTACCCGGATCTATGAGGTGCAGAAGCCTATCGAAAATAAAAATAACGCGCCGAAAAACCCCAAAACCAACAGCACCCCTGCTGCTGCCAAGGTGGCAGAGGTAAAGGTCGCCCCCGTTTTAGATTTGGAGATGGGGGGACCTAAAAACCTGCCTGCACCAAATAATTCACAGCCCAGAAGGCCCTCGGGCCAGTCACAGACAGGGAGTCGAGGAGGTAGTCCCACAAATGGGGTCCCCCGCTCCCCTGACTATGTAAGTCCCCGCTACAAGGGAAACCGACCAATCCTGGGTTATGTGTGGACTCCTCCAGCCCAAGGGGGGGATCCAGCCAAGCACCTGACCCGGGGAACTTCCCTCCTAACTTCCCCCAGGAGGGCAGAAATTCTCCAAATCCTGGGCAGAACTTTTTCCCCAGGTATCCACATAATTTTGCAGCCCCAAAATCATCCATCCTTCTTTCCCCAATTCCCTGAGCCCAGACAACCTAATCTGGGAGAGGGGAGGCCAAGGGTGGAGGGGTACCAAAATCTTCCCAACCAGGGGTACTACCAGAGAAGGGATAGCTACCCTTCCCGGTATCAGCCCAGGGGAGAAAATAGAGCCCCATATCAGCCTGGGCGGGTTTCCCAGTTAGAGCGCCATGTCCAAAATATGGCACGGGATCTGGGTCACATACTGAGGGCTCAACAGAACCCTCAGATGAGCATGCCACCGCAGAATGCCCCAAACTCTGGACCTGGTGCTCCAGAACAATGACGGGGCAGCACCCCGATAACACACCGGTTCCCAGGGAGGAGGCACAAGGGGAAGGGGGGTGTAAAGCCTTGGAGGAAGCTTCCTTCCCAACTTGTAAACAGCCCCTGGAAAACCAGGAACCGGAAACAAAATCTCCTGCCCCTGAAAGCCTGCCTCCCAAGGAGCAGAGGGGGGGTAGGAGAAACAAAGGACCCAAACAGACCCACTTTGTGGAGGAGGTACAGGTCTTCCAATTTGAGGGAGAGGGATCATCAGAAGATCCTGGGAAAAGGATCTTCTCCTTCAGAGATGGGGAAACTCCTCCCAAGGAAAAATGGGTCCCAAGGGATGTCAATTCAGACTGGGGAGATATGGAGACTGAGCTACCGCCGCCCATCATCTCATCCCAGAACCCACAATACCGAAATCCCCTGGTTCAAACCCATCCTGGTGACTGCCTCCAAGAAGGGGGGGCGGCCCAGAACCGGAACCAGGGGAACCCACAATGGCTCTGATCTCCAGTTGCCAACTTTTTCTTTCAGATTCCCAAGGCTCTCCACAGAATTCTGCCCAAATCTCTTCGCTAGCAATGTCCAAAACCAGAAAGTTAGCCCACCAGTTGTCCAAAAATGTGCATTATCTGTGCCCCCTTGAGGAGAAGGAGGGAAGATACTATGCCCCGGTACAAATACAGGGGCAGGGTACAATTTTGGCACTGGTGGACACTGGATCCCAAGCCACCCTTCTGTCCAAAAGGGCCTTTGAGGAACTAAATGCAGGAAGGCGGGAGAATTACCGTATTCCTCTCACCTCTCTTCCTGGACAACTGCACAACTTTGACGGGAAGGAAATTCCTGTTGAGGGGACTGCAGATTTGGACATCAAAATTGGGCGACACAAGGTGAAACACCCGGTCATAGTAGTGACTCCAGAGGGCACCCCTTGTTTACTAGGGAATGACCTCCTGAGAAGGTTGTCACCCCTAATAGATTGTGTAAACAAGGTCCTCTGGATCCAGACTAGCCGACCAATAAAATTAAAACAGAGTGTCAACCATGTTAGTTTAAACGGCACCTGCCACAAGGTTGAACAAAAATCTGACCAAGTAGAATTTCACCTCCAGAACAACCAAATTCCAGACGTGACAGTAATAGCAGTAGGACAACAGACTGGTGATGGGGGGTCCTCTCTATTTCTGAAAATCAACCTTCCTTCCAGTTCAAGGTGGTGTTCCACACTGGAAGGAAACACCCTGAAATTCTTTACTAATCCACAATCAGAAACTCCCACTCTTATAGTCCAGAAAGATGTGAAATCAGCTCAGAGCCTGGCTGATATTCAGCAAATTGGAGAGCAGTTGTTCATCCCTGTTCAGTTAAATGATGGAAAGGACTCTGTTCTCGCTCGAGTGTGCGTGAACAATGGTAAGAGCTTCATCAGCGAAGCCATGTTCCGCCAACTCCCAAAAGATCCAGCCATTCCCACATTCAAACTGATAGACAAATGGGAAATGGACCTGGAAGCACCCAATTCCAAACATCTCCTGCCAAGCAGGTGTATGCTCAAAATCTCCATTGGCAACAAGAGCATAGTCCATAATTGTTGGGTCGTGCGAGACGTCACTGCCGCTTTTTACTTAGGCAGTGACATTCTCAATCGCTTTGCCATTAGTTTGGACCTAATAAACTTCAAAGCTTGGTCCCGATTAGCGGATAATCCCATGGGCTTTGATGATCCAGAAAAAGCATTTAGGTCAGCTCAATTGCTACCTTATGCAGTTGAAATTCAGATCAAAGAGGAAGTCACCATCCCAGAAAGGACCCGACAATTCTCCCTGGAAGTGAAAGTTAAAAGAGGACAAAAATTGCAAAACCCTGATGCTTATATTCATCTAAATGCTTCTCTCCAACAGCAAGGGTTAGGGGTAAACCCAACACCATTAGTCAACATAGAACATGACACCATTCCAATAGATGTGGATAACAGCGACTTAAAGAGTATTACTCTAGCCGCAGGCACCATTATTGGAATGGCGGTTGATGACCGACATTTTTCCATTGATCTAGGAAATGAACTGTTAGGACCAATCCCCAAGGACTGTTTTGACAGTGACAGTGAGGACAATACAACACCAGACAGGATTTTTACCCGGCATGAGGGGAACTTCCTGGTGTACACTTCCTGCCCCTATGGTAAGGAAGATGTGACTTGTGACTTCAGGAGGGATGAGGTGATTTTCCAGGTCCATGAGGGTTGCCTTTCCCACCTGAGGCCTCCAGTCCAAATCAGCACTCTGACCAGGGACTTCTCCACCCAGCTGGAGGAGGCCGCTGAGATAGCCAAACCAGAAGTCTTTCCAGGTTTCAGGCAGATGGTGGAAGAGAGAGTCAACCTAGCTGATGCCTGTGTGACTCTGGAACAGAAGCAAAAGTTGAAACAAGTTTTCTTGGATTTCCAAGATCTCTTTGCGGTAGACTCATATGACTGTGGTCGCACCGACATCCACACAACAACAATTCCCACGGACCCTGGAATGACTCCAGTGTTTGTGAAGCAATATCGTTTGCCTCTCGCATCCATGGAGTCCCTTACTGAAATAATTAAGAACCTGGAGTCCCGGGGAATAATCCGTTTGGCTTCAATATTCCCAGCACCTTCAATAACCCGGTGCTGGGAATATTGAAGCCAAACGGCCAGTGGAGACTCTGCGCCGACCTCAGGGAGCTCAACAAACGGGTCCATACTTCCTGATGGCCTCTGCCCTACATTGACCAAGGGCTGGCCCAGATCCAGGGGTCACAGGTATTCACTGCAATAGACCTGACCAATGGATACTGGACTGTGCCTGTCAGTAGGGAGGACTAATACAAGCTGGCTTTTACCTTTGGGGGCCAGCAGTACACATGGACCCGGACTCCCTTCGGATACCTCAACTCCGGCAATGAATTCAACATTTTCCTACACAAGGCCATGCCCGACCTGGGTGCAAGGGGTAACCTGGCTTATGTAGATGATGTCCTCATCAAAAGTTCATCTGTGGAGGAACACATAGCGGAGATCCGTTATGCCCTGACCCAGTTGAGGGCTGCCGGAGCAAAACTTTCCTTTCAGAAAGCACAGTGGTGTAGAACCCGTGGTAATTTCTTGGGGCATGAGATTACTCCTCAGGGTCTCTGTCCCCAGGAAAAGAAAGTGGAAGCACTTCAGAAACTGAAAGACCCCACAACTCTGCGGGAACTAAGGAGCCTCCTTGGACTGACTAATTACAGCAGAAAGTTCATTGAGGGCTACGCAGAGATCACCAGACCCCTGATTCACCTCCTGAAGGGGGGGGGTCAAGTGGGAATGGGGTCCAGAACAATCCGAGGTGGTAAGACAACTCAAAAGAAGCCTCTCACAAGCGCCTTGCCTAGCTTACACTGTCAGAAACAAGGAGTTCTTCCTGGAGACAGGGTTCTCTAATACGTGCTTGACGGCAGTATTATACCAAAAGCATGACAAGGTCAATAAAGTAATCTCCTATGCGAGCAAAACTTTATCCTCTGTGGAGGAAAAATTCAATGATTGTGAGAAGGCACTCCTGGCAACGGTGTGGGCATTGAAGAATTACCGCCCGTTTATCCAGGGTGAACACATCATAGTGGAGACTCCACACCAGCCTCTGCAATACCTCCAAAGTGACAGAATCCGGGCCGGAAATGTGAGTAATTCCCGAATTACTTCCTGGATTCTGTCAATGCAAGGCTTTCCTGTGGAGGTCAGATATGGCCAAAACAAGAAGAGTCCCCTCGCGCAAGGTCTGGCTGACTTGCATGATTGTGCCAGAGAAAACTGTCTCGAGGACGAAAGTCTAAAAATCAAGGACAACATGGAGGCATACCTTAATTCCCCAGACAAAGTCTTTGAAGAGGACAAGTGTGAGGGAATGCCCACTGTCTATGTGGATGGATGCTCTTACCATGTTGACAACAACGGGGAGAAAGAACTGGTGGCCGGCGTAGGGAATGCATGGGTGAATGAGTCCCCAGAACCCTCCGCTGGGTACAAAATTGGTCCCCGAAGTAGTCAGGTGGAAGAATTGATGGCTGTGTATCAAGCCATCCTCACTGCTGTCCAACATCAACTCCACGAACTGGTCATAATCACAGATTCTGATTATGTACGGAACGGGTTCGTGGAGCACCGGGTTAATTGGAAAACCAGAGGCATGTTATGTGCTAACAACAAACCCTTGAAACATGGGAAGTTGATCCAAAACATTGATGATCTGGTCACCTCGAATGAGATGACCATCTATTGGAAAAAGATCAAGGGTCATTCCAAAGTAGAGGGACCAGACAAAACTGGAAATGACTTAGCTGATCAGCTGGCCAAAACCGGGGCCATCCAAGGGGATCTAATTGAGATTGAGTCCCTGTTGGGGGAAATCCAGGTCACTGCTATCACTAGGTCCCAGACAAATGCTCACAATGATCTTTCAACTGCCCAATGGAGCAAGGAGACCCCTGATGCTGATTTGATTACAGCTCAGAAGGGGGATCCAATAATTGGTAAGTTTTACCAACACCTTGAGGACCCTGAGAACTTTCCCCTGACGGATACCGATTACATTGGGAAAGAGGACCTAAGAGTGTTGATGAAATGTCCAAAAATGTTCCGAATCCAAGACGGTTTGCTGGTAAGGAAATCCAAAGCTGGCCACGATCAGTGGGTGGTTCCTACCTCATTCCGAAGCCTGATGTTAAGTCACACCCATGATGCGGCCACCGCCGGTCATAGGGGGTTTCACACAACATTGGAAATCTTAAGAGAGGTTGCATACTGGCCACACATGGGGCAGGACCTCGACCAATACTTGAAGGGGTGTCTTGTGTGTGCACAATTTCAGCCATCATCCCTCACACACCGTGCGCCTCTCCAAAAGAGGGGGATGACACTGCCATGGTCAGATTTGCAAATCGACTTTGTAGGCCCTGTGATTCGCTCGTCTAGAGGAAACAAGTACATATTGACCGTTACATGCTTGTTTACCAAGTGGGTGGAATGTCTCCCAGCCCCAAACTGCAAGGCAGAAACTGCAGCTGCCCTGATGATTAACCACATCTTTTCCCGTTTTGGTCTACCTCAAAGGATTGAGTCAGACAGGGGTAGCCACTTCACCAGTGAAGTAATGACAAAGATGTGGGAGATACTGGGGGTCAAGAGAAAGCTACACATTGCTTACAGGCCAGCTTCTTCTGGAGCAGTGGAACGCTACAACCGGACAATTGTGAGCATCTTAAAAAAGTTTGTGGCAGATTCTGGGCCAAGTTGGGATATCCGATTACCTCTGGTCCTAATGGCCATCAGATCTACCCCTTCATCTGCAACCAAAATGTCACCATTTGAGTTGATGACTGGACGCAAGATGGTGCTTCCCCAGCATTTGCTCTACAGGGCCCAAGAGCAGACCTTAATAAATGCCTCCACTACTCATGAGTATGTGGAGAATTTAAGGAAACACCTTCAACATGCTTTTGCCTATGCTCAGCGGAATCTAGAAAGATCAGCTGATAGCATGAAGACCCACTATGACCTGAAAACTTCCAGGAAGGAATATCAGGTGGGGGACCGGGTCTATTTATACAACTTCCAAAGAAACCAGGCGAAACAGCGAAAATTTTTGCCTACATGGAAGGGACCCTATGAGATTATAGACAAGATCTCCCCTGTGGCCTACAAGATCCGCATCCCCAAAGGCGGTTTGGCAGAGGGGGAAGACAAGTGGGTCCACATAAACCAGTTGAAGTGTTGCCATCCCAGGCACACTTTGCAGCAACTGGAGGAGTCCTCTGCAATCCCAGAGGGTACCGCTCCAGAGTAATTCAATTCCAACCCTAAAATATCCTACATATAGCCTATCAAATTCTGTGTTTCTCAAGTTTGTGTGTTCCTGTCGCTTAATTTAAAAAAATGTGCATGTTCATATCTGTTGAGTTCTAAAATAGATATGCCACCCCACTATATCAATGGTGGGGGAGAAATGTCCATGAATAGGTATTGCCGCTTTTCCTTTGTCGTCCTAGGAGAAAGAAAACCTGGACACTGGCCAAGGAGGACGATCCAGAGACCGGGAGCAGAGACCCAAGGGGCCCGGGGTACCGCCCAATATTCCCATCAGGACCGGCGAGGAGAACCGACCGATCAGTACCGGATGGAGGAAAAGATGCTGAACTGTGCCATTTGCAGAATTGGAAGAAGATTATGCTGACATACCAGTGTGTGTGGGTCAAAGCCCTTGTGCACCCGACTCCCCATCGACTCAAATTCAAAGTGCAGTCGCGTGGGGGGGCTTTGTTGGGTGTCCTGACCCACCTTTGAGCTAACATGCTGCAACATTTGGTGCTGTGGGATTAGAAAATCCAAAATGGCCAAAAAACCAACATGTGCGCCCGAATCCAGGAGAACCACACAGTTTGTGCACACTAAAATGGTTGCCTAACTTGCCACCCACCAGTACGAGCAGGATGGGCTGGGGTGCCATGAGTGAAATGTGTGCCAACGGAAAAACCGCACTTTAAATCACCTTTTGTTTCCCTGAATGCCAGCTCAAAATGCCTATTTCAAACATTGCAACATATCCAAAAATCTCACTGAACACCAGCAGACATCTGGCAGAATGAAGTATGTGTGCATACAAAATCTGGGAAGTTGAAGAGCCCCAAAACAATGTTCATAACAAGACTGGCTGAGCTCTGCAGGTCTGCAGCAGCCTAACTGAAACTGGATTTAAAACTACCAACAATCGAAAATGTTTAAATTAACTGAGTGACCTACTTTTGAGTGTCACATAGTTTGTCACTGTGGAAATGTCATAGTTTAGAACTTAGAATCAGTGTTTTAGCTGCATGTGTAACAATTGTATGTTTGATTTAAACTGGGGACAAAAAGTGACATTTTATCTGAAACCTGGCTTAATTAAACTGAATTCTGCCTGACATCTACCCCCACAGGAGTTAAAACCTGCTCAGCCACTCTTCCCCTTGCCAAAAGGAGTTGTCACCTCTCTGATTAGATTAGATCCTGAGCCCAGGCAGATGGTTTATTAGGGTGGTCGTAAATGGCTTCCTTTTGAACAAAGCCCTTCCTTGACTCAGGCAGATGGTTTATTGGGGGGACCGTAAAATAGCTTCCTCTTGGCAGAAGCTGGGAGGGGCAGGGTCTCTGAGCTTGGCAGAAACTGGATAAACTGGTTTCTACACCATGTGACCTGAAAAGACACACCCCTGTTGGCCAGAATATGATTTTAAGAAAGATGTATAACTCATGGTGCGGACTTGTCAAAATTATCTAAATGATACCATAATTCTTGTGATTTTTCTGCCCACATTTTAAGAGGTTTTAGGACCTGGTGGTATGATCTGGGGGGTTGCTAGCGGAAAATAGGGTTTCACTCCAAATGTCTGCATGTTAAAAATCTGACACTTCATCAATTAATGTCCATACTCCTTGCGCACATGTGTGTAAATTTGGGTTAATGTCCGATATTACAAAACCAGTTAAAAAGTGCAAAATGTTGCCATTTCTGAATGCAAGCCCCCAGGAAGAGCAAAGTTTGAACAGAGTATACCTCATGTGATATGTGATGGGTGCATGTAATTTTAAACAGCTATGTATCTGTGCAATATGTATTTGAATCAAATATAGATTTGTGGGCAAACTGACCAGGGGAGGATCCTCTGACCCATAAAACCTACAGCATCACTCTGACTCACATTTACTTCCCCCAATCATGGGAGAGGGGAGAATTGGGCCAATGACAAGTAGAGAGGGGCAGGCTTAGCTAGGCCCAGGCACACACCCATTTTCAAAACACATAAAAAGAGACTGCTGGGACAGGTAGAGACATTCAATGCCATTTGCTGCGGAGCATGCTGACCGACGACTTCACATCCAGAGATCCTACACTTAGACTTCCAAGCTAAACAGAGACTACAGAGACTACAGAACTTTGAACCAAGAAGGCCCACTGCAAGCAAAAGTATTTGTCAGCAGGCCCAAAAATCATTTGCAGACTATTCACAGCCGGGCCCAACTGTTGATTCTGACCTGAAACCCTGTGCCAGAAAGATCCAGAAACAGTGCTGTACCCAGAGAAAGCAGAGCAGTATCCAGAACCAGAGGCCAGAGATTCAGAGTGACCCAGACCACTGTTAGCAGAACCAGAGAGCTGACCCAGATCACTGTGAAGTGCCGAGACCAGAACCAGAGTCCAGTCCAAAACCTGACCAGATCCGTGGCGGGGCCTATTTCAAAATATATTGTGAGTACCTAGCAGAACTGTGCAGAACCAATCTCTTAGTTAAAATAATCTAATCCAAACTATTTTAATCTAACCAGAACTGCCTCCTAACTGTCACCTGTCATTTGTAAAGCTGCACCACTGTCATTTGTCAATTCTGCAGCTGCAAAGCTGTAACCTGTCGCTTTGAACTTTTAAAATTTCAAATCCGAAAAACAACCTTCACAAAATCGTTCATAACTCAGTAACCGTTTGTGCTAGATTTAACTTTCCTCTGAAAGCTTAGAATCTCAGCTTTTCAACAAGCTTAGAACCGACTTGCTACTCCTTATACTTTTGCCGTAATCACGATTCACGCACTCGCGAATTTTGCCGCGATTTGCGATTTGGTTAAAAATCCAGCCACGTGTAACCATCAGCAGTCATTTCTTTCCTTGCTAAAATTCATCTGCCTCTTAATCACCATCTCTGAATCATTGCTAAAGTGAGCCTGAACTCATCCCAAGTAGCTACTACTCACCCTGAACCTCCTAAAGGCAATTAAAAGCATTTTCAGCATATTTCTCACTTCATTGCCACCACATTCAAAGCACTTGGGTCTGTGTTTCAAAACTCCTATCTGTTGTATAAGATGCTGGGGGGGAATTGAACTGAATTCTATTTGATTGCAGTCCTAAGAACTGAGTGCTCTCCTCTTCATCTCCTTACATTGCATAAAGGGGGGGGGGTGAATTGTCCAAGAAAGTGATTACATTGTCTTTTGCTGAAATCCTATCAAGTTATTTTCTGTACTGCATTTTCATTCCACATTGCATCTATTTGAAACCATAAAAGTATTGTTGCTATCTTATCCATCCTATAACCACTCATCATTGATTATAAAGAAGTGTGCTAGTGCCAGACTATCCATTATTGATTACTGCTCAGATTAAGTGTGATATTCAATTATTAATTTATTATAAAGTGTGATATATATATATATATATATATATATATATATATATATATATATATATTATTTAAATTCTCAAATAAACCTTTTAAACTTGCAAAACAGAACTACTTCTTGGCTCAGTGGGGTCAGGGGGATTCCAAGAGAGGGGTATTATATAGGGGTAGTCATCCAGAACTCAAGAACTGGACACAAAGATATATCAATAAGGGTTTCCATTCAGTATCCCAGACTAGGCATTGACTTAGCTGTAGTGTTGAATTGAATCCTCTTACAAGTTCCGTCGTACCCTTAGAAACTGCCCGTAGGGCAAGTTGTTCTATGAATTTCTGTGATGATTACTGCTATAATGCAGTAGGGTATTTCGATCTGTCTCCTTTCTGTATAGATTGCAGGAAAGTCTATCTTCATTAACTTCTACCCTAAAATCAAGGAAGTTGATGCTTTCCCTGCTGCAGTTCATAATGAATTGAATTTCATGGTTTTATGATTCAGCCATTCATGGAAGTCATTGAGTATAGTCATTTCCCTGTGCCAGATAAAGATGATATCATCTATATACCTGAACCAATCAGAGATATGGCTCAATTAGGGGTTTTGTTGTGCAAACACAAATGGGTCATTTACAGCCTGCTTGTTGGCTCGTTGTGTTTTGAAGAGAGCAGAATGGCAGTCACGGGAGATAAAGGGATGTGTACTATTAAGTGTGGAAGTTGGGAAGCCGGTACAAGATTACCGCTGGGATGATTGCCTGGCCGCAAAGTTTCATGTTACTTGGTGATGAAGCCAACTCAAATGTATAGGGTTATTTGTAGTGCAATCAAACACCTGGGGGGTCATTACGAGTTTGGAGGTAGCCATGGCGCTATTAGCGCCATGGCTGCCTCCAAACCCGGGTCTGGGTCTGGTCTGACTGAATGGGGATTTACCGGGTGATTCCGACCTTGGAGGTCCCGGTAAGTCCCCATTCACTAAACCATTCCCCATTCCCATTTGAGCCCCCATAGGGCTCAATGGGAATAGGGAAGGCACTAATAATGGGCCCGCAAATTGCGGGCCTGTTATTAGCTCCAAGGTCAGACCAGCTGTTCCTGCTGGGACCCGCTAAGGGACCTCGGAATAGGGCAGTAAGGGTTTACCGGCACCGGCATCCTTACCGGTGCCCGTAAACCCTTACCGCCCATCTCGAAATGACCCCACTGGTCTTCATGCCATCATCTATTTATACACGCCGATAATGGTCTTATCCATTTGGTATCAAATGTATATAAGGTTTGATGTTACTGGGTGATGAAGCAATCTCAGATTTTACAGTGATTTTGGGTGCAATCAAACCTGTGGTGTTAATGACATCATCTATACACTATGACGATGGGCTTACCCATTTTACATCCAATTTATATAAAACATTGGATAACATGTTTGGGGGTCCATTACATTTGTAAGGGTTCAATATAGTATCTATTTGTAGCCCGTATGAGGGCTCTTATCAAATTTATATCAAAAATGTTGGGGGTCAATAAAATGCATATGACAAATGATGGGAACAATCACATTTATAGGGATTCAGGGGGCGTGGAAAGGGCTAGGCAAGGGGTGAGAAAAGGGGTGGGCCACCTGTCAAATTTAACAGTGAGATAAAAGGCCCCCCCTATAACTACTTATGGTATCAGGCCTTGTGGAAGCACTAGTTAGTCCCACTGCTCAATGCCAGCAGACACTGTGCTCAAAAGGCAGCTTTTAGACACCTTCTTTTTCTTGACGGTCAAGTTGATTTGCATAAACTCACCACCTTTATTCGTCATGCTATTAAAACCAGAACCACTAGCCTCGCCTTGGCATATGATTAAAATAAGCTTCCGTTGTACAGCCAGCCACTACATGTACGTAAAACATGAATCATTGTATGTTTTCGTGGAATCTATTGCATTGCATTTGCTTATCAAATAGATTGGCGATAAGACACAACAGTATTTTACTGTAAGCGTGCGCTAATAGAATAGCATCTCATTGATTGTGACAATTCTTTGATCAAGTATTTCCTTTTAAGGATGGAGTCTTAACAGGCAATGTGGATAGCAGCCATTCATATTCTGTCTGGCAATGTTATATAATGTTTTGGTCTAACATTGTGTTGAATTGCTTACTAAAATGTATTCACAAGGTAACACATATTCATGGAGATGTGTTGTTTTAAAGTAATCCTTTGTTTTTTTATGAAGTGTATTATTTATTCTATGGGTGTTTTTTAGGATCATGTAATCGTGTAAGGTTGTCTGACGAAATACAGTATTAAAGTAATTTTTTACACTGAAATTGCCAAATACTAAAAGTCCCAGAATGCATTTGTTAGTTAAATAAAAGCCCATGAATGGAAACCACATGCCCCAGTAACATGGTGATAACAGGTTATCCTTTAATTCGAGTAAATGCGTATATTACGAGGTTGCAAATGTGGTCCTTAAGAGCCAAATACAATCTATGTTTTCAGGAGAGCCATACTAAACACGTGTCTATTGTGAATCTACACGACAGGCATTTACATCATCAATAGTTATTATGAACACCTGATGTCACTGTGCTTGTCAGAGACTAGTCTCAGACCCCTGATCTATCAAATGTACTGGTAGAAAATGTGATTAGCGTGATAAAATTGCTTTAATAATGCAATGATTTGTTAGACTGCAGACGGGAACAATGTTTCATTTAGGTTTCTTGCTTAAAAAATGCCATGCCTTTTTCGGCTTTCTTGCCACTTTTTGTGTGCAGTGTTTGGCATGGTGTGTGGGGAGCTTCTAAGCCTACATAGCAACGCTGCTCTGCTCCAGTGCCCTATATTGTTTGCATTTCCATCATTATATGTTGGCTGCTGGGTTGTTGGGGGAAAAGAAGCTTGCCTCTGGTAATCAATCATTCCAATGCTTTAAACATATACAAAAGCATCACTTTTACTATGAATTTAACGTCGAATATAAAAAAAAGCCCATTGATGACCTACAGTTTTAAATTATATACAGCGGTGTTGTCTTGTTTAAAAGTATTCACATGTTCCCGTCTACATCATTAGGTAGAGACTCCAGGGATGTAACTTCAGGGCTAATGAACAGCTACCAGGGGAGTTTTCCCGAGCTCAGCCCAGACTGCAGGCACTATTCCATGAGCAAAGTAATCCTATAATGACATTAAATCAACATATGCAATTTCTCGCTTCGCCTTTGCGCATCGCTCGTGTACTAAATTGTTGCATAGCAACTTGCATTTGGTTCTCCTGAGAACAACATAGCAGAGCCTCATTTACCTTCCTAATCCCATGAGATGTAAACAATGGTTTTACTCACTTCTTTAATAATTGCAATGCAAGAGAGCTTGATACAAATGCACATGTGATCTTAAAACGTGTATCTTCAGTTTCCTCTTTGTCTGCATCTTTGTCTGCATCTTAATCGTTGCAAGTACGAGGATCTGCAGGGCATATGCAGCTTGGAGAGGCGGTGGAGAGGAGAGATAGATTTTCTAATCAAGTTATACATACATGCATGCACAGCTCAAGTCGAGGGTACACGCGGGTGGACAGAGTCCACCCACTTTTTTTAGAGGGTGGAATCAGTCCTCCCCAGCTAAACTGAGAAACATTGAGCCCGATTCATGAAATAAATTGCGTGGAAAATCGGACCACCATATTCCAGTGGACATGGTGGTGGCACCCCATCCACACCCACAGGCCTGCCGCTTGCATATGGCTGGGAAAAGGGCATCTGGAGAGGCTGCACGTAGCCAGCTTGTGGCAACCTTTTTCACCTAAACCCCCCCCGACCGCCCAGGGAGTGCACACGAGGCCACTACATTCCAGGTGCTATTCAATGATGACAATGGGCTAATCCCCTGTGCCCACAAAACCACCCTGAGAAAGTCCCCTTGGAAGTACAAATTTGTATGCATCCCTTAGAACTAAAAGACTAATTATACGTGTGTTGCAAAAATAAACAATTGAAGAGGGAATACGCCACTACCACGATAGCAAACAATCCATTAAATCACCTATGTGTCACCCAAAGCATCTCCAAAGTCATGTAAAATTATCATTACACTGTGTCATGGTATAGCATGTCATGTAAAAGTATTTTCATAAAGGACCGATACACAAGGCAAGTGTCTAAAAGCATTCAAAGATGGATGGAACAATGGGAAAAGGAACACTTGTCCATAGCCCTTTAATTTCTGAAGCAACAATAGTCTGTACCGGCAGAGTAAGTGCATATCATACAATTAACAGTGGAGGTAACAGAGAATATGTTTAACAATGATTCTACAGTTTTAGCAAGTGCATGAATGTGCCACCATGCATGGAGCCTGGACCGGCTGCACCAGACAGACGATCTACGGGCACGGGGCAATCCGAACGAGCAAGTGCACAGACGTTTCCAGGGGAGTGGTAGGTGGAGGGTGGGCACAAGTTTGGGGTGTGGTCCAAGTGCATCCAGTCAGTGTAGACGGGGGTAAATGCAGAGAGATGCAACTCTCTAGGGTCGTTCACCAAGTGCAGTGATGTTGAGGCCAGTGCAGGTCCCGAAGGCAAGTGTGCTAAAGACTTCTGGGGGTGCCATGGGCCTGTGAGACCCTGAGGTACATCAGGGGCCAGTCATTGATCTCTAAGGGAAAAAGGAGGGAGAGAGGGAGAGAGCAGAGGAATATGTTAGCAGGGAAGAGGGAGAGAGAAGGAAGAGAAGAAGAGGAAACTCCTGAGGAGTTCCAGGAACTAAAGGAGAGGAGGCTCCATATGGCGGGTGCCAGGGAGGCTATTCCAGAGGGAGGCCCCTGCTGACGACAAAGATCTTCCTCCAAATATCTTCTTCCAGAACTGGCTCACTCGAAGAAGGTTGCAGGTGAATGAAGAAAGGGCTCGGGAGGGAGAGTATTTCGGCATGACTTGTTACAGTTAGGTACTACCTAGGAACCACAAAGTCTTGGGGACAATGCATAGTTACTTACATTCGACACTTGCAGCCACGGGTAGCTAGTGGAGGGATATCAGTGCCAGACCAATGTGGTCCCTGGTCTTGATGGCAAGGATAAGTCTTTCAGTCATGTTCTGCATGAGTTATAGAGGTTGTGGATTTTGAAGCATGGAGGGTGAGAAAGAGCCATTTGAGGTAGTCCAGCCTGGAGATAACCAGGGCTGTGGAGACAGTGACCTGCTGGGGGAAAGTGTGAAAAGGTACAGTACCTCTGAGGAGGTGTAGCTGATAGTTGAACTTTCTAGAGATGTCTGAAATGTGACATGAGAAGGAGAGATTGGATGCAAAGATGACCCCAAAGATCATTATCCGTGCAGGTGGGTGTGGCTGCAGGGCCAGGGGAGTCTGGCCAGAGAGAACGTGGGAAAGCTGGATTAGGGATCCCAATGCAAATGATCTCAGTCCTGAGGTTGTTTGCAGCACACTATGACTGAATCGTGGACAGACCGTCAGATATGAGTGATGAAGAGGATGCGCATGAGGGCAGCATGAAAGAAAGTTCTGTGTCATCCACATAACACTGGAATTCAGTGGCGAATGTGCTAATCACCCATGCAAAGGCTGCCATGTACATGTAGAAGAACCAGGGGCATAGCTTACATCCCTGGTGACCACTACACTTTGAAAGAGCCATAGAAGAAGGTAAGGCTTTGAATTCTACCTGGTATGGCCCGTCCGATAGCACAGAAAGTAGAGAGCTTGCTTTGACATCTGTGCAGACCCTGCTGATGCAGGTTCGAATCCCGGTCAGGGCCAAAATCAGCCTTTCATCCTTCTGAGGGTGATAAATGAGCACCACACACTGTGGGTAATCATAAGCAGCGCTCAGATGCCTGAGGGTTCGTAGCACTATATAAATGCTAAATTATTATTATTATGGATGGTAAGAAATGATGTTAATCATGCCAAAGCCTGATCCGTGAACCCTGTGCACCATACCCACTGTAGTGGACTCCTTCTGCAGTGGTGGATGTGAAGACTTAACATACTGGTCAAATGTGTAACATTCCACAATGATCAATATAAAAGAAGATCTTACCTGTCCCCTTGCCATGCAGTTGACACTCAAATTTCATGACATGAAATAGCCATCATTACCTGACATAAGGATCTGCAGACAAGGAAAAACATGAAACATAGTCCTTGTAACACATACATGCCAATAACTAATTGAAGAGACAGAGGCACCCCTCAGTGAAATTAAATAAATGCCAAGCACATGTTCCAATACAGCCATCAACATGTGTCACTGCAGACATGCACACACAACTGCACAGTGCATGCAATTCAAACACACAATACACACACACTCACACCCAACAATATCACCCATACTGCCTGTCCCCCTCAATGACATGCAGCAAATGTGCAAGCAACACATGCCCATTCATTACAAAATGTCACATACACAATGCACACTTCACTCCCCATGCTGCATGAAACTGTGAAGACAGCACATATGCATAGAATTTAACCCAACCAACCATGGGCCACCCTTCGAAGACTACCAATGTCATAAGGCTGGCCATCACCTGCGTAGTATAGGGACAGTGGACTGCACACAGTCATGGAAGCACATTATCAATTAACACATGTGTTGTGCATTGCTTAAGCATTCATCCCCCCAAAAGTTGCCAAGGGCACACAGGGCAACAGGTTGGAGACAGGTGAATGTAGACCATTATTTACTAACAGAGATCAATCATACAATTAACACCACCAAGAAATCATGACAATGACTGGGAGGGTAGACAAGACCACAATGCCTTCTGACTGTTCACAACGTGCAAGTGTACAGGTGATGTTGTGAAGGGAAAATGTTCGGATTAGTGCACAGAGAACATCTTGTGATGAAAAGGGCAGAAAATAATACACAAATGGAAGTGATAAGTCACGTGGTGATGCTGATCATGAGCAAGTTCAGTATGAACACAGCACTTTACATGATACATGTGGGGGGTCAGGGCACCAAGGACACAAAAGGGCCATGGACATGAGGGACACTACTGCATCAATAGTACGGAAGAGAGTGGGCAAAGGAAGTAGAGATTAGAAAGGACTTGATGATTAATGTGAACTTAAGGAGTTCATGCTCACGACACAGAGGGAGAGTGAGTCTATTATACAGAAGGCATCACGTATAGTAAATGAAGCCACCACCGGCCCTTACAATAGTGCTTCACACACAGGGAGTAGATGCCAGAAGAATGCAGGATAATAGAAGGGGAGTATTTCATCAGGAAGCGTTGAAGATGGTACAGGGACCCAGACAGCCCTGTGGATAATATACAGGGATTACAATGTAATCCGTGCTGTGTCTGTGAGCTACTGAACCCTTTATATTGCAGGAGAGATGTTGTCCCTGTCTCTGAGTCAAATGACAAGTCTTGCAGACCTAATCTGGGTAAACTGTAGGGGTTGCAGGGTGTACCAAGAAACACTTCGGAGTAGGATGTTGCAGTAATGTAGCCTGGAGAGTACCACAGCATGTGTAACATTGCATCTCTGTGTGATGATGTGGAAGGGTACAGCAACTTTGAGCATCAAGAGCTGCAAATCGGACTTCTTGACAATCTCACAAATAAGAGGCATGAGGGAAGGGCTAGTCGAAGATGAATCCAAGATTGCTGCCTTGGGATGAGGGGGCAGGGAGTGACCTCATGTAGGAAGGACAGAGTCAATGCCAGAAGTAGGCTGCAGGGGAGCCAATAGGGACACGCTAATTTTTGAATGGCACACAAGCTGAGGTAATTTGCAGTGCACCAGGCCAGGATGGCTGGGAGGCAGTCATGGTGAATGAGGGTGCTAGTGTGTCAGTAAGAACATTGCTGACGAGTAGTGTGTCATCAGCATAGCACATTAATCTGTTGTGCAATGAGTCAAAGAAGCATTTCAGAATGGAAATGTATATGTCAAAGATGCATGGCTAAAAAATGGACACCTGCATGATGCCACACGTGTAGGCTGAGGAGGGTAGAAGAAAGGACACAGAATGGTTGATTAGGAATGTGCTAAGCAAGTCCACTGGTTGTTCATGGAGCATCTTAATGAGGATGGAATGCCTCACTGTGTGAAAAGAGGATGAGATATCAAGGAGGATGAGGACAGCAGGGGATTATGAATTGAGGGATTCAACCATTCATTTATGTGTGTCCTGGAGAGCAGTGTCTGTGGCCCCGGACAGTTTCATTCCACATTGGTGTCCATGGACATCCCCAACAATGACCTCATGGGCGTCAATTTATGGGAAGGCTAACTTGTCAAGCAGTTTCCCCAGGAATGTGTTGCAAGAAATGTGCCAGTAGTTTGGTGGTCAGGAAGGCACTGCATATGTCATAGCAAGGATGGTGCGCACAAGTGAGTGCTTGATGGAGGATGGAAACTAAACAGCATGAAAGGAGTGTTTGCAGAGATCAGCAAGAGCAGTTGCCGGAGACGAGATTTAGCCATTGATGGTACAGTAGAAGCAGCAGCACCCCAGATGGGATGACACCTTCATAAGCAGACAACACAACGCAATGCGGTACATCAAGCAACATTAAAATCATGCTAAACGTACACTGTTAACCACCGGAACATAGTCAATGCAGACTTCATTGTCACAGCATACCAATGGTCAAATACTGCATCCCTTCAAATACAGCAGTACCATCCACCCAACTGCGTTACACTAGAACCTGCAAACACCATGGTGCAGCATACACAGAAAATTCATGAGAAAGCACAAACACCACTAACCCTAGAGTGCTGATACACAACATATCAGCCCACAAAAATTCATACATAGCAACATGTGTGTGATTTAAATTGCTGCTGCACACCATAATCTGGGCATGCCAAATGTGGCATAAAACCATAATCCCACAAACCCTGCTAGGAATCTGAAGTGTCACTCATTACACATGATAAAACTTCCATGAGACACACATCAGCACAAACACCAGCACCTGCCACAGGCCACTAACAGTTGACCATGCTACCCACTCCCAAAAACCATGAAAGCCTCACACAGTTAGAATGCACAGTTAGCATAATCAGTGAACAGTGGCCCCAGCAATCCATCTGAAGAATGCAGCCCCTGTGAAACATTCCTCCCTTAAGAAGTAGTGTTTGACCACAAGCTGAGGCAAGTGTCTGCAAATGCCATTCACTTACCTGTCCAAGGAACCCACGTGCCTTGCATATGATGTACACCGTCGGGAGAAGCTTCGCCTAAATTGAATACTAAGAACAGTAACAGCACAAACAACATGCACATACATGACATCACAAGATTACCTAAAGAAAATATGCAGATACCACCCACTGCAGGAGCACCACAGGGTGCCACATGGTGAATGGAAATAGACAGTGATCATCCCAGGAGTACATTGTACCACAACAGAGAGAGGGAGAGAGAGTGACACAGAGATGGAATCCCAAGAAAATGACAGATCAAGGAGTACACTGCCTGGTCTTCAGATTTACAATGACATGCTGTACAGCACAGTAGGTACAACCATAGAGGAATACACATAGGTAGGTAACACAGTGACAGGAGTACCACTTAAATTACCATACCGGCATGTCAGCATGCCAAGGGCATATAAGATAAGCAAGAGATGCAGCAAACATGCACACCAATAACACATGCTCAACGTGCAAGACAGTGCTAAAGCTTACCCGCTGACTGTGCCGGCAGAGAGTCAATCCCGCATCACCTTCACCTGGAACTGTGTTTCCTAACTAGGTACAGGAAGGACAGTGCCTGGTGAAGGGCATGGGGAGCATGGACTTGAAATCGTGCAGGGTGTCTCCCCCGGGACAGCAGTCACCGCCACATCACAGATTGCTGAAACAACATGGGAGAAGACATTAAAACAGCCATTATGAAGTACCATTGACACAGCACACACATGCAATGGAACACCAAACCCATAATTACCTGCACATGCCATCCTTTGCACCACCATGCAAACATGCTAGTTGACTTCCCTAGGCATGCTTTGAGGTGTTAATGGCACACCTCAAGGGAAATTAAGATTTTTTGTTACAGAAATTACAACCGGGAAAGGGCAAAACCATATATGCAATGCCAACATTTGAGCATGGGGGTGTAAAAAAAAAAGAAATAAAATACAAGAATAACAATGTCCATCATGGACCGAGGGGAGGGGCTCATGGGAGGGGGAAGAGGCCGGGTACACATCAACTTCCACATGGGTGGATGTTGAAAAAAAAATTCCCTCCATGGGCTCATGGACCGAACAGCTATCTTGGACCGGGAGGCATGTCTCTGCTGTAACCACCTTCCTGGGTAGAATCAGAAGGTGTTAGTGGTGCAGGCGGCTCACCACGTAGTGCCCTGGCCTGGTCCTCAGTGGCAGCGGGCAGGCGGGACACTGATGAATGCATCAGCAACATGAAGTTTCAGAGGTTATCATGCATCACCTAACGGGATGCACATATTTCCTCCGAGATTGTCTGCCTTCAAATGTTGCTTTTGTCTCATGTTGGTACTGTGTCCTGCGGGCGGCCTCTTCCACTTCGATTGAAGCTCTGTGGGCCAACAACTCTTGCCTCAGGGCTTCCCTGTGGCCCAGACCCTATGCAAGCAGGGATGCCAGCAGAGACCTCACATCGGTCCGTTGGTTCCTGCTGTTGGCCTCCATGTGCAGCCTGTGTGAGTGGCATGTGGACTGCAATGCCTGCAGCTCGTGCTCCACCTGTGTTTCTGGTGGGATTATAGAACTGCCCACTCTATCCATGCCCTCAGCCAAGATCTCATAGGCAGTTGTTCCCTGTTGTTGCGCAACATGCAACATCGACTGCTCCCACACTGTCTCCCCAGCCTGTACACATCCACCACGTGTGCAGGGATGACACCTGCCTGACCCAACAGAAAATGTCCCTTGCTGTGATACCACTGTCTGTGGCTGCAGGACTGCATCCCTCCCTTGGACATCTGGCCCAGGACCAGAACCCAATACTTGGGAGTGTGGCCTTGCATCCGTAACCAACAGAAACGGCCGTGCCACCACTTACTGGCCTTGTGAGTGCACCTGACCCACTGGAGACTCACAGGCAACAACAGCTCCAACACTTGGTGCTCTCACCTCAAACAGCATTGAAGATTGGTTCAGCACCAGAACTACTGGATTCATCGGAGTCGGTTTCATACCTAGACATTCCCAGCATGGTCTGTAGCACCAGTGGATTCTCATGGGCTGCCACACCACGTCCTCCACTGGTGGTCTGGTCCGGCCAGACTCCCATTCCTCCTCTACCTCCTCCGCTGCATCTAGTGCCTCATCACCTGCACAAGGACATATAAAGACATGAAGATTCATGTTAATTGCGTCGGCAATAAACATCTGGATCACATTGCTGTCCCGCAACACATTGCTGTGCATGTTACCATGTGAGAAATCACATACACACACTACGAACAAGAAGCCATCTGATCATGTTGTATGCAGACTTGCAAAAACATCCCATGTCCGTGCCATGTAGCCAGTGGACACATTGCCAACAGATATGGTTCTCTGAAAGCACATTCTGGCCCATGGCACAGCAAACTATTGACAAATACATGATAAATGGGCATCGTCATGTGGCTCTGTAACATGCTATTACATTACATGTCAACACATACACACATGTTCACAGTCAAGTGCACATCAATTACATGCCACACCAGTGTAGAACTGGCACAGGAAGTGCACACACTGTGCACATGGCCTGAGTGTGGAGTCCCACGTGTGTAATGTGGATAGAGTAATTACATGCACTGGGAGATAGGAAGAAGGGACAGTGACACACAGCAGGGACAGGGGCATTGACCCATGGAGTGTGTGCTGAGTGTGGGAGATTAACAGGGATGAATCCTGACATATGTTTGACAATGGGGTCAGTGTCATAGCTGCAGCAGGGATGTGCACAGTATTGAAAACTGCAATGTCACTCATGGCACACTGTGAGGCCAGCTGTTAGTCTTCATGGAAGTTATCTGTAGCATGGACCACCTACATACATGTGTGTATGGACTATCTACACCATGAAGTGCATGATGTGTAACACGTGTTTCAGACAGATGCACTTGTCTAGCAGAGCAGAGTCACTGACATCACTGATGCAACTAACCAGTATGCCATATTGTGGTAGCATGTTGAAAATGTTGTTTGTCTATGCTGTTGGGTGATGACTACTGTCACAATGCCATGTGCAACGGATGTTCAACACATGGGTTGTAACCACTCTAGAGTACACTGTGCACGAGCCAGTACACCATGACATGGTTCACCGAGGGAAGTCATTCAAATGTAGGCACAAGTGCAACACAATCATACTACTTGTATTTTTTTCCCTCCATATACTCAGGATGCACAAACTTGATCACTCACCAGATATGGCCTGGTAATCTGGCAGGCCTCGCACACCTTGCACCTGATCCGTATGAATCAACTGGCTCATAGCCTGTTCATGCAGGATGAGCTCCTGCTCATCTGGTGGCCCCCCTCCAGTTGGCAGAGCAGAGGCGAGGTTGGCCCCCATCTTAGATTTGGTGCGACGGTTGAGGTCATTCCACCGCTTCATGTTCGGAGAAGCAGTGTGCCTCTCATACCCTAAGGCGTTTCTGTCATCTGTGAAATGCTGCCAATGCACCATATGCTCAGCAAGTGTATGTTTGCTCCCTGGTTGCAGGCACATATCATGGTGGTGTGCGCCCACATAGTCCACAAGGATTTGGAGTTCGTCATCATTGAAGCTCCTCTTCCTCAATGTGTCAGCGTCATGTGCCATGCCATGGGGTTGAGACTCTTTCTGCTGTGCAGTCTTTGCCTTCTTCGCACGTGGTGCAGACCCTTTGTGGCTGGGACCACTCAGGGCACCAGATACTGGTCCACTAGTGACCTGGGTCATGGCATCACCCACTGAAGCTGGGACAGCAGCTTTCCCTGCACTTCCTTTACCCTTTGAGACACGGACAGCTGCTGCCACTGGAGGTCCATGACTCTGGGGGGGAACAGCAACTACCGCTGCAGATCCTCACCCTGGGGGGGGGCAGCAGCTTCTGCTGCAGGACCCTGACCCTGGGGGGCGGGGACAGCAGTTTCCACTGCACATCCCGGGTCCCTGTAGGGAGGGCAGCAGCTTCCGCTGGATGCCCCCAACCCCAGCCACCTTTGCCACCTTTTCCTCTTGGGGCCTTTCCACTCATGGTCCAGGTGGACCTGAACAATGGAAGGCACACCAAGCAATTGTCCTGGGCAATCCAAGCCAGGGAGCAGTGTACATGATGGAAAACATACTTCTGTGGTCCAGCAAGGCTCAAAAGTACCATTGGTGACAAAAAAAGTAACTCACAGGCACCCCAAAAAACAAAATGAATGCGTACACGAGATCTCGATAGCTCCCGTAAAAAGAAAAAAATGATATGCTGTGGCACCCAGCAACACAAAAAATGCATACGCGAAGCACAGAAAGCTACTGGTAATGGTAAGAATGGAGGTACGCAATACACAGGGGCACCCAGACTATGGGCCTCATCACGACCTTGGCGGTAATGCCGGCGGTATTAGCGCGGGGGCTATTAGCGCGACCGCCATAGCCCCCGGCGCATAGCGTGGGATCACGAGTTGGGCAGACTCGGAAGTCCCCATTCCCCATTGCGCCCATTCGGGAATGCCCCATTCCCCATTGGGCTCAATGGGGAAATTTCGCGCTCATACCGCCAGTGGATTTCCCACCGGCGGTATGAGCGCAAATTCTCGGCGGATTTCACAACAGCTCAGAGCTGGGTTGAAATCCGCCGAGGCCCTGATTCGGCTGACCCTTAATTACGGCGGTAATAGCGCTACCGCCGGATTTAAGGGTTACCGCCGAGGTCGTGATGAGGCCCTATGTGTGCCGAGGCAAAACCCCCACCAAAAAAAGAAGTTCGTACTGTTCCAGAAGTAAACGAATTGTGTGGCACCTCAAAAAATCACAGGAATCTACTTGTTCGTCTTCTCCCAATCCCATGTACGGTCTGATTTGCTTCTACGTGTACTTCTATGTCCCCGATTCGGGCATACTGAATGCCATCATGCAGCACTTGTCATGTAACTTACGTGCTAAGGGCCTTTCCTCTGATTTCACATGTCTGCACAAATTTCAAACACAAAAAGTATCCGTCACTCTGTTTCCGGCTGCCCACATAACACACACGGAAGACCCACTCTCCTGGCTACAAGCCTTGAAGCCTGTCTCCTACTGCCCTGAGCTGCCTCCTACTGAGTCATCTGCTGCTGCCTGCCCTTGGTGCGTGCCTGCTGCCCACCTGCTCTGTATTTTGAGTGCCTGCTGTCCAGCCATTACCAGTGCCCCTGTCCTTGGCACTGTGACCACCTCAGCTGATTCAGTAGACTCCCAACATGCCATACAATCACCACTGCTCCACAACCCATCTCCAGGACCACCATGCCCATCCACAACTGCCTCTATGGTTGCCATGTCTCAACCATCATCTTCTGAGTTAAGTGGCAACCCCATGGCAGCGAGGCAGAGGGCTGTCAACTTCAATGTCAAGAAAGTTGACAAATCTGGTGGTGAAGGTCGTTGGGAATTTGTTGCCCTCTTCAATTCCACAATGCAAGTTGGCAAGGAAGGATGTCAGCTGATCATGGACGGAGGGGGTGGCATCCCGCACCTTTAAGACTTGCATAAGCACTGGGAGGACCTGAAATCCAGGACCCACAACAAGGCCATGTGCTTCATGCAGGTTGGTGCCTCCACGGAGGGGCACCGGGTGCGCAGGTGCCGACTGAGTGTCACCAACATGTAGGTCCTGGAGATGTTTTACCCAGCGCTGCACACTCACATTAGCGATTTGTGACAATGCCTGGAGTCATCTGGTGACTATCCATGTTGCATGTTGCATGCATGAGTGCATGTTGCAGCATGTTGGGAGTGTGCCACTTAGGCTCGCAGCAAGTATGCCTGTGATACGGATGTGTGTGTGCATGCCCAAGACATTGCTCTCCATCTGTGTATTGGAGCATACGTCTTCTGAATGAGATATTCCTTGCCTTGTGTGTTGTACTGCTGCCTTTGAGACAATGCACATGTATTGTGTCTGAGACGTGCCGGTCTGACAAGTGTGACAGTTAAGGTATTGTTGCTCGTGTCATGCTTGCATGATGTTCATGTCTATGTGGGAAAGATGGGAATGTGTGACTGGCCATCACTCACGCATGGAAGCAACACATGCATTTGGATGTCTGACATAGTCATGTAGTGAGAATACAGTTACCAGGAATCTGATGTGATTGCTCATCACACTGCTTGCGGATTCACTGTTGATGTCTGTGCATGACATGTGTATGTGCACATGAGGCATATGTGTGTAGCAAATGCAATTGCTTGGTTATGAGAGTGCCATGTAACCTGATGTCAATGTCGGGAGTGATGGGTACACATGCATGTGCATGTATGTGGATTGCATGTTCATGTGTGTGGGGGTGGAGGATGATTTTTGTTCCCTTGACTTGTGAACTTCATGTGAATGATTGTATTGCCATGCACACATTGGTGCAATACACTGATGTTTGTGTTCTGTGTCTCCCTTTCCACAGTTGCATTGGAAGAAGAGGTCGGAGGTAGTGCTGTGGATCATGGCAGTGTGGATGCCTCCACCAGGCAGATGGGCAAGGGCCATTCACTCCCCCTTGACAGCACATCGCCGGGGAGCGAAGAGGCTGGGGCCGCGCCGGAACCTTCGGGCAACACTGCGGGGGTAAGTTGATGAGGGCAAAGGTGGTAGTGGACTCCTCAGCAGTGGGGGGACAGGTGAGGCAACACCGGGGCCAGCCAGTGCGGAAGACGCTCCAGCGTCATCCAGGTTGTCAGGGATGGAGGGGGAGGAGGCAGCCATAGGAACACAGCCCATGGAGTCAGGCGGGGGTGATGAGGTGGGTGTGACTACCACAGTCCTGCCCCTGGGGCATGGTGATGGGTGCTGGGGGGTGGTCTCTCTTCTGGAGGGGGCTGCCTGCAGGGGGTGTCCCTTCTGGAGGGGGCTGCATGCAGGGGTTGTCACAGGTGATGGGTGCTGGGGGATGGTGTCCCTTCTGGAGGGGGCTGCCTGCAGGGGGGTGTCCCTTCTGGAGGGGGCTGCCTCCAGGGGGTGTCACAGGTGATGGGTGCTGGGGGGTGGTGTCCCTTCTGGAGGGGGCTGCTTGCAGGGGTTGTCACAGGTGATGGGTGCTGGTGGGTGGTGTCCCTTCTGGAGGGGGATGACTGCAGGGGATGACAGGTGATGGGTCTTGGGGGCGGTGTCACTTCTGGAGGGGGCTGCCTGCTGTGGGTGTCCCTTCTGAAGGGGATGCATGCAGGGAGTGTCAAAGTAATGTGCACCGGGTGGTGGTGCCACATATGGAGGGGTTTGCCTATCCCTTCCGGAGGTGGCTGCCTGCAAGGGGTGTCACAGGTGATGGGTTCTGGGGGTGGTGTCCTTTCTAGAGGGGACTGCCTGCAGCGGGTGTCACAGGTGATGGGTGCTGGGGGATGGTGTCCCTTATGGAGGGGGCTGCCTGCAGGGGTGTCAGTGGTGATGGGTGCTGGGGGTCGGTGTCCCTTTTGGAGGGAGCTGCCTGTAGGGGGTGTCACAGGTGATGGGTTCAGGGGGCAGTGCCCTTCTGTAGGGGGATGGCCGCAGGGGGTGTCCCTTCTGGAGGGGGCTGCCTACAGGGGGTGTCACAGGTGATGGGTGTTGGGGTGGTGTCCATTCTGGAGGGTGCTGCCTGCAGGGGGTGTCACAGGCGATGGGTGCTGAGGGGCGGTGTCCCTTTTGGAGAGGTCTGCCTGCAGGGGGTGTTACAGGTGAGGGGTCCTGGAGGTGGTGTGTGTACTACAGTGGTTAATGTGGGCAAACTGGGTGCCGAGGGTGTAGGGGGGGACTCAGGTTTGTGTAAAGGGTTTAGCCTACAATTACGAGGGGACTTGCAATTTCACTGGGGTGCAGCCACAGATTCCGAGGTGTTGGGGCATGATTTAGCTGGGGTACGGCCTGGGCTTGTGTGGGAGGGCACGCATTTTCGATGGGGTGTGGCTGGGGATTGTGAGGTGTTGGCACGCATTTTCGCTGTGGTATGGCCTGGGCTTGCATGGGAGGGCACGCGTTTTCACTGGGGGGCTGACCCGGGATTACAAGATTTTGCCGCACGATTTCGCTGCGGTACTCGATGCTGGTCCAGGGATGGAACAGGGGTTAGCACCATGTTAGTCCTTTCACTTTCTTTTTTGTGTGTGTGGAAGTGTGTTGGGGCGTTCCTCACTATTACTTGCAAAATGGCTACTGATGCCTCTTTAAAGCCATGTTTAGTGTGCCGCACACGTTTTTATCGGCACCACGACTCATGCAGCGTAGGTCTCGGCGCATGGCCCTTGCGCCATTTCTGCACCAGATTCCATGAATCGGGCCCTGGATGTCCTCTTTCAATTTATTAAAGTCAACCTCTGGGATCAAACAGCAATCATCAGATTTTGCAGCCGGGGACTTCAACACTGTACTATAGAACATGATGAAAAATAAACAACTAAAGGTGAAATGTACCATCGGTACTGCAAGTTCTAGGCAAAACATTTGTATTGATTCTTGGAGTTTAAAACATGCACACCTTGTACTATTAGAAGAAAATATCCACTCTTGGTTTTGTGTGTGTGTTGATTTTATGAAAGGGAAATGCCATTCGTCCTGTGAAATTTGGGTAGTTATGCAAAGCCAATTTAATGAAATGTGAATATTTTACCTTGCTATGCTAATTTCTGGTGATGTCACATCCCATTGCATTTGTTGATGAGTCCCCCACTTGAATTTTTTGGATTTGACCCCTGCATACATTACAGTGCCTGTGGTAGCGTCCCTGTAGTTATGGTTAAGTTTCTCAACTCATAGGAGGAACCCTTTTGAGCGGCTTATAACTTTACTCTCCCTGGACAAATCCTTACCAAACTTTGCAAAAAAAGTATATGTCCCTGTCTTGGCGTATTCTAACTGTTGGTAGTTTTATAGTTCTGGGGGTATTTTATGAAGCAGTTCGATACCTGTTGGTGTTTTCTAACTGTTTTGCTATTCAAAAGTAGCATTGCAGTAGTATGGCTGCAGTTAGATACCAGTTGGCGTATTCTAACTGTTGATAGTTTTACAGTTCTGAAGGGTATGTTTTGAAGCAGTTTCATTCCTGTCAGTGTATTACAACTATTTTACTTTTGAAAAGTTACATTGTAGTATTATGGGTGCAGTTAGATACCAGTTGGCGTATTCTAACTGTTGATAGTTTTACAGTTTTGAAGGGTATGTTTTGAAGCAGTATGATTCCTGGGGCATGAGGCCACCCTTGCAGTGTCCTGTCCCTGGGCCAGCGGATGCAGCTGTATGCACCTACCAGCATGCCTCAACCCGGACCCAGCCCCAGGTGTTGGGTTTTTCCACACAGACCGACACCCCAATGCCATCGGCTGTGGCCATTCAGGACATTGTGGTGCCCCTGCAAGTCAGTGTGGTGAGGTGTATTGGCATCATATGTGATGATGTGCAGGTTTGCGGTAGACTGCTTGCACGTCATCACAATTTGTATGGTGTCTCCACACATGTCTAGCAACAATCCTGGTCCAGTTTGTGCTGCATGGGCTGCTCAGTAATGCAACCCGCTCCTCGTCTTCCTTCCCTGTGTGCCAGTCGTCCTCCGGGGCGCCTTCCACCCCACATACTAGCAGGGTCCCCTATGCACCAGTCCCACCATATCGTCCTTTCTTGTGGAGCCAACATCCCTGCCTGTGTTGGAAGTCGACAGCAAATTGGCTAGGTGGTCACTGTGTCAATCCAGGCACTGACAGGAACCACAGCAATGGAGGGACAGCAGGCACCCACGAGCAGGGCACAGACCCTACACCCCTGGGTAACATCATCAGCCTGGAGGGTGTACACATGAAGCAAGCACCGGGTGCTAGGGCAGCAGCAGGCTCTAATGAGGAGTCTCTTTTACTCAGGGCAAAACATCACAAGGGGACAGGTACATGGCATCAAGCAGGAAGCGAATGTCGACCTACGGACAAGGGTGTCTTCCATGTACATGCGCTACGGACAGAGTATAGGAGTAGAGAGGCAGCAGGCTCAGGAGGCGAGGGTGATGATGGCCAGGGTGGAGGTTGCACTGCGACAGGTACGCAGGCGGGCTGCCATCTTGAAGGCAACTTGCAGGGAGGTCTAGGGGCTGGAGAGCAGTATGCTGGAGGCCCTGCAAGCCCTCCAGGAAACAATGGGTGCCTGCCTGGGGGAAATGGATACAGTGTTCGATGATAGCATAGTGGAGAGTTTGAGTGACATTGGAGAGGAGGAGATGGACTAGCCTGCTGCCTGTGTATATAGTCATTTAGGTGTAGGTTGCTTTTATTTTTTTTATTTGGAGCAGACTATTTGAACATTAGTATCAGAGTTCGGGAGGATATCTCGCGCTCACACCAACAACTTCTTATGAGACCTATTATCACTGTTGTTAAAATTCGTCAGGATAGGTTCAAAAAATCCTCAAGTTACATAACGCTTGTCAGTTCAATATATTTTAATTTTTCTTCCAAAGTAAAGAACAGCCGACACGTGTTTCGACCTTTGGTCGTTATCAAGGCTGTACAGATTATTGCATTCATTCAATATATCGAAAAAAAGAGAGAAAATTCAAAAACCATACCATATAGTGCCAACATGTCAGGTCAGGATATGGGAAAATTCACGCCATAGTCAAGATATAAGGTGAATATTCAAAGAAAAATAAACATAAAACAATAATTTAGTTTTTCCTCAAAAAATATGTGTGTTCAACATAACATCCAGTTATCAACTGTTTTCACAATAAAACTCAACTCCAATATATTAGTTACATAGACTACTAGTTATCACCCTGTGACACCATTCCAACATGACCAAAGGAGATGTGAATATTCTAAATGCAGCATTAGAAAATAGAGATGAAACTTACCCTCTCTATGTCAATTAGTTATGTCTTCCATCCCTATATTGTAGACCCTTTAAATTAAATTTAATGGTATGAATTACATAAACGTTCTATCCCATATTATAGCATAGATTGGATGTTCAGGCAGACAGTACTGAAGGAACTTGGCTAAAAGGAAAGAAGGGATTTTTTAAATGTGGAAATTGTAATCAGTGCAAATATGCGTATGTTAATTGTGACTCCTTTACAGATGACAATGCAATGACAATTAAGATTAACCAGTTCATTAATTGTAAAACGTGCTTTGTTGTATATGCCATTATTTGTATATGTGGTAAGCTTTACATTGGCAGCACTATTCGGCAATTGAGAATACGAATAAGGGAACATTTGGCCAGTCTAAGGAGTAGTGATGCTAAGACACCAATGTCCATTCATTGGCAGCTGCAACATCAGTTGGATAGCCAGGAAGATATAAGATTTATTGGTCTCATGCAAGTGAAGATGGGTAAACGGGGTGGTAATCTTAGGCTTAAACTTAGGCAACAAGAGAGCAAACTAATTTGTTATTTTAGAAGCACTACAGTCGGTCTTAACCAGGACCATGAAATGCATGTTTTCTTATGAAGTAATATCATGATTGATATTCCTCTTCCTTTCTGATTTACAATGAATGAAATCAGCATAATTGGTAATGCTATCTAATGTAATTATCACAACTTGTGATACCGTTCCAGCGTTGCCAGAGTATTGTAACATGGGATCAGAAATCATAGGATCTCATGTACTCATTAGTGAAAGTACAGCCATGGAAATAAAATAGAATATTTTTCATGAATTTTATTATTTAAATAATTTAAGGGTTGCAATGAGATCTATTTGTTTGGTGGACGTATGCATATCATGAGGATATAACTGTAGAATTAGTCGTGGTTTTATTGCACCATTTTGTATTAACCAATACAAAAAGTTAAACTCGAGTTGGAATAGCCCTATCAATTCAAAGTATTGGGTAACTGTAACTGATTGATACCAGCCAATTAATGAGACATATTGGCAATATATGTTGCTTGCTTAATCAAGGAACTCTGTAATAATGCCCATGTAACGCTGAGTGCGCATGTGTATGGCGCCGTCGCGCGCGCGTGCGCGTGACGTCATCGCACGTGCCGTCATCGCGCGCGCGTGACGTCATCGCGCGTGCGTGCGCGTGACGTCATCGCGCGTGCGTGCGCGTGACGTCATCGCGCGTGCGTGCGCGTGACGTCATCGCGCGTGCGTGCGCGTGACGTCATCGCGGTGCGGCCCGCGAACCCGTGAGTGCCAATGCATTTAAAATGGAAGGGGAAACTCGTGGGATCCCCTTAGCATAACGAGGTTCTGGGATTCAGCCCATGTAAAGATAAGCCCATGGAGAATTGGAATACTAATAGGGAAGAATGTTATTGCATTTTAAACAGGATATACTCTATTTAACAGAATCATCCCTTTGGAATAGTTGAGGGAGGTCCTTCAGTAACTCATGATGTGCATATGGGAACTGAACTTAATGCAATATTATTATATTATATATTTTCTTGTTCAACAATATAATTTAAATGGTAACACATGAGAGATTTATTAACCCATGAGTATTTTTAACTATGGAAATGATTAATATGAGGGTCTAAGGTTAACCATATGAAGCGTAGTAAGATACATATTTCTTGTAGGTGAAAGCCAATTTTGGACCTAAAACATTTCGAACCTAAAGATTATTGGAACATATGGTATTTTAGAACATAGATTTTCAGGTTGGTGAACATTCTAAATTTCAATCTATGCTATAATATGGGATAGAACGTTTATGTAATTCATACCATTAAATTTAATTTAAAGGGTCTACAATATAGGGATGGAAGACATAACTAATTGACATAGAGAGGGTAAGTTTCATCTCTATTTTCTAATGCTGCATTTAGAATATTCACATCTCCTTTGGTCATGTTGGAATGGTGTCACAGGGTGATAACTAGTAATCTATGTAACTAATATATTGGAGTTGAGTTTTATTGTGAAAACAGTTGATAACTGGATGTTATGTTGAACACACATATTTTTTGAGGAAAAACTAAATTATTGTTTTATGTTTATTTTTCTTTGAATATTCACCTTATATCTTGACTATGGCGTGAATTTTCCCATATCCTGACCTGACATGTTGGCACTATATGGTATGGTTTTTGAATTTTCTCTCTTTTTTTTCGATATATTGAATGAATGTAATAATCTGTACAGCCTTGATAACGACCAAAGGTCGAAACACGTGTCGGCTGTTCTTTACTTTGGAAGAAAAATTAAAATATATTGAACTGACAAGCGTTATGTAACTTGAGGATTTTTTGAACCTATCCTGAGGAATTTTAACAACAGTGATAATAGGTCTCATAAGAAGTTGTTGGTGTGAGCGCGAGATATCCTCCCAAACTCTGATACTCTTGTTTACTTTGTACAAATTTTGTGGGAAGTTTGAGGGAGTGATATCACTTGCTGCCGACCCCCCCCCCTTTTTTTCTTTTTTGAAGTTCGAGAGTGGAAAATAGCGCACGCAATTTGATAGCGATCCCACAACATTTGGTATCTATTTGAACATTACTTCACTTTTTGATGTAAATAGTTATTTAGGTGTAGGTTTCCTTTTAATTTATTTAATTTGGAGCTGACAATGTGGACATTACGCTACTTTTTTAATCTATATAATTCTTAAGGTGTAGGTTTCTTTTTTTTGGATGTTGCTTTCCATTTTAACTCATATATAGTAATTTAGGCATGCTGGTTGTTCTTTTTTTGATGATGTACATGGACAGCTTGATTTTATTATTCAAAATGTATGATGTTAATACTTCTTGATAATGGATATTTATTTACTTCAATTCATCGCTTCTTACTTGCTCCTTGCTGTTCTTTTGGGTGTGGGCCTGTTTGCTATTCTATTTAGACTCCGTGCTTCTCTCCATTGGTAGTCATTTGTTTGGTTGCGTACATGCTTGTGTATTGTTGCTGGAATGGTTGGCGAGGGCAGGATCCACAGGCGGCTGACAGGTGGTGGTGTGTCAACTAGATGCATGGGTATGCACTGTCTAATGGTATATCCTTTCACATGTGCTGCAACACTGTGTTTGGTTTCACTGAGGTTGTCGTGGATGGAGGTGCGCTGACTGTGGGAGTGTTACATGGTCACCATCATGGCACATTATTTTGTTAATGATGTGTAAAACACATGTCGTGCATTCTCCTTCACCAGCATGTGATATCACAGAATTCCTTCTCTCAGGTGTTGGTCAACCTCTAGCACTGGCATACAGTAGTGGCACGTTTTTCATATTCCACAGTGGCTGCACAATTCAACAGTCTCTGTGAGTCGTGCACTCCCTCACTGCCCTATCCTTCACCCATGCCTGGACCGGCCATGTGATAATTCAATGACAGTTTTTTCCAACCAGCTCACTCCTGCTCAGGCTGTGATACACCTGCCCATTGTTTATGGATGTAGCACACATTGTTGGTATGTTTGCTTCTGTCATGGGCACACATTTGATCACTATGCTTTGATGACATGCCATTGTCACATGGGCAGCAAGACCGAACTTTAACATTCACTTGTCACATGTGTATGTTGGGGGATGATTAAGTCCAGCAAGTGTGTGTGGCAGATGCTGCACCATGGATGTGGCTAAGGTGAAAGCATTTATTTTGATTGGCAGGATATATGTTCCTGATGATAATCATGCTGATGTCACACCACAGAGGTTCAGGGGAGCAACAGATGACCGTTGTAGTGTTGATGTGTCACACTGTCAGGGTACGGCCTGCAGGGGGTGTCACAGGTGATGGGTGCTGGGGGGCAGTGTCCCTTCTGGAGGGGCTGCCTGCAGGGGTTGTCCCAGATGATGGGTGCTGGGGGGTGGTGTCCCTTCTGGAGGGGGCTGCATGCAGGGGGTGTCCCTTCTGGAGGGGGCTTCCAGCTGTGGGTTTCCCTACTGAAGGGGGATGCCTGCAGGGAGTGTCACAGGTGATGTGCACCGGGGGGTGGTGTCCCATCTGGAGGGGGTTGCCTATCCCTTCTGGAGGTGTCTGTCTGCAGAGGGTGTCAAAGGTGATGGGTGCTGGGGGTGGTGTCCCTTCTGGAGGGTGCTGCCTGCCGGTCTGTCCCTTCTGGAGGGGGCTGCCTGCAGGGGGTGTCACAGGTGATGGGTGCTGGGGGGTGATGTCCCTTCTGGAGGGGGCTGCATGCAGGGGGTGTCACAGGTGATAGGGTGCTGGGGGATGGTGCCCCTTATGGAGGGGACTGTCTGCAGGGGGTGTCACAGGTGATGAGTGCTGGGGGTGGTGTGCCTTCTCGACGGGGGCTGCCTGCAGGGGGTGTCACAGGTGATGGATTCTGGGGGCGGTGTGCCTTCTGTAGGTGGATGCCTGCAGGGGGTGTCCCTTCTGGAGGGGGCTGCCTGCAGAGGGTGTCACAGGTGATGGGTGCTGGGGTGGTGTCCATTCTGGAGGGTGCTGCCTGCAGGGGGTGTCACAGGTGATGGGTGCTGAGCAGCAGTGTCCCTCCTGGAGAGGGCTGCCTGCAGGGGGTGTTCCAGGTGATGGGTCCTGGAGGTGGTGTGTGTACTACAGTGGTTAATGTGGGCAAAGTGGGTGCACAGGGTGTAGGGGGGGACTCAGGTTTGTGTAACGGGTTTAGCCTACAATTACGAGGGGATGTGCAATTTCAATAGGGTGCAGCCACAAATTCCGAGGTGTTGGGGCATGATTTATCAAGGGTACGGCCTGGGCTTGTGTGGGAGGGCACACGTTTTCGCTGGGGTGTGGCCGGGATTGTGAGGTGTTGGCACACAATTTTGCTGGGGTATGGCCTGGGCTTGCGTGGAAGAGCACGCGTTTTCACTAGGGTGCGGCCCGGGATTGTGAGGTTTTGGCGCGCGATTTCGCTGCGGTACTCGATGCTGGTCCAGCAATGGAACAGAGGCTAGCACCATGTTAGTCCTTTCACTTTCTTTTTTGTGTGTTTGGAAGTGTGTTGGGGCGTTCCTCGCTATTACTTGCGCAATGGCTACTGATGCCTATTTAAAGCCATGAATACATTTTATCTGCCCCACGACTCACGCTGCGTCCATATCGGCGCGTGGCCCTTACGCCATTTCTGCGCCAGATTCCATGAACCGGGCCCTGAATGTCCTATTTCAATTTATTAATTAAAGACAACCTCTGGGATCAAACAGCAATCATCAGATTTGCAGGCCGCGGACTTCACTACTGTACTATATAACATGATGAAAAATAAACAACTAAAGGTGAAATGTACCCTTTCGGTACTGCAAGTTCTAGACAAAACATTTGTATTGATTCTTGGAGTTTAAAACATGCACACCTTTTACTATTAGAAGAAAATATCCACTCTTGGTTTTGTGTGTGTGTTGATTTTATGAAAGGGAAATGCACATTCGTCCTGTGAAATTTGGGTAGTTATGCAAAGCCAATTTAATAATGAAATGTGAATATTTTACCTTGCTATGCTAATTTCTGGTGATGTCACATCCCATTGCATTTGTTGATGAGTCCCCCCACTTGAATTTTTTGGACTTGTCCCCTGCATATATTACAGGGCCTGCGGTAGCGTCCCTGTAGTTATGGTTAAGTTTCTCAACTCATAGGAGGAACCCTTTTGAGCGGCTTATAACTGCTCTCCCTGGACAAATCCTTACCAAACTTTGCAAAAGAATCTCCGTCTTGGCGTATTCTTTTGATAGTTTTATAGTTCTGATGGTATTTTTTGAAGCAGTTCGATACCTGTTGGTGTATTCTAACTGTTTTGCTATTCCAAAGTAGCATTGCAGTAGTATGGCTGCAGTTAGATACCAGTTGGCGTATTCTAGCTGTTGATAGTTTTACAGTTCTGAAGGGTATGTTTTGAAGCAGTTTCATTCCTGTAAGTGTATTACAACTATTTTACTATTGAAAAGTTACATTTTAGTATTATGGGAGCAGTTAGATACCAGTTGGCGTATTCTAACTGTTGATAGTTTTACAGTTTTGAAGGGTATGTTTTGAAGCAGTATGATTCCTGTTGGCTTATTCTAACTACTTTCCTGTTAAAAAGTAGCACTGCAGTACTATGGAAGCAGTTAGATACCAGTTGGTGTATTCTAACTGGTTATAGTTCTACAGGTCAGTGACTACACTTTGTAGACCCTCATAATCAGTACATTCTAAGTACTATGTTTTAAACAATATCTGTTTCTGTTTTTTTTCTGTTTACATGGTCATTGGGAAATAAATCTGTACAGCATTAACAGAAATGTACTGTATTTATATCTGTTGCCATATTGAAACTGTTTTCTATTTCAGAAGCAGCATTGCAGTACTATGGATGTAGTTAGATACCAGTTGGTGTATTCTAACTGTTCATAGTTTTATAGTTCTGAAGGGTATTTTTTAAAGTAGTTAGATACGTGTTGGTGTATTCTAACTATTTCGCTATTCGAAATTTACATTGCAGATGTATGGATGAAGTTAGATACCAGTTGGCATATTGTAACTGTTGATAGTTTTATAGTTCTGAAGAGTATTATTTCAAGCACTGCGGTACCTGTTGGTGTATTCTAACTATTTTGCTATTCAAAGTAGCTTTGGAGTAGTAAGTTTGCAGTTAGATACCAGTTGGTGTATTCTAACTATTGATAGTTCTACAGGTTAGTGACTAAACTTTGTAGACTCTCATAATCAGTACATTCTAAGTACTATGGTTGAAACAACATTACTGTGTGGTTTGCAATTGGGAAAATAAACCCATTCAGCTTTTAAAAAATGTACAACATTTATGTGAATTTAACATTTACAGGTGTGAATTTAACTTTTATAGTATGTTTGCTTGAAGTGTGCAGTACTAAAGGGAATGACTATTGATAATTTCACAGGTCAGTGACTACATTTATGTTTAAGGAATAATAAGTAGGCATTTCTTAGATTTGCTGGTAATCCCTGTTTTACAGTAATGGAAGTGTTGCATTCAAACCAAGCACGTCTTTTTATGATCTATGGAATAACGTGATTTGTAGTGGTTGTGGCACCAGTGTGGTAGATTATGCCTACTGATGTGAACGTTTTCTTGCCAAGAGATACTTGTCTGTGTGTGAAGCTAGTAAGCTTGAAGTTGTTTTTGGTACCATGTGCGTTGTACCTTAAAAGCATTAGTATTACATATTGGCTATGTGAGTTTATGTTTAAGGTGGAATGATTGTCTGAATTGCAAACACTGCATAATACGGCATGATTTGCATTTTGCCCCAGCTCATGAAATGGAATGGGTTCACAATTTGGTATAGATACATTCACAAATCGTTCATTAGGGATGTGCTCTTGTGCAACATGGTTGCAGAGAGTGCATGTATGTTTCCACGTGTATGAAATCTGAAAAATGTCATTTATATGTATGTTTTTGGATTCCAGTAATAGCAGCAAGTATATTAGAAATTCATGTGGATCTTCCTGTGTGTTTATGGTGAATTTTACAATTCCTGCAGAGTAGTCCAATTCTTGCTTTATTCCTGAGACACTGTAAGTGTTGTCAGGATTATTTGTGGCATTTCTATGAAGGACAAGCATTTGTAAACACAACTGGTCTGAGCCGTTCAAGTAAATGTTTTGAACAATTGGTGGCAATTCGAACAGAAGATTGATTGCTACATTTGCATAGCAATTTACACAAGTTGTGTTGGAAAATGTAAATGGCCCGGAGAGTTCTGTCTGTGTGTCATTTGCTGGACCTCTGCCTGTTTTTTTTAGAAAAAGTATTTCTCTTTACATCTGCTGATGGATGTGCAATTGTGTTTGTAATAGATTGTTTTGTGGTTGTACTATTTGATGGAGTAGCAGTTGATTTTAGTTTCATTGGTGGTATTGTTAGGAGATCTCTTCTAAGTTCTATTTGCATACATTTTATTATAAAAACGTTACCTTTTTCAGGAACAGGGTACATATCAAGATGGGGTTTTTAGAGTGCATGTAGTTGGTTGTACTCTAGGATGCATCAAAACTGACTAGAAATAGTCCTTTGAGTGTACATACACATGAAAGTGCTACATAACTCATACCTTCTTTAAAGACTGTGCTATCCATGTCAATCAATGCCTGATCTAGGGTGAGACCTTGTGATTTTTGAATAGTGGCTGCATATGCAAGAGACAGAGAGAAGTGGTCTCTACACACATACATGGCTGTGAAAAGAAGGAATCGTGCTGTTGAGCGCCCTATCTTTTTAACCTCTGAACTTTTGTCAAAGTGGATGTTGACAGACTGAATGTTGTCATGTGGAAACGCCTGGAAGCCAACAACTGTACCAATTGATCCATTGACTAAACTTTGCTCCATGTCAAATTTATGTTTCAGAATTACTCTGCAGTTTAAACACAACATTAACATTTTCTCCAAGCCAGCTGTGTTGGAGATACATTTTTCTAAGCTATTTAGTCGTGCTGTTGCTTGTTGACACATAGGGAGTGTCATGCTGTGTGCTTCCAGTTTGTCTGTGGAGGTAATATGCACTATTGGTTGTATTTCTTTTTTAACATTGTCTCATTGAATTGCAGACAGCTTGCTAGGGTTGGCATTAAGGACATACATTTTACATTTGTTTGTGCTAATTGTTCCATGACATCAGGAGCAGATGTGTCATGCCCATATAGCTCATGGATAAATCTACTTTTTAAGATAGATTGTACATCTTTAGAAAGAAGACCAGTCCTAATGCTTTTTAAAATGTTAGCATAGGTGAGGTCTGCAGACTGTGGCATGTTTTGAGTTAATCCTCTGTATTGGAAATGTTGCCAGAGATTTACATTTCTTATATTGCTAAGTGTCTTGCGGCACTGTTTGTTTCCTACGGTTTTGAAAATAGGTTCACCTTTCACTGGTGTTAATTGTAGGAGATCTCCAAAAACTATGAAGTGTATTTCTCCAAAGTGTTCTTTGCAGTCCGTTTAAGGACTTATTGTAATCTAAGGTGAATTAAAGCCAACATTAGGTTGGAAACTATGCTTACCTCACCTATTAGGAAAATGTTCATTTGTTTCTGAATTCTGCATCCTTCAGTAGAAGCCTCTGTTGATAGTTTGTAGTATTCTATTTTGTTTTGGTGTTCTACTGGAAGGAGCAGTAGTCAGTGTAAAGTAACACCTCCTATGTTGTAGGCAGCTTAACCTGTGGGGGCTGTTCCAACAGCTGAAAGGTTGTTGTTTAGTAACTTTTGCAAGGAATTTCCTGATGATTTTTTAGTACCAATGATTTTCCAGAACCAGCTTAACCGCTTACATAGAGTTTTACTTTCATGCTTTAAACCATGTTCAATTTCTTCAGTCACTTCTAGAAAAATGCTAAAATGCTCATCATTTAGCTGCAATTTCAGTACTGCAAAGTTTTCTTCTGATTGCTCATATTGATACATGGTATTCTCTACTTCAGTCAAGGCTCATTCTGTTTTATTTACTATGAGTGGCTCTCCAAGTGGTTCTTAGCTTCCTGTAACAGAAGGTTGACTCCCCTCAAGAGAATCTTCATTTATTTGTGCTTGAACTTCTTCCTCTTGTTGGAGTTCATTGGCCAACATGTTTTTGTATTGGTTGGAATTGACATTTGTTATAGTGCTTTCATTTGCATTGAATGCAGCTTCAAATGAGGCACGGTTGCCCAATCAATCCTCTTGGTTTCTCCGTGGTTTAAAAAGTTGCAGGAGGGCCATGTAGTAATGCACTCTATGTTGAGGAGTTTTAAATGATAACTTCATATATTAATTAGACTGGGTTAGGTAAGTTTGACTAGGGTCCCTTCACAAGCTGTGACCACCTATTTTCCACATTTTTCATCTGGTTTAAGATTTTTTTTTTGTAGGAGAAATGTTGGGCTTTGTGGTAGAGGCACATGTCTTCCAAAGCAAGACTTCTGTTTGGATAGTATGTGTCTAATAAATTGTTTTTTTAAATGTCCTGGCTGTTGGGATTATACCTGGCTATCGTTTATGTCTTGCTAGGATTTCAGCACTCTTTTTCTAGATGCAGCTGGACCAAGACTTAGCCAGACTATGTATTCAGATTTGGCATATAAGGGTGTGCCTGTTAAACAGTCTGCAGCTTTGTAGCATCCACATTCTCTATGGTAGAGCATTTTTATGCCAAAGCTGCAGAATTTTTGTGACAGTGTTTTGTCAGATGATATGACATCCCACGGGTCTTTTAGCTCTGTTTTCTCAGCTTATTTTAGGTAGGCTGTGACATATCTTGCAGCAGCAGTAGTATTTTCTACAATATATTGTATATCTATGTTTGCATTCTACAAGAATCATTGATGTACTTTGAAGCTTCCTTTCTTTTAACGCTCTATGGGCTTCATTACGACCCAGGAGGAGGACCATGGTGCTATTAGCACCATGGTCCATGCCAGTGTCCGCCATGGCGGAATGGGGGATTACCACCCCATTCCGAGGTTGGTGGAGTGGTAATTCCCCATGGCGCAATGGCCCTTCCCCATTCCCGTTTTTGCCCCATAGGGCTCAATTGGAATGGGGAAGGCGCTAATAACGGTACCGCAAATTGCGGTACCATTATTAGCACCAAAGTCCCTTTGTGGGTCCCTACTTTAACGGCTGGAAAAACCAGCTGTTAAGGTCGGGTCCCACGAAGGGACCTCGTAATCAGGCGTTAAGGGTTTAACGGCGGCGACACCTTTTACGGCACCGTTAAACCCTTAACGCCAGGGTCGTAATGAGGCCCTATGTGTTTTTAGGCGATTTGCCTTTCACACTGTGTCTAACAGAAGACATGAAACTATTTACTTGTCCTTTTGCTGAAAATGTCTAGGGAAACCAAAGCAACATTTGGTGTAGTATTAACCTTTGTTTTTATATCTGCATTGGCAGTATTTGCCACTTTTATGTTGTTGGAAGCGTAAAATGTGTGTATGCAGCACAATATATGTGGTTTCTGAAGGGATGTCGCAGGTTATGTATTTGTGAATAACATGCAAAACAGTGGCATCACTGTCATGACCACATTTAGGAGCACCTTTATGCACAAAGGCATGTGCATGTGTGGTGCTGTCATGGTACAAACTCCCAAACCTCTGGAGTTTATGGGCTTACCCCAGTCACTGGCACCATTAGGGCCTTATCAAGCCCCAAAAGTGTGTCCTAGGATTTCCTGGACTCAGTCGTGGCGCCGTTGGCGCCAGGCTCATACCATGTTCTAATTGTATGGGACTACATTCACAGCCTAATAGGGCTGAGCCTGTCTGTATACCCTGGGTGTGGCTGAGGGACTACTTTACCTGAGATTGCAGGGTGTGTCTGAGGGACTATTTTACCTGGAACTACTTACAAGGCTATTTAAGCCACACCCTACAGGCAGAACACGCTTTGCGTTATTCTGCACTCCTGCAGCGTAATGCTCACAGTGTCTGCTCAGTACTTGAACTTCCACAGCCACGCCTGTTCTGAGATCCCGATCCAGCGGCACCTGAGAGAAGGAAAAGAAGAGAACAGGAGTTAGTACAGCAACAAAGGCCTTACCTGCAGTATTCCATCCAAGCGGCACAGCTTCAGCTGCTCTCCGGGCCACCGCACCTGCAGAGAAGAAGGTATCTGCACGAACACCCAATACTCACACGGGGTCTTCATTCTTCAGGAATTTCGTTGAAGCGATTCTTCCCATCATCGTACTGGAGCCGCGCTGCGCCTGCAGAAAAGGTAAAGAAACAGCAGGCTAGTCGCGCACGGAAAAGAAACCGCTATACAGACATTCAGCGCCACTCACCCGCGCTAATACTCACCTGCAGGAAATCTGCTCAGCATCTTAGGAAGAGTCTAATCTTCATCCGAAAACCGCTCAAGACCGCGCCTTAAAGAAAAGAGAAACACAGGTTAAAACTTGGGCAATAAGGACATTAAGCACCTATACCAAGCATCCATTGGCATAGAGACTTACCTGCTTAATACAGCTATTCAAAAACTCTGCAACAGCCCCGCAGGATCAGTGAATTAACTTGGTCCTGGGAAAGACTGTGCATACCGCGCCCATGCTAGAGTTTGCAAGACGGAGAGCCTACCATTAAGAACTCCAAGGCAAATGCCTCCTGGTGTGATATCGAGGGAGTAGACACGGGCAGGCATCATCACTCAAGCTGTGCAACGCCAGTGCAGACATCATTCATGCGGCTACATGCTACGCCCCCGTGGAGACCAGGTGAGCATGACAGAGGCTCCTCTGGATTTATATTCTTTTCTCCAAAAGAAGTGTTTCACTTCTCCGAGGGGAGGAATATTTTTTATTACAGATGAAGTGTAGCATGGCAAAAAAGTGGTGGTGAAAGTATCTTGATACATTTACAAGGTCAAGAGAGCAGAGTTCCCCTGGTGTTTTTATGTCTATTCCTTTTTTGTTTTGGTTTGCTATGCTTAGGAAGTCGTGCAAGTCATTCCCTGCATATTCTGCACAATTTAAAGTAACAAACCATGTGGGTGGTTCGAGGTTCCTTAGCCATACACTTTACATCAGCGTGACGTCGGAAGTGGTATTCTTTTGTACCACACATTTTTGCCAAGAGGTATGTGATACTTGACTACAAAACTTCTTTGCCTTTCATCTTTTGAAGTAGTTAGATAGCAGACATGTTTAAAAAAGCTGAGCCTGTTTTCAATGTGTGTGCAACTCTGTAACATAGAATTGCTAGTTAACTTTCGAACAGGAGGTGCAATATGTATTCAACATTTTGGGCCTGATTACGAGGTAGGAGGTAGCCATGGTGCTCTTAGCACCATGGCTACCGCCTTACCGCATTCCGGGTTCCCGAAATAGAGACTTACCGGGTCATTTCAACCTTGGAGGACCTGGTAAGTCCCCATTCTGAGAACCATTCCCCATTCCCATTCGAGCCCCTATAGGGCTCAATGGGAATGGGAATGGAGCTAATAACGGGCCTGCTAATAGCGGGCCCGTTATTAGCTCCTTGGTCCCTTAGCGGCTCCCGCTAAGGGCGCCTGGTAAAACCAGGCGCCCATAGCGGGACCCACTAAGGGACCTCGGAATAGGGCGGTAAGGGTTTACTTACCCTTTAACCCTTACCGCCCACCTCGTAATGAGGCCCTTTGTCTGAATCTGGGGTCTTCAGAATACATTTGTGAAGAGCTATATTCTGATGCTGTTATTTGTGTGGATCTTTCATCATATCTTGACCCTTTTCCTGTAGGAAAGAGTAGAGGAAAGGCACGTGCTTCTACACTTTTCTCCCATATGCTAATTTGAGACCCTTTGGCTTGAATCATTTGATATATTTGTAATGTATAATCTATGGTGTCTTTGGGGTCTAGTGGGTGAATTGTATACTGGTTTAAAATATTGGATGCACTAATAGGATCTACAAATTCAAATTCGTCAGTTGGTGATGAATCCTGAATTATTTTGCTGGTGTCCCTTAAGTTCTGTTCAATGTTTTTTTCTTTGAAGTACTCATTGTTTTCTTTTTGATATTATAGGGCTTTTCTAACTTTCTTTAAGTCTACTAGTTGCTGCCAAATTATTTTGTCTTTCGTTGGGACTCCATTAACTAGGATAATCAAAGATTGATCTATTGGCCGTTTCACTCCTAGATTTTCTACATTTTTGTTAAGTTCTAATGGCAAAAATACTACCATGCCACAAATGCCTTTTAGTAATTCAGAAGGAGGCAATTTGTAAGTTTTGGGTTGAAGGTGTATTATAGCTGGAAATGGGTGTACTGTTTGGATTATAATGCTTTCATAAAAATGAAGCTGTTGGAGAGGGTTTGGAAGTGGGAATATTTCCAAGTTATTAGTGACAGCATCTGAAGGCATTTGATTATTATCAAACTTTGTATTGCAGTATGCGCAAAGTATTGAGGAGTTATTTATTTTGTATTCATTTTCTGTTATAAGATATAGGGCCTCATTACGAGTAGGGCATTAAGGGATACTGGGCACCGGTAAGGAGACCGGTGCCGGTAATCCCTTACCGCCCTACTATGAGGTCCTTTAGTGGGTCCCTCCAGTAACGCCTGGTCTGACCAGGCGTTATGGACGGGACTCGTTTAGGGACCTTGAAGCTAATAACGGTACCGCAATTTGTGGTACCGTTATTAGCGCCTTCCCCATTCACATTGAGCCCTATGGGGGTTTACCGGTCCCGCAAAGGTCGGACTACACCGGTAAGTCCCCATTGAACGAGACCAGTGCCGGACACGTTATTGGTGGCAGTCATGGTGCAAATAGTGCCATGACTACCACCAATCTTGTAATGAGGCCCATAGAGCTAATTGGAACCATTCGGATTCCTCATTGTCTTCTATTTTGTAAGTCATATCTATCACTGTTGTGCTCTTGTTATAAATATTTCTGCGACAACACACATATACTTGGTTTGTACCTCATCTGATGTGCTTTTAAACTTTGCTATTTCTTTTTTGTATGTGTTTATTAGAAGATTGGCGTTCGTAAGGTTCTCGCCAATGTTCTCTAAAGTTACTGAATTTTCTAAGTCATCTTCACTTCCAAAATATTTAGTTTGGATGTTTTATATTTATTGAAGGAGTTCTTTGGTTGTCCCATGTAGGAGAATGTTATTAAAATGTTGCAGTTGTAGAGCAGGACCTGGAGAAGATTCCTTATAGTGGAATGGTGTGTTGTTAACATTTTGATGTGGTGGAAGGTGCTTTTGCAAGCAGGTCTGGAAATGCAGGCTAATGAATACATTTTCATTCTAATTTTGTCTTTTACCTTCACATAGTGATTGAAGAATTGTTGTAAAGATTTGAAGGATTGTTGCTTTATGTTACACATTGAGCTGCATGGCCATTTGTAATCTAGAAGGATTGTTTGGGTGTAAGGAACAGTTGATTGCAAGTTTGTTGGGGATGTTTTTTCAATAAGGGTTTCTTGTGCCATAATGGTGTTTTCTAGCATTTCATACCCTCAGCCATTACCATGTATGGCAATTTGGTTTTTCTGTTCTTGTTTATAAGCCTCTTCATTGAAATATGGTTCTGTGCTGCTTGTGTGAATCCATTCACCTCCACAAAAGTTTGCTAAGGTATCTATATTGACATTGCACATGTTTAGAAGTACTTTTTGTAATTTACTGATTCATTTTGTTAGTGGTTTTATTCTGGTTAAAATGAAAATAAACAATTTTCTTTTGAGCAGAATTCTGCTGTCAATGGGAGCTTCCAGGATTAGTCTTCTGCAGTAATTTTTAAGGGCCGAGCATGACCTTTAAACTGTTTTCTGTAATTGAGAAGTACTCTACGGTGGACATTTTTTTGTATAATACATTTTTTGGAATGCTTATCTGTGGCTATGTTAACATTGGTAGATATAGTGGTAGTGTCATTAGCAGTTTTATTCTTCTTTATATGTTTATTTTTATTTTTAGTTTGTGGAGGAGGGGCCCTCGTTTATTTTTAGTGCTAGCTGGTTCAGTTTTGTTGACTGACTGTATTTGAAGTTTTGTTTGAATATTTGTTATAAATCCTGCTAGAGGTGGCGAAGTATTTGGCATGCTTTTATTTTTATCTACTCTATTTTATCTTTGTTTTCTACTGAGTTGCTTTTTAGTGGGCATTCTGTTCTGTTTGTTGGAGAAAAAAGGACATTCAGGGTTTGAAAGTTGTGGAATATATTTGCGTGTATTGTGAATGAGTGTGGGAATACAAGAGCAGACATAGAAGGCTGTGTGATTGTGCAATGGGCTGCTAATTTAGTTTAGTTTAGTTTATTTACTTATGTAGCGCACTTAACTCAAGGGTATCTAGGCGCTTTTACTTATACATAGAGAAAGTGTGGTATACATAAAGCTAGTATAATACAGATGTTACAAACAAGTAGGTGGCACAATACGGTAAATGAGGCAGTTTACTTGTGTTACATTTCAAGATAACATGCCTGGCAGTAAAGATACACACAGACGTAGTTTAAATAGCATTTAGGATAAGAGTCACAAGCACCTAGTGTTAGAAATCTAGGCCATATCCTACCATAAGACAAGTGCAAGGTATTGAAGCGTTTATGTAAGCTTTAGTTTAGTTGGAAGAAAAGCCAGGTGTTGGCCTTGTTTCTGAAGGACATAAAGGCAGGTTCGGCTCTTAGCACAGAGGGCAAGGAGTTCCACGTTTTAGCTTCTAGGACAGGGAAGCTAGACCCTTCAGGTTTTTGCAGCTTGAATTTGGGAATCTTAAGGCAGTTAGAGTAATTGGCTCTCTTAGGTCTGGTGAATTTGTGTGCCAGATATTTAGGGTCCGAATTTGAAAGGGTATGAGTACGGGTAGTCGCTATCGTTCTGAATGTGATCCTATCTTGAATTGGGAGCCAGTTAGAGTTACGCCTTATTTGTGAGATGTGGTTAAATTGAGGAATATTTAGAGCAGCTCAAAGAGCATTGTTTTGCAACACTTGTAACTTACTAAGATTTTGATTGCTGGTGCCTATAAGGTATAAGGTATTGCAGTAGTCCAACTCTGAGAGTATACGAGCTCTGGCCAGGGTGAGACAGCTGCTAGAGGACAAGAAAGACCTGCATGCATTGATGAGTTTGGAGGTATGGTATACGCCATTGCTGAAGCTGTTGCATTGACTTGCCTGGAGAAGGAGAGGGTGGAATCCAAATAAACTCCAAGAGTTTTGACATTGTTGGAGACTTTGAAATTGTTACCATCAATGTTGAAGGAAGTGTATTGGGAGTCTAATTTATTAAGACGCTGTTTTGAACCTATAAGTAATAACTCAGTCTTATCGTTGTTTAGGCAGAGACCATGGTTGGCCATCCATGCCTGAATTCTGAGGTATGTTTCATTCAGTAAATTGGAATCTTTGGGCCTCATTACGAGTAGGGCGGTAAGGGATACCGGGCACCAGTAAAGAGACCGGTGCCGGTAATCCCCTAACGCCCTATTCCGAGGTCCCTTGGCGGGGACCGTAAGGTACGTGTGGTCAGACCACACGTCCCTTACAGGTCCCGCTAAGGGACCAGGGCGCTAATAACGGGCTTGCACGTCACAAGCCCATTATAAACGCCCTCCCCATTCCCATTGAGCCCTATGGGGGCTCAAATGGAAATGGGGAATGGCATGTTCAATGGGGACTTACCGGTCCCGCCAGGGTCGGACTAGACCGGTAAGTCTCCATTGAACTACACCGGTGCCGGTGCAAATAGCACCATGACTACCACCAATCTCGGAATGAGGCCCTTTGTCCTATGAGCATGTGAGAGTGATAATGATTTTCGTGTCATCTGCATAGTTCGTATAAGAGACAGACAAGTCGTCAAGGTGGTCTCACAGGATCTTTGTAAAAATGTTGTAAAGGGCCGGGGAGACACAGAAACCCTGAGAGACACAACAGGTGATGGGGCGGGATCTGCTGAAGCCAAAGGTGTGAAAACCCTCATAGTTCTGTCTGATAAGACAGACTGTATCCAGAAGGCAGCTTTGGGAGAGAAAGTGTTTAGTTAGGATCTTGTGGTCAACTAAATTGAAAGCTGTCAGTAAGTCGAGCAAGAGGAGTAAGGCCAGATTTTCATTATCTTTGGATTCGTCCATCTGATTTTTAAGTCCAGCAGGGCTGTCTCTGTGCCATGTCTTGATCTAAACCCAGATTGATGAAGGCCTAGAAGGTTATTGGCTTCGAGATGGTTTTGAATCTGGATGTATGCTGCATTGTCCAGTATTCTCAAGAGAATGGGAACAGTAGTAATGGGCCTGTAGTTGGTGGGGATACTGGGGTCAAGATTGGGTTTTTTAAGGAGAGGCATGACCCAAGCATCTTTGAGATTGTTTGGGACAAGTACACAACTCAAATGAGGATTTGATGAAGGAGGTGCTGTTGCCCCCTCCTTTATGATTGTTGCAGGTCAAGTGTCGCCTTGACATCTTGAGGGTTTTAAACTTGCTATGATAGCTTCTACTTTTGTAGTGGTGACAGGAGTGAATATGAATAGAGTGCAAGGTTTAGGGGAAGTGAGGTGGATTGCACTGGGTTTTCTGCTTGAGGTGAGGCTGAGTTTTTTAGCTTCTATTTAACCCTGTAATAAGGCAATTTTGTCTAGCAAAGCCTTTTGGATTTTGGCACACCACGTAGCGTCTTTGGTGCAGGATTCAGAAGGAGGAACTGGTAACTCCAACTCTCTCGGTATGGTAAATAGCTCTTTGGAGCTAGACTTAGCATTTTGGATTCTGTTGTTGAATGTGATACTTTTAATTTTAATGATGGAGGCTTTCTAAGAGGCCATACTGAAGTTTTCCTTATTCGGGATCATAGTTTTTTTTCCAGTTAGTTTTGTGGCCTCTTTTAGATTTGTGAAGGGCCTTCAGGTCTATAGAGAACCCCTTGTTTAGGTGCGCTGGTGGATTCACTTTTTTCCTTTTGAGAGGGGCTTTTTTGTCTAAGGCTTGAAGTAGGTTATGATTATATAAGTCCATCAGGGTGGCTGGATCATTATTTTAATTCTCAGGATGGCTGGTGATAGGCTTGAGTAAAGGAAGTAGGTTCCAGGAACCTACTTCCTTTACCTACAGGAATCCTGAATTGTAAAGGATATGACGTTGTGGTCAGACCAGGCATAAGGGGAATTGGAAAGGATCTTTGTGTTGCAGTGTAGCTCTGCTAACCAATCCAGCATTCTGCCTTTGCAGTGTGTGGGATTGGAGATTAGGTGTGAGAAGCCAAGCTCAAAGAGAGTGCTCTTTACAGCTGTAGCATTAGCGTCATGAGTGTTGTGTAGTCCTAGATTGAGATCTCCTAGGATCATGATTTGGGAGCCAGGTTTGGTATTCTGAATGAGGAGGTGTGTGATATCTTCAGCTAGGACAGGCTTGCGGTGATTTTTAGTCAGACATAAGTTGCTAGTGCGAGAACATAGCCTGACATTTCTAAAGCCGGTAGGGCATGGTATGTTAGGGGTAGGTTGAGAGGCGAAGGCTAGGATCCATTGAGTTGGTGAGAGAGGGCAGTTGCTGCTCATTAAATCTACAGCATTGCATATTTGCAAGGGTTGACTAGGAGATAAGGGGGAAGGAATTCAGTGGGTGCTAAGGTGTTAAATAAGGGTAAGAGGTTGGCCATCATGAGAGTAACAACTCAGAGGTTAGCCATGGGGAACACATGGAATAGTCTCTGGCCTGAGGGCTAGAGTATTGACTTTATGGGCAAGGCAGAAATGCCTTCAGGGCCTTGAGCAATGTGGGCGGGAACATCTTTTGGGCATTATGCCGTGTATGGCAGAACAGCAGGGACCACTTTCAATAAATGCAAAGTAGGCAGGCTTGGCTTGTAGTCATAACAACAGAGACAGATATCAAGGACTACAAAGTTGGCAGACTTAGCTTGTAGGCACTGTATGATATAGGCAGAATAAGCTTTCAAGTAATATGCATTGGGAGGCAAATCAGTCGTATCACAAGTTATGTGCTCTGTATGTCAGAGCAGCAAAGACAGCTTTCAATGAATGCAGAGTAACTAGACTAAGCTTCTAGACACTATGTGGTACATGCCAAGCAAACTATATGCGTAGAGTGGTAGAGTAGCAAAAGCAGCTTTCACAGAAATGTAATGTTAGCAGAATTATCATCTATGCGCGTTATACTATAGACATGTATGTTTTCACAAAATATACAGTGAGCGGCAAATCAACAAAACAGATTTGGGCAGGATACAGTGTAGGGCAACAACGGAAATTTAGGTCAGTTGCAGTGTCGCTCACAGATAACTTTGTGGCAGGAGGCAACTATATGCGTATTTCAGGGTACTAAATGGCGAAGTGCATCAGAGGCCAGGATACCACAGTATAGTTTATCCGGCGCTTGTGGCTGGGAGTCACTTCAGTGTGGCATTAGATGTATCCTGTAGGTAGAATCGCATGCTGATACAGAGAGAGTCAATAGGTGGCTGGAACGAGGTAAACTGGGATCATTGGTGAGTTGGGTAGTCATTCAGGTTGTGGTTCCACAGCTTTATTAGAATCGCTGCGCGAGTGTTGGAAAGTCTGCCCACAGAAAAGTTGGCAACTAGTATAGTAGTAAATTTGAGAGCAACAATAGGTCACAGAGATTACTTGTTAGTGGAAACAAGGCATAGAGGGGCAGTGAGGGCGAACCGGGCTGGCGTACAGGGGTAGCGGTTTGAGAATGTAGAGGGCAGACAGATATGATATGGCATTTTGGCATTTGCATTTGTAGACAGGTTGCTACAGTTGCACGACTCACCAGGCGCTTACCAGAGCAAAGTAGTAGATACTGGATAAGCAGGAGCACTATAGCCTGGAGCAAATGTCCGCGGGCCAGCAGCTATTCCCGGTCGGATAACCTGGAGCAGAAGCCTTTTGTGCGGGGCCTTCTGAGAAGGGGCCAGCTTCCACCTGCTGGTCTCCTGGTAGGCTGTGCATCGCGGAATGCAGCCAATCAAAAGCTGCCAATGATTTGTGGGTGGTGGGAAGGTTGTAAGAGTAGCTGTGTGTGTAGATGTGTGAATGACTTGGGTTAGTTCTTAAGAGAGTGGTAGTGTGGATAAATAAATAAGGACATTACAATGTCTTCAGGATAGTAGTGGGTGTTATGATGATGGTGTTCAAATGAGAATACAAAGAGTGTACATGATGAGATGTATTGAATAAGAGTGAAATAAATGGTGTTGGTTTGAAATGAATTTTGTAGGCCACTATACGGCTACACTGTACTGTATGAGTAACAGAAAGAATACTACTACACTAGTAAACTTACTTTGTAGAGTGTGAAAAGTAGTTTTCTTCAGGTTGTTGTCTTGCAGGAGGTTGTTCTTCACTGCAATTGCGAAAGAAGAAAATTAGGAAGACATTGGTCCTCATAACGGATCTGTAAACAGTTACCGGCGCCTGGCTTTCCGGTAACACCGGGGTATTACAACCCTGTTAGCTGGAAAGTCAGGCGCGGGTAATATGTTGTTCCGCATTCCCATAGAGTCCACTAAGACTATGGGAATGGGGACCACGGAAACACTTTGCACCAGTAATAATGATGCCGGTGCTTCCGTGAAAGTCTGTGGGCGGGTGTCAATCGGGCCGGCAAGTCAGAACTGCTGGGCGGGCGGGCACCCGCCCACCAGACTTGTACTTTGCTGGTCCGGAAACAACGGTGCCGGTAACCTTACCGGCACCATTGTTTCCAGACTGGCAAGGTTATAATGAGGCCCATTATTTATGAATGAAGGAGAACTTTTTCGGAATAAGAGTCAATTGCATTGGGCCTCATTACAAGTATGGTGGTAACCCTCCCGTTGTTGCAGATGGATTACCATCAGATTCCTAATCATTTTTCGGCAAGTAGCTTTTCGGTGCCGCCAGGACATTACAGGTCCTATTGGCCTGGAAAGTCAGGTGCCAGAAAATGTTAGTCCCTTTTTCTGTGGATTCACGTAGGACTCTACTGGAAGGGGGACACAGGAGCACTGCTAGTGTTGCTAATGGGTCTGGTGGTCCCATGACAATATGCCTAACAGGGCTGTAGCAAGAAAGTGTGGCATTTTTATGCAATTCAAAATGGAAAATGCTGAGCATTTAAAAAGCTGTCCTTTTTGGGAGGCTGTACACGAAAGTTAAGAAATGGTTTTGTAGGTTTATAGCAGCACTGTGTGTAATCTTTTTCTAAAAAAAGAAATGGAGATGAAAAATATTTGTAGAACAATTTTAAGTGGCACTTGTGTGAAGGTTGTTATGTGGTCAGTACATGTACACTTGCAAACGGGATGCATTGTAATGTGTAGTTGCTTATTAAATAATGGTTCATTTGTTTGTATTGTGAGAGTTGTGGCTGCACTATTTGTATTAGAAAAGGTGCACTGCAAGTCCCAAAATGCAGGCAAAATTCGAGGAGCCAATAAGTACATAAAGATTAGAAAGGGGAATGTTAGCAAGTATGCATGTTAGTGAAATTGTACACACAATTGTTTCCATTTTCTGTCATTTAGTTATTAAAAATTGCACACAACACTGTTGTAAATGTATACATGCATTTATTTGTTTTACTTGAAATGGTGCTGAAATAAATATTTGTAAACGCTTTGCATTTTGCCATTTTTCATTCCATGTGCATGCCATGCTTTGGTAACATACATGCAGTTTCTGTTTTGAATTTGCATTGTGGGAGTTTTAGTCTAAGTTTGTTAGTGGGAGAAGTGATGTTGGTAGATTATAATGTGTCATGTTGGCAAGTATGCATGTTTTGTTAATATATTGAACTTTGACACAGGATCTGGCACTTAAACATGCTATGGACAAACACATGTGGTTTTCTTTTCTTTTCTTTCACAAAAAAGACATAGAGATTGCTGCTGAAATTGCAAATATGTGTTTTGAAACTGTTATGAAAATCCTCAGCATTGTAAGTAACTGCCACTTGATGTCAGGAGGTGGGACAAACGAGAGTATGATTATTGAGTAGATTAATGCAGGGTAAGTGGCAGGAACCCTGTTTAGATGTATTTGTAAAACAGTTGGAAATGTAATTGTAAAAATATATGAACACCTGTAATTTATGTTGATATATGCTGATGTGGTTGAATCTGCAAATAGAAATCTTGGGGATTTTTGCAGTAGTTTTTAATGCAGGTGCTTGGGAGTAAAAGGAGACATGTACTCTGAGTGATTGGTGATGGGTATGTTACTACTTGAATGTAGCCAATGAGGGAGTGCTACAAAGATTGAAGTGGAAAGGGAAGAAGAGCTATCCTGTGTTACGGACCGTGAACAGCACAGTAGTCCGCGAACAGGGCGTGTCAAATCCGAGTGTTTTAAGAATGCCTGGCATGGAAAGGGGACTGTGGGGATTAGCCAATGAGGTCTTCTGGTTGTGCTTTATAGGAAGAGAGCGTATTAGTTCTTTCCATTGCCGTGTGTAAGGAAGATGGCTGTGGTTGTAGAGATGAGAAGGCTTACTAGGTGGATGGTGAGAGATTCTTTCATGGTGAATTTGAAAAGGTATACAGAGATGTGTGTCATTTCTGCTAACCTTGGATTGGAGGGAGTGGACGCTTTTTGGTGTGGTGTGCCTGGGCAAAAATTGAAAGGTTTATTTTCACATTGCAAATATATGTCTCTTTTCCAGTGTCCACACGTCATTGTGGTGCATTGTGGCAGACATAGTTTGGGGTATATCAGTGCAATATGGTTGCAGATTGCATTGAAAGAATTGCTGAAGGCACTAATGGAACTGTTTCCATGGGGAAAGGTAATCCTTTCACATATACCTCCGAGGGCACTATGGAGATGCCCCAATGTCTTTTGTCCTCGACAAGATGCAGGAAGGTGCCTTGTGAACAAAGGGCTAGGTTCATTTTTGTATGCTGTTGGGATGACATCCTTCCCAAATGAGAACATTCTGGTTGATGGTGGACATACTTTGTTCAGTGATGGCATCACTTTTACTGATTGTGGCAATGCAATCTTTCCTGACAATATTCAAAATGCACTCAGAAGGTTCTTGTGAAAAGGATGTCAGTGCATGTGAATAGGTGTTGGAAAATAAATCTGAAAACCCCCCAAAATATCAAATACAAAAAAAGGTTCTTTTCAGAGCTACTACTAAAGAGTAAATAACTTACATTGCATTTAATTTCTCTGCCCACCCACTTGAATTGAACATCTGTCCACGGACACCGTAGTAGTCCACAAATGGCAGGTGCCACATCTGGATCTTTTGAGGAGGCCAGGCCTGGAAGTGGGAGTGTGCAGCCCAGGGGATAAGCCAATAAGGTTTCTTGGGTGTGGTATGCAAGGAGATAGTTTGGCAGAAGGTGTGTTTGATGAGGGGAGTGCAGATGGATATGGCTATGTCTTTCAGGAGGCAGAGTGTATGGATTCTGGGGGACTCTTCAATTCAGTCATTTAAGCTGCATGCTGATTCTCATGGCATCCTTGGAAATATTGGGTTGGCAGAAGTGGTAGTTTCATGGTATGCTGTTTGTGGCTCAAACTGGGCAAGCTTGCTTTCCTTTTGTGAGAGTATGTCCTATTTTTAAAGTCAAGATATTGTGATTTTCCATTGTGTAGGGGACAGTTTGGGGTTTTTGACTCCAGTGTCTCTGCAGGTTGCACTGAAGGATTTTTTAAAAAGCCTTATGCAACTGTTTCCTGCTGCTAAGATTATTTTTTCAGAAATAAATCAGTGATGTATAAGGAGATAGAGATTTTTCAGTCCTCAAATTGAAAAATCAAGACAGATTGTCAATAAAGGTGTATCTGCTTTTTGTATGCTTCTGGAATGTCATCTTTTGAGAATGATAACTCTCAGGGTGTGAATTCATTTTTCAAATATTGGAAATGCAATTTTCCTTTATAATGTAAGAAAGACATTGAAGAGTTTCCTGTAAGGCAAAAATAAAAAAAAAAACATTAAAAATGATACGTGCCACATCCAGATCATTTGGGGATGGCAAGCATGGAAATGGGACTGTGCAGCACATGTTTTCAGGGTGTGGTATGCAAGGAGATTGTCTGGCAGATGGTCTGTTTGCTGAGGGGACTGCAGATGGGTATGGATATGGCTATGTCTTTCAGGAGGCAGAATGTGTGGATTGTGGGGGTGTCGTTGATTCATTGGTTGAAGGTGTATGAAGAGCAGTGTTGAGTGGCTGGAAGTCTTAGATTTCTTGATGTCCATGTGCAATGGTATCGAGTGCGCGGCATGAAGTGGGTGGACTTGCTCCCATTCTGTGTCAATTTGGTCACACTGCAATATCCGGACATTATCATTGTTCATTGTGAGGGGAACAGTTTAGGGCATGTTACTGGAATTTCACTGCAGTTTGCAATGAAGGATACATTTGGAAAATTGAAGAAAATGTTCCCAAATTCTTGACTAATTCTTTGTCGCATTGCCCAGAGACAGATGTGGATGCGCTCGTGTTTATTTGGTTCACAAATGGAGAAAGCGAGGTGCAATGCCAACAAGGCTGTGTGTACATTTTTGGGAGATGTTGGCATGACGTCTTTCCATAATGAAAATATAAAATTTGACATTGCCAATATTTTCTGCAGAGATGGAGTAGGTCTTACCCATGCAGGTAATCATCTTTTTCTGCAAAACATTCAAAATGCTTTGAAGCAATTTTTGTAAATATAGAAAGCATTTTCCAGTAGGTGAAAAAAGAAATGCATGGAAGCACGGCAAAAAGAAAGTGCGATCTGTTTTGAAAGAAAAAGTTTAGTTCATTACAATGCTGCTTAGTGTACTTTAAAACTTGAAAACATGTTTTTCAGAGCCACCACTTTCCCACGCAAAAGAGCTCAATGTTTTTGATCCCAACACCTCCCACCTTTTTCAGATGTCCGGATAGTACAGCATTGTCCACGGACTTCGCAGGCTGCTTGGGGGCCTATAACATTTTTTGCAAGTTCTATTTTTCAACTGTGAAAGGTGGCTCTGAAAAGAACCTTTTTGGTGGATTTCTTTTTTTATATTTTTTGGGGCTTTTTTTCACAGGAGAGACAAGGGAGTGGAGGGGAGAGAGGGAAGGGGCACCAACCACAGGGACGAAGGGGCAGGTGGAGAGAGGAAGATGTTGGGTGGGCCTTAATCAGGTAGGAGCCAGTGTTTCTCATGATCCTTGACCGCAGCCTTGAAAGCACTCCAAAACTACTCCCTCCTACACAGCGGTGTGTCACAGTACATACAGAGCACTGTTACCCTTGAAAGATAAGGGTTGACTGTGTCATGTATGGCCTGTGAGGCTTCCGCAGGGATACTCTGCCTCACAGGAGTGTCCCTTGTGGTGGCAGGGGCGGATGATGAGTGTGAGGTAGTGGCTGTCATCCTACACGTCCCTTCGATAGGTACAACCTTTCACACAGCTCCCTTATGATTTGATCTGAGGTGGTGCTGCAATGAGGGGGTCCTGTAACTGTACAGACCAGGTTTTCTGTGACTGAGCACAACCTGGCACTCAGTGCATCTAACCTTGTCCACCAGAGCCTTAGGTACACCCCCAACTGTGGAAAAAAGCTGCCACACCCAAGATTCACATCAGGAGCTGGAGAGAGGGACTTCAATTACCTCATCTTCTTCCTCCTCTTGATCCATCTATGTTTCACCATGCCTGTTCTCCTCTCCAGGCCCTCCAGATGGTGGTAGTGGTGGTGGTGGGGGGCAGCTGCACCAGCCATGGAAGCCATTCTGTCTAGAAGCAGAAAGCAGATATAGCAATCACCCAAATCAGCAGCAGGTGCTCTCTCCTGGACAGCCAGAAACACAATGAGGAGCAGTAGTGGGTGGGTCCCATTAGAGGGGCTGTCCGCAGACAGCATGACTGTCCGCGGACAGTTCAATCCACAGGTGGGGTTCAAAAAGTTAAACAAAGTTGTCAGATCAACTAAGACATGGTCTAGGAGCTCTGCAAGGGGATGTGTCAGTCTGAAACACCCTGGATTGACCAAAAATACAGACACCTATTGCACGGGAGACAGTGTGTGCATGCATGCTAGGGTCCGTAGGACATGGGTGGAGTCTCCGAACTAATAAAAAATATGACACATGCGAGCGGATAGGTCCGGACAGGCGCGGTGTCCAGGGGCACAATGGGATCAGGTGCGCATGTGTGCAAGTGTCCTTGGGACAGGTCCGGACAAGAGCGGTGTCTGGGGGCACAATGGGAACAGGTGTGCATGTGTGCCAGTGTCCATAAAACAGGGGCAGAGTCCCCAAACTAATTAAAAGTGCAACACGTTTGAGCGGACATCTCCGAACAGACGCACAGACCGCAGACTCCTAATGGGGCTTTTTTATAAATGCAGCAACAGTACACACACACATATTTATTGAAAACGAAAACATACAATCAATTAGGAAAGGGATATGGAATCTGAATGGGAAACATATATGGGAGAATTGGGGTTTTCTATGCACTGTTCATGATGGGAGGAAGGGGTTGAGGTTTCATCGTAGCATCTTTGATTTAGGGAATTTGATGGGGATGATTGGTTGGGACAGGGTGAATGGGCACAGGTACAAGTTGGGCACTGAAATCGCATATTTTCTTTGACATGATTTTTAACAAATCTCATCAACTGTATAAAATTATTATTTAGTTCATCCGTTTTTGCAGATAAGATTATTAGTTCATTTTCTGCATTTGGAGTTAGAGGCTGTCTGTTGCCATCGTCTGAGTCATTTGGTTGTAATTCGGGCCCACTTTCTTCATTTGCACTATGTACTGTTGAAAAGAAAACCATGTTTTAGTGACATCTCAACAAATTACATCGCTTTTTCAGCTTTAAGAACTGTATTCTGTACCATTATAGTTGTTTCCTTCACTCATTTCGTCATGGGGGAAATTTTCATCCAACCGTTCCAGTGTGCTTGCCATTTCTGTTGAAAGAAAACAATACTGCTATTTCTCACAAGTTGTAATGGTGCAGAAAGAAACTTACTATTTTTCGAAGGGTTTCTTCTGCAATAACTGCTAGCTGCTTCTCAGTGTGTAAGGAAGGTTCCACTGAGGTGCTATTATTAGGTGTGCAGTTAACCTTTGTGTTGGTGCATTTGATTATGTTGTGCAACCTATGACAACATACTTCTGGTTAATCAAGTACAGAATTTCTATACATATTTATTTTTGGATGTGGTACATATATCTAATATAGTTTCATGTACATGTTTTTGCCCGTTGCAGGCTGTAACAATGTAAGGTAACCCCTGTGCTTTTGGGCAGTGTGAATGCTGTCCGAAGTCTGCGGACAGTCGCACAGTCCGCGGACTCTGTGGCTATCATGTTGGGGGTAGGCGAGTCAGTATGATGTAATGGACATGTAGAAAAATGAAGGGTATCCTGGTAAAAAACCCATGCAATTCAGTGAAAAAACTTTGTTAAAGGGACGTTATGGTTAAGTTGCACTAATAAAAATGTAACAAATTCAGTGTAAAACATTTGTTAAAGGGATGTTATTGTTACAAGTTAAACCTAAAACCACCAGTTATGGTAAGGTAAGCAACTGTAACTCGCGCCACCACTGTGCACTGCTAAGACTAACACCCTGGGCACCCTGAACATTACACTTTTCATTGATGTGTTGGATTAAATTGAATTACAGAAGATAGGGTGCCCTCCCATTCACCCATCTGTCACCGATTACACAGTGCCTATTTTGAAACGATCATATTGATTTTTTCTTTTTCCTTTTGCTCTAAACCTGGGCCTTACCAGAGATGGCAGAGGGACATTACCTAGCTTTCCCAGAAGATTTGGTTGATGGCATTTTCGCAAATCCCTCTCTTTTAAACATTGACCTTACACTCAGTGCCAGCACTAATTCAGATGAATGGAACGATATTGAGATACTCAGAAAGAAGATAATTCGTTCTGAGCTCCATGGAGCACTTGTGACCGAATACCTCAGGGCCCATGCTGTCCCAATGGCTTAATAATTCATCGAACCCTGTATCTTCCTGGACAACCTCAAATTCAGGAAGGACTGGTCGTTCATTGCGAACAAGGGCACAAGAGATTGGTTGGTACTCATAATAAATATTGCCAATTCTGTCACTGATGAGCTAGTCAAAGAACTGACCAAAAAAAATGATGCTCTAAAAACCAAGATCGCTTTGGATATCTACACAGCCAAATTCATTTCTATTGAGGCTTCCCTTAAAGAGTTCAAAGACACTAATTTGACTAAGTAAATCTTTAAATTGAAAAAAGATTTGCAGGATTTTACGCATCTTAAAATCTACCCATATCTTACAGAAAAATATTTCACAGAGGAATTGAAAAAAGCGAGACGTGACGCTGCCCAAATCCGCTTTCAAAACTCCCAAAGGGGTCAACATAGACCCATGTCAGGTTCTAGCAATAGTTTGGGTAGTTACACACGACCCAACCAACAGGTCCAATTTACAGGACCTAATTCCAACAATCCTTCTGCGGTTCCTTTTTTAGGCCAGCGCGGAAGACGACAGTGGCAGCAACATTGGTAGAACCAGCAACAATCTCAGGTGGTCACTCGCAGCAGGGGCCTAGGTTTGATCCCTCCCCTCCTTGCTCTTTAATCGTTACCCAGTCCCAACCAAACTCTCACAAGAGCGGAAGAAGAAATACTCCAGAAAGAGTTCTCTTTTATCCCCACTGCAAGATATCACCCTTTTCAAACTATTGATCAGAAAAATAGGTCTGAAACTATTTGTTCCGACAAATTTTACGAACAACAATATGTGACAGGCCTTTGCCCTCCTTCTCAATTTCCTCCCCCATCTTGTTCCAATTCAGTAGAATCCAGTACATTTGAACAAGATCTGCTAAAAAAAATAGGAGAATATGAAAAAAACATCCCATTTATTCATAATAACTGTACCTCCAAACAGCTGGCAACACTCACGCCGCATCAATCAACTAGGAAGTCTTTTTCCATGGTGCACGCACCAGCCGATGAGTTTACCGACCTTTTCCAATGGATGGCTGCGCCTTGCTATCTTCCACTCCTGAAGCAGGTAAACCGCTATCCTCGAATCCATACAGTCATGGCACAGCATTTGTTCAACAGTAGCCACAGCATTGACCAATGCCCGCTCTGGGATATTTTGTCTTGGCTTTTTTCAGAACAAGACACATTAACAAGGTGTTTCACTCGCCTGAGTTCATTATTGGCCGGCTCTCCAGATCCAAGTGACACAGGTGGGCTTTTTCTGCACCTAAAACCAGGTTGGGTCTGCATGGCAATCACTCCAGTCTGCACTCCCCTCTGCCTTCCTCTCCACCACAGCCCCCACACTCCCCCATCCCCTCCCTTAGGAGTGCTAGAAGTTACACCTTGCCACACATTCAGTGGCCAAGCATAGTTGTTATGCCTTTCCCATTCACTCTTTGCATTTATAATTTCTCTCCCCGTTTCTCTTATGACCGACATACTTGGTTGTTACATTCTGAGATAGCAACTGGGTTCACTTACACCCTGCTTTGTTGTATCTGTTTTTTGTCTCCTCTGCAGGAGACGGAGCAGCCCATCCACTTCTTATCCCCACACCTGGGCATGGTTGGAAAACAGACTTGCTGTGCAATAGATTAGACGGTCCTGAAGAAGATGGTCTGAATTCCCCTACTCCATCGAAACCTGTCGACCCTATTGGTCATGGGTGGTCCCATGGCCATTCTCAGATATCCCCAATAATGAGTGGTGATATCCTATAAGAAATGTAACACTAGTCTAATACTCACATACCGTGAGCCTTTTATAGTGTTCTACATAAACAGGCATTGAGGTATAAAATCTGTTGCCCCTTTTAGATGTTAACATCCACCACTCCAGCATGAGGTTAAATTAAATTTCCTTAGGGTGAATAAAATACGGACAGAAAATCCCATGGTTATTTAAATGCTCATGCAAGCTACCTTAGCTGACAGTGATCTAATAGCCAGTCCTGTTGCACCAGGAAACACAGGAGTTGTGTGTTGCTTTTGTTGGTTGCTCTATTTTAGAAAAAGTTGCTTATTTTGTCAAACAAGCACTAATGCAAGTTGGGGTATCCATACATTTGGTCAATTGAGGGACAGCTTCTCTCCCATCCTATCCCTATTAAATAGGTGTTGCACCACACGCTGCCTATGGATAGGCACCCCTGTGTAGGGACAGGGTGTTCTTCCAACAGGGTTAGACAGTAACATGTTGTTGTTTCCCCCACCTGCATTCATTAAAACCATTGCTTTAAGATATGATCTTGCATTATTATTTCTCCTAAGAACCGTTTGTATTGTGATACAACATGTTAATGTAACGGTTATGGAATGAAAGAATTCCTATCCTTGTTACTTTTGAATTACCCTGATGTTTCATCAGGGAACTACCAGCCGATAACTGATGTTCTGTTTTTGTTAAAGATCATTGATAGAGTGGCCTATTTGCAATTGCAAAGTTTTATAGAGGCTAATGAGATCTTGGCCTTGCGAAAGTCTAGCTTTAGAGCACAACATGGCACCGAAACAGCGCTCTTGGACCTTAAATCAGATTTCTCCAACATTGTTGAAAAGGGCCACCCAGCGCTCCTGATGCTACTCGATCTCTCTGCAGCCTATGATCTCGTTGATCACTGCCTCCTCCGGGAGAGGATGGTCAGCACTGCTAATTGCTCTGAGTGAGCTGCTTCATGGATCTCCTCCTTTTTGGGTACTAGTTCATCCAGGGTTGCTAGGGGTAAGGCTGATGCCCTTCCCTTTAGTCAATCGTGCAGAGTGCCACAGGGCTCCTGCCTGTCGCCATTCCTCTTTAACATTTACATTAAACAATTTTGGATATGCTGGATGCCCTGGGTGTCGCCTATGCCAACTACGCGGACGACACCCAGGTACTCATTGAGCTGACTGGTTGTTATAATGAGGATGCTAGGACCATTGACCACATTTATAGCAAAATTCAATCCTGAATGGCTCATAATGCCCTAGCATTGAATAACAATAAAACTGAGTTGCTCATAATTCCCTCTGGCCCTCGGCTGAAGTCCATCGACCCCAACTAACTCTCTGTTCTCCCTTGGGGGTGAGGTGATTCCGGTCAGTCCTAAGGTCAAAGCACTGGGCGTCGTTCTTGATTCAGAAATGTCCATGAAACCTCATGTATCCAACATTCACTCTTCCTGTGCATATGTAACTAGGCTCCTCCATCAGATTAGACCTTTCCTTACGTTAAAAAACCTGCAATCCCCGATTGGACTACTATAATAGCTTGCTTGCAGGTACTACTCAAGCTAACTTGACCGGTCTGCAATCCTCTCAAAATAGTGCCGTAAGGGCTGTTTACGGATTAGCCAGAAATGACCACGTATCCAACTTTCAGAGGGAACTCCACTGGTTGCCTGTAAAACAAAGAATTAAATATAAGATAATTGCTTTGACCTTTAAATGTCTGAACTCTGCTGTCCCCCAGTACTTTATGGATAGGATATCCCTCCAACATTCATCTAGAGTACTTCGCTCTAACAACACAAATGTCCTACACCAACCGTGGTTCAAACTGAAGAAATTCTGGGGGGCATGTTTTGAAACTCAGGCAACCCTGGAGTGGAATGGTATTCCCGTTCCTCTTAGATCATCTACCTTTCTAGTTAAATTCAAGAAGGATGTGAAAACCCTATCGTTCAACTCTCCTTGCTGATCCTTGGCTTCTCATCACTGATTCCTTCATGTTTGTTTGTCTGTGTTTATTTTTGCACTCTGAGGCCTATGCGCCTGCGGCACTTTATACACATTTAAAATAATTAAATACATACATAAAATAAATACCTACAGTGTTTGCATGTCAATGTGGTGCCAAGGTGCTCTTACGTGCGCTTTTGTAGTGAATTGCCATCTGACAGAAGTTGCATATTACACTGGCATCCTGCCCCCACCAGTGATACCGTCCAGCAAATTGAAATAGTCCCACACCCGTGACAACGATGTAATGAGTGAGGATGGCTTCTGACCTCACTTTCTTGCAGTGTTCAGGATTGTCCATGTGAAATTTGAACCTGCCCAGCTGCCACTGTGGGGCAGCCGGCAGGGATGTCAGGAGACTGTCACAGGAATGTACATGTATGTATTATGCTTTTTGGAATGCAGCATTATAAAAGTGGTTCTTTCAGCCGATCCCTCTTTCACAAACAGAATTACACACATCATAATATTAGTAAAAGTAAAACATGCTCTGGCTATACTTCCTTTACAAAACTGAATTTTGACACACAATGTGTTGAGCACATGTTCCTTTTCAAAAATCTTAAAAAAACAACGTTAAACCAAAGATTATAGAGCAGTCATGGACCCATACATCCTTAAACAAAGTTGTATAGGGAGATCACTGCCCTCCTCTACAAAGTCAACCTTTTCAATGTTGCCCCTACTGTCAGATAATCTGTCTAAGCCCAGATCATTTCCCAATGCACTACTCACAGGAGTGTCAGATGCCACCTTAGTCTGCCTGAAAGCCACCAGGCACACTGCAGTACACTTCAACACAGGACTACGATAATTCCACCACACCCGCCACATCCTCAAGGAGCTGCACTGGCTATCCCTTCATGCACACATCATATTCACAACTACCTGCATCAGCAACAAAGAAGTCACAACCAAAACATCACTCTACTTGGCCATGTAAGTCACCATCTCTGGAGACCAGCACACCACCAGGAGCCACAACATCGCCTGTGTGGAAACAAAGAACTGCAAGAGGGAACGAAGCAGGAACACACCCTATCTCTGGTACAAGTTATCAACACAGATGTATTAGATGCCCCCTCCATCATATACTCTTCAAAGAATATCTTGCCAATAGCTCATTGCTCCACTAAACTCTTTTTCACCCTACTAGAGTTCACCCCTTCGTACCCTAACTCTTCTATTACAACTGCACCCACCCTGCTTCTAACCCCCCTTACCCCCCATGTGTTCACTTTGCAAGTGTATTCACATGCGAGTTCCTGTGAATCATGCTGCTTTGAACAATTTTTGACATCCCCATCCCATACTGACCACCAATTTAACCCTTTCTAACAGTACAGTGGCGTATCCTGAGAGTTGCCCCTCCCCATCTATCCAGAGGACTAATGGATGATAAGATTGTTTGTTTAGATACGGCACTAAAAGACCACCTCCTCTGCCAGATGACTGTTGTTATGGTAACTGTCTTCAAACTTAATGGACTTGTATTCCTTAATTCAGTGAGTGATGCATGTGATCGATCGTTTGGATGAGGTTACTGTTATAAAAGTAGTAGAGACGTGTAGGCAGCTCAAAATGAAGGTCACTCTTGTCACTGGGATTTAGTAATTTCCACTCTTAGATTACCTTGATAGAGGAAATGTCAGATAGGGTGAGGTTGAAGGTTGTCAGTGCCCCGAAAGGGCTGGTGCAAGAACTGCATGTGAGAGCACCCAGAATGCACCATACCAGTGTTTTGAATTGTTTTTCCAGGTCTGGAAAGCATTGGGTCACTCCATGAGCTGGCTCAAGCAGAGTTCCCTACAAGATAAAGCAAAGCTACAACATAACTCCATTATTGGAGTTTGTGAAGATGACAGCCATGCTGAAAGAGGTATATTGCTTTTCCCTTTTCTGCTGTACAGGAAAGAAGGACCCTTACCAAGCTTTACAAACAACATCTCGGTTTCTGGCTGGAAATCTGAAACCTTTGCTTATGTTGTTTTTGACATTTGAATCTGTAGCGAATGTGAGGTTTATTTTAACAGATGCAATTATTACAATGCATCTAATTCTCCTATCTGCTGTGAATGTCTTTCAAGCCTGACTTCAGTGAATGACAATGTTTGCACTTACGCAAGTAGAGGAAGACATTACTGCAACATTGTGCAACTGAACTAAAGATAACGATGCTTTAAAACAGTCTTAAAACACATATAAGGACATTAGACTAAGGTGATATAAAAAGGTTTTGTGATTCCCTTGTGTGTTTTGAGATATTTGCCATATATTTTAGACAGCACATGGAATTCATCAGATCATAGTCATTACTCTTTCAGTATAGAAGCTGGACCTTAGTGCAAACAAGAACACATTACTGAAATGAGTTGAAGAACAGCGTTTGTTATATCCTTTATTGTCCTTTTACAATTACACCATCTGCTCCTGTCATGGCAGGAATTGGGTTTTCAATATAATGGGTGTCATTACGAGTTTGGTGAAAAATCTAGTGATTTACTGTTATTCGGTCCAATGAACTTGCCACAGGATTACGTGTGGTGGCCCGGTGGTGTTATTCTCCTTTATTGCAGTCCATAGGCCTCCAGGGGGGTTTTAGCATGTGTGCAGTGGGCAGTAATTCCGTGCAGTACATCTGTCGAGCTTTGGCTGTAAAGTACAAGATTCACCTCCAGCTTTTCCTCTTCCACCTTCCGCCAAAACCTGTAGTACAGCGTTGTCAGTAAAGTAGAGGTAAGACATTACCATCACTTGAATGCCATTTCTTTACCACACTGCCACACTCACAATGAAGCCCACTATTGTTTTAATTGATATCAGATGATTATAACATGCCCAACACTGGTTACCATACATTTTGTGTTATTGGATTTGAGACATTACAGTGTTCCAATTTGTGTTAGGAAATTAGCTATAATGTACTTCACCTGTCAGATTCCACGCCAAGACAAGCTCAGAAGATACGGCCATTTGCTGCTCTATCACACGTTCAGAACAAATGCAATCGGATTATTTCCAGCTACACATAAAATGAGCTGTTGTATAGCAGTATCGCATGCTAACATTCTCAACACTGCCAACTTCATCACATTTTTGATGAAAGAATTTTGGAAAGAAAATGATTTCTGATTTTGGCTCGCTTACGTGAGCTACGGGCATTGCTATAGATACAGTGTGAGCTGACGCATCAAAGGCAGATGTAGATCTTCCGTTTTTTGGTGACCGCCCTGCCATGTGTCTCGTGTTAGTTGTGGCCTGGAATTGTTAGAGTGAGGCAGTACCTTCACTTTGTAAATGCGTCTTTCTGTCAGCTATAGTGAAAATAACCATTGTCAAAGCCAACATTTTTAAATCATTTTTTTATCAAATAGATCTACAGCCATAATTTCGATTTTGGTGGTAAATCCATTGAATTACCACTAAACCTGATTACTGTTACCGACACTTGGTCAAGTGGATTTACCCACGTGGTGGTAGGTAGTTGTCAAGCTGTGCCCCCTGTGATTCCTGAATACCTCTGCAACGACGTGGAAAATTCAGGATGTTCAATCCCGTGATGTCTGTTCAATCCAGGAATGCAGTCTGGATACCGCTCGGGTCCTGATGGGAGAGCAGTATGCAATCCCACCCTCTGAACCAGACTAGAAAGAAACAACCAGCCCTAAACTGGGAGCGGTTCCCCAGTACCACGGTAATTGACCTTCCCACTAGAACGTGGTACCAGACAGTGCAAGCACTGTAGGTGGGTGCCCTCAATACTCAAGTGAGCATGGAAGAGGAAGAAAGAAATGAGCCCACGGCAAGACAAGGCAAGGACACTGCAAGCAGCCAAGCAGGGCCCCAGGATGCAGAAGGAGGAGAACAAGGAAGAAAGGGGCAAGCTAAGGCACAGCAAACAAGAAGAAGCAAGGAAAAAGCTTACAGATTGTATAACCTCAAGAAAAGGTTGCAATGCACCGAGCGACGTGGCTGCCGGGTTGAAATGGGGAGGTCGGCCAATAAAGGTTGGGAACAGACACACTGGGTGCCGTAGCAACAAACCATGGCATGTCCACTGCGCATGTGCAGAATCCGGGTGCTGATGCCCAGTGTATGCACGGCATGCGCAACATGCCGGCTGCCAGCCGTGATAGCTGATTGGCATGCCCACACGGCTGCAAAGTGTCCCGGAGTCACCAGTGGACCCTCCACAGTAAGGTACTGGTACGCGTTGTGACAGTAGTACAGTGTTAATCCCCATTTTCAGATTCCAGAGTAACTCTGCCAATTTTGCTGATTTGTTGGCAAAAAGCTGGTGGTATATCTTGCAGCTTACCACCAAATTTGACATTAGCACAATTCTTTCAAGCACCGCCATACTTAATGAAGCCCATAGTCCTATTTTGCTCCTTGATGTCCTGGACAAAGTTAATGCAAAGGTTTTGGAGCACAAATTATATAAATGGGCAACAGATAATAATGTATTACGTCACATTCAGTCTGGGTTTTGGAAAGGAATTGGAACTACTGAGTTTAGGATATATTTGTGGACCTTAAGGCAGCATTCGACAATATCAATCAAGATCTGCATTGACGATCATTGACAACACTATCAGGGTAATTCATAGAAATTTGCACAAAAGTGGAGCACGCGGCTTGCGCACAGTGTCCCCGTGCGATACACTGCGCCAGCCGCGTGCGAAAAAATCCTTTTCATCGCACAGCGTATTCATGGATTTTAGCCTCCGAAACCAGCCGTGGCGCAGAGTGGCGCAGCGACCTTGCAGCAGTGCCAGTTACGCCCCCAAGAACGCCCTCGCGCAAGGAAAAGCCTTCAAAATCCCCAAATCATTGCAAAGGGCTGCGCTAACCCTGGACCAGTTCACAGGGCTGCCAAGCGGGGAACGTGTATTGCAGTGGTTCGCGGAAAGTTTCACACGCGATTGTCCTGGGTACGTATACATCAGGGGTGCGTGGGAAGTAACACACGCGATTCCATCAGGGCACGTGTATTCCAGGGGTGCGCGGGAAGTATCACACGCAGAAACAGCAGGGTACGTGTATTCCAGGGGTCTGCGGGAAGTATCACACGCAAAAGCAGCAGGGTACATGTATTTCAGGGGTGCGCGGGAAGTATCACACGCGATTTCATCAGGGTATGTGTATTCCAGGGGTGCGCGGGAAGTATCACGCGCAAAAGCAGCAGGGTACGTGTATTCCAGGGGTGCACGGGAAGTATCACATGCAAAAGCTGCAGGGTATGTGTATTTCAGGGGTGCGCAGGAAGTATCACACGCAAATCCATCAGGGTACGTGTATTCCAGGGGTGAGCGGGGAGCACCACACGTGAATTGCACGTGTGGGTCCTCCCAGGTGTACCCTCTACACCCTCCACGGCCCCTGCAGGTGGCCCACACCACAGGGGCCTACCCTGCACATGTCCCGCAGGCACCCCATCCACCATGGCCATGCCCCCCAGCCAACCCACATGTCACCTTGCACTACTGCCCACCAACGCATGTCCCCCTGCACCCCCAGCCACCACGGGCACCCTCCACCAGGCCCCCACTCATGTCTCCCTGCACCCCCACCCCCCAGCAGTGCAGGGGCAGCATCCACCAGGCCCCCACTCATGTCTCCCACCACCCCCACCCCCCAGCATCCAGGGGCACCCTCCACCAGGCCCCCACTCATGTCCAACTCATGTCTCCCTGCACCCCCACCCCCCAGCAGTGCAGGGGCACCCTCCACCAGGCCCCCACTCATGTCTACCACCACCCCCACCCCCCAGCAGTGCAGGGGCAGCCTCCACCAGGCCCCCACTCCTCTCTACCACCACCCCCACCCCCCAGCGTCCAGGGGCAGCCTCCACCAGGCCCCCACTCATGTCTCCCACCACCCCCACCCCCCAGCATCCAGGGGCAGCCTCCACCAGGCCCCCACTCATGTCTCCCATCACCCCCACCCCCCAGCAGTGCAGGGGCAGCCTCCACCAGGCCCCCACTCATGTCCCCCTGCACCCCCACCCCCCAGCATCCAGGGACACCCTCCACCAGGCCCCCCCTCATGTCCCCCTGCACCCCCACCCCCCAGCATCTAGGGGCACCCTCCACCAGGCCCCCACTCATGTCTAACACCACCCCCACCCCCCAGCATCCAGGGGCACCCTGCACCAGGCCCCCACTCATGTCCAACTCATGTCTCCCTGCACCCCCACCCCCCAGCATCCAGGGGCACCCTCCACCAGGCCCCCACTCATGCCCAACTCATGTCTCCCTGCACCCCCACCCCCCAGCAGTGCAGGGGCAGCCTCCACCAGGCCCCCACTCATGTTTACCACCACCCCCACCCCCCAGCAGTGCAGGGCACCCTCCACCAGGCCCCCACTCATGTCCAACTCATGTCTCCCTGCACCCCCACCCCCCAGCAGTGCAGGGGCAGCCTCCACCAGGCCCCCACTCATGTCTCCCACCACCCCCACCCCCCAGCATCCAGGGGCAGCCTCCACCAGGCCCCCACTCATGTCCCCCTGCACCCCCACCCCCCAGCATCCAGGGGCACCCTCCACCAGGCCCCCACTCATGTCTCCCATCACCCCCACCCCCAGCACTGTGGGGCACCCTCCACCAGCCCCCCACTCATGTCTCCCATCACCCCACCCCCCAGCAGTGCAGGGGCAGCCTCCACAAGGCCCCTACTCATGTCCCCCTGTACCCCCACACCCCAGCATCCAGGGGCACCCTCCACCAGGCCCCCACTCATGTCCCCCTGCACCACCACCCCCCAGCAGTGCAGGGGCAGCCCCCACCAGGCCCCCACTCATGTCCAACTCATGTCCCCCATCATCCCCACCCCCCAGCATCCAGGGGCACCCTCCACCAGGCCCCCACTCATGTCTCCCAGCACCCCCACCCCCCAGCAGTGCAGGGGCACCCTCCACCAGGCCCCCACTCATGTCCAACTCATGCCTCCCATCACCCCAACCCCCCAGCAGTGCAGGGGCAGACTCCACCAGGCCCCCACTCATGTCTCCCACCACCCCCACCCCCCATCACTCTGGTGTACCCTCCACCAGGCCCCCACTCATGTCTCCCAGTACCCCCACCCCCCAGCAGTGCAGGGGCATCCTCCACCAGGCCTGCACTCATGTCCAACTCATGTCTCCCATCGCCCCCACCCCCCAGCAGTGCAGGGCACCCTCCACCAGGCCCCCACTCATGTCTCCCATCACCCCCACCCCCCAGCATCCAGGGGCACCCTCCACCAGGCCCCCACTCATGTCTCCCATCACCCCCACCACCCAGCATCCAGGGGCAGCCTCCACCAGGCCCCCACTCATGTCTCCCACCACCCCCACCCCACAGCAGTGCAGGGGCAGCCTCCACCAGGCCCCCACTCATGTCTCCCACCACCCCCACCCCCCGCATCCAGGGGCAGCCCCCACCAGGCCCCCATTCATGTCTCCCACCACCCCCACCCCCCAGCAGTGCAGGGGCAGCCTCCACCAGGCCCCCACTTATGTCTCCCACCACCCCCACCCCCCAGGAATGCAGGGGCAGCCTCCACCAGGCCCCCACTCATGTCCCCCTGCACCCCCACCCCCCAGCATCCAGGGGCAGCCTCCACCAGGCCCCCACTCATGTCTCCCATCACCCCCACCCCCCAGCAGTGCAGGGGCAGCCTCCACCAGGCCCCCACTCATGTCCCCCGGTACCCCCACCCCCCAGCATCCAGGGGCACCCTCCACCAGGCCCCCACTCATGTCCCCCTGCACCCCCACCCCCCAGCATCCAGGGGCACCCTCCAACAGCCCCACACTCATGTCTAACACCACCCCCACCCCCCAGCAGTGCAGGGGCAGCCTCCACCAGGCCCCCACTCATGTCAACCACCACCCCCACCCCCCAGCATCCAGGGGCACCCTCCACCAGGCTCACACTCATGTCCAACTCATGTCTCTCTGCACCCCCACCCCCCAGCAGTGCAGGGGCAGCCTCCACCAGGCCCCCACTCATGTCTACGACCACCCCCACCCCCCAGCAGTGCAGGGCACCCTCCACCAGGCCCCCACTCATGTCCAACTCATGTCTCCCTGCACCCCCAACCCCCAGCAGTGCAGGGGCAGCCTCCACCAGGCCCCCACTCATTTCTCCCACCACCCCCATCCCCCAGCATCCAGGGGCAGCCTCCACCAGGCCCCCACTCATGTCCCCCTGCACCCCCACCCCCCAGCATCCAGGGGCACCCTCCACCAGGCCCCCAATCATGTCTCCCATCACCCCAACCCCTAGCACTGTGGGGCACCCTCCACCAGGCCCCCACTCATGTCTCCCATCACCCCCACCCCCCAGCAGTGCAGGGGCAGCCGCCACCAGTCCCCCACTCATGTCCCCCAGCACCCCACCCCCCAGCATCCAGGGGCACCCTCCACCAGGCCCCCACTCATGTCCCCCTGCACCCCCACCCCCCAGCAGTGCAGGGGCAGCCTCCACCAGGCCCCCACTCATGTCCAACTCATGTCCCCCATCACCCCCACCCCCCAGCATCCAGAGGAACCCTCCACCAGGCCCCCACTCATGTCTCCCAGCACCCCCACCCCCCAGCAGTGCAGGGGCACCCTCCACCAGGCCCCCACTCATGTCCAACTCATGTCTCCCATCACCCCCACCCCCCAGCTGTGCACGGGCAGCCTCCACCAGGCCCCCACTCATGTCTCCCACCACCCCCACCCCCCATCACTGTGGTGCACCCTCCACCAGGCCCCCACTCATGTCTCCCAGCACCCCCACCCCCCAGCAGTGCAGGGCACCCTCCACCATGCCCCCACTCATGTCTCCCATCACCCCCACCCCCCAGCATCCAGGGGCACCCTCTACCAGGCCCCCACTCATGTCTCCCATCACCCCCACCCCCCAGCAGTGCAGGGGCAGCCTCCACCAGGCCCCCACTCATGTCCAACTCATGTCTCCCATCACCCCCAACCCCCAGCAGTGCAGGGTACCCTCCACCAGGCCCCCACTCATGTCTCCCATCACCCCCACCCCCCAGCATCCAGGGGCAGCCTCCACCAGGCCCCCACTCATGTCTCCCACCACCCCCAGCATCCAGGGGCAGCCTCCACCAGGCCCCCACTCATGTCTCCCACCACCCCCACCCCCCAGCAATGCAGGGGCAGCCTCCACCAGGCCCCCACTCATGTCTCCCATCACCCCCACCCCCCAGCAGTGCAGGGGCAGCCTCCACCAGGCCCCCACTCATGTCCCCCTGCACCCCCACCCCCAGCAGTGCAGGGAGGGCTCCACCAGGCCCCCACTCATGTCTCCCACCACCCCCACCCCCCATCACTGTGGTGCACCCTCCACCAGGCCCCCACTCATGTCTCCCATCACCCCCACCCCCCAGCAGTGCAGGGGCAGCCTCCACCAGTCCCCCACTCATGTCCCCCTGCACCCCCACCCGCCAGCATCCAGGGGCACCCTCCACCAGGCCCCCACTCATGTCCCCCTGCACCCCCACCCCCCAGCAGTGCAGGGGCAGCCTCCACCATGCCCCCACTCATGTCCAACTCATGTCCCCCATCACCCCCACCCCCCAGCATCCAGGGGCACCCTCCACCAGGCCCCCACTCATGTCTCCCAGCACCCCCACCCCCCAGCAGTGCAGGGGCACCCTCCACCAGGCCCCCACTCATGTCCAACTCATGTCTCCCATCACCCCCACCCCCCAGCTGTGCATGGGCAGCCTCCACCAGGCCCCCACTCATGTCTCCCACCACCCCCACCCCCCAGCAGTGCAGGGCACCCTCCACCAGGCCCCCACTCATGTCTCCCAGCACCCCCACCCCCCAGCAGTGCAGGGCACCCTCCACCATGCCCCCACTCATGTCTCCCATCACCCCCACCCCCCAGCATCCAGGGGCACCATCTACCAGGGCCCCACTCATGTCTCCCATTACCCCCACCCCCCAGCAGTGCAGGGGCAGCCTCCACCAGGCCCCCACTCATGTCCAACTCATGTCTCCCATCACCCCCAACCCCCAGCAGTGCAGGGTACCCTCCACCAGGCCCCCACTCATGTCTCCCATCACCCCCACCCCCCAGCATCCAGGGGCAGCCTCCACCAGGCCCCCACTCATGTCTCCCACCACCCCCAGCATCCAGGGGCAGCCTCCACCAGGCCCCCACTCATGTCTCCCACCACCCCCACCCCCCAGCAATGCAGGGGCAGCCTCCACCAGGCCCCCACTCATGTCTCCCATCACCCCCACCCCCCAGCAGTGCAGGGGCAGCCTCCACCAGGCCCCCACTCATGTCCCTCTGCACCCCCACCCCCCAGCAGTGCAGGGAGGGCTCCACCAGGCCCCCACTCATGTCTCCCACCACCCCCACCCCCCATCACTGTGGTGCACCCTCCACCAGGCCCCCACTCATGTCTCCCAGCACCCTCACCCCCCAGCAGTGCAGGGGCACCCTCCACCAGGCCTGCACTCATGTCCAACTCATGTCTCCCATCACCCCACCCCCCAGCAGTGCAGGGCACCCTCCACCAGGCCCCCACTCATGTCTCCCATCACCCCCACCCCCCAGCATCCAGGGTCACCCTCCACCAGGCCCCCACTCATGTCTCCCATCACCCCCACCACCCAGCATCCAGGGGCAGCCTCCACCAGGCCCCCACTCATGTCTCCCACCACCCCCACCCCACAGCAGTGCAGGGGCAGCCTCCACCAGGCCCCCACTCATGTCACCCACCACCCCCACCCCCAGCATCCAGAGGCAGCCCCCACCAGGCCCCCACTCATGTCTCCCACCACCCCCACCCCCCAGCAGTGCAGGGGCAGCCTCCACCAGGCCCCCACTCATGTCTCCCACCACCCCCACCCCCCAGCAATGCAGGGGCAGCCTCCACCAGGCCCCCACTCATGTCCCCTTGCACCCCCACCCCCCAGCATCCAGGGGCAGCCTCCACCAGGCCCCCACTCATGTCTCCCATCACCCCCACCCCCCAGCAGTGCAGGGGCAGCCTCCACCAGGCCCCCACTCATGACCCCCTGTACCCCCACCCCCCAGCATCCAGGGGCACCCTCCACCAGGCCCCCACTCATGTCTCCCTGCACCCGCACCCCCCAGCATCCAGGGGCACCCTCCAACAGGCCCCCGCTCATGTCTAACACCACCCCCACCCCCCAGCAGTGCAGGGGCAGCCTCCACCAGGCCCCCACTCATGTCTACCACCACCCCCACCCCCCAGCATCCAGGGGCACCCTCCACCAGGATCACACTCATGTCCAACTCATGTCTCCCTGCACCCCCACCCCCCAGCAGTGCAGGGGCAGCCTCCACCAGGCCCCCACTCATGTCTACCACCACCCCCACCCCCCAGCAGTGCAGGGCACCCTAAACCAGGCCCCCACTCATGTCCAACTCATGTCTCCCTGCACCCCCACCCCCCAGCAGTGCAGGGGCAGCCTCCACCAGGCCCCCACTCATGTCTCCCAGCACCCCCATCCCCCAGCATCCAGGGGCAGCCTCCACCAGGCCCCCACTCATGTCCCCCTGCACCCCCACCCCCCAGCATCCAGGGGCAGCCCCCACCAGGCCCCCACTCATGTCTCCCACCACCCCCACCCCCCAGCAGTGCAGGGGCAGCCTCCACCAGGCCCCCACTCATGTCTCCCACCACCCCCACCCCCCAGCAATGCAGTGGCAGCCTCCACCAGGCCCCCACTCATGTCTCCCATCACCCCCACCCCCCAGCAGTGCAGGGGCAGCCTCCACCAGGCCCCCACTCATGTCCCCCTGCACCCCCACCCCCCAGCAGTGCAGGGAGGGCTCCACCAGGCCCCCACTCATGTCTCCCACCACCCCCAGCATCCAGGGGCAGCCTCCACCAGGCCCCCGCTCATGTCTCCCACCACCCCCACCCCCCAGCAATGCAGGGGCAGCCTCCACCAGGCCCCCACTCATGTCTCCCATCACCCCCACCCCCAGCAGTGCAGGGGCAGCCTCCACCAGGCCCCCACTCATGTCCCCCTGCACCCCCACCCCCCAGCAGTGCAGGGAGGGCTCCACCAGGCCCCCACTCATGTCTCCCACCACCCCCAGCATCCAGGGGCAGCCTCCACCAGGCCCCCGCTCATGTCTCCCACCACCCCCACCCCCCAGCAATGCAGGGGCAGCCTCCACCAGGCCCCCACTCATGTCTCCCATCACCCCCACCCCCCAGCAGTGCAGGGGCAGCCTCCACCAGGCCCCCACTCATGTCCCCCTGCACCCCCACCCCCCAGCAGTGTAGGGAGGGCTCCACCAGGCCCCCACTCATGTCTCCCACCACCCCCACCCCCCATCACTGTGGTGCACCCTCCACCAGGCCCCCACTCATGTCTCCCAGCACCCTCACCCCCCAGCAGTGCAGGGGCACCCTCCACCAGGCCTGCACTCATGTCCAACTCATGTCTCCCATCACCCCACCCCCCAGCAGTGCAGGGCACCCTCCAACAGGCCCCCACTCATGTCTCCCATCACCCCCACCCCCCAGCATCCAGGGGCACCCTCCACCAGGCCCCCACTCATGTCTCCCATCACCCCCACCACCCAGCATCCAGGGGCAGCCTCCACCAGGCCCCCACTCATGTCTCCGACCACCCTCACCCCACAGCAGTGCAGGGGCAGCCTCCACCAGGCCCCCACTCATGTCACCCACCACCCCCACCCCCAGCATCCAGGGGCAGCCCCCACCAGGCCCCCACTCATGTCTCCCACCACCCCCACCCCCCAGCAGTGCAGGGGCAGCCTCCACCAGGCCCCCACTCATGTCTCCCACCACCCCCACCCCCCAGCAATGCAGGGGCAGCCTCCACCAGGCCCCCACTCATATCCCCTTGCACCCCCACCCCCCAGCATCCAGGGGCAGCCTCCACCAGGCCCCCACTCATGTCTCCCATCACCCCCACCCCCCAGCAGTGCAGGGGCAGCCTCCACCAGGCCCCCACTCATGTCCCCCTGTACCCCCACCCCCCAGCATCCAGGGGCACCCTCCACCAGGCCCCCACTCATGTCTCCCTGCACCCCCACCCCCCAGCATCCAGGGGCACCCTCCAACAGGCCCCCGCTCATGTCTAACACCACCCCCACCCCCCAGCAGTGCAGGGGCAGCCTCCACCAGGCCCCCACTCATGTCTACCACCACCCCCACCCCCCAGCATCCAGGGGCACCCTCCACCAGGCTCACACTCATGTCCAACTCATGTCTCCCTGCACCCCCACCCCCCAGCAGTGCAGGGCACCCTAAACCAGGCCCCCACTCATGTCCAACTCATGTCTCCCTGCACCCCCACCCCCCAGCAGTGCAGGGGCAGCCTCCACCAGGCCCCACTCATGTCTCCCAGCACCCCCATCCCCCAGCATCCAGGGGCAGCCTCCACCAGGCCCCCACTCATGTCCCGCTGCACCCCCACCCCCCAGCACCCAGGGGCACCCTCCACCAGGCCCCCACTCATGTCTCCCATCACCCCCACCCCCTAGCACTGTGGGGCACCCTCCACCAGGCCCCCACTCATGTCTCCCATCACCCCCACCCCCCAGCAGTGCAGGGGCAGCCTCCACCAGTCCCCCACTCATGTCCCCCTGCACCCCCACCCCCCAGCATCCAGGGGCACCCTCCACCAGGCCCCCACTCATGTCCCCCTGCACCCCCACCCCCCAGCATCCAGGGGCACCCTCCACCAGGCCCCCACTCATGTCTCCCAGCACCCCCACCCCCCAGCAGTGCAGGGGCACCCTCCACCAGGCCCCCACTCATGTCTCCCAACACCCCCACCCCCCATCACTGTGGTGCACCCTCCACCAGGCCCCCACTCATGTCTCCCAGCACCCCCACCCCTCCAGCAGTGCAGGGCACCCTCCACCAGGCCCCCACTCATGTCTCCCATCACCCCCACCCCCCAGCATCCAGGGGCACCCTCTACCAGGCCCCCACTCATGTCTCCCATCACCCCCACCCCCCAGCAGTGCAGGTGCAGCCTCCACCAGGCCCCCACTCATGTCCAACTCATGTCTCCCAGCACCCCCAACCCCCAGCAGTGCAGGGTACCCTCCACCAGGCCCCCACGCATGTCTCCCATCACCCCCACCCCCCAGCATCCAGGGGCAGCCTCCACCAGGCCCCCACTCACGTCTCCCACCACCCCCAGCATCCAGGGGCAGCCTCCACCAGGCCCCCACTCATGTCTCCCACCACCCCCACCCCCCAGCAATGCAGGGGCAGCCTCCACCAGGCCCCCACTCATGTCTCCCATCACCCCCACCCCCCAGCAGTGCAGGGGCAGCTTCCACCAGGCCCCCACTCATGTCCCCCTGCACCCCCACCCCCCAGCATCCAGGGGCACCCTCCACCAGGCCCCCACTCATGTCTCCCACCACCCCCACCCTCCATCACTGTGGTGCACCCTCCACCAGGCCCCCACTCATGTCTCCCAGCAGTGCAGGGGCATCCTCCACCAGGCCCCCACACATGTCCAACACATGTCTCCCATCACCCCCACCCCCCAGCATCCAGGGGCACCCTCCACCAGGCCCCCACTCATGTCTCCCATCACCCCCACCCCCCAGCAGTGCAGGGGCAGCCTCCACCAGTCCCCCACTCATGTCCCCCTGCACCCCCACCCCCCAGCATCCAGGGGCACCCTCCACCAGGCCCCCACTCATGTCCCCCTGCACCCCCACCCCCCAGCAGTGCAGGGGCAGCCTCCACCAGGCCCCCACTCATGTCCAACTCATGTCCCCCATCACCCCCACCCCCCAGCATCCAGGGGCACCCTCCACCAGGCCCCCACTCATGTCTCCCAGCACCCCCACCCCCCAGCAGTGCAGGGGCACCCTCCACCAGGCCCCCACTCATGTCTCCCAACACCCCCACCCCCCATCACTGTGGTGCACCCTCCACCAGGCCCCCACTCATGTCTCCCAGCACCCCCACCCCCCAGCAGTGCAGGGCACCCTCCACCAGGCCCCCACTCATGTCTCCCATCACCCCCACCCCCCAGCATCCAGGGGCACCCTCTACCAGGCCCCCACTCATGTCTCCCATCACCCCCACCCCCCAGCAGTGCAGGTGCAGCCTCCACCAGGCCCCCACTCATGTCCAACTCATGTCTCCCAGCACCCCCAACCCCCAGCAGTGCAGGGTACCCTCCACCAGGCCCCCACGCATGTCTCCCATCACCCCCACCCCCCAGCATCCAGGGGCAGCCTCCACCAGGCCCCCACTCACGTCTCCCACCACCCCCAGCATCCAGAGGCAGCCTCCACCAGGCCCCACTCATGTCTCCCACCACCCCCGCCCCCCAGCAATGCAGGGGCAGCCTCCACCAGGCCCCCACTCATGTCTCCCATCACCCCCACCCCCCAGCAGTGCAGGGGCAGCCTCCACCAGGCCCCCACTCATGTCCCCCTGCACCCCCACCCCCCAGCATCCAGGGGCACCCTCCACCAGGCCCCCACTCATGTCTCCCACCACCCCCACCCTCCATCACTGTGGTGCACCCTCCACCAGGCCCCCACTCATGTCTCCCAGCACCCACACCCCCCAGCAGTGCAGGGGCATCCTCCACCAGGCCCCCACACATGTCCAACACATGTTTCCCATCACCCCCACCCCCCAGCATCCAGGGGCACCCTCCACCAGGCCCCCACTCATGTCTCCCATCACCCCCACCCCCCAGCAGTGCAGGGGCAGCCTCCACCAGTGCAGGGGCAGCCTCCACCAGGCCCCCACTCATGTCTCCCACCACCCCCACCCCCCAGCATCCAGGGGCAGCCTCCACCAGGCCCCCACTCATGTCCCCCTGCACTCCCACCCCCCAGCATCCAGAGGCACCCTCCACCAGGCCCCCACTCATGTCCCCCAGCCAACATGTCACCACAATGTAGATCCCTGGCCCTTATGGTCAGCCTCCAAATGCCAAACACCCACCCGTGTATTGCATCCACCCACTTAGAAATGGCAAAAACATGATAGAACCCCAATTGCAAGTTTGGAAATGAACACATGTCCCTCACATACACCCAATGGGTGTCAGTGAATGTCAAAACCCATATCATGATATGCATGAAACCAATGAGATGATACTACACATTGAAGTTTGAAGAAAAAATATGTATTAAAAGCAACATAAATTGAATCAAAAATAAACAAACAATAATGGAAATAAAAAAAAAAAAAAACAGCAGGTCCGTGAAATAATGCAAAACCACAAATCATAATGCAAAGGAAAGGTGTCCAAAGTCACAGTCCACAAAAGTAAATCCAATGGAAAATTAAAATCGAACACCATTGCTCCATGGGGAAATCATAAAAAAAATTGAAAATCCAAAAGTCAACTATATACAGATAAACAATCCAGGGTCCATGATCCCAACCGAAGAAATGCAAACTATCTAATAACACTACCTAAAAAAAAAACTATATACAAAAATGTGGCCCATTGTCCAAAAGGTCCAAAAAAAATGCAAAACCAAAGGAAACCTAACACTAACTACAGAACTATTTACAAGGGCAGCGCGCTAGTCCGACGGCTCACTTTGGGATGTTTTCCGGGCCAGGGCATCATCGAACTCCTGCTCAATGTCCCGGAGGCTGTCCTCCTCCATGGCCCCGAGGGTCCGCAGGGCCGTCCACATGTTCACCCCAAACTCCCTGCGGATTGCCTCGAGGCACTCGGCCCGCCTCAGGGCCCTCCGCATGAAGTTCTCCGCCCTTACCATCGTGAGCCGTGCCTCTTCCGCCCGCTGCCGCTCCGCATCTATGGCGTGGCCCAACCGCTGCCACATGGAAGACACGTCCCGTCCTGGGTCCTCCTGCCCTCCGGCCGATGCCTGCCCCTCCGATGTCGAAGGCCCCGAGCCATCATGGCTCCCACCACGTTGCTGCTGCTGCGCCTCTGCCCGTGCATTGCCTCCTGCTGCCTGCACATCCTCCGCTGGCTGGGGTGCAGTCGTTGATGTGGCCATCCCTGCTGGACGTCCGACTCCCGACTGTGGCAGGAATGCCTCCTCCACCAGCCTGGCCGCACCGTCAGAGGCAGCTCCACAGGGCACCCAGGTGAATGATGGGTGGGAAGATGGCACGGAGGACGACTGGCGCATAGGGGGTTCAGTTGAGGAGGGGGTCGTAGCAAGCCCCATCAAATGGAGGAATCCGGCCTGGGTGACCTGTCCCAGTAGGCCGACGCGGTCAACGAGCCATTCGAGATGACGTGCAGTCGCCTCATGAAAAGACTGCAGGTCACCTCGCATGACCTGATGACGCAACGCCACACCAGTCAGGACAGGCTCAACCCGGACCAGGATAGCCACGTCCGCAGGCAGAGGAAGGCCAGTTGTCATGAGCTCATCCCCTGCCTGAAAACGGGTCTGGACGTAGGCATCCCTGCTGGTGCAAGATGATGCAGTGACAGGATCAGGGACAGGATTGCACACAGGCACCTCCGCGGCGACCTGTGCTGCCTCCTGTCCCTGGTCCTGCACTGCACCACTAGCACCAGTGGAATCCCCACCTCCAGACCTTGTCTCTGTTGCTTGCACGGCCTCCTCCTCCACCAAACCCCCCACCAACCTGGATGACTCCGTGCCATCTTCCCCCATTGGGCCCTGTGGGGTCCCAGCTGCCCCTTCTGCTGCCGTGGAATCCAACTCCAACCTCCGCCTCTTGGACCTCCCCCGGCAGCTGCGGCCTGGGACGCGGCACCGGACTCCTCACTCCCCGACGAGATCACAACCTGGGAGGGGAGCCGGGCCTTGCGTCTCCGGCTGGCGGTGGGATCCCCGCCGCTGTGCTCCACAGCACCTTCTCCGCCCTCTTCATCAGTTGACGCTGCAGACAGGGAGAAATAAAACACAGGCATCAGGGCACTGTACAATGAACACATACACACATGACAGTTGCACATGAGTGGCATTGGCAAACCACAGACATGGCATCACAATCGGCAACACACATGTCATTTCAACTTGCACACATGAGCCATACCACAGCCACATCGCAACTGCCAGCACCATCCATACACATACAACAGCATGAGCAGGCAAAGGTGAGCCAGACATCACATGCAACACAGGGAGTGCACTACACATGCACGCACACAACCACACTTGCATGCATGTGTACACCTCAGCCAACTGTCGCAGTGTTCTGATGGGCATCCATGTCACATCTGCCAATCAGGCTTCCACATCCCGCTGTCACATGCTTCCATGTTGCATCAATGTTGCACCCTTGTCAAATACACACACATGCACATGTACACAGTGCTGATACATGCAGCTGAAAACAACATACATGCGTGACATCACAAACATGCCTACTTACATACACATTCATCCAAACATGTGTGCCCACACAACTGCATTTGGCATGCAAGCCTACACACACAAGCACCATCCATGTCTCACACATGACATCCCTCGCATGTGTTAGCCTCACGGCCCTGTACACCCCCACCCATACTCGGCCCCATACAAACAGATGTGCAACCGGCTCACTACTGGCACATCACCACACGCACTGCTTACAATCATGATGCATGTGCACTTACCGCTCGACTCCAGACGGGTCTGCCTCTCAAGTACCTGGACGTGGAGCGCTAGGGATATGCGTTCCAGGACCCTCATCTGATCTTCCGACAAGTGGCCCCCGGCGCCCCTTAGCATCTGCTGCCTTCAAGAGGCGCCGGGCCTTGTTCAGGGTCCTGGACCTGAAGTCCTCCCAGTGCTTCTTGACATGTTGGAAGTCGCGGACTGCCACCCCCTCCGCGTTGATGGCAGTCACGATGTCCGTCCAGATCCGAGTCGTCCTTCCTTGTCGGCGTGCACACTTCCGAAGAGGGCATCATACTGCCCCAGGACTTGCTCCACCAGGACACCAACTTCCCTGGCACTGAAGCTGGTGCCCCTCTGCCTCTCTGGCCGGGGGTTGTCAGTGGTGCCAGATGTTGCAGTGCCCGACATGACAACCCCAGAGGCAGGAGTGGGTGGGCAACTGGGTCCTGGGGCTGGGCTGTGGAGCGATGGAATCCCAGTAGGGAGTCTTTGGTTCCAGCAGGGGTGGTCCAGCAACAGCACCCCTGGCTGATGTGCAGGCAGCAATTGGCAGGGCACGTGGGCAGCAGGCAGTCAGGCAGCAGCAGATGGCAGGTGGGAGCGTGCTCGGGGCTCTGGGGGGCAGTAATTCGGACACGTGGTCTTCCGTGTGCTTACGCGTGGCCAGCTTGATACGGAGTGATTTTGCACGTGAAAATCCTGCACGTCTGCGTGTAAATCGAGGAAAGGCCCTTAGCGCGTATGCACGTCAGCACGCATATGCGATTTCATTGGACCAAAGGCCCTTAGCGCGTAAGCGCGTCTGTGATGTGACGCGCGCGGGTGTTTCCCTCATAACACGTGATGAAAGAGCACACGTGGATTTCCACCAATCGCGTGTGAAACTTCCTGCACACCCCAGAAATACACGTACCCAGGCCAATCGCGTGTACGCTCACTTCCCTCCGATTACACGCGATGACACTCGGACGTGCAGTTTTACCACGTGCTGCCCCTGCACTGCTGGGGGGTGGGGGTGATGGGGGACATGAGTGGGGGCCTGGTGGAGGGTGCACCACAGTGCTGGGAGGTGGGGGTGGTGGGAGACATGAGTGGGGGCCTGGTGGAGGGTTCCCCTGCACTGCTGGGGGGTGGGGGTGATGGGATGGGGTAAAGGTTATAAGGCTGCTGTGAACAATGTCTTAAAAGACAATATTATCGCCCTTTTTTTGTGGCATTTTTTGCCAAAAATGTTTTACCGAAAACAAACATTGAAAAATATGGGGGGGGAGACATACACGGGGTAGGGTGGGGTGGTGTATAGGGAATAAATAATAGGGGAGGAATTATTTTTTCGGCAAAACATTTTCGGCAAAATAAGCAGCAAAAAAAAAACTGGGGATGAACATACATAGAGCCCTGAATCCATAGTACTGTTTTTACACTTCAGAGCCAGTTGAGCAACATTTCCATGAACCATCTTTGGAGTAACCCAGATTTTAGCAGTTTTTTTCCAAGTTAAAATCCTGTATTCCAACTTTGCTTTGATAGATCTCTTGCAGAAGTGTAATGATAAACTACTAGTATCAAAATTCCATCGAACAAAACATTTTTTGGGGAATTAATCTTACCTAAGTTGGATGGTTTCACCTTCATCAGTGATTTTGAAGATAAAGTTATGTTTAGGTATATAACCCTTTAATAGTTTTGTTCACCCTTGGGTCTCTCACTTCTCCAAATTAAGCCCCATGTGTGGTTATTATAAGGAGGACAGATATCATTTTTATTTCTCTGCCCTTACTTTACCGATCTCAAAATAAAATGGTAGAAACGCATTAGATTTCTTTGTTAATAGAAGCGCTTGATTTATTTAAGTAGCTGTGTTTATTGATTATAACTAGCTTTTTAAATAAGGCATGGCTTTGAAGTAGGAAATATTTGTAATAGAGATTTTTGGTCTCTTGATCATTTAAATTATTCTATCAATGTTTATCTTACTTTGCTTAATTTGATGCATCCTCATTTTGTCTTTGTTCTTCGATAGCAAATGCCTTTGTGAAAGTGCTCTTGTTCTACTTACCTTGTCCTTAAATATAAGATGATGGACATTACCTTATGAATTGTCTGACATGTGGGAATTTGTATGTGTTGTAAGTTGGTCTTTGATTTTGAAACTGCTTCCAATATTCTACTTGTATTCTTATATTTTAAGATTTTTACTATTTTTCAGCAGGTTGTAAACTAATTGTTTTGTTTTTTGGAATGTGTTTATGGCCTCTAACTGGAAAAAAGCTTATGATGATGCTGTACATAGCCAACATATTGCTTATGATGATACTAGACTTAGTCAAAAGACATTGAAGTACAGTCCACTGTGGTAGATGATCATATGTGTATGTGTTTCTTTTATTGTGTGATTCATGCATATAAAAGAACACATAAACATATCAAATACATATCACACATAAATAAAAAAAAAACATGTGTAGAAAACAACCACATCTCAACAATTCCATTATTCTCACAAATAGCAGAAGTTAAATATCTACACATGTCTAGAAAGAGTACAATAATTCAGCAGTAAACATCAAGTTTAAGAATACTAGTCCAGCAGTACACATCCCTGGGCAAACATTGCCAGAAACACATTTGAGAAGTTTCATTGTGTTTTAGACGAAATTTACCACACATTAGGTATTGAGTTTCTGCTAATTTTGCATTCAGTGAATAAATGCCCAGTGTTCCACAGCACTTTTACAAAAGTGGCATAGTCTATCTTGTTTCGATATTTTCGGCCTTTCACCTCTCACATCATTGATTGGAAAACGATTCAATTTCAATCTTAACATGATATTTCTGCATTGTTTTGTTTATCATATTTTCACTTTGCCTATTTGTAAGGCTGTGTTTGTGCAAATGGTAAATTGCTCACATTTGCCAATAATTTTTTAAAAGGAACAATTGAACCTGTTTAAGTGACTATAATCAATTTACAGCACATTTTGAGATGGTGACATCACCATATCTAACAGTCTATGTTTAACATAGTGACTTAAATATGTCCAACACATCCAGTAATTACCTTTAGAAGCCATCAAATCTATGCACAATAGTGCTTGGACAAACGTAACATTACTAATAGACCAAGTGAATAGCCTAATAGTAATTATTCAGTCTACAAACATCACTTTGCACACATTTGTAAGTAACTTATTTTGATGCAGTACCATCTCAACATGCAGTAAATTCTGCAAAGCTACTTAAAAGGCTATACATTCCGATATTTACTTTTTGACCAAAAAGGAAGATCATGTTCATGGCAGGCTGAAGAAGATGAAATACCAACATTTTGATGAGGCATCCCTCTTGAAGTTGCTTGAGAACATATATATGCATGTATTTATTTATTTATTTATTTAAGACGCGCTGAAGCCCGTAGGCATCAGGGCACACAAGGAGACAAAAGAAGACAAGAAGACAAAACACGAAGCACGAGACATAGCTGAGGGAGAGAAGTAGGCTGCTAATGTTTCGTGTCTTCAATTGTCTGTGGAAATGCAAAGAACTAGCTTCCTGCTGAAAGGCAGCAGCAAAGTGTTCCAAGCTTCGGGTGCCATGTTGCAAAAGATCTTCCATTTCCCAGAATCTGTCTGGCTTTAGTGCACAAAGAAAAACAGCTAGTGCTTTCGCTATGGTGTGTTACACCATTGTGTTTACCAAAGAAAAAAACAATGGGTGGCTAAGCCAATATTAGAGCAGATGCAATTTGAGTTTGTGAATGATCTGACTTTGACTGTACTGGCCATGCAAACGTACAGACTTACAACAGATCACGTTGCCAGCATGCAGTCTCGAAGAACATTGCTAATGTGGTTCATCCTCCAAATCTGAAATTGTGGAAAATGTGACATCAAGATTCCAGTGAAGTGGTGTGGTCTATAAAACGTCTTCCTATTTTATTTTGAATTCTTATTTAAGAACACTTTTTTAATCTTCCACAAAATTTCATAAACTGTTTTACTGTGCATAAATGTTTTTAAAATATATTTTTTTATGTTTTAATTTCATTTTGTTATTGGTCAAATAAATGTGAGTCTTTTTTTCTCAGTCATTGTTCATTTGTATGAATTTTTATATCGTTTGTCTCCTAAATACTTTTAAAGATTTTTAAGAATACATGTGAAGGAAACATATGTTGTTTCTGTACTTCTTGGGCATGCTGATTATAGAGTACATTGATTGTTAAAATGGAACATATATTTGTATATTATGTTATTCTATTATTTGTGGTATTTCTTTTCAATGGTCAAAAATGAGAAAAGGCACATAGATGGCAAGCACAGCACTGACGCATTCGAAGCATTAGATTCACACAGCTGACAGAAGTGACTTTAAATGTTTATTTTTTCATAATGTATGAGTAATGAACACCAGAAGATGTGTTTCCCACCTCATAATAAATATACATACAAATGTAAATCTTTAAATTATATACTAAAGGGAGAACTTGAAACCCTTGGCCTTGGGGGCTAGTACAATTCTCTGGAAGATGTGCAGTGGCAGAAGATGGACAATGCAGCCTACCCAAATTCCATAACAACTAGAACATACCTATTAGTGATGTTTATTGTTTTTAGAGACAGAGCTCCAGAAAACCACCCCCACATAGCAGAAGTAGCAACAATATTTCACCAGGACATCATATCAGAAATGATTCATGGACTGTGACTTACTTGCCAAGTCAGAGTTGTGATAAGATGATTAGACTTAAAATTACAAATAGTGTATGGGACACAGTAGTGCCAACATTACCAATAAGGGTTGAAACTGGAGCAATAAACATGTGTGTCATGAACCATCGGACGCGTCCTTTCTGGACTTCCTGGTCCCTGACCCATAGGGGCTTGCACTAGCAGTACTCCCAACATGGCCGCCGAACGCGGAACGCTGTTTACCAGTTTCCGCGCCGTACGCACTATGTTCTATAAACGGGACACGTCCCGCGGCCCTGCGCGTCTCAATGCTACCGCTTGCCGTGGCTAGACGTGCGCTGCCGTAGTTCGCTTTTGATATATCCTTTGATTCCTGGTTCCCGGTCCCCCTAAATTCCTCATCCTTCATTCCTCCTCCTTTTTGTCCTCTATTGCATCCCGGATCCCAGTGCACTCGTTCCTCGAGTGTGCTCTTCGCCGTTTCCTGGACTTTTCCCGGACATCTGAACGTTCCCAGGAGACGGGACGCTGAACGCACGCTGGAATCCGAGGACCTACGCACAGGGTTATACAAGACCCGAACTGTGTGAAAGAAGACTCCATCGAAGAACTCCAACAAACAACATAGACAGGTAAGAAGGGGGAAAACCTGTGACAGATTGAGACGTCAACAAACTGATACAGATACGGACATGGAGGCTGCAGTTCAAGACCTCATGCGCGGCATGCAAGAGTTAACCACAGAAGTTCAGAGTCTCAAAGCCGAGAATGCCGCATTAAAACGACTAGTCCTGTCACGTGATTCCGCGACCAAGGAAAATGTATTGCTGGGCAGAGTAGTGGATAAATATGATGGCTCATCAAAGAACCTTTGTGGCTTCCTTGATTCGTGTTTAGTGCACTTTACCTTTACGCCCTACTACTTTTACACCCCTTCAGGGCAAAGGTGGGCTTTATGATTTTGCATCTCTCCGGAAATGCATTAACCTGGTCTAGGCCCTTAGTTAATTCTGGAGATGCCCTCCTGGATGATTATTATGGGTTTGTACGGGCTCTAAAGACCATGTTTGACCACCCAGAACAGGTTTTCAGTGCCCAAGAACGTCTATTGGATTCCCAACAAGGGTCTCAGGATATGCTTACCTATTTAACACGCTTTAAGCAACTGGCCAAGGAAGCAGATCGTTCCTCGGAGGCCTGCTTTACCCTATGTCGGAGAGAAGTAAACGAAGAGATAAAAGACGAGCTAGCCAGGGTAGCTCGCCCAAGTTCCTTCAAGTTCTTATGGACCTCTCTTTACAAACAGACTTTCGTATTCAGGAAAGGAAGGCGGAAAAGAAGAAAACAAAAATGCCTTACCAAAAGACCTCTATAGAATCTTCATCTAAACCCAAGCCCATTCCTGCCCCGACCACAGACCCAGAACCCATGCAACTGGGGGCCTTCCGTGGACCCATATCCCCGCAAGAAAGATTGCGATGGATTCACACCGGGCTGTGTATGTACTGTGCCTCAGATAAACATCTTCTGAGAGAATGTCCTTTGGCCCCTCCACGGCATTCGGGAAAAGCCAGCTCCCGATATTAGATGGAGCACAGCTTCGGGAGAGAGATGTTTGCTCCATATCTATTCCATCCTTGAACTCTCCTGGACAAAACAACCCTGTGATCTTGCAGGCCTTTCTATCGCCGTCCAAGAAAGAAACTTACTCCATTATGGCATTAGTGGATTGTGGGGCCATGGGGATTTTTATAGATCAGGATTGGGTCACTACCCACCACATTCCATATGAAACTCGAGACATCATGCAACCTGTAGAGGCCATCGATGGAAGACCTCTCTCTTCAGGACCAATAACTCTGCAAACCAAAGAGATCCAGCTCTCGATAAACCATCATCAAGAGATGATCAAATTTAACATCATAAAATCTGGCCATTATCCAATGGTACTGGCTATGCCCTGGTTACAGAAACACAACCCATACATTAACTGGCAGCAGGATACTTGTTTCTTGGATCCGAACATTATATGTCTCACTGTCTGTCCCTGTATTCCTCGTCAAGATCCTCTGAAGGTACGCTGACAGACAAGCAAGCCCCATTCACGGTCTAAAATATTATCCAGGTCCCCAGGGCCTACCAGGATTACACTGATGTGTTTTCAACTTCCATAGTTCAAGCCCTACAGACCTGAAGACTGCGCTATTGATACTGAACCCTCAACAGTGATTCCCTTTGGAAGGATGTTCATCCTATCAGAACCAGAGAAAAGGGCCCTCCGAGAATACTTGGATACCAAACTAGAAAATGGCACCATACGACCATCCAAATCCCTGGCGGGAGCTTCGTTGTTTTTCATTCCCAAGAAAGATACTAAGGAGCTTAGGCCTTGTCTTGATTATCGTGGTCTTAATCAATGCACCATCAAGGACCGGTATCCATTGCCCTTAATCTCGGATGTCCTGGAAGCGGTGAGAGGAGCTGTAGTCTTCACGAAATTGGATCTCAGAGGTGCCTACCATCTGATCCGCATAAAGGAAGGTGACGAATGGAAGACAGCGTTTAGAACACCCTTTGGTCACTTTGAATACCTGGTCATGCCCTTCGGACTCGACAATGCCCCAGCGGTCTTCCAACGTTTTATGGACCGGGTGTTCTCCGATATGCTGTTCATCTTCGTCATAGTTTACCTGGACGATATACTGATATACTCCAAGGACCATCTTAAGCATGAAGTGCATGTTAAGGCAGTCTTATAGCGGCTACATGAACATAAGCTCCTGGCTAAACCTGAGAAATGCCTTTTTCATGTCTCTACTGTTCACTATCTCGGATTTGTCCTTAGTCCAGAAGGAATTGGAATGGACCACTCAAAAGTAAATTTCATACTATCCTGGCCTGTTACAACTACTGTGAAACAGATTCAATCCTTCCTGGGGCTTACCAACTTCTACCCGAAATTCGTACCTTCCTTTTTGGAGATAGTTCAACCGATCATTACATTGTTGAAGAAGGATACTCCCTTCCTCTGGACAGCAGCCCAAGACGAGGCATTCCAACGATTGAAGTCGGAGTTTACACAAGCCCCAATCCTGGCTCAACCTGACATAGATCGACCTTTCCTAGTGGAGACGGATGCCTCCAACTATGCCATCGGAGCAGTCCTAAAGCAGGAATTTGAGGACAGGTTAGAACACCCTATCGCTTATCTCTCGCGAACCCTACCTCCTAGCGAGACCCATTATTCTGTTCTGGAAAAGGAACTGTTAGCCATCTGTCAAGCCTTCACAGAGTGGCGTCATCTAGTCCTTGGAGCAAAACATCCTGTTCAGGTCCGTACGGATCATCAGAATCTTAAAGTTCTACAATCCCTGGAATGTAGGAATAGTCGTCAAGCCCATTGGGCCTTCTTCTTTGCCCAGTACCAGTTCCAAATCCATCATGTTCCTGGAACACACAACTTAATTGCTGACACGTTATCCCGACATCCCGACTATGAAACTCTTGAAGATTGATCCTTCCCAAAGATGTTTCCCCATACAATTTTTGTAGCTCAAGCAATCACTCTCCTGGAAGACATTCAGATTCAAACCTAGTCCTCTGAGATCTGGAAGGAATTTACTTGGAAGAATCGATGGAATCTTAAAACAAAGGACGGGTATTTGTTCAAGGATAATGGCCTGGTCATTCTCACACAGAGACTGCGACAAAGGATTACAAGCCTCTGTCATGATACCCTTCATTCAGGACATCGTGGCATTACCAACACTCTCTGCTTAATACAAAGACAGTTTTGGTGACCAAAAATGAGAGTTGACATCCAGCAGTACATCCAAGCCTGTGCAGTTTGCAATCAAAACAAGCATGATAACAGGAGGCTGGCGGTTCTCCTACTACAACCAACACTAGCAACAAGACCTTGGGAATTCATCGCTACAGACTTTATTGTGGAACTACCACCTTCCAGGGGATACACAACTATCATGGTTACCATTGATTTATTCACTCACATGGCTCATTTTACACCCTTGTATAAACTACCATCTTCCTCAGAACTCGTTGGAATCTTCCTGGAACACATATTCCGACTTCATGGACTCCCTTCCAAGATCATATCAGACAGAGGACCTCAATACATCTCTCAATTCTGGAAACACTTATGCTGTATACTAGGAATCCAACGTGCCCTCTCCTCAGGTTATCATCCACAGACCAACGGAGCTACTGAACGTGTGAACCAAACCCTGGAGCAGTATCTTTGTTGTTTCACCACTAAGGTCCAGGACGATTGGTCATTCTTAATACCTGTGGCTGAATTCGCCTACAACAATTCGGATCACTCGGCTGTCAAGACCAGCCCCTTCTTCTGCAGCCAAGGATTCCACCCTTCGGTTCTACCATCCATTCTCCTACATCCTACACCAGTTCCTACAGTCGACTCCTGGATTGAAACCCTCATCAACGTACACAAGGAAGCCAAAGAACACCTCGAAAGGGCCCGAACTCACACCAAGCACTATGCAGACTCCAAAAGAAGACCAGGACCTTCCTATGCAGTGGGTGATAAGGTCTGGCTATCCTCGAAACTACTGCCTCGACACTTACGACCTAATAAATTGTCTCCTCTGTACTGTGGCCCCTTTTCCATAAAGGAACTCATTAATCCAGTGGCCTTCCGACTCAAACTACCAGACTCCTGGAAGAGGATCCACACGTCTCTAATGAAACCATACGTCCATACCTCCCGGACTGCTCCAAGATCTACCCCTGTGGTTGTCGATGACCAGCTAGAATATGAAGTGTCCAGAATATGTGACTCCAGGTACAGACGTGGTCAGCTACAGTATCTGGTTGAGTGGAAAGGGTACCACCCAGTGAACGCACCTGGGAACCAGTCTCAAACCTAAATGCCCCCAGACTACTTCAAGACCAGCCCCTTCTTCTGCAGCCAAGGATTCCACCCTTCGGTTCTACCATCCATTCTCCTACATCCTACACCAGTTCCTACAGTCGACTCCTGGATTGAAACCCTCATCAACGTACACAAGGAAGCCAAAGAACACCTCGAAAGGGCCCGAACTCACACCAAGCACTATGCAGACTCCAAAAGAAGACCAGGACCTTCCTATGCAGTGGGTGATAAGGTCTGGCTATCCTCGAAACTACTGCCTCGACACTTACGACCTAATAAATTGTCTCCTCTGTACTGTGGCCCCTTTTCCATAAAGGAACTCATTAATCCAGTGGCCTTCCGACTCAAACTACCAGACTCCTGGAAGAGGATCCACACGTCTCTAATGAAACCATACGTCCATACCTCCCGGACTGCTCCAAGATCTACCCCTGTGGTTGTCGATGACCAGCTAGAATATGAAGTGTCCAGAATATGTGACTCCAGGTACAGACGTGGTCAGCTACAGTATCTGGTTGAGTGGAAAGGGTACCACCCAGTGAACGCACCTGGGAACCAGTCTCAAACCTAAATGCCCCCAGACTACTTCAAAGGTATCACCTTATACACCCAGGCAAACCCGGAGGAACAGGCCTTCGGAGGAGGCATGCTGTCATGAACCATCGGACGCGTCCTTTCTGGACTTCCTGGTCCCTGACCTATAGGGGCTTGCACTCAGCAGTACTCCCAACATGGCCACTGAATGCGGAATGCTGTTTACCAGTTTCCACGCCGTATGCACTACGTTCTATAAAGCGGACACGCCCCCGCAGTCCTGTGCGTCTCAACGCTACTGCTTGCCGTGGCTAGACGTGTGCTGCCGTAATTCCCTTTTGCTATATCCTTTGATTCCTGGTTCCCGGTCCCCCTAAATTCCTCCTTCTTCATTCCTCCTCCTTTTTGTCCTCTATTGCATCCCAGATCCCCGTGCACTCACTCCCCGAGTGCACTCTTCGCCATTTCCTGGACTTTTCCCGGACATCTGAACGTTCCCAGGAGACGGGACGCTGAATGCACGCTGGAACCCGAGGACCTACGCACAGGGTTATACAAGACCCGAACTGTGCGAAAGAAGACTCCATTGAAGAACTCCAACAACATAGACAGGTGAGAAGGGGGGAAACCTGTGACAATGTGTCTGGAGCCTAGTCTCTTCTCCATCCTAATCAGTCAATGTGTGTGCCCTCCAGGTACAGTAGCCACATTGCTGAAATTCAGATGAGTCTATCACTCCATCTTCTCAGTAGCGTAGCAAGGGAGAGAAGCACTATGTTTTTTCAAAGCAACCTGGATCATGAAGGCTTTTGTAGTTTTCATTTTATTTTTCAATGAGTAGTTATGAAGCAGGAAACATACCAGAAAGACTCGGGGGTGATTGCCACCTTAAAACAACTTCCCAGACCATCCCTTTATATACCCATTGCTGAAAGACAATTGCAAAATCACTTATCCTGTCAGAAAGTATTGCTCATTCTTTATGCAGGTATTGATCATTAGATATTCATAATTGTTCATATGTTTATATTCATTCTCTCTTTTTAAATGTTTTGTTTTCTTAATTTGTTTCTGGCTATTGTTTCAAATGTACATATAAATCACCATGTTGAAATTCATATGAAAATCTGTCACATGCATCTTTATTTGTTGTTTATAAGATGTTTACATTTCATTATGTCTTCTCTTCCCTTTTACCTGCATGTATTTTTATTGAACTCCTGGAATGAATTACATTTATTCATATTTTGGAATGCGCTGATTACTGGGGACAAGTCTCTTAAGCACGGGACCCATATTCAAGCCTGTGTTGCTGTGCGTTGTCTTTCTTCCAAGACAACAACGTTGCCCTTGAGATATCCTATATCAACCATGGTCTATGCTTACATACTTGACCATGCATGTCCACCATGCATTATTTTTGAATATACAGTTGTAACATAGATAGTGGTAGGTTTTGAATACACTAATTTACAAATTCCTATATTTCTTAGTATTGCACAGCCACATGTACCTTGAGCAAGTTGCATGTGTAACTCTACTGAAAGAAAGATCACTCCAGTTAATAACATATGAAGGTCTAGTTTAAGATAATCAGGTACAGACCCCCAGAACTTCCTTCCTCCAACATCAATAATTGTTTAAAAATCACTTTCAAGCCTAAACATTCTACATAGCACACTATACATTCTACACTACATCTAACTATACCTATTTACATACTGCCATATAACTATCTACATAAGCATCATCATAACATCTACCATTTTGGCTATGTATAGCTCTGCCCCTGCTAATGCAAAACTTGCTTATTCACACTCACTATCACTTCATCTCACAATGACTCTGTTCACAACCATCACACTCACTCTCTTCCTCAAAAACAGACTCTTCTGCCCCTCTTCCTCAATACATCTATGACACGAACTATTTCTACTTGTATCCATCTCTGTCTATGCATCTCTATATCCCACCCTATCCATCTCTCTATTGCTCTCCATGCTAAACTGTCTTTCCATCTCTCTATATGAACAGCTCCATCAGTCTCTCTCTCTCTCTCTCTCTCCTCTCTCTCTCTCTCTCTCCATCTCTAGCAATCTTTTCTTATTGATATTGATATTGTATTTCTATCGCGCTTGTACACAAGTGTTTCAGAGCGTGACAAGGAAAGGGAGGGGAACAGGGGAGAACAAAACAGCAATCTACTAGGCCCAGTGACATTGAGAACGTGCAAGTGCATGGGCGAGGGGGAGGGGAAAAGTGCATGGAAGGGGGGAAGTGGAAAGTGCAGAGGAGAAACAGATAAATAATAATAAATAAATAAATAATAAAGGCAACAAACAGTGGTAGTGCAGCCGTGGTAGTGCAGCCTGCAATTTGCAAGTGCTAGGTTTAAGGCAGCAGACAGGGTAGGTCTGATAAGTACAGGAAGAAAAAGGGGGGCTGTATGGGTACAGAAACAGACCCCAGTGCAAGGGGTTGCCCAGAGGCAGTGCCGGAGGGTGGCAGGGTGAGCAGGTACCTGGGCCCGGAGGACAGGAGGTGGCCAGGTGCACGATGCCAAGAGAGAACAGATCAGCAGGGGAGAAGGGAGCGAAGGCAAAAGAAAAGAGGAAGGTCTTGAGGTGCTTCTGGAACCGGAGATGGTTCTCCTCAAGTTTTAGAGTGGCAGGTAGGCTTTTCCAGAGGGAGGCCCCAGCTAAAGACAGAAATCTACCCCCAGCTTGTTTCTTTGAGAAACAACTGACCCTGAGAGAGTTAGAGGTAGAGGAGCGAAGAGCTCGAGAGGGGAGGTATTTGCGGAGGAATAGCTGAAGGTATTTTGGTCCCAGGCCCCAGAAAGCCTTGTGGATAGTGCAGAGGGTTTTGAATGTAATCCTTGCATCCACTGGGATCCAATGGAGAGATTTCAGAGCTGGAGAGATACAATCCCAGGGCTTGAGGCCAAGGACAAGTCTCGCAGTCCTGTTCTGGATTTGTTGCAGAGGCCGGAGAGTAGAGGCGGGTAGATTTAGAAAGAGGCTGTTACAATAGTCCAACCTAGAGAGAACCAGAGCTTGGGATACCATGAGCTTCTTATGTATTTGAATCTCTCCATCTACTTTTATCCCTCTCTGGCTCTGCATCTCTATGTATCCATACTTCTGCCTCTATCAATCTTTATATCTGCATTTGTGTCTGTATGTCCATGCGCATATTTATATACATCTATCTTCTCGATGTTCAGCTATTCAGCTCTCTCTGTTTATGCATGTCTATACCTGTCTTTATCCAGCACCATCAGTGCTTCTCTCATATCTACCTATCCATCTCTCTATATCTACCTATCCATCTCTGTATATCTATCTGCATACATCCCCATCTATGCATTTATGTATTTATCTCACTCCATATCTCTCAACACATGTCGCTCAATGTATCTGTCTATATATTTCAATCTACATATCCACCACTTTACATCTATATACATGTTTACATCTCAATGTATGCATTTCTCTATGGCTCTCTATCCATCTCTCTCTGCAAAAGTAACTATATGTATCTCTTTATCTAGCAATTTAATCATTCATCACTCTCTGCCCATCTCCCTTTATCCATCTCCCTGTATGTATCTCTTTATATCTCTATATCCTTTTCTCTGTATAAATCCCCCGCTATGCATATCTCTCTCTCTGCATATTTAGTTATCCATCTCTCTCTGTGCATTTCTTTATATCTCTATCCATCTCTCTCTGCATTGATGCATCTTACTCGCCAGACATGGCGCCTCTGCCTGTATGTCTGTCTATATGTGTCTGATTGTATCAATCTTTGTTGGTAACTCTGTTGAAAACATGGTTGTACAGACAGACTTCATATCACAAAGATTCTCTAACCTGTGTGCTCTGTGTTGATCATATTCAGCTTATGTAGACACATTGTTGCCCCATAGTAACTTTCCATTCCTCCCTTCCTCCACCTGCCACCCTCCATCTGACGTAACCCGTCCCCTCATGGGTTCAGTCACAATGTAGGAGAGTAATTGCAATTGTCGGCCAGGATCACTCTATTTTGTGATACTTTACTATGTTATTCAAATACCAGTGCAAATTCCATTCAATTGTCATTTCTAGTAAAGCAACAATTTTTCCTTGGGTTACAAACAAGTTACTCGTTATCATTTTACCAAACAAATTTGACCGGGATAACCGGCACCAATCACTTTGTAAAAGTGGCAGACCATTGGCAGACCAGAAATAACACAAGAAGTCTCTCCTGCGTCTGCATGCATTCTTGTATCGTTATTTTTAACATGGTTTTATTAAAAAATATGTATATTAATAGTGACATTTGAAAAAATATCATTTTATTGTGGTGAGGATAAAAACAATGTTCTTTACCTTTGTCTCGACGTCTAAATAGAAATAGAAACAACATATTTTTTTATTTCTGAGGTAAAGGCGAAAACAAAAGTTGGAACTTTCAATACTGAAAGAAGAGTGTCATAATAAGGCGTTCCTGAAATGGCAAGAGTAGCAATTCCAAGGATAATATTTAGTTCCTACGCAGAAATAAATTAAATAGCATGAACTCCAAAGGGAACACATCGTCTGAAATGCAAGTTCTCAATAACTCTCAAAAGAGAACAAACTGCACTTTACATTGGAGGAATGGACAGCTAACAATTCATGTATTGTTTTCATAACTATTATGATAATTATGTAACTGTGTGCTTCACACGAACAGATGTTGCACATTCATCTTCGACTTGGCGCAAACACAGAGAATTTCTTTAGTAGATTGTAACATGTAGAAACATTTTTTAAATGGGGAATACATCACAAAGCAATTGCAACTGATGCCTTCAAAATGCTTGACCTTACATGTGGTCATCTTATTGCAGGTAGTGGTTTACCTTCAAATTGAATGATGTAACATGTAGTTTAGTTTGCACATTGTAAGAACTATGCAAAACGTGGCAGCATGTAGTGCAAAGAAAAACGCAGCACTTTTTAATATGCACTGCATTTAACTGGGAAAGTTGCATGGTCCGCAGTAAACAGCAACAATTTGAAAATAATGAATTGCTGCACTTTGATATAAACCCTATATATTTACTGAAATGCACGAATCAATATCTGATGCATTTATCTCATTCCTTTGTATTTATGGAAAACATTTATTGTTTACACCTAAATACTTAAGTTCTAAAATTGTAAGTATGTCATGGCAGTAATATGCCCGTGGATGGATTCTTCATCCAAAAGTGAAGCATCGCCATCATCAATGGAATGGTACAACGTCCTTTCATCGCCTGCATTTTCATCTCCTGGCATTTTAACATGCATATTACAGCGAATATGCTCATCGAATTTTTTAGGGGGGTGGGAAAGGGCAGATAAGGGTTTGGGCAGGTAGGCAATAGCCAAAAATAAGTGTCGGATGGGGGCTTGGGAAAAAAACGATGAGCTTTTTCAATGGTATGTACACATTAAAATGACAGGGGATGAAATTGCAGGCGATGAAATGACATGGAACCAATGGAAGAGTCATCCCCATCTTCTGAGAAGATCGTGCTGCTCCTATTTGCCCTTTTGAAGTGCCCATCATCCAGACAAATATGACTGCATTTCATCAATGAACACATGCAGAGAGCAAAGCTTTATCTCAGATTTTTAACAAAATATTGTTTCTCCCAAATGGAATGTCATGTGATTCAAGAGGAAATTGATGATGAAACTACATTGAATTCTATTTAAATTCACTGAAACTTTCCTTGCAAAATTCAAGTATTGGAATTAAAACACTAAAGAATGAAATCTGAATGGTTTCATGGAATTTGACCGACCACTTAAAGATCATTGATACGGCTTGGAATAAACAATCTCTCCATCCATTGATTATGTCCCAAAAATGTTTTAATGGCTCAGTTCAATGTATTTAACTGTTTCCATTTGCAAGGAAGGCATGGTATCAACAGTAAGACAGGCACAAGTGACCACATTTCAAAGGTAATTATTGAACTTCAATTGGGTTTGAAAAACACCTATCTAATCCTAACTCTAAAGGTGGGAGCAAGTTATGACCATCAAATAATAATAATGCAGTACTAGTGGCGTCTTGTCAAAATAAAAGGGCCTATACTAACAAACCTATTGCTAATCCTTACCTTTAAATAAAAATAGTGTGGGAAACAATGTTATGCAAAAGTAAAGTGTTCAAGAAATGATATGGCAGGATATTCAAGCTGTTGGCTTCCCTTCCCCACGCTTTCAGCATGGGACAAGGCAGCACACTCAAGCTTAGCACAGTCTCCAGCTTCTCTAGCATGTTCAAAACTTCAGCATCATGGCCTTCTGTGCCAAAGTCTCTTATCCATTCAAAGTCTCTTCTTTCAGAGGGCCTGATGTAACAAACAAACAATAAAGTTCCTTTCCTTTTTGTATTTCAGATATACACAATTTTCTTAGGTGATTTACTATTCACTTCGGATCCCCCTCTGCCGGGCTCAAATACACTTTAACAAAATGTTCTCAGGATTTTCACGTATCCAATTTCTCTGGTGATTCATTGTTCACCCTGGACCCACCCTCTGACGGGCTCAAATCTGCTTTGACTCACAATCTTCAATTAGCCTCCCTCTGCCGGGCTTGGAACAATTTATCGTAACACAAAATTGCTCCAACACAAAGCTTGCAATTGTTCTCCCTCAGCTGGGCTTGAACCAACTTTATCCACTTTGTTTATAAACTTTCTTTACCATATCAACATAGAAGACTTTCACTTGTGCATGGAATTTTGCTTGACCTGTCGCAGGACCACTTCGATTCATGATCCTCTCTCACTTTTTCACTTTTTTCATCTCTCTGCTCAATATCTTACAGAGACCTTCAATTGAGCACACACATGGGGCCTCATTACGACCCAGGCGGTAAGTTACCGCCTGGGCCGTGACTTTACCACCATGGCGTAAACTACGTTTACGCCATGGTGGTTGGCGGACTTACCGCCCCATTCCGACCTTGGCGGGGCGGTAAGTCCCCAATCCCAATTTACCCTTCCCCATTCCCATTTTTGCCCCATAGGGCATAATGGGAGTGGGGAAGGCGTTAATTACGCCACCGTAAATTACGGTGGCGTAATTAACTCCATGGTCCCTTAGCGCCATGGATTTTAACACCTGCTAAAAGCAGGTGTTAAAAGCACCATGGCGCTAGGGGACCTCGTAATTGGCGGTAAGGGGTCGGCGCAGCTAACGCTGGCGTAAACCCCTTACCGCCAGGGTCGTAATGAGGCCCACGGTGCCGGACCACTGTGTCAAAGGTATTGTATCTTAGTTTCAAAGTTCAATCACTCATCTGAAGTTCAACTTTACTTGTGTTGGTTATCATACGCGTTTCATACAATGTTCGTTCCAGCTCTCGCCATACACTGTTGCTGCTTGCAACCTTGGCTTCAACACAGACCGGTCTTGTATCAGTTTCCCCAACCCACTGACTGTGTTGATTTTACTGACACTGTTTCTTGGGACTTTAGACTTGGCCCCCTGCTTGTCAGCATCCCTCGGTCAGGTTCACACTTGCCAACTTCATCTTTACATTCACTTTCATTGTTTGTGGGATTCACTTCCCTGGTGTTCCTTATAGTTCATAGATGAAAGGCTTTCGACTGTATGGGGATTTTGCTTGACCTCCTGTATGACCACTTTGACCTATCTTGGTGCCGCTCCTATGGCCTTCTTGTTTCTGTAGTTTTACTCAGATGGGGATCGATCAGAGTTTCCTCAGAGCAGCACCCATGTGGTGCCAGTCCCCTTCTGCAGCTGGTCTTCCCTTTACAATTTTTACAGTTCTTTGAACTTTCTTACTTTGCCACTTTGCGACTTCCATTCACCACAGCCCAGTTCTTATCAGCTCTCCCCTCGACGCACCAGCTGTAATGAACCGCTTGGCTTTCCTTCTTTCTCGAGTCAAGGCTGGTACCACAGAAGCAAGTGTCTCCCTTGCTCCGGCTTTTTGGTGTCGATACGGTCCGTGTACCGTTGACATCTGCTTCAGCACACTTGGGCTATTGTCCTCGGTCTTACATTTCTCTCAGCGGAGGGTTCACTGGGTTATGTCGAAAAGAGCAAGTCATTTATCTCCTGGTCATCCTCTCGATATTTGCCGCCTTTCTCTTCCTCTTGAACTGCCGGACCTGGATAGCTATCTCGTCGTGCAGTCATCCTTGCTTGTACTGTACTCTCTTGCTACATCTTTTATCCTTATGGGGGAAAGGAAAGGGCCATCAGGTGAGTGTGGTTTAGGTTAATTGCCTGGCTTTGCCTGACACTGGGGTTGGGGCATGTCAAGTAAACAGGTTGCATATTAGCCCGTTGTCTTTTGTTTTGGGAAAAGGGGAGAGATAACGTTTCTGTGTGGTAGGAAAGGGAACAGGTGTTATATTGAATTATAACCCTTGTGTTAGAGAGGTTTTGGGTGATCTTGGAAGAGTGGGTTTTGGAGGGTGTGTGAGGTAAACGGGTACAGCTGGGATCATGAAATGGACAGAGGGGATTGTGGGAAGGGTAGAGTTTTATCAAGGTAGACTAGGTGTTCAGGAATTATCAGTGGGACGTGGAAAAGAATGATTGGGAGTAGTCGGGTAGAAAACATAATGACAGGGATTCTGAAGGAGATGGTTTCTGAATTTGACGGGGTTTGAGATCATAGGGGATTGGTTAGACACAGGGGGTTGGTAGATTTGGATAAGCTAGGTTCAAGGGGAGGAAGGTGGGTAAATGCATTATAACCTACGAAGGCCTCAGGTATATCGTCCTCCTCTTCTTCCCCAGCACAATACTGTGTCTCACCTATCAGTATCATTAACGTGTAACTATACTAACAAGTAATCTGAAAATGGTGTCTAAACAAAGGACAAAATTGATAAGATACAATTTCTGGGGTGGCCAGTAAACAACAACCTCTACTTTTTTTATACCAACCAACCAACGAGACCCGTTAATCACGTATTTGCGTTAACGGTACCTGTCACAACTAACCGTAAAAACCAAAAGGGTAAGATTATATACTTTTATTAGCCTGTTCCAACCGATGCAACCACTATGGGAAATAGATCCCCCAACACTGTGACTCATCCTAAAACCACAGCTCACTAGGTATCTTGTGACAACTTATTATCCTTCGATGACATCGATAATAACTTTCTCTTAACTTAAATCTCTGCTACTCAGTCCAACAAGTATGGTGGTGCGGGCTGAAATAGAAAATACGGACAACGGATTAACAATGGTAGTTGAAGCTCAGGTGATCCGTGCGTAGGCAAGTTTTGAAGTGCTGAAAGGCATGGAGCGAATGTCACCCAATTTATTAATGCTCTCATTTCCTCATCAGTCATACGATGTATCAACCAGGTGCCAAGAGGAGTATGCTGAAATAGAAAATACGGACAACGGATTAACAATGGTAGTTGAAGCTCAGGTGATCCGTGCGTAGGCAAGTTTTGAAGTGCTGAAAGGCATGGAGCGAATGTCACCCAATTTATTAATGCTCTCATTTCCTCATCAGTCATACGAGGTATCAACCAGGTGCCAAGAGGAGTATGCAGAGATTCAATGCCGCGGTGCAGTTTGCACCAAAGATAATGCTAAAGCTGTGTGGCAGAGTTCTTGAGTGCGTTCAGCCTTTGGCTACCCAGACCACCTCAGATTCTGAGGCTAAAATCGCAATCATTCAGAATGCACCTAAAGGACACGAGGAACTGCAACCAGTCTCCCCTGAGCCCATTGAGATTATGGACAAAAGCAATCCACTCATTGGTGCAAACAATCTTGAAGATGCAAACGAAATTACGGAAGCTCCAGATCCCTTTAAATCCTGGAGACAGAAGCCTCTTGCTAAGAAAGTCGCACTGAGAGAAAGGAGAGAACTTACAGAGAACTGTAGACCACCTAGTAGGCTTCACCTAACCTTGGTGTCATCTTCGACTCCACCCTCTCTTTCTCTCCTCACATCTCGGATGTCTCTAAGAAGTCAAACCATCAGCTGCACCTCCTCAGAGGTAGTCTTCCTTTTCTCACTTTCCCCCAGAAGCTCACTGTCTCCAAAGCTCTGGTCATCTCTAGGCTGGACTATTGCAACAGCCTCTTTCTAAATCTTCCTACAACTTATCCAGAACAGGACTGCCAGACTAGTCCTTGGCCTCAAGCGCAGGGATCGGATCTCTCCATCTCTGAAATCTCTTCACTGGCTCACTGTGGCTGCAAGGATCAACTTCCAAGTCCCTCTGCATTGTCCACAAGGTTTTCTGGGGCCTGGGACCGCTCTACCTCCAACTTTATCTTCCAAAACATCTTCCTTCTTGAGCTCTCCGCTCATCCACCTCCAACTCTCTGAGGGTCAGACGCTTCTCCAAACAGAGAGCTGGGGGAAGATTTAACTCCTCGGCTGGGGCCTACCTCTGGAACAGCCTCCCTGCCTCTCTCAATCTTAAGCAGAACAACCTCTGGTTCTAGAAGCAACTCAAGGCCTTCCTTTTAGCTTCTGCTTTCTCTCTTACTCTCCCCTGCTGATGCACTTGACTGCTCCATGCACTGGTCACCTACTATGATATAATAGGTCATTTATAACGCACTTGATACCCAGAGGTTTCTAAGTGCGGACACAGGGATCAAACCTGTGGTGCTCTGTGTTGTCTTGCTTCCATGGCAAGCACATTGCCCCTGAGCTATCCCCCCGAATCAGGTCATCCTCTGAACTCAGGCACAGGCTCCTTCATGTCCAGTTGCCCCCGCACTGCCCCTAAGCTCCCCAGCACTTAAGGGTCCATATATGCAACCCTACAGTCCCTTCTCGATGCACTTATGAGCCCCCCCTCATCGGCTGCACTTGTGAGTTAACTGCACTTCCCCCTTCCCCTCACCCTCTACCACTGGCACTTCTAACACTTCACTCCTCCCCGCACTTGCACAATCTGAATGACACAAGGCCTAGTTAGATCGTTATTTTGTTCTCCCTTGTTTCCACCCTTCTTGTCAAGCCTAGAAACACTTGTGTACAGGCGCGTTATGAATGCCACATCATATCATATCATATCAAGCGCAGCAAGAAGAAAACTGCCCAGAATAAAAAACGGCAGTTAAAGAAAACAAGAAACACCAGAAACTGACTTATTCCTCGGAAGCAAGATGTGATTGAAATGGAAGTAACCCTGACTAGTGACCAATCTCAGGTTCACCTCAACACCACTGATTGTGTAGGTCGCAAGTCACATGATGTCTCCATTAACAACTCTAGTTACTAAAATGACTGAGAAGCAAGGCGTGAAACCTCAATTGGCACGCATTGTGAAAATAAGGAAACATCTGCACCAACAGACGCGAAAATATCAATAAAAAACCGGAATCAAAAGTGCAGATCTGCCTGGCTCCCGCATACCGCCTTTTCAAAACAGCTACATAGAATAGCGCGCTGTCCAGTTAAAGCATCGAATAAAAAAGGATCGAATGCAAAAGGATCGACCCAATAGGGCCGAAAACAAAAGGATCACATTTTTTTTAAAATTATATATATTTTTTTGGTTTTCTTGTAGGTAAAAAAAATTGTTTTTACCAAAAAAAACAGGGTTGGGGGGCCACCCCCCAAAAAACAAAAAAACAAGTTTAAAAAAAATACCATTTCGATCCTTTTGTTTTCGGTACTTTTGAGTCGATCCTTTGACCATTCAACCCTTTTTTTTCGATCCTATAATATATAACCGAATAGCGCAACTCTCAGTGCCGGAATCCCAGGACTTCCAGTTCTTGAAACCTCTGCATTGTAATAACTCACATTTTTCAAGGATTCATTGCAAAAACATCTGAACAGTACTAATGCTACGCAGTTTTAAAATATAACTCTATAACGGTGATGTTGAGCTGGACATAGACAAAGACCAAAAACAACTGTTTCTTCCACTCGCCAGTGAACGCACTAGTAAAATTGGGCAATCCAAAGCCCTGTCTTAGCACAAAAACTTACAGCAAGTGTTCAACTTTCCGCCATTCAGACCACTATGAAATGGCTGGCTGAATACCTGCTATACTGGTGCACCAAAATTTAGATTTGTCCATCATGGCATGGAATACCTGAGGCTTCTCTCACCCCTTTGCTCCTAACGGTTCCACTACTATTGCCTGGAAACCAAATGTTCTTATTACAGGAGCCTTGGCTAATGTCAAAACCTTTATCTGGATGGGTACACAGTATATCAAATTAATGCTAAGAAAGGGCTGAAGGGCAGACACCTTGGTGTTTTAATTTTGGGGGTTACCATTGAATGCAATTCACGCAGAATCCCAATCCCAGAAACAGATTATGTATCCGGTCTTGATTCTAAATATCTATGACCCTCCAGGCTCAAGACATAGAATCTCCATACACACCACAATTCAGTAGCTGTTCTTTACCTGGGTGGTGGTGATGGGGAGGATGTTGTAATCATGGGTGGTGACTTTAACTCACACCTAGTGTGTAAGGAAGAGTTAGCCAGGTGTAAAGGGGTGAGGAGTGGTAGTAAAATGTTGCAGACGATTCCCAACGAAGTTGGCCATAGCTGGAAGCAATTCTTGGAAACCTGGGAGCTTAAAATGTTAAATGGCCATGTAACTGGTGATAAGCCTGGGGGATTCACTTGAAGACAGGGACAAATTAAGGCAACATTGGAATATTTCTTTGTAAGCACGAATGTATGCTCCAAAGTGCACACACGATCAGCAAACTGGAATGACTCGAGCGCCCATACTGCCCTGGTGCTAGGTCTTGAAAGAGGACTTCTGAATCTGGATAAGGCTCTAGTTGGAGCGGAAGTTAATCACTCCGGCAATCAGATAAATTAGTCCTAAAAAAATGTACAGCGGCAGAAGACACGACTAACACATATGACATCTCCGGACTAGGCGCTTTCTCAATATTAGATATTGACGAGATTGTGAGGTGGTTTGTTACCTTCTAGCTGCAAAATAGCATGCGCAGCCAGAGTGTTCACATCACTACACAAGGGAAGCATGCTTCCTACGACAAGTCCATATGCGATAGGAAGTGTCTAATGAGACAGTAATTGCGCTATATCAAGGGAGGTGGCATAAACCTGTCTGAAAGGCAGCAACAAATTAAGGTAGTTAAGAACTCCTACAGGAACTGGGTGACATTGTGGTGTGTGACACAGTGTAACACCCAATGGCAGACAATGGTCAATGTCCTAAAAACAGGCAACTCTCGTGACTTCTGGCCAAAGGAAAAAAAAACACAAAAGATTCTCAATACCATCAATGAGGAGACATCGAAGACCTATTTGTCTTAATCGTCCCTATCCGATAGCCCTCGGAGGGCAGGCACAGTGCACAGTGTATAATGCACAGTGCTTCCATTGATATTAATGTTGCCATCTTGCAAACCAGGATTACCCCTTTAAGGACCTCCAGCGCCCCGGGCTTTGATGGGCTATCCAACATAGTGTTGAAACCTAACATCACTTTTTGGCCAGCATTACTAAAAATCATGTTTGATATGATCATATAGGAAGGAGGAAGGCAAAATACCAACATCCTGGTGTCCTTCCATATTGATCCCTGTGCTCAAGGGGGGCTCCCAGACTCCCCGTGCAATTATCTATCGCCTGTTATCTATGTTGTATTGCACAGGGAAGACATTCTCAACCTTCCTTCTGAAGGGATTACAGAGATGGGCCGAGTGGGGCCGTTCTCCTTGATAGGTTTCAGAGCGGCTTCTGCTCAGGCTATTTTACTATGCATAATCTCAGGTTGATGGACTGTCTCATTGAGAGAACACGGAAAACCGGAATTCAGGGCCTATATGCACTGTTCGTGGACTTCAGTTCTGCTTTAGACTCAGTGGATAGGATAAGATTATGGGGCAAATTGGAATCACTGGGATGACCTCCCGAACTACTGTACTTTGTGAAATTACTTCATACTAACAACATGGTTAGGGTGAGGCTGGATAGGGAGGGAGCCTTGACTGCACCCATCCCCACAGGTAAAGGGGTCAAAGAAGGATGCGTCTTGGCTCTCTTACTTTTTAACCTCTACCTAGCCGATTTGCCAGAAACCTTAGCCAAAACAGGGAGTTGCCCTCCTAAGAAACAAAGTGTACATTGCCAGGTATTAGCTTACACTGATAACTTGGTCCTTTTGCACCACAACAAAGCGTCAAAACAAGACTAATGCTATGTGCATGCAAAAAACCTGCATGCCGATGACCGTCTGTCAATAACAAGATAATCCAATATGTAAAGGAGTACACGTAGCTTGGGGTTGAATTAACCACGTATGCAGGCTATCCAACATGTAAGGCCGCCGGCATTAAGAAGGCAGCTCTGATGACATCCCTCATCTACAGTTTTGTTAGACGGACTGGGGGGCTACTCTCTTGAGGGTGCTAGAAGACTTTACATACAGTGGGCCTCATCACGAGTTGGGCAGTAACACTGGTGGTATTACCGCCAGCGCTATTAGCCCTACCGCCAAACCCCCTGGTGCTATTAGCGCCGAATCACGGGTTTGGCGGTAATGGAATTCCCCATTCCCCACTGAGCCCATTCAGGAATGCCCCAATACCCATTGGGCTCAATGGGGAATTTGTGCGCTCTTACCGCCGGCGGATTACCCCCGGCGGTAATAGCGCACATTTTCGGCGTATTTCCGACCAGCTCAGAGCTGGGTAGAAATCCGCCGAAGCCCTGATTTGGCAGACCCTTAAATCCAGCGGTAATAGAGCGACCGCCGGATTTAATGGTTACCGCCAAACTCGTGATGAGGCCCAGTGTCTAGAGCCTGCCATAATATACAGACTAGAGAGTTTGGAATCCATGGAAATTGATTGGTTCCATCGAATCGAAGGAAAGTACTGATGTAAGATATTGTGGCTGCCTACATGTATACCCATGGCCATAGTTCAATTGGAGCTGCATTCTTTATATGCAACGGTCCTTAAAAGGCGAGCACATTTATATTTGCAGTCAACAATCTGTCGAAAAGCCCACATTGGCCTTCACGCTCTTTCAAATGAAGGAAAATCCAAATCTGAACTTAGCATGCTTGGATTCTTTGACATGCGTGGCTGGTGTCCAAAGTGGGAGCAGAGCCTACATGATTTAAAAACGAACTAAGCAATAAAATCCACTTATGGGACTGGGGGGAAAACTTCTCTTATTTAACTACATGGAAGATGTATAGTTGTGTAACCGAAATATGATACACCTATACTTAACTATCTGCCCTTCTAAAAACCTTAAAGGATTCATCCTTCTGCTGCGTTTATACTGCCTCCTTGTGCTTTCTCTGGTGGGCAGCAGAACCACGATCCAGAGGGCCGAGAGACACTGCCGGATCTGCCATAATCAAACGGCGATGGAAACCCCCAAACATGCTCTCATGGAATGTCCCATACTAGGACCTTCCTATACACGATATATGGGTGAATATGTGCACCACTTCGAAACCATCTGCATCCGATGTTTAAATACCGAAAATAGATCACTGCGCCTGAACCTATGTAGGGTGTGGGTTAATGGTTGAAAAGAAATTATAAACCTCACGGGTTACGACGATCTAAAATCTGAAATTTGACACTCTCAGCATCGGAAACGGGAACAGAGTGAAATACCCGTGTATTTAATTGGCTGTTTGTATAGTTTTGGGCAGTTGCACAGCAACGGATTTCATTACTGTTATTTTTGTCATTAGCACAATAGTTGATGTTAAGTTGAAAACACTGTCTCAGTAGAAATTAGATTGATGGTAAACATGATTTTTTATCTTAAATCATATGTATGTCCTATGTAATACTCCAAGAATGTTGCAAGATGTTGGCTGAATTCATGTGACTATGAAATTGGTGTACATATATGCTGCACAATTTTCACAACTATGAATAAATTGCACAATTGTTAATTTGATTACATTCAATGCATATTTGTGTAAATATTTATAGTAAAAAATAAAAATGAAAATAAAATCTAACTTAGACAACGGTGTCTTCTCAGCATACCCCTTGAGCCCGCCCCCCAATACAAACTCTTCAACCTCGACCACTTAACTGGATGGGCCATGCCACCATACCATCCTCCTTACATATACCCTCCTGTCCATCAAGGAACATGGCAAGCTCATCATATCTCTGAGTTACTCCTTTAGTGACTTACCCTTGTCATTATTACTTGGATTACCTCCCTGCTGCCATCCTAAAGTAGATCAATGGGGCCACCGAAACACCATTCCTCAAAATAGTAAATGCTGCCCTAATGCATGGCATCTACCTTCTTCTAAAAAAAAAACACCTTGGGCCCAATTACAAATTGGTGTTCAGACAAAAATGTAGTACTGAAATAGCCACCATCCAGGGCACAGATGATGTGTCAAATCATGCATATAGATGACTCATGCCTCCTGTTCATCCTCGGCCTCTCAGCCGCATTTGACATGGTTAACCACCTCACACTGACAAGCCTACTCATGAACAGAAGAGGCTTCATTAGCACAGTTCTCAAATGGTTAGCATCTTACCTCACAGACAGGCACCAAACTGTTCAGATGGGAAGCTTTAGGACAGACTCTTGCCTAGTTACCTGCATAGTCCCAACAAGGCTCAATACTGTTCCAAGTGATATTTAATCTACACAAGGGTGGCTAAACAATATGCACCTTGATGTATTCATCCCTCACCTGGCCCTAACTGCCATATCACTTGATTCCTCTATAGACAGCACACTTTCCATCTGAAACCTGTGGTGGCTCAGAAGAAGGACGCAGAAACTGGGATGTCATTTCAGTTGGCTTTATGAAATAATAATTAAAAGGCCTATCAGTCCCCATTGCTATGGGGTATTCCCAGCCTATATGAATAACTAAGGTGCTGGTCAGTCATCAGGATGTTACCAAAGAAAGAATAGGTCTTCTGTCAAGAAACTAATACTAACTGACCCTACCACTATTCTAAACATAAATAAGGCCAGGAGAATGACTCCCTTCTCTTGGTTCTCTCTTTCTTTGCATTCTGCTTGCTTGAAGGATATTGCTAGTAGGCTATTTTTAAATAGGTGTTTGTCACCTTCTGTACAAGTTCTTGCAACTCTTTCATAAGGTCTTTGGATTTTTCTTTGTCCCTCTGGATTAATATCCAGGAATCCCTTGTAGCTCTTATCCTTTGTCCTAGGCTGATCTTCCTTTTGGATTTCTTTAACAGCCAATTTATGGTATTCATGTTTTCTTGACTGCTAATGCTCTCCCTCTTCTGGGATGATTTGTTTTGTGTCTCTTTGTTCTAATAGGCTTCACTTCTCTTTACTTAATAGAATTATTTTTCTTTTATTGGAGTATTTTCTCCCTCTGATTCACTTTGCTCTTCAACTTTCAAAGTACGTGGTATTTTCCCTTCTTCCCAGAGTAGTTATGCCTCAGTTTTAATAGTTTCCCTTTCAAGCGTAAAGAAGATGCTCTTTCTCTTCAAGACTTAATCATGTTTCCCTTTCTCAAGATGCTCTTTCTCTTCAAGACTTAATCATGCTTCCCTTTCACTCATTTGGAGTACTCTCTCTTTCTCTTGCTTGTTCCCCGTGTCACCTCTTAACATATAGAGTGTTTTCCCCTATTCCCAGGGTGCTTGTGCCTTTGTCTGAATGGTCTCTGTTTCTTACAATATTACAGTTCCACTTTAAAGTTACATTCCAATACTCATCAATTTCACTTGGACGAGTTTCTCCTGATTTGTAACAATTAGATGCTGAACTGCTAGCGTCTTGATCTCACATCCGTAGCACTCTTGAAAGGTGTGCGTTGCGTGGCTCTCTAGAACTCCACCTCTCTCAAGTGGAACGCTGTTTGTGGGCTTCTCCTGCATGCACACACCTTTCTCAGCTTCTCTATGGCTTGGTGTGTCTACTTCTTCTAGTTTCTTCATCATAGTTAATTGGAGAGCTCTCTTTAAAGAGACAGCTCCTCTTTCTTGTCCGTACCAATAAGCATGATTCTTAGTCAAGTCTCTGAGTTTTATACAGTTTTACATATTGGATGATCCCATATATACCACTATGGGGGAATGGCTTAAGGAGTTCCTCATTGAAACGGGAGTCCTTCTGCCCAAAGGAGAAGTCTCTCCTGGTGAGGTCCCACTTGCCACAACCCTTATGGAGGGTGTTACAGAGCGGGTTCACCTCCCCAGCCTCAAAGGGAGGGACTGCCCTTTGGGAAGAAGGGACACATTCCCTGGATGTGTCACACACCATATCAACAAAAAGGCCCAAACTGCCTGGTACCAGCTCCTCCAGAAGATAATGCCCTTCCTGCCACACCCCAGGACTTCACAGCTGCAGTCCATCACTTGGTAATCTCACATCAATGGAGGAAACACCCTCCTGACTGGAGCTCTGGCAGAGCTGCTGGTCCCACTAAGGGCCATCCAACACACTGCAGCATGACTGATAATATAAAAAAGAATCCTATCTACATTTACCCCATCCTAATCTGCACTGACTTCGAATCTTGCTAGAATACTCTTCAAAACCTCCTGTATCACCTATAAGGCAACAAAGAAGGCCTAATTTTTAATGCAATTGAAATAATTCCAATGGTGATCAATACACTAGTTGCATCACTTTTTTATGCTACATTTACTTGAATAAACTTTTGTAAACGCACACATCAGCATTTATACATTTGGTTTACCCTGATTGTCCATCCATTATGGATCAATTCTCCTTTCTCTCCTTCTTGCCCGCAATCAGCCAGCCAGTCAGTGAATGTGCAAATGAGTGTGTGTGTCTCTTAGAATCTAAGGGTTTGCAATTTTAAAGATCAAGCAGGCCTTTTGATTTTGGCTCGGCTATCCATATTGCTTGTGGCTGCCATTTTATAAAGGTACCATTTTATTTATTTCATTTAATTATTTCATTTGTTACTCGTGCCCAGGACCTGGAGGTCTCACGGTGCTAGATTACATATAGTAAAGAATAGGTAGTTACAGTACAGTCCATGGTTTTGGTTCAAGAGTAGTTACAGTGGTAATCTTTCATATTTGTTAAAAAGTGCAGTTTTAAGTGTTTTTGCGAAATGCAAGGTAGGAGGGGTCATTCTTGATTGCGAGAGGGAGCGTGTTCCATAATGTGGGAGTGATGACAGTGAAGCAGGAGCCCCCTGATCATTTTCGGGTGAATATGGGTACAGTGAATGTGATGGCAGAAGTTGAACGTAGGGTTCGCAGATTTGGTTTCTTGGAGATGCAGTGCTTGAGATAGGGGGGGCTGTGTTGTAGAGCAAGCAGTGAGTAGTGGAGATTAATTTAAAATCAATGCGTGCTTTGATGGGAAGCCAGTGGGCTTCACGTCTGATTTGGGAGATGTGACCTGAGCGTTTGAGGCCCCAAACTGCTATGAGGGTGTAATTCTGTGTGAGTTGTAGTTTATTGATATTCTTGTTGGAGGTCCCTGCTAGGATAGCATTGCAGTAGTCAAATTTGATACCGATGGTTGCTCTAGCAAGAGTGAGGTAGTTTCTAGGGGTGAGGAACTTTCTAGAGAGATTGAGAAGTTTCATGGAGTATGCGGTGGAGGGGGCCGTTTCTTTCACGTGTTTATTCAGCTTGAGTTCGGCATCTAGGTAGACTCCTCGTGTTTTCACATGGTGGGAGACAAGGATGCTGTTTGCGTCGATGATGAAGGAGGAGTAGGCAGAATCAGGATGTTTGAGCTGGTGGGGGGAGCCGACAATAAGTAGCTCGGTTTTATCATCATTGAGGCAGAGGTGGTGGTTAGCCATACAGGCCTGCATGATCTTGTAAATGTGATTAATGTTTGCACTGTCTAGTTCATAGGTGCCAGAGAGTTTGAGTAGGATCTGAGTGTCATCAGCAACATTTGTGTAGGGGATATTGAGGTTGTCAAGGCGATCAAACAGGTCCTTGGTGTACGTGTTGTAGAACGTGGTGGAGATGCACGATCCCTGTGGGACACCATAGGGCACTGGGAAGGAGTCTGCTGTTTCCGTGCCGGCAAAGACCCTAGAGGCTTGGTTGCTAAGGAAGGATTTGACCCATTTAGCTGCTTCTTGTGAGAAGCTGAAGGAGGTGGTGAGGCGTTGGCAGAGGATATTGTGGTCTAAGAGATTGAAAGCCGCTGAGGTGTCGAGTAGAATGAGAATGGCAAGGTCTCCCTTGTTGCGGATGTGGTCAAGTTGTATCTTGAGATAGAGGAGGGTGGATTCTGTGTTATGTCTAGGTTTAAATCCGGATTGGGGTAGACCGAGTAGAGAGTGGGTTTCCAGGTAGGATTGGAGTTCTAGGTAGGCAGTACGGTCGTGGATTTTCAAGAGGAATGGGACTGTAGTGATAAGGTGTTCATTGGTAGGGAGAGTGGGATCAAAGGCGGGTTTTTACAGTAGTGGTTTGACCCAGGCTTCTTTGATGGAGCTAGGTATGGAGCAGGTGCTGAAGGAGGCATTGATAAATTTAGTAATGGTGGGGGCCAGGGGTTCAGCACTGACCAGAGAGCGGTCACCAGTGCAGTTGGAAGCTTGTACGTGTTGGATGATAGTGATAATTTCTGCTGTAGTGATGGAGGAAGGGGGGAATGGTGGGTATGGGAAGGGAGGATTTAGGGTTGATGGGTTGGCTTGAGGGATCTGTGCTTTCTTGAGGATGGTTTTATCTCTAAGTTTCTGGATTTTGTTGGCTAGGGTGGATTGTAGGAGTGTGTACCAGGCTTTGTTAATTAAACATAACACTAGTAGGAGCGGAGGAGCAAGCACAGTACTGTGCAAAGGAGACACCTACAAGTTGATAATTATTGGTGGTAACAACTAAATACATCGGCAACAGGGGCAATATTTTTCAGCCATGGAAGCTCGCCCAGTAATTCGAGTGGTTTGAATGAGAGGGCCTCCAATTATCCAATAGAAAAGATAACATGAAAGGCCTGGATATTCTCCTGAATACAATTCTATCCTTTCTGCTCGGTCATTGATTGTGGATCACTATTTCTTCATGATCAATTATTTTAAAAGCTGTCCTTACTTTGTCCCCAGAGAAAACCAGTAAATCACTTGAAGGGCTGAAGGTAGAGGTGAAAATGATCTACTTTTCACTGGACTATTGTATTGTTCCATATGGGGGATTGCCCTTAAAAACGTACTATATCTTCAACTGAAAAATATGCAGACAACTCCAGTATATCGGGCTGTAAAATAAGGGAACACAGTAGTGCTGTCAAAGAAGCCTCCACTAACTACAAGTGCATAACAAATCGCTTCAAAGATTTTCGTTTGGCCTGTGGGTGCCTTCCTATGTCTGTATAACTTATGGTGATAATTATGTGCATTCTGTTCCCTTTTAGCACACTTCTCAATTTAATTGTGAGTTGGAACCTACATTGTTTTCAGGTAAGACGACAACTTACTCTAATCGATCGGTAGCAATAATCGCATTAAAATCATAGATTTTGTGTATGGTTAAAAAAAACTCTTACACAAGCTAAGATATCTATGAATAATAAACCATTAATTTTTTGAGGTGTTATATTTCCTTAAAATGTGATTTATGAAGGTTTATTTTCTTTTGACGCTACACCATGATCTTAAACTTCTCTTTACTTGTGTTCAATCTATTCATATGGCAGTTATCTTACCATGGCAACCATTTTTGTTTTTTTACATCATGTGGATTCTCGATAAGAGGATCAACCGCATAAACAGTGAATCAGTTGTACATACGTCTGAGTATCTCTCGTAAAGAAGATGAAATGGTCGTGTATTTAAAAAAAAATGCACGTTAGAAGGGGCACTAGGCGCTACTGTGTTACTCCTCACTTAGTTGGAAAGAGCCAGCGTGTTGTCGTTCCTTTGATATGGGTCATTTTCTAAGTGATTCTCAGGACCAGCAAGGCTATATTAAGGGATGGCCATTTTAGCCGGAAGTATGTCATGTCCACTGTTCTGAATGCCCTGTAAATGTACGTTTATGAAAGTGTATGATAGCATGTGCACTTGGGGCTAAGGAGAGAATGAAGCAATGCTACTGGAAAACCATTCAGCTGTTACTGATGCGGGTTGCTCGATCCCCGTTTCTATGATTCCCGGCTTTTCGATGACTAACAAGATGGGTGCAGCAGGACTTTCACAAAGAGGGTGGAGGGGAAGAGTTAGCGAGCCTAGATAGGACCCAGGGAAAGTCAGTGTTACGTGTCTGTCTAACTCTGCACATGCTTTGTTGATGATTGCCCTTCACCTGTATCTGTAACGGACACAAAGTAAACGGATTGATCACAATCAGACCTTGAGTCCAACAGTCCTAGGTAGCATGGACACGTGGACGATGCGGGTCTCAGAGTGCTTTTACCTTTTAAAGGCTTCCCCTATCTGTTTCTCTTGTGCACTATTGTGCTGTTATTTTTGTTTCTTTGTTGTTTTTTGTGAATTGACATGCACACATTATTGCCATACTGTGTTCCTCATGAGCCGCCTGATTACAGAGCCTTTTCCAATAGCATTGAAAAACACTTTCTTTAAATGAGGCACAGACATCGATTTAAAAAAACGCTTTGGAATCGGGGCCCTTGTTTCTATTGCTTCCTGGGATCTCACACTTCTGTTATTGGTGAAACATGAAAGATAGAACTTAAGCAATATGCACACAAAATGGCGTTGATGATTTTGGCATCAATGATGATGTCTAGTACATTTGGATAGTGCACTTAACCCGTGGGCGTCGAGGTGCTCGTTACAACTTAGGTAGTAGAACAGTTAGCAGACAGGACTCCTAATGAATGAGAAATAGTTATACACAGATGGAAGCTTGCATTTAACCGCTCAGGTTGTGCAATGCATAGTTACAGGAGGAGACATGTAGGTAGTTTACACACAAGTTGCAGGTTGCGAGGCTACAAATTGCGCGAGTTACGTAAGTTACAGATGGAGAAAGGTTGCGTGTTTACACTTAGGTCCCAAATTACGTAAATGAAGATGGAAGCCAGATCTATATTTAACTAACAGGTGCAAGTTACATAGTTCACGAAGGGGATGGAGTTGTACTGTTTACAACACAGTGTGCATGCTGTGCAGTCAAAGGTGGAACAAGATGCACAATAAACGCACAATGCGAGTTGCGCCGTAATAGACGGACACAGGTAGTGCGCTTACGCACAGGATGCGGGTTGTGCATAGCCAATGGAGAGCAAGTTGCAAATTATCTACGTGTGTGAGTTACGTCGATGCAGACGGGACACATATCGGAATTGCATGAGATTTGTAGGTTATACAGTAACAAGAAGGTTGCAGGGTGGTACGAAAGTGCAAAATAAGTTAGTACAGTAGGTAAAGGCATGGCCCACTTATTAGGTCCGTGTTAAAGCAACGTGTGCAGTATTAAGTAAGGGGAACAGGTAGTTTGTGCATGCCGACAAAGCCGCACCCAGCGAGGCTGGAGGCCACATCGGCTATGACACGAGTCTACGTCTGGCAGGGTTTAGTGCCATTAGAGCGGACCTTGGTCCGGCATTCTAGGGATGCTGGAAGGTCATCATAGGTAAGTGTCCTTGAGGGGGGCCCATAAGTGAGGAGAAAGGTTTTCCTGTGCTTACATGCAGATCAACGTAGTTGATTAAGAAGAAGGCTAGGAGATGTGCACACAGTATGTGGATGTGGGTTTGTTCACATACATTGGTGGCTGGTAGAGTGGTCGACCTTGCCAGTCAGGGGACCACGAGTGGCATCAGCAGTCTTGCAAGTAGTTCTGGGATCTGGAATTGCCTAAGAACTGGTTGAATTCAGAGAAGCATTGTGGGTGAGGGTCTTCTGTGTCCAGGTGAGAACATTCCAGGGTGCCACACCATTAGTGCCTAACACCTGTGGTGCACAACACTGCGCCCTTAGCCTGCACTGGCTTCGTCGCAGTGGGCTTCAAGGTGCAGTTTTTGAATGGTTGATGTCACGTTATGTCATATGTAGCAGCCGATCAGTGAGGACTGATGTAAGGTCAGCCAGCGTCCTGCACACCTGCAGGCACAACAGTGCACCCTTAGCCTGCACAGGCTTCGCTGCAGTGGACTTTGAGGTGCAGCTTTCAAATGGTTGATGTTGGATAAGGCTGGTGTCGGGTTACATCGCGCATAGCGGTCGATCAGGTAGGCCCAACGTAAAGTCGGCCTGCGTTCTGCGTACCTGTGGCGCACAACAGCACGCCCTTAGCCTGTGCAGGCTTTGCCACAGTGGGCTTTGAGGTGCAGCTTTTAAACGGTTGATGACGACGGGTAAGGCAGGCGTTGCGTCTTGTCTTATGTAGTGGTCGATCAGGGTGGCCTGACGGAAGGTCAGCAAGGGTCCTGCACAAATAAAGGGCACAACCCCACACCGTAGCATGTGCGGGTTTGGCCCCAGTGGGCTTCAAGGTGCAGCTTTTAAGCGGTTGAAGTCTGGTAAGGCGGGCGCTGCGTTAGGTTGCATGTAGCGATTGAACAGGTAGGCCCGCCGAAAGGTCGGCCAGCATCCTGGACACCTGCGGTGGAAAACGCTGCCTCCTTAGCTTGCGCAGGCTTCGCCGCAGTGGGCTTCGCCGTGTTGGACTTCGAGGTGCAGCTTTGGTTGATGTTGGGTAAGGTGGAAGTTGCGTTACGTCGCACGTAGCGGTCGACGTAATGCTTGGCCATCATAACGCAAAACATTTTTGTGTTGTTTTCTTTTATCTCACATATTACATTTTCATGTTGCTGCACCCATATACATCTTTGGTTGAAATGTGTGTTTGCAAAATGTTCTTACTCTTTGGTTTCTTTTCTTTGCTGGTGCTTGCCGTAGCACATAGGTAAATTATTGCCGAATAGTGTCAGACAGTTTTGTTGCAGAATTCTGCACGTTCACATGACAACAATTTTAAGTAAACCCCAGTGTGCCAACACATTGCATGGCCGGTGGAGGGCAGGGACCCCTTAGAAATGAGTGTGTGTGCGGCACAGGAGCCCAGTCCTCGCCTTGCCATAAAAGTGTCGACGGAAGGACGAAGGAAATGGAGGAGGCACCCCAATAACCTGTGTGAGGTCCTCCTCCTCCTCCCTCCCCCACCCTCTCCCTGGGTAAGGGGGAGGGTGCCCGCCAAAGCGCGGCAAAACAGGCAAAAGCCCGCGAAGGGCAAACAAAGGAAAGGGGCGGGGGATGCCCCATATAACGGGCGGCCGCTCGGCAGCAGGCAGTTTCCAGCCCCTGCCAACGGACGCCCGCCGGACACAAAGGAAGGATTTCGTTTTTCGTTTTTGCTTGCAGCTGAAGGACGCCGACCTGCCCGTCATCACAGAAGAGTTTCCTGCTCCTGAGTCGGGTTGCTGAGCCCAGGCGCGGAAGTGCCAGGTTCCAGTTGAGGTTGTCCTCACTATGGCCAGGCGAGGAGTTTCCAGTCTCGTGGCGTGTCGTAGGAGGTTTGCGGTCCCATGTGGAAGGTGCGTCGGGTCGCGGAAAGGGAGTGAGAAGGTATGGCTAGAGGGAAAGTAACTAACTAATCGGGCGTTGGTGGGACTGGGGAGTGATCAGGGCGCTGGGCCATGATAAAGTTCAGGAGTCCAGGGTCTCAGGCGGGGCTCGCGCTGGCGGTCAATGCACAGGGGTAATTTACATGCGTTTCCCAATCGGTAAGTGAGATAGCTCAGCACGTTATTGTGCCTGCGGGGTTGCGTAAGGGTTTTGGTCAAAAGCGCCACGGCCCATGAAATCATGACCCAGGTGGAAAGGAATTATTGAATGTAGCGGTTGCCCTCGGTTGGATTGATTGGTGTTGTGGAAGAAAGGAAGCGGTTTATCGGGCGCATGTAACTTCCACCCTCGGCACTGGTTTTAAGATTGTGTCGGGCACCGGGGTTGTCTGGTTGGTACGGAGGGCACACAAGTGTGTTGCTCTTCAAGGGGGATTATGCATTGGGAGGCATGATGCCATAGTTATGTTTTTATTGATACTAGCACAAGGAGGGGAATTAACATGATGCGTATTGGGTTGCTCTTCACAGGAGGATTATGCATTGGGAGGCATGATGCCATAGTTATGTTTTTATGGATACTAGCACAAGGAGGGGAATTAACATGATGCACATTGTTGGGTGTGCGGAATGTTGGATAACAGTTAAAGAGGAACGATAGTACGGGAGAAAGTATGGACCCCGGCTCCCGCGATTCCTTGCATTGGGAGTAGGCCCCTGCTAGGGAGTGCAATAGTGGTCTAACGTTGGGGGTAAATGCTCGTGGAAGGACAGTCAACGATGGGGGCAGGCCTGGCACTGGGAAGAGTGTTTTGCGATATTAAATATTATGTGCGTTCCGCAAAGTTAATATGCGCCCAGCCGGGGGTATTTCTTTTCTGGTGACCGGCGGGCCGGAAGGGAGTGCGCATACTATTCTCAGGGCTGCTGTAGCCCCGGGAGCGCAATCCGGTGTGACTTGCACAGAATAGGGTAATTGTCGAGCCATATTGCATAAGGTTTACGGAATGAAAAGCACCGTTTTAAAAATAATTTTGCACATGAGGAAGATTAATGGGGCAGTTCACGCGGCGGAGATGCTTGGGTTTGGACAGTATTGGATGGTGAAGTTAGGGGAAACTTTGGCTTGGCGGGCTGCTCTTCATTACTGCACGATGTGGCTAGTAGGCAGGCAGTGCCAGAAAGGCACGACGGAGAGGCCTGGGGGAATTAGCTGCTGAGATACAGGCCCGGGGTTAGTAGAGAGACACTAGTGCACAGCTCGCAAGGGCAAGTGAATACACCCAATTTTAATTTTGGCGGGTGAGGCCCATTGAAACGAATGGGCGGGCAGGAGGCGTGGCGGGTGAGTCAGCTGTTTACGAGGCAGGTGACACCCACCAAAAACGGGTGATTTGAGAGCTATGCTAGCGGAATTACGGGAGGGGAAGTTAACAAGGGTAGTCCATGTTCCGCCCCATCCCACGGACCTCAAACACCATAATGCAGTGGGCAAAACGGATCCAACCCATCGGACTGACAATAGCAGTGGAGTCATGGTCATTCACTGGTAGAGGGGGGTGCAACACGAGCATAAATAAATGGTTGGAACTCTAAAGGGATAAGAGTATTTGCGGATTGTATGCATCATGGTAGGAATAATCAAGCAGCCTTGCGTCCAGGTAAACTGCACTAGAGCAAGAACAGGGGTAATAGCCACTCTGGATAAATGCAACCTGGGATGATGCGGATAAGCAGCACACAGCGGCTGTGGCGGAGTAGCAATGCAACACACAGTCAGACTACAACCAAAGCAGTGTGGGTATCAGGGGCAAAGCGGCCTACACGGAAGGAAGTTCTACCGAACGGGGAGTGTTGTTTTTCTGTTGGGAACCAATTTTGAATAGTGACAAGGGGTGAGTTGTTGGGATAATGTGATACGAATTGTGGCCAAGGTGAAGCTGGGGAGAGGAGTTGGAGGGCGGCCTCCAGCACTACTTGGTGTGGGGGGAAAGCGAGTTGCCCAGGCTTGCTAAGGGCTAGTCATTTCTCTCTTGTGAACCCATGAATTTTAGTGAAGGGAGAGTTTTGCAGATAACGGGACGCAAATTGTGGTTTAGGTGAGGCAGGAGTGAGAAGTCGGAGGGCAGCTCCCTTCACTAGGGGATGTAGGGACAATGAAAGTTGGCCAGGTACGGTACAGTCATCAGGGAGCAGGCTACTGCCGATTTCAATGGAGATGTAACATGCAGATTTATTGCCGGGCATCCAGTTGCACCTTTAGGCTCTTGGGGCGTGCCTGAATAGGGGCACGTATGGTGCTCAGCTTCCTTCATCGCAAATCTGAGTGAGGCCAGGGGAGCCTTTATATTCCCTCCCAGGTTAACCCAGGGGAAGACACGAGTCACAAACGTGTGCAGGATCTCCCCCCCGGGGGGCACGAATGACACTGGCGGGCTGCATTACAAACTCTCATCCCATACACCCACCTGCCAGTATGCAGGTCAGGGGGTTAGCGGTACAGCACTCTCACAAGCTAACGTTCTTAAGCACCTAATTCACAAGAGTGTAAGTTCCCCAAAGTGACAGTGGTGAATGATGTCAGGGCGTGCAATGCCCGGGGCGATAAGCTTTCTGCATTACGATTGCAGTGCAGGGGCGGGTGCCTTCACGGGATGCCGGTACCTATATAGAACGGCAGTAAAGGAGTGAGCGCTCGCTTTGACACCTGTGCAGAACCAGTTGACACAGGTTGGAGCCCGCCAGGGCCAAACGCAGCCGTTCAGTAATAATAAGCAGCGATCAGATATGTTTCGTACAACAAGTTAGTAGCACTATACAAGTGCTGGATTATATCTCGCCTGGTGAGCAAGATATCACGAAGCAGACCAGGGTCGAACATCGGGTCCGCTTAGAGAAAACTTCAGGGTATTAAACATGTTTTAAATAACTCATCATTTTATATACCAAGGGTATTTATTTAATGGGGGCAGGGTGTCGGCCTTCATGGACCCGCCCCCCCCCCCCGAGTTTATCTGATTTGGCCGCGGGGTAAAGGTTCATGGGGTGCCCAGGGCAGTTACTGATCTGTCGAGGTGGATCTGCAAGAGGGGATCCCCCACAAGGCAGTTTGGCCAGGTTTGAGACATGGTGGGGTACCGCATCACTGCAAGGTATGGTAGTGGGAAGGGCCCTGAAGCAGGGGAGAGGGCCCGGGCTACCCATTGAGCTGCGGAAGGGAACAGGAAGGATATGAATACATGCTCAACTTGTTAGAGAGTGGGATACGGGGCCGACCAGTTCCAAACCCCAGGGGCGCCAGGCGTATTAACGTAGCGCATGGGCACGAAGGAGAGGGAGGAGATGTTTAGAGATGTAGGGGGGATTGGGCTGGAGCAGTTTAGCAGGAAAGACGGGGCTAAAAAGGCACAGAAGCTCGCAATAGGCTGGGAAAAGTGGTCTGCAAGGTGGCCAGCTGGTGAGGCACAGGGGCTAGCGACACCATCCACTGGGTGTTGGTCTTTACCCAGCGGCCTCCAACCACGGTGGGTTTATTACAGAAGAGGTGCGGATGCTAAAAAAAAAAAAAAAAAAAAAAAAAAAAAAAAAAAAAATAAATAAAAAAAAAAATAGGATGGAAGGACTCTACCGGTTTGAAGAGGACCAAAGTTTTTTGAGCAGTGGACTGCACCTAGTGCACTGGGGTGAATTACCGAAGGTGTTCACGCTTTGTAGGCATAGATGCTGGCCGGAACGGCTATTGGGAAGCAGAGATAGTCACAGTGGTAAGCGCACTCTGCAGGGGTGGCTAGGCCCGGGGGGAAAGACATTACCGCATTACAATTGCAGTACTGGGTCACAGGTTCTCGCAGGATGCTGGTTTCCATGTAGAACTGCTTAATTGGAGTGAGCGCTCGCTTTTGACATCGGTGCAGGACCTGCACACAGGTTCACATCCTGGCAGGGCCAAACACGGCCTTTCGGGAATAATGAACAATACCCTGAGGCAGGAGGGTTCCTAGCCCTGTAAAAAGGCTGAAGGATTATCTCATTTGGAGAGCAAGAGGGCACAAAGCAGTTCAGCGTCAAACGCTGAGACGGCTCGGTGAAACTTCTGGGTGTTAAACAGGTGATAAGTAACCCAGCACATCTTATGCCAGGGTATTCAATTACTCTGCAGTAGATTCGGGTAGGGAGAGGGGCCGTACATGAGAAGTACATTGGAAAGGGGGAGCCCCTCTTTTTAAAAATCCAGAAGGTGGTGCTTACATGTCAAGTAAATATTCAGCGGACAAGGGGCAATTAAGCAGAGGTAAAAAGCGCACAGAGGACCAAAAAACCGGCTTCGCCCGTCAAGAATGGCGCTCCCACAGTCGGTAACTCCTGCAAGGGCAGGCAGAGCAAGGTTAAGTTGGGGGGGAGCATTACTCTAATAAATGGGAGAAGAATTTCCATGGAGGGAGTATGTCGAGAAAAGTGACCACAGGGGGGGTGAAACTAGGAGCCGGTGGTTGGAGTTCATGCAGGGAAAAGTGGTAGGGGCTGAGGGTTCCCCAGACCAAGTACAACGTTGTCGTATGTGAAGGCACCTGGTTGAATATGCAAAAGAGCAGGTGCATTGTTCAAGCAGGGGGCAGGAAACATTTTGCAAAATTGGGCGCGAAGCGCACTAAGCTCCTGGAGAAGTGGCTCGCAGAGCTAACAGGGTCTGAGGTAGGGGCTGAAGGCACAACATGCTCAAAGTGAAGCCCTCAGTTGAAGTTACAAAAGAGTGACTGCGCCGGCCAGCAAGGGGCATGGTAAAGTTTACAAAACGGGGCACAAAGTGCACCAAGCTCCGGGAGAGTGGTTTCACAGAGCGGGCATGGGCTGAATAACGCAAATTCCCCAGAGTACAAACATGGGGAAGGCAAACAGTTGTCAGCAAAGGGTTTGGAGCACCTTGGTTGGTGGTCAGTACAAAACTCTTGGAAAGGTAAAAATGAGGAAAGGGGGGAGCCACGGTGGACGGTAACCCACCTGTGGCGTGGCGGTGTTTGGGCGACCAAGCACAAGAGACAGACTCCGAATGAGCCAGGAGAAAGCCGGAAGGGTCTTCGCTCTTTTCGGACCAGCGCCTCTTGGGAGCCTAAACGGCAGGGGCGTCTGGTGGTAACAATAAAGGCTCAGCTTCCCCCAAAGAAACGGCGCTCTCCCCACCCAAGAACACCTGCAAGGGCAGGCTAGGCACAGACACGAAGGGTTGGGAGAGTTGGGCCTACGGAGGACTTTGTGGAAAGAAAGGGGGAAGCAGGTTGTTGGACACGGAGCAGTCGCCGCATCTTCAGATCTAATTTCACTAATGTGTACAGTGTTTTTTATGATGATGTGAAAATAAATCTGCGGCCTTTTTATGCCAAAAAGAAGACAAGTCTCACCCTGCACATTTCTTGGGGGACAAAGAATGGGCATGTACAATGTTATTGGTGCAAAATGGACAGATTCACGGGTTATAAAAGTGTCGACGGAAGGACGAAGGAAATGGAGGAGGCACCCCAATAACCTGTGTGAGGTCCTCCTCCTCCTCCCTCCCCCACCCTCTCCCTGGGTAAGGGGGAGGGTGCCCGCCAAAGCGCGGCAAAACAGGCAAAAGCCCGCGAAGGGCAAACAAAGGAAAGGGGCGGGGGATGCCCCATATAACGGGCGGCCGCTCGGCAGCAGGCAGTTTCCAGCCCCTGCCAACGGACACCCGCCGGACACAAAGGAAGGATTTCGTTTTCCACCCACCCACCCGACAAGAGGAACAGAGGTTGGGCAGGCCTGGTCGTCGACGTCGCAGGACGGCGAGGCGATGTGGCGGTGTTTGGGCGACCAAGCACAAGAGACAGACTCCGAATGAGCCAGGAGAAAGCCGGAAGGGTCTTCGCTCTTTTCGGACCAGCGCCTCTTGGGAGCCTAAACGGCAGGGGCGTCTGGTGGTAACAATAAAGGCTCAGCTTCCCCCAAAGAAACGGCGCTCTCCCCACCCAAGAACACCTGCAAGGGCAGGCTAGGCACAGACACGAAGGGTTGGGAGAGTTGGGCCTACGGAGGACTTTGTGGAAAGAAAGGGGGAAGCAGGTTGTTGGACACGGAGCAGTCGCCGCATCTTCAGATCTAATTTCACTAATGTGTACAGTGTTTTTTATGATGATGTGAAAATAAATCTGCGGCCTTTTTATGCCAAAAAGAAGACAAGTCTCACCCTGCACATTTCTTGGGGGACAAAGAATGGGCATGTACAATGTTATTGGTGCAAAATGGACAGATTCACGGGTTATTTCCTAGCCCTGAGGTGCTTGAGCACGGGTGTGAAACTTGACATTTGATGGCAATACCTAGTAACACAGAAAATGCTCTCAATATCCAAATTGGACCTAGTGTCATTGCCAATGCAAATTTGAGTTCCTGTGGCTTGGTTGCTTCCTTAATGGTGCTCCAAAATACATTCTTTATCAAATGAATAGTGTGCGGTTTGCCTTTTACCTGCTTGTATTGTTGTATTGTGGGTTTTGTGACTTATAGGTCATGATGAGCACTTTGGTAACTTTGTTTCTTGATCAAATTACTATAGTTACCATAAATCAAAATAGGAATCGTAATATCCTCTGTCTCTGGTCTCTATTTCAGACTTATCTGGAGATAGATTAGCAAAAGAATTGCAGAGCACAGCTGCGCTGCATTTTGCATGAGCAAAACGCGTTTTCGAAGTAGGATGTTGCCGTTAAAGTGGATGCCTGGTTTTATTTATTTAATGATTTGAGTTCAAAGGCTGATGCTCAGGGCGTGCTTGCTATTCCTTTGTGCCACTTTCTTTGAAATATTAACCTTCTCCACTCACGTTTAATATTGTTTTTTTGTGTGTGTTGCCAGAATGTGTATGACATGTTATATGTGGAAAAGGGCAATTTCCTGTATTTGTCATTTAGATATGGCCTAATGTTTCACATTTTGGGCCATTGATCGCCTTCTCTTGATTCAAGGGCAATTTCCCAGCACTGTTCATTCAGTAGCATTGCAAAAGCACAGGCCTTAACAAATACAATATTAGTCTCTGAACTGCATTGAAAAAAGCAACACAAAAATGAACTAACTGCAATTCTGCAACATCCACTTTTTCAGATTACAATATTTAGAAACTCATTTAATTTTGTGTGACAAACGATAAACCCCAGCACACTTGCTGTAGGCAGTCATATCTTAAATATTTCACTGCAACATGTCTCCCTTATTGATGAAATCCCTAAACCTTGTAACGTATACTTTTCCAATAAGATTAATTGATTTTTTAAGAACATGTATCACATTTCTATTTATCAGCTATACATCTGCTATTGTGGAAGTGCAGACAATGCATATTTCAGCAATTTCACTTGCTCAGCAGTTAAAAGACTAAAACATGAGTTTCCGAAGACCCTTTGGGATACTAGTTCCCGGGCAACATATATTTTAGTGCTTGTCATCACGTGAAAGGATATGCCATTTAATCCTTGTCCAGTTTCTGTCTGTGACCATGCATAAATGTTCGAGAAAAAATAACAGTTTCAGTTATACTTTAAGGGTAGGAATAACCTCTTCATTTGACACCAAATATATAATTATTTAACACTTAATTGCAGATCACAATTAATCGAAGTGCACCCTACCGGCAGATTCTATCTGCCATGAAGAGCCTGAAGACAAGGGGTCCTGACTCTTGTAGAAACTAACAAAGAAGAGTGGGCAATCACAAGATGTGTGCAAAATGGCAGCTCACACAGAAAGCAGAAAGCAAAATGCGACTGTAGCAGTTTGCATCCGACTCTATTAATATTCAAACAAGTTCATACAAAAATAAATCTAAGTCTCAGCACAAGCAGTGTGTGTGTGAGCGAGCAGATTGCCTCTCTCATCTGCCAAGAGCGTGTTGCAAAATACTGCCAACAAAGCATCAAACGCATGGATCTGTATGAAAAAGTCAAAATAGCTGAAAGTATCCAGACGCAGCATCAACGCAGTGTCAACTGCCAGAGACACCAGGACATGTCAATTAAATAAGCTAGCAATGCACTGCCCACAAATCATTTCACAATGTGTGCATGACAAACAACAGCAACTAATCATTTTGAAATTGCAAAAAGTTGAACAAAAGGCAGCTCATCTTACAGACAAGCTATGTGAATGGCCCCCACCCATTGTAGGACACTACACACTGTAAGAAATGACTGACTTGATTATTATTAATATTATTATGGTATATATTGAGTGAGGGCCTGTAAGTCATAGGGGGAAGGGCACTGTGTGGAAAGCAGAGCTACATGGAAACTGGTAGATGAGAATGTGGTTAGGGCAGGTCAGGGAATTTGGCATCAAGAGATCTACAAGCAATCACAGGAAGAAAAAGGGGGAGAGGGGAAATCACCCAGTCGCTAGGTGAGTGGGGTGTGAGTGGGGAGTCGAGGGTGTGGGGACCTTGGTGTTAGGGAGTAGCCTTTCCCTGAAGATGAGGGTCCTTCCTGAAATTTGAGGGGGTGATTCTGGTGTTGATGTGGAGGAGGTTCCAGAGTTTGGAGGGACAGACAGAAAAGACCTTTCTTCTGGTACTTTCCCTCCTGCACTGACAGAGTTCAAGTCTTCACAAGACCTTATTTCTGTTGGAACACATGGACCGGAGTATCTCAAGGATGTAGCTTGGAAACCTCAGTGTGGCAGCGTTGTAGATGATGCAGCAGCATTTCAAGGTAATACGTGCTTTTGGGAGAGCCAGTGCAGAAAGATGAGGATTCGGTAATGTGGTCGAAGTTTTAGAGTGTTATGATGAATCATACCCCAGCATCTAGTGCACATCTCAAGGTACCAGGGTAGTTGCCGAAATGCCTTCCAGACGTGCATTGCCACCATCAAGGTGTCCAAGGTTTGAACAGGAGATCCTAAATGGTTTTCTGGGATGAAGAGCTCCCTTGCCTTGTTGTACCTTGAAACACTTGTGTATAGGCGCGTTATAAATGCCATATCATATTGTATCATATGTGGTTTAGATATTATATCTTATTTCTGTCATTCTTGTTCACAATTTTGTGAACGTATTGTGCAAAACAATCTCCTTAGTGTTTAACCTAAGTGATAAATGAGTGCCTTTTAATCATATCAGTGCATTAATTTCTAAAACAGTTGCTTCCCAATTTACCCTGCTGTGCATGTTGTGCTATAATCTGACCTGCAGGACCTGTGCTGAGTCTAATGTATTCCCGACTGGTGCAGTTATCTAACTCGTAGTCTATAAAATAATGTTCATGATTAAAGCAAGGGACAACAGTAACATCTGTCGTTTAGAAATATACCCACTGTCATGATGCCTACCTCCAAGGAGCCAGGCCGGGCCCAGCAACCCCAGAGGCAGACATCATTTTCCCCAGGGAAGTCTCAGCGGGCCCAAGTCGGGGCCCTTTGGACTCAGTCCTGGCGCCTTAGGCGCCAGGCTCATAGCGGACCCCAGTCCTGGCGCCTTAGGCGCCAGGCTCATAGAAGAGGATATGTGTTTAAGTGCTTGGGTGCACACTTACCTGATGCAGACCTTGCTGCTTCATCCAGGCCCTCTTGAGGCCTGAATGGGACTACTTTACCTGTAGGACTACTTCACCACCCGGGTGTGGTCGGGGAAGGATACATACCTGATTGGTGGAAGGATACATACCAGGAACTTCTTCCAAGGCTATTTAAACCCCACCCGAACAGCCACACGTGCTTCACGTTGTTCTGCACCTAGCAGCTGGACGCTCACCGTGTCAGCTCCTGCATCCTGACTTCAGCCACGCCTGCCAGCACCCTGGAACACCTGCAAGGGGAGAAAGGAAGTGAATAGGTGAAGAAAAGCCCTTACCTGCTAAATCTGCATCCCGGAGTCATTTCTCCAACGGCCCTGAAAAGGAAGACATCATTTTAAAGGCATTTTGTTTCGATCGCTGCAGCGCTGCATTTTACTCACCTTTGCAAGGCGCTTCCATCTTCAGCAGCGATCTTCCGGATTCAGCTACGCCCCGGCGCCTAGAGGAAAAAAGACAAGAACAAAGGTGAGAGGGAGAAAAGGAATAAGGAAAGCTCAGTTTCCTTTTAAGTCTTACCTGTTGGATTATTCCCACTGCATTTCGGGTCCTGCCGCTTCCTGGCATCTCCGGACCCCGGCCCCTATGGGGAAAAAAGACAAAGACATTGAATGAGCGAATGCAAAGACATTACCTGAGCGCTCATCCAGAACTGTTTCACTTCGGGTCGGCGCCATATCTCCGGCACTCCGAACCACGGCCCCTAAGGGGAAAAAGACATAAGCATTAGCGCTTGCTGCAATTAGACAACGAACATTATTATTAAGCTTGAACTTTTTAACAGAACTTTTACAGCGCCTTACCTGAACAGTCAAGCTTACCTGAACTCCCATCAATCCTCAATCCAGTGAAGTAACTGGGTTTCAACGCGCCCCTGCATCAGAAGCAGGATGGAGAGCTCATCCTTCCAAACCCTAAGGTGAGGCTTCACGGGGAATCGTGGAGGAGGTATCGTGGAGGGTTGGAAGGGAGTGGGAGGCTTGAGCATTGTTCCACAGTTGGTAATACTCCCTTTTCACACACAGGAGGGTATCCAACGAGCCAGGGAAGCCAGAATAGAGGGGCCCTTCCCGACCATCTTCAGAGTTCTGCGCCTTCGACGCCGCGCCTCCGTGGGAACCAGGTGAGCGTTACAGAACGCAAAGCCTTACCACAATTTCCCACCTGGGCGCTATGGAGACTTCCGAGACAGATCAGCTGGCCCATCTTTTAGGGGAATTACGGGCAGAAGTGCACTCAGCCCACCAGGAGACTAATGCTCTCAGAAGGGAACTAATCCTATCCAAGGAAAGAACTGATGATCTGGCCAAAAGGTTATTGCAGGGCCAGGCAGAGCACACTCCTTTACCTGTTTCCGGAGATATTTCTACAACAATGGGTTCGAATAACCCGGTACAAATCAATCTACCTGGACACATGCCTTTGGCCTCGCCGGAACGTTTTGCGGGGGATCCCAAGAAATATGCTGTTTTTATGAACCAATGCCGTTTACAATTTTTATGCAGGCCCGGGGCCTTCCCCAACGACCAGACCAAAGTAGCCTTTGTACTATCTTACCTCAGTGGCTGTGCTGCCGATTGGTCTATTCCATTGGTAAATCAGGATGATCCCATTCTCCGGGATTTCCAGGGCTTCCAGGCCAGCATGGAAAGATTGTTCGCTCGACACTCGCAGGGACAGGCCCTTGACAACGAACTGCTATCCTTACGACAAGGTAATCAGGATCTTTTGTCCTATATCGCCACCTTTAATATACTAGTTGTGGAAACCGGATGGCCTGAAAATAAAAGGATCACATTGTTTCATCGAGGCCTGCGCGGAGAGCTTAAAGATATTATAGCTCAGATAGTAGATCCACCCCAGGCCTGCGCAGACTACATAGACTTAGTGGTTCAACTTGATCACAGACTTCAAAATAGAAAAGCAGATCGGCTCAAGTATGAAACCAGAGTACCTATCAAGACCCACGTTAACTCCAAGAGTACTGACGTTTCCGAACCTATGCAAATTGGCAGTGTTAAAGGACCATTAACGCAGAAGGAACGAGAGAGAAGGCGACAAATGCAACTTTGTGTGTATTGCGGAACTTCCGGTCACTTTCTTCAAAGTTGTCCAGTTAAACCACCCAAGAAGGTGGTTGGAGCCACTGATAACGAGTTATTGACACCTGGTTCGGGAAACGACCTAGCCCGACAAGCGTAGGGGTCCGCTTGCCGAGCTTGAAAACAAACTCTTTGACATCGCATTTTGTCATGCCAATGGTGCTTGTGAACCCAAAACAGCCTCAGCAGTTGCATGCTATAAAAGCATACATAGACAGTGGAGCTATTGGAAATTACATAGACCGTGAATTGGCTTCCAGGATTAAACTTCCTCTCCGCCCGAAAGTAACCCAAGATGTAATTACTACAGTTGATGGAACCGAAATAGCCTCAGGGCCTGTAACGCATTCCACAGTTGAAATCACTCTGATGGGTCAGGACGGACATCGGGAAGCAATCGTGTTTGATGTGATCAAGGCCCCACAATTTCAAGTACTTCTTGGTATCCCTTGGTTAGAAACACATAATCCGAGAATAGACTGGCGAGCAAAGAAGATAACTTTTCCTGATTGTGAACCAACCTGTTACCCGAGGAATCCAGCTATGGGTCTAGCCTCTGTAACTTCCACCCCTGTACAGCTACCATCTGAATACCAAGAATTCCAAGACGTTTTTCAGAAAGAGCAGGCTAACACCTTACCTCCCCATCGATCTTACGATTGCCAAATCGACTTGGTACCCAATACACAACTACCTTGTAGTAGGATTTATGCTCTTACTGAACCTGAGAACCTGCATTTGCGCCAGTATTTGGATCAATACCTGGCCAATGGCTTCATTCGCCCATCAAAGTCACCAGTCTCTTCCGCCTTGTTCTTCGTACCTAAAAAGGAAGGAGACCTTAGGGCCTGTATTGACTACTGCGCCCTAAATCAGATAACGATTAAGAATCGTTACCCTTTGCCCCTGATACCTGAGCTTATCGACCAAGTAAAAGATGCTCGTGTGTACACCAAGCTAGATCTCTGAGGAGCTTACCACCTGGTACGTATAAAAGAGGGCGACGAGTGGAAGACTGCATTCCGCACCAAATTTGGGCTCTTCGAATATCAAGTAATGCCCTTCGGTTTGTGCAACGCACCTGCCGCCTTTCAGTACTTCATGAATGATGTTCTTCGGGAACTTATCGATGTTTGTGTCATCGTTTATATTGACGACATCCTGGTGTATTCCTCCTCAGAATCTGATCACAGAAACCATGTTAGGGCCGTTCTTGAGAAATTGCGCCAGCACAAATTATTTGCCAAGCTCGAAAAATGCGTTTTTCATACCACAGAAGTGGAGTTTCTCGGATTCATCCTGACACCTCAAGGAATCCGAATGGACTCGCGGAAAGTGGACGCCATTCTCAAATGGCCATCTCCTAGCTCTGTGAAGGGAGTGCAAAGCATACTTGGCTTTGCCAATTTCTATCGAAGGTTCATCCCGGAATTTTCTCGAACTGTTCAACCCATCACAGCTCTCCTAAAGAAAAATAAACGCTTTGAATGGACTCTTGAGGCTGAACAAGCCTTTCAGGACCTGAAAACCAAATTCACCTCTGCGCCTGTATTGAAGCACCCGCGCCCAGATCTCCCTTACATCGTGGAAACCGATGCATCCAGTTCGGCCATGGGAGCTGTCCTGTCGCAAAGAGACCCAGAAACTAACCAACTACACCCTGTAGCCTTTTGGTCCAGAAAATTCTCTCCACCTGAACTCAATTACGCAATTACCGACAAAGAACTACTGGCTATTAAATCAGCTTTCAAGGCTTGGCGTCACTATCTTCTCGGTGCAAGACACACCATCACCGTAATTACGGACCACAGAAATTTGCAGTATTTAAAGACGGCCAAAGCTCAATCTTCGCGACAACTCCGATGGGCTTTATTCTTTGCGGAATTTGATTTTGTAATTACCTATCGCCCTGGCTGCAAGAATGGTAAGGCAGATGCCTTATCCCGGATAGGCATGGAAGAACCCAATTCGAGTTTAGAACCTGTGCCAATCATACCGGAACAAAGAATTCTGGGCTTGACTTCATTGCAAACCATTGAGGACATCCAAGCTCAAGTAAAACAGCTTTTTGACTCTTCTGCCTTACTGGAATGGAGTCAAAAGGGTCCTCACTACACCGTTAAGGATGATTTACCCTACTTCCAAGAGCGGTTATTTCTGCCAAGTAAAGAATTTCAGGAACTTGTCATTACCCGTCATCATGAATCATTAATGGAAGGACACCCCGGTATCGCGAAAACAGAAGAAAAGATCAAACGCCACTTCTGGTGGCCTTCTTGGAGAAAAGACATAAAGTCATTTGTGTTGTCTTGCGGAATCTGTGCCCAAAATAAGAGTCAAAAGAAAAGGCCAGCCGGCCTACTTCAACCTTTGGACATTCCACCAGCACCTTGGCACACCTTGTCAATGGACTTTATAACTGACCTGCCTCCTTGTGGTGGTTACAACACGATTCTCGTAATAGTGGATCTATTCTCCAAAATGGCCCATTTTATCCCTTTAAAAGGATTGCCGTCAGCTTCCACCTTGGCCAAGGAATTTATGGAAAATATAGTGCGGTTACATGGTTTCCCTTCCATATTAGTCTCAGACCGTGGAAGTCAATTTATCTCCCACTTTTGGAAGAAATGTTGCCAACTAGCACAAATAGACGTGCGGTTATCCACCAGCCACCACCCCCAGACCGACGGACAAACCGAGAGAACCAATCAGACTCTCGAGCAATATCTGCGGTGCATGTTACACCAATCCGAGTTAAATTGGAAAGACATCCTTTGGATTGCAGAATATGCATACAACAATTCAGTGCATTCTGGAACCGGACAGACTCCTTTTTATACCCTGTATGGTCACCATCCTCGGACCTCTGACCTAGATCCACCTCTGACCCTGGAGATGCCTGCAGTAAATCACCTACATTCCACAATAACCCAAGCCTTCAAAGAAGCTACAACCCACTTACAGCAAGCCAAGAAAAAGTATAAAGAAAACGCTGATTTGCACCGAAGTAAAACTCCTCCTTACCAAGTAGGAGATCAGGTATGGCTAGCAACTAAACATCTACCCCTCAAGGGTCAGCAAACCTTTAATCCCAGATTCATTGGGCCTTACCCCATCAAAGCTATTATTAACCCAGTGGCCTTTAAACTCGATTTACCATCCAACATGCGGATTCATCCCGTTTTTCACGCATCTCTTCTAAAACCAGTACAACCTGGAATCAGACTGTCTGAGCCCCCAGGCCCTGTCCAAATTGATGGAGAATTAGAATTCGAAGTGAAAGACATTTTAGATTCCAAGATAGTTAAGTCGAAACTCTTCTATCTTGTTGATTGGAAAGGATATGGACCTCAGGAAAGATCTTGGGAACCCAGTAACTATGTTCACGCACCACGATTAATTCAACGATTCCATCGAAGATTCCCGCACCAACCAAAACCCCCGGAGGAAAAGACCTTGGGAGGGGCCTTGAGGGGGGGTACTGTCATGATGCCTACCTCCAAGGAGCCAGGCCGGGCCCAGCAACCCCAGAGGCAGACATCATTTTCCCCAGGGAAGTCTCAGCAGGCCCAAGTCGGGGCCCTTTGGACTCAGTCCTGGTGCCTTAGGCGCCAGGCTCATAGCGGACCCCAGTCCTGGCGCCTTAGGCGCCAGGCTCATAGAAGAGGATATGTGTTTAAGTGCTTGGGTGCACACTTACCTGATGCAGACCTTGCTGCTTCATCCAGGCCCTCTTGAGGCCTGAATGGGACTACTTTACCTGTAGGACTACTTCACCACCCGGGTGTGGTCGGGGAAGGATACATACCTGATTGGTGGAAGGATACATACCAGGAACTTCTTCCAAGGCTATTTAAACCCCACCCGAACAGCCACACGTGCTTCGCGTTGTTCTGCACCTAGCAGCTGGACGCTCACCGTGTCAGCTCCTGCATCCTGACTTCAGCCACGCCTGCCAGCACCCTGGAACACCTGCAAGGGGAGAAAGGAAGTGAATAGGGGAAGAAAAGCCCTTACCTGCTAAATCTGCATCCCGGAGTCATTTCTCCAACGGCCCTGAAAAGGAAGACATCATTTTAAAGGCATTTTGTTTCGATCGCTGCAGCGCTGCATTTTACTCACCTTTGCAAGGCGCTTCCATCTTCAGCAGCGATCTTCCGGATTCAGCTACGCCCCAGCGCCTAGAGGAAAAAAGACAAGAACAAAGGTGAGAGGGAGAAAAGGAATAAGGAAAGCTCAGTTTCCTTTTAAGTCTTACCTGTTGGATTATTCCCACTGCATTTCGGGTCCTGCCGCTTCCTGGCATCTCCGGACCCCGGCCCCTATGGGGAAAAAAGACAAAGACATTGAACGAGCGAATGCAAAGACATTACCTGAGCGCTCATCCAGAACTGTTTCACTTCGGGTCAGCGCCATATCTCCGGCACTCCGAACCCCGGCCCCTAAGGGGAAAAAGACATAAGCATTAGCGCTTGCTGCAATTAGACAACGAACATTATTATTAAGCTTGAACTTTTGAACAGAACTTTTACAGCGCCTTACCTGAACAGTCAAGCTTACCTGAACTCCCATCAATCCTCAATCCAGTGAAGTAACTGGGATTCAACGCGCCCCTGCATCAGAAGCAGGATGGAGAGCTCATCCTTCCAAACCCTAAGGTGAGGCTTCACGGGGAATCGTGGAGGAGGTATCGTGGAGGGTTGGAAGGGAGTGGGAGGCTTGAGCATTGTTCCACAGTTGGTAATACTCCCTTTTCACGCACAGGAGGGTATCCAACAAGCCAGGGAAGCCAGAATAGAGGGGCCCTTCCCGTCCATCTTCAGAGTTTTGCGCCTTCGACGCCGCGCCTCCGTGGGAACCAGGTGAGCGTTACACCCACATGGTTCGCCTGGCCCCTACCGTCGGCTGCGTTCGTCTGTTCTATGAACTTGGAATTTCTCACGGCAACGCTCCGACGCACGTGTTCTGAATGTCAGCTACTCAAGTAAACTGAAGGTTCCTATGTGAAATTTACCAACGGCGCACGTCCACCAGTATGCTGCAGCCGTCAGACATGATTCGCATCAACGTTGATGCCATCGGCCATCTTGCAGTGGAGAATACAACGTGAAGTTGTCATCTGTTTTATGTCTATTACCAGTTTACAAATAGATTGGTAAAACCAAAAGGAGGTAGAACTGCTACGTTAAACGTTCATACCCAATTTTTGTCAATAAATGAAACAAATATATATAATGGGAATTGGGGAACCTGGTATATTGGTACTAATGGATTAAATGCCTAAATGTATAACCCATGAAATTGTCCAAAAAGAAAAAAAGGTTGAAAAAGGAGACTCACACATATCAAAGGTTGTGAACATACGTGGTTTGTATTAAAACAAAGAACATCAAAAAAACATTTGTAAACAACATACATATGACAAATAGCAATAATCTAGACATCAATAACTAGTGAAATCAGAAATTAAAGTCCTCTTCAGTACATAGGTGAGCTGGAAGTACAGAACATAACCCATCCAGGCTCTTTAGTGCTTGTTAAATAGAAAATATAAAACGTAACCCGTGAGGGGAAGGTACACAAATGATTTTAAGTGTAAAGCATGCCCCATGTGTAACACATGTGGAAGTTATGGGCGTCAAAAGAAATTGGCGCTCTTGTGGACCTGTAACCATTTAGGTCCTAGAGTAGCTTATATTCAGGAAAGCATCTCATCTTGCAAATAGATTGGTGGCAATCTTTGCTCGTCAATGTTAATTCTTGTGTGCCGATGGCGGCAGAGATTCCCATTTGTGACTGTTACGCCGACCTTAGCTCTGCAGGGGCATCAGGAACCTCTGTTCGGTATCTTCTCTTTATACCCTCTAGGATGACTGCATCTGTGGCGGGACCAAGGAGACAAGTGACTGTGAGTATGAGACCTGGTAGTAGCTAAAACTCCCTCCCCTCCCCCCTGTGAACACCTCCCACCTGTTTGTGTGCTCACTTTCAATGGTTGGAAAGTAAACTCTCCATCCTGCTCTCTATCTTCTGAAGGGGCGCAATAGTCCAATATCACCAGTTAATTCACTTGTGTATGCCCAGCCCAGACCTGCTGTGGATTGGGATGTGTTGCTGCGTTGCTGAGAGCATTGTTTTCCTGCACAAATGCCTTGCCGTCTTGTCTTTGCTCTTTTGCAGGCTTAGTGCCTTATTTGCCAATGTCCTTATTTTCTAACAGGCTTCTTGCCTTTGTTGCTGAGTTCTTGCCTTGTTTTGCCAATGTCCTTCCTAACAGGCTTGCCTTCCTTCTTGTTTCTTCCTTTGTTTACCAAAGTCTTTTCTAACAGGCGTCTTGCCTTCCTTCTTGTTTCTTGCTTTGTTTACCAAAGCCTTTTTCGACAGATGTCTTGTCTTTCTCTTGTCTTTCTCTCACAGACTTGTGTTTTACCCTGTGCCTCTTTGCAGGATGCAGGGCAGAACGCTGCTCGAAGATGAGCAGGTGCAAGAACAGAGGAGCCATGGTGACTGGAAGCTGTGGAGAGCCGCGAGGGAGGTGCGGTAGCTGGAATCCGCAGAGCAGTTGCGGACCGAACCAACGGGGAGGAGCTGGGGCCGTCATGTAGTAGAAGCAGGTAAGTAAAGAGGCTGTGAGGTTCCGCTGATGAAAGAGGGGCACCCTCTTGAATGCGTTGCTGCGGGCTGCTAGGAATACGGTGAGCGTACTGCTGCCTCTGGCAAAGTAACACGAAGCGTGGTCGTAAGCCTCGGTGTGGCTTAAATAGCCAGCCACACCGAGGGATTTGAATGGAAACTAGACTGCTGCTCACGATACCCTCCGGATAGTCCCTTCTCCATGTTGAGTGAACACTGTCTTATGTACTTGAATCCAGGAATGCCATGCTCTGGACCAGCTAGGCCCTCCTTATAGACTGTGCTGGTGGGATGCTTGGAAGACCTGACAGCCTAATGAGGGATATTTGGGGCTTGTGTGTGTGGACGTGTTTCTGGATTGTAGGGGACAGGGGCTATTAGGGCAGAGGTCGTGCCAGTGACCAGACCTATGTTGTGCAATACGTTAGACAAAATCTCCATGCAGGACCCTCTATGTGCTACTCCCGGTGAACTGCTGAGTCTAAACAGCTTCAATATGGTCAAATTAAATAGTAAGCAAAACAGAAACCAATAAAGAATAATTATACCTTACTTAAACCGAATGCTGAGATGATGTAATACAGCAGCATCTAAACACAACAATTCAGTCTACATCACCATATTCAATTATCTGTGTGAACATTTAGTTTAATGTGTGTCAGGGGCAAGATCCACATCAGAGTGTAGTGTCATATGTGTTTGTGCAATAAAGCAACATCTGTACACATAAATTCAGGTCACATGACAATATTCAATTATCTATATGCGCATTCATGCGTGTTGGGGTAAATATCCACATCAGGGTGTTGTGCCACATTTGATTATCTTTATCAACCTTTTGTTACATATTTGCTTTAGCATATCGTCACATTAGGATACATGTCTCAATCTGAATCCCCTTTGTTCAAACATGCCATCTCTTCATATGTCTTTGTTGCCAGATGGGTTTGCTGAGTAAGAGGGGACAATTACAAAAATCAGTTGAGATCCCACTCTTTGTTCATCCCATTTGGTGTTAGAGTGTCCAGTCGGTCGATCCAATATGCCTTGCGCTGTGCTCTTTGTATTTTTATGTCTTCTTTTCTACCCCTTGTCCTCATGATCTCCATACCTGAAATCTCAATTGGGCTATACTATGACATTTTTCTTGGAAATGTCTAGCCACTGCAGGGGTCAAATTGGCAGTCATGATACATGACCTATGTCCATTGATCCTAATGCAAATTCTTCTTGCAGGCCCTTGTACATAATATAACCCGCAGGGACATCTTATGTAGTAGATTACATTTTTTTGGTCATACAAGATGCAAATTGTTTAAGGTAAATTTGTTCTCCTGTCCTTGGATGGGATTCCACTGAACTTTTGATGACATTGTTGCAATTTCCACAATTTAGGCATGGATAAATTCCCTGTTGCTTGTCTTTCTGTGCAGAATGTTCTCCACTTCTTGTATTCACAAGCATGTTCCTCAAATTGTTGCTCCTTTGGTAAGCAAACACTGGAGGATTGGGAAATAGGTTTCTTGTGCGCTAATCACTGGTCAAGATGCTCCAAAGTTTGCAGATACATTTTTGAATTTTGGTAGCTTTGTGTTGAAAATTTGACACAAATGCGATCCCTGGGGATTCCTGCGTAATCTTCTTCTGTAGTAGGTCCTCACATCTAGAAATCCTTGTTTTATTTGCTGCCATCATTAAATCTTCTTCCGGGTATCCTCTTACACTTAATTTTCTTTAAGTTTTGATACTTCCTCTTCATATTTTGGGCACTGACAATCCTTTTGATTCTGAGCATCTGCCGTGTTAGTCGTATGGCAACTTAATCTATGTAGCAAGTTGTTCCTGTTGGTTGGTTTCTTGAATAGGTATGTAGCAAATTGTATATCTAAATAGTGTACATCTGGGTTTCCTATCTCTGCTGTGAATCGTATCCTTTGCTCAATGCTTTTAATATTACCAAGGAAATCATTTTTTGTCTCTCAACTTCCATGCCAAACCCCGAAAATGTCATCAATATATCACACCCATTTTTTGATGTTCTGTTTCCAAACTGGATGCACATGGATGTGTACTGTTTCAAATATGTTCATAAAGCTATAAGCATATGGTGGTGCAATAGTGGCTCCCATCGATGTCCCTGATGTTTGGAGATGAAAACTGTTCTCATATTCAAAATAGGAGTTAAGGGTGATGAAATTCAAAAGCACCATAATTAGTTCTTTAGAATCTCCTATGGCTGCTTGTTGCAGTAATAGCTATTCAACAACTTCTTGTTATTGGTCATGTGATATACTAGTGTACAGGCTACTAACATCTATGTTTGTAGGAAGTGCGTGCTGTCCTTGATACAAGTTGGAGTTTTCTGTTTAATGGGTTGTAGAAAGTATTCGATGTACGTTCCAAGTGGTTGTAAAATATGGGAGCGGTTTATGCTTGTCTTTATGTATTTTAGGAAGTAGGTAAAAATTCAGTATTTGGGGTATGGAGTTTATAGAAATGCTCTGGTTTTATGAGAAATCCATTCCGTGGGCCTCATCACGAGTTGTGCCGTATCCCAGCGCTCTTCCCGCCGGGATACTGCCCGGGCTAATAGTGTTACTGCAAACTGGTCCGGCGCCATTAGCACCGTATCAAGGGTGGTAATGGGTATTCGCCATGGGGCATTTTCAGCGTGATTAGCTGGGCTCATTTACCTGCAGCTTAGAGCTGGGGCTAAATTCTGCCGGACCCGTGATTGGGCGGACCCTTAAATGCAGCAGTAATAGCGTTAACACCACATTGAAGGGCTACCTCCCAACTCGTGATAAGGCCCCATCTCTTTAGCTAAAGATAAAATTTGTTCCAAAATGGCCTGCATCTCTTTGGTGGGGTCATGGTCTAAGCTGGCATAAACATTAGTGTCACTGAGTTGCCGTTTACATTCAATTTTGTAATTGTTGGTCTCAAGTAACTCTACAGCACCTCCTTTGTCAACTGGACAAATAGTAATGGTTGAATCTGTGTATAATGCCCTTATTTGAGATAATTCGCCTCTATTAAGGTTGCTGTTTTTGGGTTTCCCAAAATGGAGTTTCTTCATGTCTAATAATACCATTGTGTGAAAAATCTCAATTGCTGGAACACTTATAGGGGTGGTGAATGGGCTCTAAGGTTTAAACTTGATATATTCCTCCTCTCTTCTGCCTGGATCCTCTGGTGGAGGTAAGAACAACCTAAGTTTAAGTTTGCGTACCAATTTGTGGAGTTCAAATTTTGTATCGAACATATTGGTGCTATACATAGGTACAAACTTGAATCCTTTCTCCAGTGTCCTTATTTCGTGGTTGGTAAGTATTCTGCTGGGAATATTTCCTACTAGTTCTGTTGCATTTCAAAACGTGTCTGCATTCCTTAATTTCTTCTCCTTCCTCGTTCTTTTCCTCTTAGGCCCGATCCGAAAAAATATGGTCTGGTTCCAGTACTATTGGTGGCTGTCTACCGGTTCTCAGCATTAGACATTCTTGCTGTTTGACTGCCGAATGGTAGTGTAACTAGTGTAACTATACCTGTGGCACTATCTGAATCAGAACTACTATTGTCTGTTGATGTGTTGCTAGGTCGCATTGCTTGAAATTGGTATTTGTCTGAGAATCATTATAGGGTTACTCATATACTTGTTCCTTATTGAAACAAGTAGGATTAACCTAGTAATGATTCTCACTCTTCTTACATACTTGTTCCTTATAGGGACAAGTATGAATTTACCCAGTGATGATTCACACTCTTCTTATATACTTCTTCCTTACTGGGGCGAGTATAAGAAGAGAGAGAATCATTACTGGGTTACTCATACTCGTCCCAGTAAGGAACAAATATATAAAAAGAGTAAGAATCATTAATGGGGTGCTCATACTCATCCCAGTAAGGATAAAAACAAGCATATAAAAAGAGCAAGACTCATCACAGGATCACTCATATTTGTCCCGGTGAAGAACCAGTTGGACAAAAGAGTGAAATTCGCTCCCGGGAAATACAAACTCATCCCAGGGAGGAATAAGACTCATCTTTGGGGTACTAAAATCCATTTGGATAATATTGGTTATCCTAAACCAGGAAAGGATTGCACATTGAGCCAAGAGAGTGTCTCAAGTGTGTAATAACATAGGATTAAAAGAGAACCAAGAAAGTGTAACCAAAAAAGCAATACATCCATAAGAGAGAAAAGTCTGAGAGAGGAGTGGAAAACACCAATGATGTGATCTGATAAAAGTAGTATCCAAGAAGTACCTTTGACTGCTTTATTAAAGTGAACTGTTGCAGAAACCAGTACACAGGAGTAGGGAGTCATTCTCCTGTGCCTTAGATATTATGATAGTGGTAGGGCCAGTATAGGTTAGGTTTGGACTAGTCAGATATTTCTTTTGGGACTGACTCACTTAGTATGTTTGGTTAGGCACGGAACCACAATAGCCTAGGGAAAGTCAGGCATTTTCATCTTTTCTTTGAAAAGAGATTGAGTCATAATGGAAGATGGAAGTCCAAGTCCTCCTTTTGGCAATACCCAATGTTTACACCTGATTTTCCAGGGTTATGTGTGCCATGTTGTAAAGATGGCAGCATGGCCTCAAGAAGAATTCTATAACCAGCTCCATTTAGATGTACTGTGTTTCTTCATTATTGCATGTTACAGCTTCAGACTAGTTTGCCAAGACAATATTTCAGAATGTCTACCAGATATATCTTTTCCACATGACAGACAGTGCAAATGGCATTTCGAAAACACTCACTGACTCAAATCCTCACTAACACAGATCCTGTGCTCATCATCCAAGACAGATTGAAGACCTATGTTCATGCACATACCGAGATGCTGATATCTTGGTTCAATGTATCCTCCCAGTGACATGTGTGATTCTGTAGTCTTGAACTCCTGATATTAACTACTAACAGAGGACAACGCGTGATGAGGTTTCAATGTGCACATGTCAGGATTGAGTTGCTGCTCTGCATGCTGCAGCTGCCCTTTCACTGTTGAAAGTTGGAACATGTTCATTAATTTTTCAAGTTTTGTGCAGGTTTTAAAGTTGGCAGGGTGCTAACTCCTCAGTTTTGTTTGATATTCCCATGGTGTTTGACACTACCGACCGTACCAACATTATTAACTGCCTCTATTATATGCTCTCTCTCAACCAACATCAACTGCCATGACCTAATGAAACAACACACACTCAAGCCTAAACCTTCCACTCCCTGGTACACACAAGAACTCAAATTCAACAAAAGAACCATCAGAAAAGCAGGATAAGACCAAGTGAAAATCCTTCAGCGCTTTTGACCATGCTCTTCTCAAGGAAAATGTTGTTACATGCAGACGACTGATCACCACTTCCAATGCCAACTACTACCAAAACACCATATTGAGGGCCAATGATAAAAGCAGAGCCCTAGTCAAAGCCATGTAGCATGGCCTCAATCCTCTGCCTGACCTACCTATACTGTACCTCAGCGGAAAATCCACCACCATCAACTAGTTCTTCATAAACAAAAACAGCATGATCCACCAACACATATGCATTAATGCCACAACTGATAGAACACTAAACATCCCATCTTGAAAAACCAACCCTACCTGGCCAACTTTCAAGACACTGACCATGGAAGAACTCACTGCCAGCCTAGCATCTCTAAAGGTCACATTCAACGCGCACAGCATCCTCCCTGCATTCATACTCAAGACACTTCTGATGGAAGTACTCCTCCCTTACCTGACAATCATAAACAGCTCTGTCAATCAAGGCACCTTCACCTTGACTCTCCTGCTTCTCAAGAACCCAACTCTGGACAACAACGACCACAGCAACGACCTCCCTCTCACCTATGTCCCTTTTTAGGTAAAATCATTGTGAAAGCAATAGCCACACAACTCCCAAAACACATTAAAGCCAAGAACCTCCTTTAGTCCTACGAATCTGACTTCAGGGTCAGATGCACCATAGAAATGGCAACCAGTAAGGAAATTGCTGATGCCCTTAACATCCTCAATAATGGCTGTCCTGGCTTCCTGTCTCTCCTCAACCTCTCAGCAGCATTCCTCACAGTAGAACACCAGACACTCAATGATACTCTACATCACCCCATGGAGATCGGCAAGAGCATCCTCAAATGGTTCAAATGCTTCCTTGCTAACAGACACCAATTCTTCAAAATGGATTCCTCCATACCACAAATTCAACCCATTACCTGTGGAGTCACGCCAGGATACATCCTCTGCCCCATGATGCTTAACCTTTACATGGAACCATTCCGAACTCTACTGGCTTTACACAACATCTACATCAGCCAATAGGAAGATAACACACAGCTTTGCTCAAGATGTTCTCCATCGAAGACATCCACAGGATCAAGTTTTGGCTCACATGGATCCAGTCCTGGATTGGCAGTTCTTACCTGAAGCTCAAACCCTCCAAGATCAAATTCATACTGCTGACCAACAACACCGAACACCATGACATCCAGACCTGGCTCTCTGTTATGAACCTTGAAGGCTTCATACCTCATTTGGGAACCTGTGCCAAGTCTATCGGTTCAACATCAACAGGCACCTCTGTTTCAAGCATCACATAGAAAGGAAAACACAAATTGCTTGGGACCAACTTTGTCAGCTTCCGAAAATCAATATGTCCCCCAGTATGTCCCCCATGATGAATGTATGGATGGTCAAATGTTATTCAAAACTATCTACACCGGAGCATTCTACCGAAGTACTGGGGTCCAATCCGCTAGAGGTAAAACATAACTTATGGAGACATGACTGGGTGAACACAAAAACAGAAAACACAACATACCAGTTGTATTAGTTTTTTAATGGTCGTGAAAAGAAACTAAGTGTGCTCCCTAATTATCGTATAAAATGTGCCATCCCATTTGGAGAGCACAAAACATGAGACTCTGCTTCAATATCGTTCCAGCATTAGAAGTTCAAGGTTCTAGGGTGAAGCTTGAAACACAGAAGTAAACCTCTAGGTTTTGTGGTTAGGATCTTTTCGAGACATTGGACCATTTAATAATACTCTGCCTGCCCAGCTCTAAAATACGCTCGAGGTGAATTTTTGGGAAATTTTGTCTGTAAACGAGATTCTATTTCACGTCCGGAGTTTTGCGGAAGAATTTTAAATGGTATCCCATTTTCTTCATTCTTAGCAGTAGTCGTTCATTTTCTAAGGTTTACATTTTCTTGTGATGAACTGACATTTTTTTTAATGTAGTGTGTTTTTTTATTTAATTTTAGTAGTGGTAAGTATCATGATGTTTGTATCGTCTAAAGATGTATTCAAATGTAATTGTAATGTATTCTGTTTTTATGTGCAGGATTTGTTTTAAAACTAAAACACAATAAATAAATAAATAATTAAATACATTTAAAAAAATAAGATTCATATGGTGTTTTGAAGCGCAGAGTGGCGCTCAAAATACCCAGTGTATACAAAGGCATTTTCCATTGTGTTAACTCCAGCAGGCAGGCATTGTCCATTGTCAGGAAACATAGACATTCTCAACGCATCGTCGGATCCACAGGAAGGATCCTTAGAAGGGGTCCTTCCTGATGAGGATCCTAAGGGAGTGGGTTGTGGGGAGATTCTGCCGGGACTAGACTGAGCGGCAGCCGTGCCATTCCAGGGCGATGACCTCCCAGTGGGGAAAATATGTGTCATTAGGTTGCAAGGGGCAGACTTCGCTTCCATCAATCTGCCTGGATATGTGCCTATGAAATCTCAAATTCAAAATGATGGCACCTTTCTATAACCTATCCCATATTTTCCATGTGCAATATTTTCCAGGTGTAATGTTTTCTCAGGAAGGCTCACCTTTTTGTTATAGCAAAGCAGACTTGTTTGGCATGGCTGAACATGAGCCTGTGTTATTTTGAAGAGAGAAACCACAGAATATTCTACTAACGCAGCGAGGCCTGTTTGAAAAAATGATGAATTCCTGCATTTACATGAATATTGATTTTCTGATTGATATTGCTTTTTGAAAGCTGTTGGTTTAGACGCTGAAAAATGCACCTGAATTAATTAATAAAGAAACACTCTGCAGGGGCCCAATAGAGGAGTGTTAGTTTTGGTAGCCATTACATATTTTTCAATAATATATAATTTGAAATATCTGCACTTTCGGTTTTCACAACTATTAGGTAATATTAAGTATTGTCTTGGATAAAGTCCAGCCCATCGACAAGAGAAGCATTGCGTGCCAGCCACCAAATGAATATGTCTTATGTTAATTTATATTAGGATATTTTGTTATAGAGCACGAATTACATTGTGGCTTCCTGGCCCTGTGTGAGTCTGCGGAGTGTCATTGCTGCATTTAGGTAAAATACCTTGCATAAGGAGAGGTGATATGCAGTGTATTGCTGGCAAGCAGAAACAAGTTTAATAGTCTGGAACCCAGGACAAAGGAAATGTTTTTCAGTTGCAGATTTGAGGGTGCATGAAGAAACATGTTGTTGAAATGTGCATGGGAGCAGCCACTTATCCACCTTTTAAATGCACCTTCTTAAATGTAATCAATGTCTTTATATCCGCATGTGAGGGGCCATATTACAGAAAATAGTCAGACCATATTTTCTGGCAGCCGGCATGGCTATCAGTGGGTGGTAGGGTTCACCCATTACACATCTCAGGTGGAGTCAGGTAGATGCTCTTGCCGGCTGGATTTCGACATTGGTAAGAACCTCAGACAATACTGTTATTGACAAATACTTGTTCAGTACCGCATTTAAATGGGGGTATACAGCATACAAATATACCCACATCTCCCCTCACTGCGTAAACTGAGTCGCCATTATAGTGGCAGTGGAGAAAGGCTAAAAACTCTCCAGATTTAGACCCGCTTAAAAGTGGTGTAAACCTCAGAAATTTCCACAGGAAGCACCTGCAGGTCTCCTGTAACCTGTGCCATGTTAGGTATAGGGGACATGGGGGACATTTTCGAACTCAGGTAGGGAGCCAACAAGAGTGTTAAAAATGTCATTTCTTAGCCATAACCCCATAAAATCCATTCATGGATAGAGATATGCATTTGTGTAAAAAACAAAAGCTTTCATTTCTTTACAGCCCAGCTCGGATGGTTTCTCATGCCACAAGATGTTCAGTTAGCAAGGAAAGATTCAAAATGTGTCCATCTTGAACATACGTTTATGGAAACAAGGCATTACACAGCAGTTCTATTCTAATATGAATCTTACAATAAATTGGTCATTGTACTTATGGGTAAAATGCATTGTCCGTTCTCATTGGACACTAATGCTTACTGAAATACCACTCCCAATGACTCATACTCTTTTGCTCAACACATGATTTGTTTTTCCCAATATCAAATGACTCATGGAATTTGTGTTGCAATTTAGAGCTAGACAGAAGCAGCTTTGAGATGACATATTATTGCAAAACTCTTCCAAGGACATTTATATTAAAAAAAACTCTAGCAACATTATGCCAGAATCTGTCTGTAATGCATTTTATAATACACGCTGTAGCTTCCATTTTCAAATAAATGGATCCCTTTTTCTATAATATTTCTCTGTCATAGGCCTCATTCTGCCTGAATTTCAGCATTACATGTTGCTGATACTTTATGTATGATATGCTTTTCTAATGTCTATCAAGTCTGAGTAACATTTCTTCACATCTAAACACAGTTTGGCCTAATGTCTTTGAACTTTGTAATAAATACATTTTTGCCTGGTGTCTTACGCAGCTATATGTGTCATATGTGAGGTGACATCACTTGCTTTTTGTCATCTTTAGCTCACACCATGTTTATCCTCACTGTTTCTGTTTAGGGCATGATAATACAGTTGTTTAGTGCAGAACTCTTCTAATGTTTGCAATATTGGACCGAGGGCAGGGCACATTCCCTGAATGACATGTTTACCTGTCCATCACCAGAGGAGGGGGGTAGTCTCTTTTGGTCTACCCCTCTTCAAGGGGCTCCTTCCTGGGGCGCACCAGTGGATGAGCAAAGCTCATTAGTAAAGAATGCATAGCTTCTTTGTAGCCAGCCTGTGATTAGCAAGTTAAGATCTTGGTCCTTCATCCTTCCTAAATCACTCAGCAGAGTACAATCATTAAGACGGCTTGAAAAACCCAAATTACAGAGAGACAAGCAGAGAGAGGCAACACCCAGCTTTATTATCATCAAAAATAAAGCAGAGACAGCATAAATGCATTAAAATGTCATCACGCTCAGCATGCTTATAAGAAACAGCAGGTTTTATATTTAATATTCATCATAACTGATTTCATACTGTAATCTTAGTTACAATAAATCCTACGGGTATGGGAATTGGTTAATAATGGTGACTACATATGCCCTCTATATTTATTTTATTTATTGAGCATTTGTTAGGCGCTTATACAATGAAATCATGTTTCCAGGCACCTCAAGGTAAAAGTGGGGAGGGAGCAAGGGGGGTAAATAACATTGGCAAAAGAAACCCAGTAACACTCGTGGGCCTACTAGGCCTTTTGGCATTCGGATGTGCAAGTGTAGTGAAGAGAAATGCAGGAATGGAAGGGAGGATGTGGGGAGCAAGGTAAGGCAAGTGCTGATGGGAGCCAAGGAGGGAAGTGCCAAGGGATTCCAGGTGGGAGGCCACTGGCTAAGTGATAGGGTGGAGGAATCCCAGGGGTGGGATGACCAGCTGTCAGGAGTGGGCCCACAAGGGCAGTGCTGAGGGGGGAGGGTGCTGGTGTCAACTAGGTAGAAGGCCTGGTAACCTGTGAGATTCCTGAGGGTCCAGGACACTAGTCTCAGTGGCACTGGGAGGATAAGCAGGAAAGGGGGTGAGGGAAATAGATAGTGAAAAGCATGTATTTTTTTTAAAGTTTCCAGAATTTAAGGAGGTCTGGCTCAAGTCTGAGGGGGGCAAGGAGGCTGTTCCAAAGAGAGGCAACAGTCAAAGAGAGAGACCTGCCCCCCCCCACTCTCTGTTTAAGAAGTATTTGACAAGCAGAGAGTTGGAGTTAGAGCAGCAGAGGGCTCCAGCAGGGGAGTTTTTAGAGAGAGAAAGTTGGTCCCTGGTCCCAGAAAGCCCTGTGGATGATGCAGAGGGTCTTGAATTTGATCCTTGCAGCCATTGGGAGCCAGTGGAGAGGTTTTAGGGGTGGAGAAATACGGTCCCTGGACTTGATGCCAAGGATAAGTATTGCAGCCCTATTCTGGATTAGCTGAAGGGGGCGGAGGGAGGAAAGGGAGTTAATCTTCTAATTAAGTACCACTTGTTTCATGGTTCCTCCATAGACCACCTCAAAACTGAGAACAGTAAAAGACTTCATCTCTATAATAAACTATTGGTTGGCATAATGCATAATGGGCAGCATAACATTAGGGGTTTTCAATGGTTGGTTTTGCACTACCCTGCCTTGCACAACTGACAGGTTGTCAAGACATAAGCCACACATGATTACGGGGAGAGAAGTCCACAGACTGTTTTCCTTTCTATTAAAGGAGGTACTGTCCCTCATTTCTAGGCCATGAGCCAGGGTGATCCCTTTGTATTCGGCCTTGTGCAGTGTCTCTTGGCTGGGGATACGTGTAAGGATTAAGGCAGGCACCATATCTGTGTGTGTTGCTAATGAATAGACAGTGTTCTTCAATTTGGGTCACACATAGCTAATATTGGTGGGACTGTTATGGCTTCTTTTACTACTGGGGACACTTTTGAGCTATTCCCCTTGGAGTCTTTTGGCTTATAATTGTCCTGCACCTGACATACAAAGGCTGGTTGTTCCCTTATAAAACTTTAACTAATTTGGGAGTATCCTTTTTGTAATCTGGGAATTGCTATCTCATGCTTTCACTGCAACATTCAGACTCTCCCTTTAGTTCATGGTAACCTTGGCTGTGGTTGTCAACTCCTGTCTGAGCTCCACACAGACCTGTATTTTGTTATTTCTGCATTAAGATTTCTCATGAAGCCTTGAGGCCTTTAGTTTACTAAGTAGCATGTGCGGTTTCCATTTCGGAAAAGATGTCTGCCTGCATTTTTATATTAGTGAGCTATATTCATGCATCGTTCATGTTGCTTTCAACGTATACATTGTGTATGTTAGTAATCATCATGGCATGTGGTTGCTATGTTAATAATTTTCATGTATAAATGTGCATGTTACCTAATGCTTGCGTCCTTCACCTTAACTGCATATTTGCTTTGTGTCTAGTGCATACACATGTATTGTCAGAATGTTGGTTTGATTTACACATGACATCTTCAGCTTTAGATTGTGTCCATCTCCTGCTATACCTTCCTGGGGTAAGAGCAGTACGGTTGCGTTAGTGAGTAACGGTTCTCACCTGTGCAATATTGGGCTATAGGAGGGGCAGAAGCTAAATATGGCATATTAATCTGCCTCACAACAAAATTACACTTGGCAATACTATCGGCTATCATTACAGCATTTAAGGTTGGAAGGAAATGTGATGTGGCACTGTCATGGTCCAGGGCGTGCAGCTCAAACTCCTCCTTCTTGATAAGTGTCTTCCATCTCTCATCAACTTCCTCCCTTCTCCTGCCTCTCCTCTGTCTGTCACCCCCTTTCCTCTTCCCCATCACCAACAGGCATACCACATCCCTGTACCTCTCCTTGGAAGACCATAAAAGGTGGCAACCAGCTTCACCTAGCTACCCTCAACTCTCAGTCTGCTGTTAAACACTCCTCTGATATCTGTCTCCTTCTTGAAGACTTTGACCTTGATGTTCTCGCTCTTACTAAGATGTGGTTCACTGACAGCTCTGTCACTGCTTTTGACACACTCATCCCTGAGGGCTACAAGATCCTCTCAAAGCCCCAGATAAACCAAACTGGAGGTGGAGTGGCCTTGATTTTCCCTGAATGGGTTCCTGCTTCTATCATTATCATTCAGACCTACTCTTCCTTCGAATGCCTCGTCTGCAGGCTTGGTGTCACTCCAACCCTCATATTGACTTGCACCCCCATCTACAGGACCCCTGGTCTGGTTTCCCTCTTCCTCTCAGAGTGGTCTGACATCTCCTCCTCCCTTCTTGTCTCCACCTACAAACTTATCCACCTAGGTGACTTCAATATAACCAGCAGGTACGGCTGACTCAGCCCTCATTAATTACTTTTATTATTGATTTCCTTTCAGAACTCATTGTGCACAGTGGGTGACTGCACACCGCATCATTATTCATTGGTTTTTAAAGCTTGTGGTTTCTTTTCTTTCTTTGATTCCTTGTAGGTGTCCTTAATGGTTGGAAGTTGGAAGGTGCCTGGCTTCCGCGTTGCAGACACGCATTGCGGTCTGTTTTACCATTAGACTCTGGTTTGTGGGAGGGGCTTGGCTAGGGCGATACCATGTGTGTACAAAATGTATGCACATCTCAGCAGCGTAGCAGACAAGTGCAACGGGCTAGAGCCTTATGCGCCAAAGTCATGCCGAAGTCTAGCCTGCCTGTGCTCGTACATGCGCAGGCCGAACTCTGGGGGCCTTTTTTGGCTGATAACAATTCGATCATGCCATCTGGAATTGGTGAGCCTGGCTCCCAATAATACTTTCTGGCTACTGGGGTTAAGCATGTCATCGCTTAGTGCACCACAGACTGATGACTTCAGGCTAGGGTCCTTGCAATGCTTTCTAAATAATGTTCGTTCCCTGATGGCGCATGCAGGTGAATGTTATAACCTCATTGATGATCACCAACCTGATGCACTGGTTCTTTCTAAAACCTGGCTCTGTAACCACTCTGACCCTTCAGTTATTCAAGCATTGCCCTCTGATTATGGTATTTTACGCTGTGACCGCATATCTTCTCACTGAGGTGCGGTGCTGTAATTTTTAAAACTTCTATACCTACCTTCTATACCTGCCATACATAATCTTAAAATGGAAAGCTTATTGGTTTGCATCTCAGTATCGGCAACCATTACTATGTCCTCTTAATCTTAACCTCCTGGCCACAATCAGCTGTTCTGTCACAACTTCTCAGCTTTTGTATCTGAACTTCAACAGACTTTTTCTCATTTGTTTGTTGTCAGTACCTTTAATCTCCCCGTCAATAAATCCAGTGAGCACCTGGTTTCTAATTTTCTGTCATCTATGCTGGATTTGGGCCTATCTCAACTGCTCACATATTCTACTCATAATCTGGGTAACACTCTTGATCTTGTCTTTGTCCCGGTGTGGCCCTTCTCTGTTTTTCCATCATTCCCTGTCATTTGGTCTGACCATTATGCAGTCCCATTTTCCATCTCTCTTAAGGCTACCCTCTTATTAGAACCTAGACAGACCATTTGGAGGCGAGGTTGGCATTCTGTCCCCTCTCAGGACTTAGTGACACACATTACCATACTTTATCAACTCTCTCTCAGGCAGTTACTAATGCTGCTGATGCCTTGGACCCTCTCAAAAGCTGTACTTCTAAAAATCGTCCTTTTGAACCCTGGTTCAATGATGATTTCAAATCTCTCAGGCTTCTATTTAGGCAAGCTGAAAGGAAATGGAGAGCTGGCTATGAGCTAGCTGACAGGGCTCTCTTTTGTCTTGACACAGTTACCTATCAGAAGGCTATTCCAGCAGCTAAGCAATCCTTCTATAGTGAGCAGGTGGACAGTGTGATTAACTGGCCTAAAGCTTTATTTGAATTTGTTCAGCCACATTCCTCACCTGCAAAATTACATTCCAGTATTATCCCCTCACAAAGTCTGTGTGACTCCTTGTCCACTTTCTTTGATGAAAAGATTATTACTATGCAGAGCAAAATGATTAGTTATTGTCTTCATCCTACTGTATCTAATTTCAATGTTACTGTTATTAGGCAGACAGTGTCCTGGTCTAGTTTTACAAATGTTTCTTCTCAATAGATATCTGCTATTAATAGGCTTAAATCTGCATCTGCCCTCAACTCTATTCCTCTTCCTATGGTTAAAGACATCTCACCGGATAGTATTTCCTGAATCACAGCTGCAGTTAACGACACCTTTGTCTGGCTACAGCCCTAATAATTTGAAGCATACACTTGTTATTCCCCTCTTAAAAAAGCCCTCCCTAGTTTCGGCGGTTCTGTCCAATTTCCGTCCTAGCTCACTTTTTGGTTCCGATGGAGCTTCTTGAATCTCTGGTTTCTCCTCTTCTTGGTTACTTTCTTGAATCTTCTTTTTTCTTTTCAATATGGGTTTCGCCCTCTCAGGGGCACTGAATCAAATCTTGTTTCACTCATGGATGACCGTGCATGTCTGGTTGACCAGGGTGGGGTTGGGTGCTTATCCTATTAAATCTTTTGGCTGCTTTTGACAAAATGGACCACCTGATCCAGGTCACCTGACTTTCGTCTGCAGGTCTGTCTAGCCAGGTACTTACCTGGTTCTCTTCATTCCTGTCAGATCATACTCAGTCTATCTTTCTGTCTCCCTTCTCCTCTCAGCCAGTTTCTCTCTCTTGCAAAGTCCCTCAGGGCTCCGCTCTGTCACCTATTTGGTTCAACATTTATATCCAGCCACTCCTTGGTCTCCTCCATTCCCACGGCTTCCGGTGCTATTCCTATGCTAAGCGTACACAGAAAATTCTCAAGTTGGATCTGTCTCGGCAGGAAACGGCTGCTCAGTTTAGGGATTGCTTGGAGGCTGTGAGTGGATGATGACCTAGATCTGGCTTAATATGAATGGTGAAAAGACAAATGTACAGGTGGTAGGTATGACTCAACCGCTATCTTTCTGGACGCTGGATTTTTGTCCCTCAGTTTTGGCCCTTTTCGGTCACCTGCCACTCTTGGAAAAGATCTGGGTGTCAAATTCTCAGCTTTGTTTTCTATGTTTGATCAAGTGGCCTCAGTGTGACAAACTGGTCATTTTAACTTAAGGATCCTTTGTACGGTCCTTCCTTGTATCCCTTCTATATTACATGCCCCTGTTGTGTCCTCACTAGTGATGAGTGGCATTGATTATTGTAATGCGCTTTATTTGGCTCAACCTGTGAGTCTGATCCATAGGCTCCAACTTCTACAGAATATGGCTGCCTGAGCGGCCCTTCATCCTTCATATGGTGCTCATTTGAGTCCCATCCTACGTCCGTTGCACTGGTTGCCTGTTGAGCAACATTTTCTGCGTAAATCGTTTGTATTGTGCACAAAGCTTTTTAAAAGGTAGGCGCAGAATTTCTTCAGTCCAAGTTATGCCCCTATGTTCCCTCGAGGGCACTTCATTCTCAATCCTTGTTAACCATCCAAGTACCCCTCATATGTTACTCTCTTGTTGGTGGACGATCATTCTCAGTGGCTGTTGCCAAGGCCTGGAATTCTCTCCCCCTTGCCCCTGTCATGAAGATCTACATGAAGCCTGCCTCCAAGCCCACAACCTAGTATGACTCTGACCTTGCCTCTCTGAAGTGCAAGTGCAGAGTTGCTGAGCGGAAGTGTCGGACATCAGGCACATCAACTGACAGACTGGCATGCTGCCTGTTTCAAAGGCAATACAGACTCTCCATCTGCTTGAAGAAGAGGGCCCATAGCCAAGCCTGCATCTCTGGGGCCACTAACAACATGAGCGAACTGTTTAAAATCTGCAGGGAACTCGCCAATCCTACTGCAGTCTTCACTTCTCCCCTGCCATCCCTGACCATCTGTATTTCATTGGCCTCCCACTTCCTATCCAAATCTCAGGGCATCCTGTCCTCTCTCTCCTCTACTACCCTCTCTTCTTCCTCCCCTGCCCCCAGGCCTCCCTTGGCCCCCCTCTCTCCTTTCACTCCTACTCTCCTCTTTCTCACCCAAAACACAAGATTAGGTCTCGAGACAAGTTTTCTCTATGAAAGTCTCCTCCAAACAGGCGCTCCCCTGCTCCTCCAGAACCATCAAGGACAACATTACCTTCCTTGTGCAGTCTTGACCGATTTCTGTAATCCCTCTTTTGCCATTAGCTCCTTCCCGCTACCCTTCAAGGACTCCCTTGTGCATTCTCTAGTCAACAAACCCTATTCCAACCCCTCCTGCCCTGCTAACTACCTCCCTATTTCCATTATCCCTTTCCTGGGCAAAATCCTGGAGAAGCTGGTCATCTCCCAACTGATCCAACACTGAATCTGTTGGTTGTCTCCATGACCACCAGTCTGGATTCAGAGCAGCCAGAGGCACTGAAACTGCTCTTCGGAACACCCATGAAGACTTGCTCTCAAATCTCGACTCCAACTCTCCAACTGTTCTTACCTTCTGGATCTTTCCTCTGCCTTTTGATGAAGTCAATCTTGCCACCCCGACTAATCGGCTATGGGACACCCTTGGTATCACAAGCCTGACCCTTGACTGGTTGACCTCTTTCCTCTCGGACCATCCTTCCTAGGTTCAACTGGGCCCTTTTCTCCCCCCTATCGCACTGTCCACCTGCGGCGTTCCTCAAGGCTCTATCCTCTCGCCGTGACTGTTCAACATCTACCTCGCCCCTCTTGCACATTCGATCTCCTCCTTCTCTCCTCACTTCCAGTGTTATGAAGATGACACTCAGCTATCCTTCAAGCTTCCCTCTACTGCCTCCTCGTCCTCCTTCCTCAGTCCTGAGTGCCTGACTGCTATTCAGGCATGGTGTGCTGCTAATGATCTCTGCCTTAATTCCAGTAAAAATGAGATCCTTCTCATTGGGACCCCTGCTCTTTCCTTCCCTTCTACCCTTTGTCCTCCCTCTATGGGCCCCCTCGCCTCACCCTCTTGTGAGGCAAGAATTGTGGGGTTATCTTTGACTCCTCTCTCTCCTTTTTTCCGCACATCGCGGACATTGCCAAGAAGGCCTGTTTTCAGCTGCATCTCCTCAGAGGCATTCTCCCTTTCCTCACCTTCCCCCAGAAACTCATTGTCTCCAGAGCCCAGGTCCTCTCTAGGCTGTTCTACTGTAACAGCCTCAATCTCAATCTTCCTCTATCATAGCTTGGCCCTCTTGAACTAATCTAGAATAGGACTGCAAGACTTATCTTTGGCCTCAAGCTCATGGAACACATCTCTCCAGGCCTAAAATCTCTTTTCTGGCTCCCGGTTGTTGCTAGGATCACATTCAGGACCCTCCACATCATTCACAAGGCTTTCTGGGACTTGGGACCCAGCTACATCTAGCTCTCTCTCCCTAAATAACCCCCCTGCTAGATCCCCTTGGTCTCTTAGCTCCAACTCACTGCAGATCAGACGCTTCTCTAAGCAGAGAGTGGGGGTAGAGCCTCCCTCTGGAATGGTCTCCCTGTCCCTCTCAGGCTTGAGCTGGTTCTCCTTAAGTTCTGGTAGAACCTCAAGACCCTCATTTTCTCACCTTCCTTCCCTTGTCCTCTCCCCTGCTAACTTCCCTGTCTGCCACAGTGACTGGCTGCCTGGTTGCCTACAGGGCACCAGGCACCTACTGCCAGTCCACCCCCCTTCTCGCACTTAGCATGTGGTACCTTACCCCCTGCACCCCATGCAATTCTCTGGCACTTACCCTCTTGGCCTCTCCTTAGCACTCACCAGCCCTGTGTCCCATCACCCCATGTTCCTCCAGCCCCCCCTTTCACTTGCACTTTCTCCTCTTTACCCTGCACTTCCCTTCCCACTCTAGCACTTTGCACTAGTGCTGTTGTCACTTCCCCTCCTTGCCCTTATGTTACTGCACTTGCACGATCCGAATGTCACAAGGGCTAGTAGGACCATTATTGTTGTCGTTCTCTTTTGTTCCTCCCCTTTTTTGTCTTGTGGTACCTTGAACCACCATTTGTTGTAGGTGCCTTACAAATATCCAATAAATGAAATAAAAAATAAAAATGAAGCACTACATAAAGGCCTACAATTATTATTATTGACACTTCTACCCATTAGAAACTTTCCTTTTAAACTGCCCATTAGAAATGGTTGGTTGGGCAGGAAAACATCCACTCTGTCCTTTTTCCAAATCCATCCAGGAAAGTGGGATTATTTCCTGGTGTAAGGAATATGCTTACATTTGAGGACACTCTACTAAATCACAATTTGCCTTATACTTACAATATGCATTTAACACTAGTATCGTTCAGATTCCTTTTAACTGCAGAAAATCACAATCAGGGTAACAGCAAAGTAAAGCACATCATCTCGACATATATGGAAATAGCCAAATGCTGTCCTGTCTCAACACAGATTAAAGTAAATTAAGATTGGTTTTGGTTTGATTTTATTGGCTAATTGTACATGCTCTGGAGGACATTTGTAATGCAGACAGCGGGCCTCATTACGACCCAGGCGTTAAGGGTTAACGCCGTCGTTAACCCTTAACGCCTATTCTGATTTTAACGGCTGCTTTTAGCAGCCGTTAAAATCCATGGTGCTAACCTGCCATGATGCTAATTACGCCACCGTAATTTACGGTGGCGTAATTAGCGCCTTCCCCACTCCCATTATGCCCTATGGGGCAAAAATGGGGATGGGGAAGGGAAAATGGGAAATGGGGATTTACCGCCCCACTCACCTTGGAATGGGGCGGTAAATCCGCCATCCACCATGGTGTAAACATAGTTTACACCATGGTGGTAAAGTTGGCGCAATTAGCACCTGGGTCGTAATGACCCTCAGCGACACTTTTGATTTTCTGGAATGCCATACCAGAGAGCCATGCAGACCAGTAAGTCAGACAGACCCATTCTAAAATTTCAAAATACTATCTATATATTGCAGATGGATGTCCCAATAATAGGAATTCAATTCAAGGAACAGATGTGAGGACATTTGTATTTCTTAAAAACACATGAATGAAGGGGCAATTAGTTTAGACATGTTTCATTGGCAGGGAACTTATTTACAGCTGCCATTAAGCCATTAGGGATCATTATGAGATCCCTGGTGTCCTATCAGTAATTCTAGCGGGATACTGGGAAACTACTGTACCGTCTCTGCTGCCCGATATCCTGGTATTACCAGATATTACGGACGGCGGAGCCCCTCGTTTGATAAATACATCCAGGAACAATGTTTTTTGTATTTAGCTGAAACCTGCTAAGATGAGAGGTGAAACAGTGTGATTCAGGCAGCAAGTTGTATTCTTTCAATGGACGTTGAAGCACACAAGCCCAAAAAACTCCCCAATCTACCTTCCACTTTATTAAAGCACCCTAATAAGAGAACCCAAAATTTCTGCTCCATAAAGCACCAAGGGTGCCCATTTTCCCTCATTCATGCTAATTAGTGTAGACTCTGTATCAGAATAAACTCCCCCCCTTGAAGGGGAGACTCTGTATCAGAATAAACTTTCCCCTTGAAGGGGGAGACTCCGTAGCAGAATAAACTCTCCCCCCTGATGGGGGTCTCTGTATCAGAATAAATGTTCCCCTTGAATGTTAGACTCTGTAGCAGAATAAACACTCCAGCTTGAAAGGGGAGACTCTATATCAGAATAACCTCTCCCATTTGAAGGGGTGACACTGTATCAGAATAGACTCTCCCCCTTGAACGGGGAGACTGTATTAGAATACACTCTCCCACTTGAAAGGTAAACTTGTCACAGAATAAAACCTCTCCCTTGATGGGGAGATTTTGTAGCAGAATCAACTCTACCCATTTAAGGGGAGACTCATTAGCAGAATAAACTCTCCCTACTGATGAGGGAGAGTCTGTAGCAGAATATCGTCTCCCCTTGAAGGTGTGACTCTGTATCAGAATGAACTCTCCGCCTTGATGGGGAGACTATGTACTAGAATCAACTCTCCCCCCTGAAAGGGAGACACTTTAGCAGAATAAACTCTTCCCTTGAATGGTAGACTCTGTAGCAGAATACACTTTCCGCCTTCAAATGGGAGACTCCATAGCAGTATATTCTCTCCCCCTTAAAAGTGATAATCTGCATCAGAATAACCCCCCCGCCCCTTTAAAGGGGGAAACTCTGTATCACAATACATTCTCCCAATTGAAGGGGGATACTCTGTATAAGAATCAACTCTAACCTTTAAGGGCAGACACTGTATCAGGATAAACTCTTCCCCGTGAAGGGGAGACTATGTATCAGAATAAACTCTCTCCCTTGATGGGAGACACTCTGTATAAGAATAAACTCTCACCATTAAAAGGGGAGACACTGTCCAAGAATCAACTCTGCCCTTTAAGGGGAGACTCCGTAGTAGAATAAGCTCTCCCGATTGAAGGAGAGACGCTATAGCAGAATGAACTCTCCCCTGAATAGTAGACTCTGTAGCAGAATAAACTCCTGCACTTGAAGGAGAGGCTCACTCACAGCCCCCCTCTTGATGGGGAGACTCTATATCAGAATAAACTCTCCCCTTTGAAGGGGAGACACTATACTCTTGTAGAGGAGACTCTATATCTGAATGATATCTCCCCCTTGAAGGTGGAGACTCTGTATTAGAATAAACTCTCCACCTTGAAAGGTAAACTCCATCCCAGAATCAAACATCTCCCTTGATGGGGAAGACACTGTATTAGAGTAAGCTCTCACCCTTGAAAGGGGAGACCATGTAGCAGAATAAACTGACAGCTTTGAATAGGAGACTCCATGGAGGAATAAACTCTCCCCTTTGAATGGGAGACTCCATAGCATAATAGTGTTTCCTCTTTGAAGTGGATGCTCTATGGCAGAATACAATCTCCCCTTTGAAGTGGAGAATGTGTATCCTGATAAACTCTCCCAATTCTTAAAACACATGTTGTAAGGTCTTGTCTTGTTACTGAGGCAAGCACATTGCCCCTGAGATATCTGCATGATTTTCTCACTACTTCACAAGTGGTGTAGTGGTTTGTTGTTTTCTGCTTGTACTCATTTTGTGTTGTCCTCAGACATTTGCACAATGTTATTTGAGCTATGCAGTATATTACAGTGAACTGAATTATACTGTGTGTGGTTTATTGTTTGTACTTTGGGAGCAGTGCATATGTTGAGCTGATTTATTTTCCTGTTTGCACACCATAATAAGGTGATGTCCACACAAAGAGTAAACTATTCTGATGTACGCTGCTGGATATGATGGCTTTGTTTTATTGTGCACAGCGATTATACTTTCTCTGGGGCCAACGATCTGACAAAGAATATCTTAAATGTCATTTAAAACAAGGTCAGTGACATGTAATGACTAGGTTTGCAAGTTGCACATTGAGGAAGTGCTAGTTGGTCCCAACACCTCAATTTAATCACAATAGTGGTTGTTTAGTTGCCCCTTGGTTCAATATTTCTGGGCTAATGCTCAGATTTCACAACTTTCATGTTGTCCGCGAAATCCTTGTTCAACTTTTGTTTGGTAGCCCTTGTGTTGCCAATGGATTCTTTTCAGCTAACTATTATTTGGGCCTTTACATGGTGAACTCTTTCAGATTTATTACCCTTTGGAATATCAATCTAAGCAACAATACAAAGAATCAGAGTTGGTACCTGTAAACGTCACCAAATAATTGGGACTGTGTACTGCCATGAAAACTATTGAAGCTATATGGCATTGCAAAGGTAAAACAGCGTTTATGCAGTCATAGTACACTACTTGGCCGGAATCTGGAGAGGTAAGGCTTTTTCTTGAGCATGCAATCTGCAAATAATGTCTATCCAAGCAGACAAAAATGTTAAAATGCTGTTATCCCTCTTTGGATGCTTTAACATCTTTAATCCAATCAGAAGGATATTTATTGTTTATATTCTTTATGCTGCAACTTCCAACTGTGCTTGAACTTTACCATTGTTAGCTAGCTTCGAAAGTTGTCACTGTGTTAAATCTTGTTGCATTCTGACTGTATGCATTGCATTAAATCTCACTGTAGTCACAGGCATGATTCCAGGGGTTTCTTGAACTCTGCCTCCTTCTGTAATCTAGCTTCCTTTGAGTGACCTGATAGTGTGCCAGGCCCCCCATTTACCAATCTAGCCATCAGACCAGATGCAACAGACTATCCATCATGCCAGCCAACCCCCAGATCAGAAACATTGCCAACCACCCTGCTTATTCCCTCCTTCCCTTGCACCCTCCACACATCCAGTCTTCGATAGAAGCACACCGCCCCCAGACACCGCTCTCTGACACCCACAGATATTGGCAGTAACATTCCCATACCACCCTCCACTACCCTTGTGCCCCTTTCCCTCACAACCCCATCCCACCTCAGTCCTTCCATCCCTAGGTGCCGCTTTGGCGTCCCTTGCTAACACCCCTTTCTTGGCTCCCCCGCCAGCACTCACACACCCATGCACCCCAGATTCTCCTCAAACACAAAATCTGCAACACCGCACCCTCTCATCTCTGCACACCTCACCACACCTCCCTCCAGGTCCCTGCCTGCCCCCTCACTTAAACCATTACATCCCCCAACTCTCCCAACCCAGTGAAATCTCTCTTCAACACTACCTTCAACACCCCCAGTACTAACCAGCCCCCCCAACAATCTCAACACACTGATGGAAATCAGCAGCCCAGCGTCATCTCCAAACCTAAAGCCTTCCCTTCTTTCCCTCTCCATTCATCAACAACCCCTGTCGGCAACCCCAGTCAACATCCTGCACCTTCTCTGGCCCACCTTCCCTATCCTGACTCCACAACTGTAATTCACTCTCTCACACTCCCTCCACTCCCCCACCACTCTAGACCTTCCTCTATGATCCATAGATCACAAGCACTCTTGCCAGACACTCAAAGAATAGCCAGTGCCTGGCCAACCCACCATAACAACAGAGACACTGCGCCACTCAAAGCCACTTTCCTTCTACCTCCCACCACTCTTTCCCCTTTGCACCCCTCCCCACCCTCCCTACCAACCCCCTTATTCACACTGCAACCTCCATGGGGCCTTCACCAGGGTATACCCTTCCCACCCCTCCCTCACCACCCTCACCGACTCTCCACTGCTCCCCTCTCCGAAGGACAACATCCCTCGCCCCTCCATCCTACTCTCATGCATCCTCATTAGCACCAGATCTGTCACCAAAAACCGACTCTGCGTTCCACTTTGGCTTGTATTTAAGTGATTGTTGTTGTTATAGTTTTTTGTTGTGTTCAGGGTATTCCAAACCTATGATGTTTTGTTGGTTTCAGAAGCTAAATTAAGTGCCACTGAGTTATGGAAGTGAAATGTCCACGGATAAAGCTAAGAAAGTAATGTATTTATGTTTGATGCAACAAATTTGGTTTTTCCTGGATTTTTAATTAAGAATACATTAGCTTGGTTGAGCTACAACCCTTTGGAAGTGGACAAACAGGTTTCTTCCAGGAGGAGGGTCATTCTCTCAGCAGAAACTCACAGGGAGATGATAATTGTGGGTTAACCCAGACTTTTGTCTACAGAAAGAGAATGAACAATAGCAGACCCTTCAGTCCAGGAAACAGAGGTGTGAGAGGGTCATAAATGGCTCCTGGAAGGAACTTCCTCAATGAGGAGGATGCTCCTGGACTCCCAGGAGCGACAAAGTGGTGGTGCCAAGCGACCATCTGCTGTTAAACATTAATAATGAACAATTTTCAGAGACTCATAACTTGTGATCAAAGTGGTGACAAATATAAAAAGAACAGAGTTGTTAATCTAATTTCTGGCTGCACGTTTTAAGAGGTGGCAGAACTGTGTGACATGTTCTGGACAGGAATGGCAATATATGAGGTTTTATGTGAACAGTATTAATCCTAGAATTGTGAAAATTTACACACACACACCTATGTTAAACACACACACTTGTGGAAATTTGCATAAAGTTTGGAAATTATGTTCATAGCAAAAAGGACACAATTCTGTAGAAAGTTGAGACAAGATCCCACAGCTGGAGGGTTTTGAGGAACAGATGCTACATAAAATAAGGAATCTTAGTGTGTGAATTGTGTAAAGTTGGCCAATGTAGAAATGTGTATTTAGTATAAAATTGATTTTGAGACCAGTGGCTAAAGGGAGGTTTCTAAGAACTGTAAAGCAAACCATAAAATGTGACATCATCCGGCCTTGATCAATCACTGAAATGCAAGGCGGAGAAGTTTTGATCCAATCCCAGCTCACAGGGGCAAGCTTAGCTAAGCTGGCCCATACACCCCTTTTGTGATGTCATTTGAAAGGATGAATAGAGACAGTTGAAAACACATACGGACTGACTGATCCACTCACCTTTCTGATTCCGGCGAAGCACTCTGATCCAGCATTCTACATCCAGCTTAACATCCTTCCAGATCCAGATGCCCAAACTCTTGCCAGCAATAGAGAACTATTGATTTTCAGCATCCTGAAACTCTCTGGCTGGCTACCACTAGGCTTGCCTGAGGAACTCACTATCCAGCTGATTGAATATCCACATATAAGAATGACAGATCTTGTGCAAATCTGGTGACCGGCCTAGCTGATCCAATCCCATGCCTGATGTGCTGTTCTTTCTAGACCAGATCCAATCCATGACCAGAACTGACGGTCCAATTTAATAACTTATTTTGTAAGTATTAATAGGAAGAAAAGTGACCATAATATATCTACATTGTCTTATCCCAATCTCAACTCATCCTATCTGTAAATTCAGAATCATAGTATTGTCAGAACCTTTCTTGCGCTGATTTTCTCTCATTTGTTTTATAAAATCATAAGTCATTAGAGTTTTTGAGTAAATAAAGTGGATCCTAGAAAGAAATTGAGCATCCACCATGTGAAGAGTTATGCTGGCCACGTAACTGTGGAGATTCATGTGTGGCATCCTCATTTTCATAGTCATAATATAGTGTAATCAAACCCATTTGTCATTTTCAAAGTGCATTTCTGTTTTCCATTTTGTAAAAACGACTTTCACTAAAACCTCTATAACTCCCTCAGTTTTTATTATAGAAACAAAATTTCAACTACTACTTGTACCTAACATCCTTAACTATCCAGAGAACCCAAAACCCACACGTGAAATAGCTTTAATTTATTTCCCACTTGTAGATTTCAAACATTTTCTTCTGACTAAATCATTGCTTGTGATTGTGTGCAACGGTTCAAAGCGGCTCCCATAAGAATTTATAACAATTGAAGTATTTTTTACCACATTTGGTGTTTTTGCTCAGTCAATTCCAAAGACAATTTCAAAGCCATTCTGACAGTGAAAACTCAATTCTGTTTTTCTCTTTTGTTTGTAGGGGGAAGGTGGGACTGTTATTCTGTTTTGTTCTATTCCTGAATACCTGCTCTCTCCTCACATATGTTTAATTGCCTATTGTGGAGTTGAGGGGTGTTGCAGGGAGAACCCCTAACCATAGTGCCATCTGTTCTAAACCAACACAACAGTATTCTTTTCTGTGCTGCATATGCTTTTGTGCTCATTACTTGATTCATAGTGCATTAAAAATCTTATTCAGTGTTCTGTCACCCCATTGGTGATTGTTGTTACCTATTAAAATATATTGTGATTAAATGTTAAATACATAAATAAATATGTACCTTTGGAAACAACTAGCCTGATTCCTGGTTCAGTGTGACCGGGGGGGGGGGGGGGTTCCAGGAGGAGGGTGTGATACGAGTGGTATATCTTTCAGAATATTGAACTTATAGATAACAATAGATAGGGGTTTCAGTTGTGCACTACACGCTGGGCGTGACTTGGGTGGGTGCCGGATTGAAATCACTTACATTACAAGTGAGATTGTAACTGCATCGAAAGACAAACTATTCATGTAAAGTCTATGGAAGTGATTTCCCTTAAAGTGAAACAATCATTTGTACATGGGAGCTTTGGGTTGCTCAGAAGGAGAGATTCAGTCCCTCTCAACTGTGGATGGGGTGTGTTACTATTGCCCTACATGGTCTCACAAGGCATTTGGGAGAGGCTCCTAGAGCTCACCTTCCTTAATTGACTGGTGCAGTGAGAAGAATCCAAGCCTCCAAGACCAGCTTGTAATGAGGCAATGATGGTATACCTGGCCACATGACAAGTACTAAGGCAGGGTGGTCAGGTGGTCATCCCCATCCTGGAACCGGTCCCCGTAAGCCACCAGCTTGGTGGGAAACAGCCAGATGGGAGACTTTGTTATATACCACTGAAGCCTGAACTCTTAAAGGCTGAAAAGAATTGCCATTTCCTCAGTAGCCCGAGCCTCTGATCTCTTCTTTCTGTGGAGCAACCAACTGCATCACATCTTAAACATATGTGCTACATCTGGTGGCAGTAGGAGCCATGATTATGGGCACTAGGACATCTTTCAGTCTTCAGATTGGGAGTGGAATTTGTATGTCACCTCTTATCAATGTATGGGTGGACTGTGAGACCCTGATCATCATTCGGCTTCTATGGCCCATTAGAAGCCCACTTCACCAGACTAGAAATGTGTGTTACATATGGACCTATTCCATTTATTTGCATATACATTCAGAAAGTTAAATGGAACTGTAAGTTCATGTAATAATGGGATGTGTGTTCATTTTGAGAAAATTAGGCCTTCATTTAGCCAAGAAAGAGAATCCATTTTGAATAATGTGAATGCAGGCAAAAAGAAAACAAAACAAAAATATTTGCAATTTAACAATATATTTATTCTCACATTTGAAACTGCAGACCAAAGCACAATTATTTAGAAGAATAGAGTTGCTTCCAGACTAACACTCTTAAATCGTAATGTTCAATTGTATTAGTTGTGCGCAGCTGCAAAAGTTATGTAAGGAGGGCTTGGTTTTGACCTTGAATATCATCTGAAATAGACAGTCATCAGACAGCCTGTTATTGTGCTAATTAGAAAAGACTGAACCCTCCTTTATGAGGTTATAGTCATATTCTGCTTAGTGCATTTTAAGTAATGGAATGACAAATATATAAAGAGATGTTGGTTTAGGGGATGGTGGAATTGGTCTAGGATTCCATGGGAAAATGGATAGTCTTCTTGTATGTGTTCATGAGAACTGCTGCTATTAAAGATTTGACAAACTAACATCACCCTAGATCAAGAACCATGTTTGTTTCCGCAGGAAGAAATGTATTCACAAACCTTAACTTTGCTTTTCTCTCAGAGGGTGAATAGCACCTCTTCCAGTTTAGAAATAGGATTTCAGGGAATCCCCCAATATCAAACAGATTGCCATACAATGCCAGTCCAATAGCAAAGCGAGTTGAGCGCTCGCTTTGACATCTGTGCAGAGCATGCTGATGCAGGTTTGAATCCCGGCAGAGCAAAAATCAGCCTTTCATCCTTCTGAGGTCGATAAATGAGCACCACACACCGTGAGCAGCGCTCAGATCAGTGAGGGTTTGTAGTGATATATAAATGCAAAATTATAATTATTATTATTATGTAATGCATTCAACCCAAAAAGCCTTTATAATTTTCATATTTTCAATACATTTGCTGATTTCTGTGTGTGTTTGTGGACAAATCAACATCTTCCAGATTAACTTGTCAATGAGACACCCTTAAACTGCACAATTTGCCCTCACAATTCAGGTAGACACCTTCACATTCAGGGTGAATTGTCCTCCAGCCAAAGAGGTGAATAAGGTACATACCAAAAGTAACACAAGTGTGGCGTTCAAAAAGATGTTAGTTTAGATAGTGGGTCCTACCTCAGATACATTGTTTGTGTATGTCAAAATGTGACTTTTGCAGTCCATAGCCACTGCATATTACTGAAGAGGAACACTGGAAAAGGAGAATATACATACTATTTGCTTTTATTATATAGTGCCAACTTACATGGGACACTGTTCCAAAGCTCTTGGCAACAGATGTTAAAATGACCAATTATTATTGCACACATTGTAGTACTTATTTCCCATTTGAATGAGTGGTGTGGCAAGTCAGAAGAAAGAGTCGGACTCACGTTGGTCATTTTTAACGTTTTCATTTTAAATAATAAAACAAATGCCTAACTTGCCCTATTGCTAGGGGAATGTTCCCTTCCTAACCAAACTAACTAAGGGCGTGCGTCTGTCATCAAAAGTCCAAAGAAAAATGTCTGCAGTCCAAAACCTGCTTCTATATGACCCTACCGCTAAAACGAATAACTCAAGAATGCCAAAATATATATCTTCTGGCACCTTCCCTTTAGTCGTATGCCTTGCAGCTTTATTTCAGGGGTTTTCCTATTGCAACACGTTTGATTTTGCCACTGAACAGAAACAAGTTAGTAGAAACTATTTATCCTGGTTCATAGCGTCTCTTTCATGAGCTACTGTAGTTTGTGCTGTATTTTCATAGGTTGGTTATCCCAGAGTGTGTGAAACATATACATGTGTTTCTTACTGTCTTTCTGGATGTAGTCTATTACATTCCTTCCTCTGTATATTAGTTCTTTAGACTCTTTAGTCTTGATTCTCTTTCGGTTGGGGTTTGGTATACCCTTAAAGATATTGTTGTACCACCCGTCATGCTGCCTCTCCACTTGTTTACCCTGTTTCTATCTTTGATTTTTGAGATTGATACTTGAGCTTAAATCAGAGTGGTTTTCAAAGTCTCTTAGTAATGGCTTCCAATGTTGATCCCTAATTTTACTTGGTAGCTTTCTAGCTGCTTCCAACTCAATGTGTGCTTTCTTAATTATTCACAGTCAATGTAGGGGATGACCCTCATTGGTATCTCCTCGCCATTAGATGTGTGCGTTCTCACTGTCCCCCAATCAACATTGGCTACTACTCTCTTCTGTGTCTTCCAAAAGATATGCGTAGGCTTTCTCAATGCTTCAGAATCAATATTGATTTTACCTCTCCTTGGTGTTGTCCAATATGTATGCTTGGGATTTTTTTCAAGGCTTCACATTGAATATTGCCAACAATTGCCCTGGGTATCTCCCAATATATCTGCTCAGGCTTTCTCCATGTCCTGTAATCACTGTTGTAACATCAGCTTCTTCCTCCCCAGTACCTTCACTTCTACTGGGTGGATTTTTGGAGCTTGGCATCGGATGAGTCGACATCCTCGACTCTCCATCTCCTCTCTCTCAAATCCACTGTGGAATCATTTGCGGCATCTCAGTAGGTCTGTCTGTTGAGCGCAGGTTTTCAGACGATAGGTTGTTCTCTTCCCGTTCCTTCTGGTTTTGGATGTGTTGATTGGGCCCAAGGTCCACCACAACCTTTCCGTGGTCACGCCACCACATAGGATTGTCTCCAGGACTCTTTCCTAACAGCGGTTTCCCCACTGTTCTCTATGATGACCCTCTAGCGTTCTCTCTTTCGCAGGCTGTTGTGGGCTCCGCGGCTCCCACACTGCAATGCCCCAATAAGATGTTGCTAATTCAGAGGGATTCCTGTGTGTATGGCTCTCTCTCTCCCTCTTCATGGTCGGTTTGTCCCAGTTACATAGAAGTTCACATTTAAAGGGGTGTTCTGTTTTTCTTTGGGTGTCATATTTGATTCAGCATTATCTGAAGCCAAACAAAAGGAAAGTGAATTACTTGTAATTGAAGGCGATCCCATATAGGCAGACAATGTTGCTTCCGTAGGGTGTGCCTTGTGGGAATGAGAGTCTTTCTCCTCTCAAGGGTAGTCACTCCCAGTGAGGTTGCACTTGCCTCCCTAGGGAGGGTCTAGCAGAGCAAACTCACCTCCTTAGCATCAAAGGGGGCTACTCCCCCCTGGGGAGAAGGGCCACATACTTTTGATTCATCACAGTAGCCTGGAGGAAAATCAAACTCCCATCAGTGTGCAGCTCCTCCCCATCAGCGTGGTATGGTTTATGATATCCTTTTCCCCTAAAATGTCACATTTGTGTTTTTCACTAGCCTTCCAGCTTTTTCATGTGGATGTCTCTCCCCTGAATGCAAAAGCAATATGGGGCTTATTAGTTCCCCTACTTGACCTGCAGTATAGGAAGTGGTGACTCATCCATAATGGGCGAGGGAGTGCCAACCCATCAGAACCCTTGTACATTATGGCGGAACCAATGGGCCAGTCCAGTGTAAACACCAAACACTACGCTGGCTGCTTTTTGAAGCTATGAGAAAGCTCCAGAGCTGGCTTAAACTGTCAAAGGGAAATGTGGTTTTCCTTTGACAGGTTTTGTTGCAGTATGTTCATGTCCAATGTAGTATGCAATATGCAAGTTTATGGGCATGTTGCTTCCCCAGCTTTGCCTGGCGCATTGGGAATTCAGGAAGTGGAAATGCACGTGAGAATGTGAATGGGGGCCCAGCTGCAATTCCACACACATAAGATCAAAACTACAATGTAGGACAACTATTACCAAAGGCTGTAATTATACATACAACCAACAGATGTCACTTCCCACTTTCACTGGTTCTCCTTTCCCCCTATGCTGTCCTTCCTCCCCCCTTGTGCTGTCCCTTCTCATCAACCCTTGTGCTGTCGTTCGTTCCCCCTTGCACTGTTCCTCCTCCCCTTTGTGCTCTCACTCCTCCACAACCCTTGCTCTGGTGCTCCTTCCCTCCCTTTGTGCTATTGCTCCTATCACCCCTTGCATGATCCCTCCTCCCTCCTTTGTGCTCTCCCTCTTTCCTCCCTTGTGCTGTCCCTCCTCCCTCCCTTGCACTGTCCCTCCTCATCCTTTTGTGCTGACCCTCCCCTCTTGCACTGTCCCTGCTTGCACTTTCCTTCCTCCCCCTTGTGCTTTTCCTTCTCCCCTCACACTTTGTGCTGTTGAATCCCCCCCTTCTGCTGTCCCTCCTTCCCCTTGCACAGTCTCGCCTCTCCCTTTGCACTGTCCCTCCATTTCTCTTGCGATAACACTCCTTTCTCCTTGTGCTGTCGCTTCTACCCCCACCCTTGCACTGTCCCTCCTCCCTCCTTTGCACTGTCCCTCCTCACCCCTTTTCCATAACCGTCACCCCCTTGTGCTGCCCCCATGTGCTTTTCCTGCTCCCCTTGAACTGTTCTTCTCCCTCTTGTGCTGTTTCTCATTCCCCTTTGCACAGTCCCTCCTCTCCCCCTTGCGCTGTCCTTCCCCCTTGTGCTGTCCCTCCTTCCCCCTTGTGCTGTCCCGCCTCTACCCATGCACTGTCCCTCCTTCCACTTGCGCTGCCGCTCCTCCCACCTTGTGCTGTCACTCCTTCTCCCTTGCATTGTTACTTCTTCCCCCTGTAGCTCTGTCGCTCCACCCACCTTCATGCTGGAATTCCACCCACCATTGCGATGTTGATCAGCCGAATTGTGCTGTTGCTATGCCCCATTTGCTCTGTCACTCCATCCCCCCATTTGGGCTCTCACTCTTGTCTGTGCAGGGGCAATTGTATTTCATGACACTGGCTCACAGATAAGCCAATGGGAAGATGGCATTGTGAGTAAGTGAGTACTATTTGACTGTATGGTCAGCAGCTCGTGAATGGAATAAAAACATTTCAAATAAAGCCTTTTTTAATGCTGTTTGTGAAATGCAATGGTGTACGTCATGATGAAAGAAGTATAGGGGAATTGTGAGCCATTCAGTTCACAATGGTTAATCAGGAGATGGAGCATGATAAGATATGTTTTATAAAACTATCAAAGAAAGAGTGGTAGGAAAAACATATGTAGTAAACATTATGATAAGTGAAGAAATATTACTTTTGCATTTCTCTGTCCTTATATTGAGGCAAAGCTATCGAACAAACACTTTTGCCTAGTACATACATCACTCGCATGCTTCATGAAAATGCATTAAAAATACTGCATAATGCTATTAAAATCCATGCATTCGTTCTGAATACTCTTCATTCCAATACATATTGGGCGCATGTTCTATGAGAACATAATCCAAATGAGTGACGTAAATGCCTTGTGTGAGGCTTTTACGCCATTCATTTACGTTACGGCCCATGTTCAATCATTTTAAGAGGAAATGGAAACGCAAGATGCGGTCCACCCCTCCTCTCCGCCATACAAATGATTGACTATGTGCTGTAACATGAATGAATGGTGCAAACGCCACAAGGATTGTATACCATTCATTTGCGTAACATACTCATAGAACATGAGGCCATTATAGAAGCTATAGAGTCAAGTGAATTAGCTGTACTGCATCTTCTGGGAGCTCAGGCTGAAGGGGCCAGTTCCTTGAGACACATTTCAGGGCAGGTACATGACTTGAACAAGGAATGCCCGGGCTTTAGTTCTTCTCTTGCACTGCAAGTAGGCGATGGTGAACACCCAGGCTTTTTTCCCTAAGTAGGGGCTCAGGAAGTCTTCATTAAACATGAGGTGGAGGCGATTGGGGTTGCCCATGAAACACTTGAATTTAGAATTATTATATTGTATTTATTGTAGAAACATTACTGTATGAAACAGAAATCTGGTCAGTCCTACATCAGACGCCTTAAAAATAATGTAATAGTTGTCACATGACCAGATGGTAATGGGGGAAGACGGTTGAAACAATACACAGACTAGCAACATATATGGAGATGGACAACTAGGCAGACATCCGGGCTGGGGGATTGCGGGTTGTAACTATAGCTAAGTAAAAGGATGTTGACTTTTAGCATCATGTAAAGAGGGGTACATTCTAAATATACTCTTTAGCCTCTAAATTGAATACTGTGGATTTAGGAAATACGAGTTATATATGTCTTGCTTCCCCTCATGGCCAAGTTTAGTGACCGATGGGAAATTTCAATGCCATTAGCTGTCAAAATGAGGAGCATTAAAGAAACCCACATTGAGTGCTGTATAACATTGATGGTTGATACTGAATGTGTATTCGTGTTGCACTTTTTGGTTTGTCTGTACTGTTTCATATATGTAGGTGCATATTAAAACTGAATACAAAGCACCCTTTTTTCATCGTGTTTTATAGACAATCTTGCTAAACTATACTGCAACCTCAATAATGAGGCTTCAATGACGCAAAAGGATTTAGGAGATCATTATCTATTTAAAATATCTCACTGGAGGCTGGTGTTTGAAATCATGAGAGTAATTACCAGTAAAATGCTCTGATGTGCACCGATTATTTACAAAAGCAAACGCGTGCATTAGTAAGTGATCTCCGTAAATACAACCTGCAGGGAATAGTACATTCCAACTCCTGCAGCAGTATCAAGTGATTAGAGCCTCAGCAGGCTACTGAAGTATGCTGTTCAGTATTCAAGTTTGGGGATGACTACCTTGGCTTCATTAATAAGAAGCTGACAATTAACAGGACAGCACGGTATGTCCAGTTCAAATGAATTGGGGATGAATTACTCAAAACGATGCAAGCTTGCAATAAAATCCATTCATTTCTCAAATTTCTTTAAGAATTCGAACAGAAATTGTTATGTAATTAAACAGTTCCAACAAAGTCTCCAACTTGGTATAATCAAAGCAGCCTAAATAAAGCCAACTCTCTCTTATCAATACTTCGGAAATTAAATACGGAATTCTGTATTGCTAAAGACAGTAAATATGAAGGTTTCTCACATTTCTGCATGGTACTAGTTAAGTGCTCTATCTAAATCTTATTAACATCACATGAACACGACTTATATGAGGTATCCAAAGAATGTCGTTCTCGCTGTGACTATATTCCGATAATAGAAAGGAAATATCAAGGAAAGATAGGACGTGCAAAAGTACATATATATTGAATGGATTTCTGTGACGACTGGTCTAATGGACGCATGGCTTTAGGTGTTGCATTTACCATTTTTAAAACTACATTTTTTAAAATGTTAATAGATAAAATGTTCAAGTTTGCATCAACACAAGTGATCTATAACCAATCAATTAGACCTGAAAGTGCAATGCCTGGCAAGTTAATATTACATACAGTGACTACTCACATGTCAGTAGTTGAAAGTATCAAACAGAAAGATGTCTCCCTTATCCACTCATTGGGGGTCATTACGACCCAGGCGGTAACCATGGCGCTAGTAGCACCATGGTTGCCGCCGGTATTTTACTGATTGCGCCATGGTGAATGGCGGAATTACCGCCCCATTCCAAGGTTGGCGGGGCGGTAATTCCCCATTCACCATTGACCCTTCCCCATTTTTGCCCCCATAGGGCTCAATGGAATTGGGGAAGGTGGTAGTTACGGTACCGCAAATTGCCGTACCGTAAATACCTCCAAGGTCCCTTTGTGGGTCCAATCCTTAACGGCTGGTAAAAACAGCCATTAAGGTCGGGACCCGCAAAGGGACCTCGTATTAGGCGGTAAGGGGTTAACGGCGCTGCCACCTTTTACGGCGCTGTTAACCCCTTACCGCCTGGGTCGTAATGAGGCCCATTGACATGATTTCCAGATTCTTTACAGGTTACATGACCTTTTGCTTTGGAGCATGCACACATGTTTTCCTCCTTTGTTCCAACACATGAGAGTTCACCAAAATTGATGTGCAACTCATTGTGCCAACTGATGCACAGTGTTAGAAGCATTGTCATGACCCAAACTATTATCAAATAAAACATGTCCTTTGTATTGTGATCTCCATAGAGACATGACAGTGATGTTTTGAGCATTATATCTCAAAATTGCTCACTTTGATTTCAATATTTTTTGCACCTCCCAGCCCCATAAACTCGTTGGGAAAAAATACTACTTTACAATAATAATAATAATAATAATAATTTTATTGTGATATAATCCAACATTTGGATTTTACACAACATATAAAACACATATAAAACATGTACATTTATAAAATCCGTCAAGTACTTTAATCCATGATAATAGTATATACAGTACAGGTCATGCATGTCATACAATTAATTACCAAAACAGACGCAAATGAAAAGCCTGGGGAAGGAGAGGAGTGAGGGTGCCCTCAAATACCACTGTCACAATTTCATTGATTGGGCAATAGGATTATGACACGCTTTCAGTCTCTGAATAGGGTAAACTGCGCTGAAATGGAATACGAATTTAAGCAGTAGTCCCAAAAGGAGTCGGTAATAATTGCCTCATAAGTGTGAACAAGTTTGCCCAAAAGACCCCAGTTCGGCATATTGAGTCAGGGCGTGTCGTGCTGACTCCATCTGACCAGATTTACCACATATTCAACAGATCCAGAGATCCGCAGGTACTTTCAAACGGAGGCCCACCACAGACATTACCGGAAGTATGTTTATGCGCAAATTTAATATAAATTAAAGAGCTGTAGGTAAGGCTGGATCTACTTTACAATAACTTTAACACACACAATGAAAGGCAAACAGACATGCTGGTGTACTGTTCCTTTTGTTGATTGTTTCTTTATTTATTTATAAAGCGCACCGTACCCTACGGTATCTTTGATGATAGCAGTTACAATACTAATACTAATACTACAGTCTAACAAATACTTAGACTGCAGGAGCAGTCATCCGCAGCGCAGCCAGCGCCACCCTGCATAGCGGCACGTGCTAAGAGCCCCTCACTGCATCCCTGCTGTGGTGTTCACCCCCAGTGCTTACCCCCAAGAGGATTCCTGCAGCCCCACCAATATTGGGATTTTGAACGCTGCAGATCAGCTGTTTGCAGGCCATGAATTATCCACAACATGCATCGCCTGATCTCAAAATGGCCGGAGCGATGCGGGATCAAACCGTGGCTGAATCTCTAGGAAACAGCCCACCTTATCTGCGTTCACCCACCGCCATTAGGCGGAAGCCGGCCTCACCGAAGAAGGCCTGGGGAAAAAGGCCAACTTCCTGTTTGCCGCCTGTTTGCTGCTGGGAGCCTGGTCGCCACCACACTCCAAGGTACATTCCACTACTGATCAACACTGACATTCACACGTGACATTCACCTACAGTTCGCACTCGAGGCCCCCCGTGTTTTCTGGTATGGCCGTATTACATGCTGTACCTACCATCCAAAATGCCCACATAAAATTGCTTGAATTTATCAATACTAATGCCAGCATCAGCTCTCATGGCCCAGCTATTCTCTCCCATTTTATAATAGCTTTGTGAGCCTATTGAGATCTACTTACTGCTCATTTTGTGTTGCCTACTGCCATATCTATCCAGGTCACTGCTCACTCAGAGCCCATTGATATTGCCTACTGCTGTTTCCGTGCTGTTTAATCTGTACTTTAGACTAGCCCACTGCTCACTCAGAGCCCATTGATATTGCCTACTGCTGTTTCTGTGCTGTTTAATCTGTACTTTAGACTAGCCCACTGCCACTCAGAGCCCATTGATATTGCCTACTGCTCACTCAGAGCCCATTGATATTGCCTCGCGCTCACTCAGAGCTCATTTGATATTGCCTACTGCTCTCTCAGGGCTCATTTGATATTGCCTCGCGCTCACTCAAAGCCCATTTGATATTGCCTACTGCTGTTTCTGTGCTGTTTAATCTGTACTTTAGACTAGCCCACTGCTCACTCAGAGCCCATTGATATTGCCTACTGCTCACTCAGAGCCCATTGATATTGCCTACTGTTGTTTCTGTGATGTTTAATCTGTACTTTAGCCTAGCCCACTGCTCACTCAGAGCCCATTGGTATTGCCTATTGCTCACTCAGAGCCCATTGATATTGCCTACTGCTCACTCAGAGCTCATTTGATATTGCCTATTGCTCACTCAGAGCCCATTGTTACTGCCTATTACTCACTCAAAGCCCATTTGATATTGCCTACTGCTGTTTCTGTGCTGTTTAATCTGTACTTTAGACTAGCCCACTGCTCACTCAAAGCCCATTGATATTGCCTACTGCTCACTCAGAGCCCATTGATATTGCCTACTGTTGTTTCTGTGATGTTTAATCTGTACTTTAGCCTAGCCCACTGCTCACTCAGAGCCCATTGGTATTGCCTATTGCTCACTCAGAGCCCATTGATATTGCCTACTGCTCACTCAGAGCTCATTTGATATTGCCTACTGCTCTCTCAGGGCTCATTTGATATTGCCTATTGCTCACTCAGAGCCCATTGTTACTGCCTATTACTCACTCAAAGCCCATTTGATATTGCCTACTGCTGTTTCTGTGCTGTTTAATCTGTACTTTAGACTAGTCCACTGCTCACTCAGAGCCCATTGATATTGCCTACTGCTCACTCAGAGCCCATTGATATTGCCTACTGTTGTTTCTGTGATGTTTAATCTGTACTTTAGCCTAGCCCACTGCTCACTCAGAGCCCATTGGTATTGCCTATTGCTCACTCAGAGCCCATTGATATTGCCTACTGCTCACTCAGAGCTCATTTGATATTGCCTATTGCTCACTCAGAGCCCATTGATACTGCCTATTGCTCATTCAGAGCCCATTTGATATTGCCTACTGCTGTTTCTGTGCTGCTTAAACTGTACTCTGGACAAGCCCACTGTGCCATCTACACACACCATGCAGCATACTAGAAACCTCCTCTACAAACTTCTCACTGCTACTATAGCTGTGGCCCTCACACTCTCTCAAAACCTTCTGTTTCCTATTGCTAGCCACCCCATCCACACCTGCCCAATTTCACGGCTATACTCCACCCATACTCCCCACATACACACCACACCACCCATGCACATCACCACCCAATGGCCCCACTGCGCACCTGCAACATCTCCCATGCAGAACTCCACCGCTAGCAGACGCACCAGACTTAGAGCACATACCCTAACATCAGAACCCGATTGCCATCCTCCACTTTTCGTAATCTCTACCTAGGAAACCGATTCACACACAAATACACTCCGCACCTCAATCTCACTCCCACATTTAGGCCCATCCAAATACCCCACCATATTAACACAACTAAATACCTCCCACGCTTCGAGCCGCCCCACTACCACCAAAATCACATCCACATTGCCTCTCCACCTCAAATGTGCCCTTCTCAATGTTAAATAACTCTCTGCGCACGCCCTGGAAATAAACAATCTCTTAACCAATAATAACATTGACCTACTAGCCACCACTGAAACTTCGCTGCATGAGGCATCCGCCCCTGCCATCGCACTTGCCCTCCCAGAAGGCTACACCATTCTCAGAAAAGACAGACCAACTCGTCTAGGAGGAGGAGTAGCTCTCATATTCAAAGAAACCCTCTCTCTCAGATCCATCAACCACCCATGGCAGAGCAACTCCGATATTCTCTCGGTCAAGCTCTCACTATCCCCAAATAGCACTATCAACTTTATCGCCCCCCAGGCCTCCCATCAGACTTCCAGGGACAACTCACCCACCTACTTAGCAATAACATCAAAGGATCTACTAAGACTCTCCTTCTTGGAGATCTGAATCTAGGTCTCAATGATCCCAAGGACAAAGCTGCGGCCACCCTTGCCAAAGAACTCAACGAACTAGGATTCGCTCAAAGAATCACCACCCCAACACACAACAAAGGCCCTACCCTCGACTGGGTCGCAGACCACAACTGCCTCACCTCCGTCACTTCTAACACAGCACTACAATGGACCGACCACAACTATATTGAATTCACCTTGCCCATCACATCGAGGACCAAAAAACTCTCACCCGCTCCTCTCACAAAAGCTAGAAGCACCCAAAAACTCACTGCAGATAATCTATGGCCATACCTTAACATCCCAGCACTTGCCCACCCCTTCTCTGGCGATCCTAACACCCTAGCGAATATCTACAAACATACTCTATCCAATGCAATCAATGCCATAGCGCCACTAGAAAACAAAACAGGAAAAAGGACTCTTCACTCAAACTTTTGTTTCACTGCAGAACTACAATCCATGCGCTCTTGCAAAAGAGAGGCACTAAAAAACTGGCAAACCAACCGATGCGACATCACCAAGAATTGCTTCAACCTTTATCTCCCACCAATATAAAGATGCCATCAACAAAGCTAAAGCTAACGCATTTAACACCCGAATCACTAATGTAAATTCACAATCCAAAGAAATATTTACAATATTTAAGGAACTTACTTCTCCCCCTAATACCTCCGACGAGATCATCAAAGATGAAGCATGGTGCGCTAGTATTCAAGCGGCCATGCTTAATAAAATTAATCTTCTACAAAAGAAAATTCAGGACCACTATAATGCATTACCCGGCAACATAGAGTTCAACCAGTCGCAACCCACTCCTCTCCACAACAAGCCGCTCTTCTCATTCAGAGACATCTCAGAAGCTAAACTTATTAACATCCTCAAAAATGTAAAACCCTCAACATGTAAAGGAGACATATGTCCTCCTAAACCCATTAAGGACTGCACAGATAGCCCTGCTACCTTACTGACAGCCGTTGTCAATGCCTCCTTCAGAACTGGCATCATTCCCGCCAGCCTCAAAGAAGCATGGGTCCGGCCCCTTCTCAAAAAGCCCACACTGGACCCCACCCAACCTAACAACTACCGCCCAATAACCACTGTGCCCTTCCTCCTCAAGATCTTGGATAAAGCTGCCCATTGTCACATCCAACAATTCCTTGAAGACCACTCCATCTTAAGCACTAGACAATCCGGCTTCTGCAATGGACACGGTACAGAAACTGCCCTAGTTGACTTAAAAAACCAGATCACACAAATCATGGGCAAAGGAAAACCAGCCCTCCTGCTACTCCTAGACCTCTTGACTGCATTCGATCTGGTGGACCACAAGACTCTCACATCTCACCTCACCCAATCAGCAAACTTCCTTCCTGGAGGGTTGGGCCATGAAGGTCTTCTCAGACACGGCTAACGCAGCCCCCACCACCATCCACTGTGGAGTCCCACAGGGCTCCTGCACAGCGCCCACTCTGTACAACCTGTTTACGAAGCCCCTCTTCGACAAACTTGATGCCCTGGGTATCGCATACACCAACTATGCTGACGATACCCAGGTACTCCTTCCACTCTCTGGAGTATACGCTGAAGCACTCGACACAATCTACTCCACCATTCAGGCCTGGATGGCAGCCAATGGCCTCTACCTCAATGGGGACAAGACCGAAATCCTCATACTAGGTCAAAAAGCCACTCTAGCCAAACTCGACAAATTATACGCTAACTTCACCATTGATAAAACCATCATCCCCGTGTCCACCTCTGTGAAGACCTTAGGAGTTCATTTAGACTCTACCTTATCCATGACAAAACAGGTCAGCGCCATCTCTTCCACCTCAGCCTACACCACCAAACTCATAAATGCAATTAAGCCATACCTCTCCAAACCCAACTGTCTATCTATAGCTAGAGCAACCATCGGTGCTAAACTTGACTACTGTGACGCCCTCCTAGCAGGCACGTCAGCGAAAAACATCAACCGACTCCATATCACACAGAACAACGCACTAAGAGCAGCACTCAGCATCGCAAAAAGAAACCACATCACCCCTGCCAGACAGGAAGCACACTGGCACCCATTTAAAGAACGCATCACATTCAAAATTCTCACTCTCACTCACAAATGCCTCTCCCGCACAGTACCTTCTTACTTATCCGAGGCTATAATGAAATCTACCTCCACAGGACCGGTCAGGGCTCGCTACGCCAACAAAATACACCCCCCCCACAAAAACAAAGCTAGAGCTGGAGGGTTAGGATTCCCCTTCATAGCATCCATGCTATGGAACTCTTTACCTGCCGACATCAGAGCCGAAAACTCCCTCCCCGCTTTCCCGAAAAAACAAAAAACCACCCTCTTCACCTAATCCCTATCTGTCTCCCCTCTCCGGCTCTGTATTGTAAATAATGCATATGTCAACGCAACTGTAAATAAGTCAAATGTAAAGTAAAATGTACTGTAAATAAGAACATTGATCTGTAACTAAGAAATATGCTCTGTAACCAGCGCCACGATGCCTCTGGGCTGTTGTGCGCTCAACAAATGCGAATAAATAAGTAAACAAAATAAATAAATAAGATATTTTCTTTGACCCACTACACCAGATGTGTTAATGTTATAATCAAGACAACCTTGTTTTCGGAAATGATTCAGCCTTTATATATTGCAACAAAAATGGAACGTAGAATCTCCTACCTGAACCTGGATGAATGGTTGGATCCTTTCTAATCGGGTATAGGAGGTTTTGAGGATGAAGTGTGGAATATCAATCGGTTTCCCAGCAAATTATAGGAATCCCCCTGGAGACCCCTCCGGAGCCCAGTTTAAACACTTGGCCACCGGAGGGATAACAGGGAAACCCTCACGGGGGAAAAAACCCTGGGAAGAGCTGCTGGGGAACGTTGTTTAACCGAGACGGGCAGGAAGGACTGGAGATCCTTCTCGAATTTCTGATGTTTCCTTACTTGTTGTTTTGATGCTGAAGAGGTATAGAAATAGAGACACAGGAATCAGTATCAGGATGGAAAAAGCAAAAGGATACAGCCAGGAGTACTAGTGTACTGAAAGGGTCGAAATTACCATAAGAATCTCTAGACAAAAACGTCTAGTATCAGGGAAAGAAGAGTCAGTTTGTTCTTAATACTGTAGAGGTAAACACAAGATTAGAAGAGATACAGGTTGAAGGAGGATAGTACAGAAAAAGAAGATATGTCCCTTACGTGACAGCATTAAACTGTCTGAGGCAAAAAACCGGCGGACGGTCAGGAACCGGCTTTTCGAATGTAGAGGACTGAGCTGTAATAACAAGTACGATACTTAAACCGTGCAGAAATATAATGGATGTTAGCAAGAGAATGGAACTAGATGGGAAGTCTACCTGCCAAGGAAACGTGAGACGAAACCGTGATAAGTCGCGCACAAAGGGGGCGTGGCTTGGAGATTTCAGTTTCAAAAGCCTCGGCCTGATTGTTTGCTGAAGGCTGTAAGTAGACCGATGGAAGAACAAAAACGGAGGTAAGGATGGATAAATGAATATAAGGAATGGAAAACAAGGATAGATCGTAAAGCAGGATCGCTAAACTCACTAAGCGTTTGGGTACTCCTATGAGAGTAGCAACGCACTGGTCCTCAGGATCTCCCGGCTGATATACCGAAAAGGAAGTGACTTCTGGATCCTGCGTTGCTCAAAGAGGAGGAACAACTAGACCGTTACTGGGTCTTCTGTCACACCACGGCGCGGCCATCTTGAAGTAAGTAAAAACGGGATGATTCGTCTTCACGATCATAACAGTATGCCCCTTTTTAAGTCCAGATCCTCCCGGCTTGTCTGGGTGTCTGTGATGGAATTGTTTTAAGAGGCGAGGTGCGTGTACCGCATCTTCAGGTTCCCAGGTTCGGTCTGAGGGAGAATATCCCTTCCAATCAACCAAGTATTGTAGATGACCTCGGTAAATGCGAGAGTCACAAATTCCTTTACCTCGAACTCAGGTCCTGATGAGACCAAAATTGGAGGAGGGCGAGTAGTTGCAGTTGGATGAAATTAGCTTCGATTGTCTGGTTTCAATTGAGACACATGAAAGACAGGGTGAATACGCGACCAGGTGTTAGGGAGAATAAGTCTGAAGGCCGCACTGCCAATGGGAGTAGCCACCCGGAATGGACCGAAATATCTAGGTGAGAGCTTGGATGGAACAAGATGTCTAGGAAGAAACCGTGAGGATAACCACACCCAGTCTCCTGTTTTGATACTAGGTGCTGGGGTACGAGAGGGATCAGCAAACTTCTTCATTTTCTCCTGGGTCTGCAACAAGGTGTTTTTTGCCTTCTTGTGACCTTGCCGAATTTGATCCATTAGATGATCGACGTCAGGAAATTTGTGTTCTGACCTTTTTAATGTAGGAAATGATGAAGGACTGAATCCATAGGAGCAAAAAAAAGGAGAGATGTGAATGGCGGAGTGGTAAGAGTTGTTATAGGCGTACTCTGCCAATGGAAGTAGGTCTTTCCAGTTATCCTGAGCCGCAGAAATGTAATTTCTAAGGTATCCTTCCAGAGTCTGATTAAGTCGTTCTGTCTGCCCATTGCACTGGGGGTGATAACCAGAACTGAGAGCTCGGGAAATCCCGAGATGCCGACAGATGTGTTTCCAGTAGAGAGATGTATATTGTGTCCCACGATCAGATATGATTGTTTCTGGCAAGCCATGTAATGAGAAAATGTGATTAATAAAGACTTGCGCCATCAGGGCCGCCGAAGGAACCCCAGCGAGGGGAACAAAGTGAGCCATTTTTGTGAATGAATCTATCACCATGATAGCTGAACATCCTTTTGAAGGTGGAAGGTCAACTATGAAATCCGTTGAGATTATCTGCCAAGGACGGGAAGGTAGAGGCATCTTGACCAACAATCCTAACGGTGGTTTTCGTGGTGATTTATTTTACAGGCAAACAGGACAGGACCCAATGTATTTCTTTATGTCCTCCCGTAGTGTGGGCCACCAGAACCAACGCGAAACCATTTCTAGTGTGGAAGTGATTCCATGATGTCCTGCCACCTTGGACATGTGACACATATCCAAGACCTCCTTCTGAAGGGGGGTTGTAGGAATGAATGCCCGATTACCATAAAAATAACATCCATCTTCCTTGACCAATGCTGGTTGTGTACATGGTGGTGATCCAGATCCAGATGTTCCTACTGATTTGGATTGAGTCTTCAGTCGAGATAAGAAATCAGGAACAATATGTAAACCTAAAGCCCTTCTGGGAAAAATTGGTTCTGATCTAAAGGAATCATCGGGAAGTTGTTCCTTGTGGGATAGAGCATCAGCGATAAGATTATCTTTCCCAGGTATGAAAGTGAAAGTCATTCTGAATGGAGAAAAGAAATGAGCCCACCGGGCCTGGCGGCTGTTACACGTCTGGGCGTACTGTAGAATACAAAGATTGTGATGGTCTGTTCGTACTTCAACTGGGTACTTAGCTCCAAGTAATAGATGACGCCACTCTTCAAAAGCCCGTTTGATGGCTAACAATTCCTTCTCTAACACAGTATAATTTAGTTCAGCAGGTGCCAATGTCTTACATAAGTATGCCACGGGATGTTCTTGCTCGTAATCATCAGTTTGAAGAAGAACAGCTCCTAAAGCATATTGTGATGCATCAGTCTCCACGACAAATTGACAATTTTGATCAGGTGTAAGCAGGATAGGAGCAGATGTGAATAGGTCTTTCAGCCTTCTAAAGACTTGGTCAGTCTCCTCAGACCAAGAAAAAGCCATACCTTTTTTCAAAAGGTTAGTCATAGGTTGGGTCAGACTAGAAAACCCTGGGATAAACCGCCGGTAAAAATTGGCAAAGCCAATAAACCGCTGGATATCTTTCCCCGAGGTAGGAACGGGCCAATCCTGTATAGCAGAAATCTTTTCAGGATCCATAGCTATACCCTTGGAAGATAGAACGTAACCTAGGTAGGTGACCTGGGGTTGGTGAAAAGAGCATTTCTCCATTTTACAAAAAAGGTGATTCTGATGAAGACGACGGAGAACCTCTTCCACATGGCTGACGTGGTCCTGTAAGGAGTAGGAGAAGATCAAAATATCATCCAGGTATACTATTACGTTATGTAAGAGTAAATCAGCGAAGAGGTGGTCCATGAAACGCTGAAAGATGGCTGGAGCGTTTGAGAGTCCAAAAGGCATAACCCGGTATTGGTAGTGACCAAATGGCGTCCGGAATGCCGTCTTCCATTCGTCTCCTGCTTTTATTCTTATCAGATGATATGCTCCCTTGAGGTCCAATTTGGTGTATATATTAGCCCCCTTAACTGCCTCCAGGATATCTGGTATAAGGGGCATCGGATATTCATGTGGTATGGTGATCTTATTGAGGCCCCGGAAATCGATGCAGGGGCGAAGTTCAGTTGAGTTTCGTTTGGATACAAAGAATAGGGAAGCGGCTGCAGGTGATGTAGATTCGGTGATTAAACCATTCGTAAGGTTTACCCTGAGATATTCACGCAGCACATCCTTTTCAGAATTAGATAGAATATACATTCTGCCAAATGGTAGCGGCTGGTCAGGTATCAGCTCGATTGCACAATCGTCCCGCCTATGGGGTGGTAACTGGGAGTACTCTGAGGAGGAAAATACTTCTTGGTATTGATGATAAATGTTGGGAAAGCCTGTGATTAGGTTGAGTGTTGTAACCCCCTGAGCTCTTGGAGAGGCAGAATCAGTATCTAACTGAACCTTCTGTTGACTCTTTATGCAGTGTTTCAGACAAAATTCAGACCCCAAAAAGAAGGACCCTGCTGTCCAGTTGATGAAGGGGTTATGTTTCCTGAGCCATGGTAGACCCAAGATAATCGGGTGATGGGCTGCCCGGATGATGTCTAAAACTATAATTTCTTGGTGGGCCGAGACAGACATCAGTATGGGACCGGTGTGGTCGGTGATGGGTCCTGAGATCAAAGGACTCCCATCTACACTTTCCACGGGAATGGATTCTGTCTTGAAAGACCGTGGAATACCGTGAGAAGAAGCCCAGTGATTGTCAATGAAATTCCCGGCTGCACCACAATCAATAAGAACCGGAATATCTTGTAGGATTTGATCCCCAAAGGCTAGAGATACCTTAAGCACCACCATGGTATTATCCGAGGGATTAGTACACGTAGAGGAGTGGATAATTTGTGAGGAACCTTGTTCTATCTTAGGATCCCGAACCGTGGTTCCCCTTACGGCCGGGCGCTGGCGTTTCCCGATCTTCTTGGTGGTGCAATTGGGCATTCCTGTACAGTGTGGGTATTGGAACCACAATACATGCATAGACCAAGGGATCGCCTTCGATTCCGTTCTTCGGGAGAGAGGGGACCCCTGGCCGTAGTACCCAGTTGCATAGGTTCCTCAGCAGGAGGAACCCGTGGAGAGGAAGGAAGGCTAGAACTAGGGGAAAAACGAGGCAATCGTCCTTTCCTTCTTTCACACATGCGTTCCTTCATCCGATAGTCAATTTGAAGGACCAAAGCGATGAACTCAGTCAGAGATGTAGGGCGTGTGACCCTGGATACTTCATCCTTTAATTCTTCTGACAACCCTCTCCTAAAGATTGTTACCTGAGCGTCGTCAGACCAGCTAGTTTCGCTGGCCATCTGTTTAAACTTGGTTATGTAGGCCAGTATGTCTAAGTTCCCCTGCTTCAAGTCCAGTAAGTGTTCCTGGGAAGCCACTCGGATTTCTTGTCGGCCAAACATCGTACGTATACTATTACAAAAAGCCGTATAGGAGTCTAATATGGGATTATTGCTGGTAATTAGAGGTGTAGCCCAGGCTAATGCTGGACCAGTCATTTGGGATACCATGTAACCCACACGGTCCCTATCAGTATGAAAGAAAGCATTTTTGAATGAAAATTGTACGGTACAGGAAACTAAGAATTCCTTCACCTTGTGTGGATTCCCATCGAATTGTCCTCCCGGAAGAGGTCCTGGAGGGACCTCAGAACAGTGAGGAATACGAGAAGCAGCAGCATGTTGTGCTACTTGCTGAGCTACCTGTTGTGCAGTCTGTTGTGCTGCCTGTTGTTGATTTTGCCTTAGGGCAGCATTCTCCTGCTGGAGTTGCTGAACCTCAGTGGTTAAGGATTGAACTGCAGCAATTAGCTGTTGGATCTGCTGTTGTTGTTGAGGATCCATTTTGAGAGATTCCTCGGCTCCTTGCTGCAATAACTAAAGGCAGTAGCTTCTGAACTTTTCAGGCGTTGCTAGCTGTTAATGTTATAATCAAGACAACCTTGTTTTTGGAAATGATTCAGCCTTTATATATTGCAACAAAAATGGAACGTAGAATCTCCTACCTGAACCTGGATGAATGGTTGGATCCTTTCTAATCGGGTATAGGAGGTTTTGAGGATGAAGTGTGGAATATCAATCGGTTTCCCAGCAGATTATAGGAATCCCCCTGGAGACCCCTCCGGAGCCCAGTTTAAACACTTGGCCACCGGAGGGATAACAGGGAAACCCTCACGGGGGAAAAAACCCTGGGAAGAGCTGCTGGGGAACGTTGTTTAACCGAGACGGGCAGGAAGGACTGGAGATCCGTCTCGAATTTCTGATGTTTCCTTACTTGTTGTTTTGATGCTGAAGAGGTATAGAAATAGAGACACAGGAATCAGTATTAGGATGGAAAAAGCAAAAGGATACAGCCAGGAGTACTAGTGTACTGAAAGGGTCGAAATTACCATAAGAATCTCTAGACAAAAACGTCTAGTATCAGGGAAAGAAGAGTCTGTTTGTTCTTAATACTGTAGAGGTAAACACAAGATTAGAAGAGATACAGGTTGAAGGAGGATAGTACAGAAAAAGAAGATATGTCCCTTACGTGACAGCATTAAACTGTCTGAGGCAAAAAAACGGCGGACGGTCAGGAACCGGCTTTTCGAATGTAGAGGACTGAGCTGTAATAACAAGTACGATACTTAAACCGTGGAGAAATATAATGGATGTTAGCATGAGAATGGAACTAGATGGGAAGTCTACCTGCCAAGGAAACGTGAGACGAAACCGTGATAATTCGCGCACAAAGGGGGCGTGGCTTGGAGATTTCAGTTTCAAAAGCCTCGGCCTGATTGTTTGCTGAAGGCTGTAAGTAGACAGATGGAAGAACAAAAACGGAGGTAAGGATGGATAAATGAATATAAGGAATGGAAAACAAGGATAGATCGTAAAGCAGGATCGCTAAACTCACTAAGCGTTTGGGTACTCCTATGAGAGTAGCAACGCACTGGTCCTCAGGATCTCCCGGCTGATATACCGAAGAGGAAGTGACTTCCGGATCCTGCGTTGCTCGAAGAGGAGGAACAACTAGACAACTGGGTCTTCTGTCACACCCCGGCGCGGCCATCTTGAAGTAAGTAAAAACGGGATGATTGGTCTTCACGATCATAACAAGATGTTTTTAACTTTGTTATTAAAAAGGGGGAATCACAAGGCAATATATATACAAATCCTATACCTAAGCATATGTTTTACTAAAAACAAGAAGATTTCCTAACACAAAAAAGAGTCCTTTTAAAAATATAAAAGTTATTTAAAAATGTAAAACAGCATCCTTCAAAATATATATAAAATCCTTGTACAGTGCAATGTAACTATATACAGAAACCTTACCTGGGAGATAGCCTGGCCAGGGCTTTCCGAGGGTCCCTTTTTGCTGCAGGTTTGTATTTGTTGTTGCTCCTTGGTGTTTCTCAGGGGAGTATCTGGGACCTGCCTTAACAAGGGGTGGGCCACAACTGTTTACACAGAACTCCCGTTCCTATGAGGTGAACACTGCATACCGCATGAGCAGCCTGGGTGGGGTGGCAATTGGATGCTCCGTATCACAGCGAGCAAGGCCCCACGGCATTGATTAGTAGCACCGGGAGACAGCAATGACTGCAGGTGCTCCTCTCCTTCTCACTTAGAGCACCACATTTTTTGAGCCAGGGCCATGGCAGGTAACATGGCTCCTCTAATGGCCATGGGGCACCTTAACACTGGCAGGATCAACCACCTAAATAATCTTTTTATCTTAGGTGCTGAGCGGAGCGCCAGTTCAACCCTCAATGATGCGTGTCAGGCTTCATCTAAACTAATGGTGCTATTCCCCATGCCGTCGGATTATTATTTTTCATTCACATTAAGGCTTCACACACCGGGACACTTCTTTATTTTTTCTTTCTTTTTGTTACCCCCAGCAGGGAGTTACATCCACCCCCCCTTTGAACCATCCTCAGCCCTGAGGATAGCATTGTCCTGATCAATGAATTTTCCTAGCCATGATTTTGATCTACAGGCAACCCAGGACCCTGAATCTTACACACCTCCCACAGTACTCCTGAACATCCAGGAATCTACTCTAGGGAAGGAGGAACGGAAAACTGTGAAGAATGGGCACTGGGAACCTCAACTGGTTCCATGGTGAATGTAAGTTTCATAACAGGCTTCCTATCCTTGGTGGAACAGTAGATAGATGCTGGGGCCTCATCTATGGTTTCCCCCTTACCTGGCATTGTGCATTGTACCAAATCAGGGTCGCTTTCTAACAGTGGAGAAATGGGAAAGGATTCCTCTGCCAACCAGTTTATCAGAGGAAATGAGATCAGGATTAGGATTAGTCTCACCAGGAGCACTTTCAAATGAGGGATTAGGTTTGCTAGGAGTGGGATCAAGAACCACGGGTATAGGGACCTACACTAGGGTCTGATCTATAAATAGGTCTTGGTAGACACCAAAATAAATGTCCTTAACGTGTGCGTCATCACTGGCTTCCAGTTGGCCTTCACTGGTCTCACGGTCTTGGTAGTTTGAGGAGCTTCCTAGGATTGAGCCATCGGAGTATCTTCCTCTTTAGGTCTATCAGAACGGATTTGCTGCTGTCTAATATTTAGACCCTTGGCCAATGTCTCTTCACTGCTGGTTCTAACTCAAACTCATCCCTGAATGGGAGTAGGTGGTTTGGGTGAAAGGTCTGGATGTTCCTTGGCCGTTCTTCCTATCACAGTGAGTAGCTAGTGAGCTCTCCTAGCTGATGCTCAATGATGAACTGTTGTGACTCCCACTTTTCATGTCCTCTCTATTTCCGAGGCTTTAGATCAACACAGGTTTGCCAGGCTAAAGAGCTTGACCGTGGCTTCATAGTGGTACTTCCTTCCCTCCACTGTCTTCTCTGCAGCAGCTATGTTGGGCTGATGGGCTTGCTCTAGGTCACCTTTGAGCCGGTTCCTATACCTGGTGTAATTATCGTTGCCTATTCCATCTGCAGACACTCCAATATACATTCTACAGGCAGCTGTGTCTATCTTCTGAACATTAGACAATATGGTGTAATCCCAATGGCATCATTATTTGTACAGTAGTAAGCATGGGTCAGGGTAGCCAAAGGTTTCACCTGCTCTTCTCCTCTGGCCTCAGGGTGCTCCGCATTGCCAAGAGGGTGTGGTTGAACAGTTTGGAGTTGTACAAGTCTTCTTAATGCTAATCAGCTGCAGTAACTGTTTGATGAATGTCAACTCAAAATCCGGTCCCTGGTCAGAATGAATCCTTGCCGCCCAACCACAGAGCATGAAGTATTTCACAGCATACAGCCAACTGTAGTGGTGTGCCGATCCTTGGTGAGAAACGCCTGTGCATACAGATTAAAGTGGTCTGACACCACTAGGATGTTCTACACATCTCACCTGTCCATCTCCAACTTTAGTAAATCAATGTAGACCAGATCCATGAGTCTTGAGATATGCAGATGAATAGGTATCCTGCAGCATGAGCTGTGGCCTTCGATGAATACCAGGTTTTAACTCCCTTCGGGAGGGGTGCCACTCTTTGCCTCACCACCATGTCCCAGCTGAGGCGGCACCGAACACTGCATTATGTTTAAACAGTAAATCAGATTTTGTAGACACTGTATAGGGTTTTTTGCCAAAGTCTTGTCTGTGACAAGACTTTAGAAAGCCCACGATGGATGAACAGGGTTGCACCGCTTAGGATTTCGCATGAACTACCAAAAGGTTTGTTAGCAATGGCTGAGCAGCCAGGCTTAGTCTAGGAGGGAGGATGACTGTAGTGAGGGACACATAACTCTGAGCATACACTTAGCTCAAGGAAACTCTTACAAACTCAGAGTATTATAAACATAGGTATTTATTTATATACACTAAGGCTAGTAGCATTCAAGTAAGGTTAAGTACTTAGCATTCAAGTAAGGTTAAGTCCTATCACACAATAATATGAGTGGAGAAAAGTTGCAAAATTCACAGAGATAGATACTTCAAAATTGCAATAATGGCATCAAATCACATAAACAAACCTCCAGAAACATATATGCAAACCTATAGGAACTTTGATAACATTTTGTAACTTTAGCTTAGCATATCTTGGAAAGTCCAACCCTGTCTTAGGTTAGTCTCACAAAGTCAGAGGGGACACTGTGGCACCAGCGACCAAGGGCTGAGGAAGACAAGGCAAGGAAGCAGAGTTCAGGGATCAAAGGAGCTGAGTCCAGCAGAAACTCTCTTCAAGTTTACAGGCTAGTAACAGTCAGGTTTACTTGGCAAGGAAATTAATAGTTTACTTAGCCAGATTGTCCCAAGGACAGGAGTCCTAATCCCCAATCCAGCTCAAGGGAGAACTAGGAGGGGTGCTAGGATCAATTGACTGCAGTCCCCAGGAACAAAAGAACAATGCAGCAAGCCCCAGGTAAGAAGATAGGAGAGGTACAGTACCTTTTCGATGACCAAAATGCTACAGGACAGTCCACATGGTGTAGTGACAGCAGACCCTGGTTCAGGTTTGCGGACTTAGTGGATGAAGAAGGAACTTTAGAGGGATCAGGTGGTGGCACTTTTGGAGCCAGATGTCAAGCAGTGGATATTCACAGCACTTGCTCCTTGGATTCCTTCACAAACCTTGGAACAGCGACACTTGTCATCCAGCAGACTTTTCTCCAGTTCTCGGTCCTCGAACTCAGCTGAGGGGACATATGGAAGTAAAAAAGAGTCACTGTAGGCCCAGAAGTATGCCCACAAGATTTTAGCTAAAATCGCACTTCACAAGATGATCTATTACAAAATGGTACAGGTCCCAGGGCATTAGGAGTTTGCAGGCCCAAGAGGTCGCAGCTCTTTGAGGGATGGCACAAAATGCAGGTGGTCTTAAGTCTGGTTAGTCCAACCAGTGCAGGGGAGTAAGTCATCTTCAGAAAATATTCCCTGTTGCTCTGAATTCGGGGTAAATTCAGCAGCAGTCACTCAATGGCTCTGGTGGTCACTGAAAGTTGCTGGGGACGTCCTTCTGTGAATTCCTCTTCAGATCTCCAGTCCAGCGGTCAACTATGAGTTTCTGCTCCAGGACCCTTGCTTTTATGCAGGAAAACAGGCTGAGCTCTCCAATGGGTACAGCCATCCTCCCAGCACAAACTGGTTCCAGGCAGGCATGCTGTAGGACTAAGACCAGGGGCGTTTCAGTCACCTCCCCCACTTCCTGTCCTTTTAAGGCTCTCAAAGCGTCTTGGCGGGCTTTCCAAGGGAAGCCTGTCAAAGACAAAAGACCCATCAAGACCTCACCCACCCAGACAAGTAGAAGAATGCTCAAGAAATAAAAAGTCATCAAGAACAGGTCTTAAAAAAGTACAGTGACCATTTTAAGCAAATGATGAGCCTTGTGTTCCTCACCGCACCTGCGAAGGCAGCCTCTGACAAAAGCCCACAAATAGTCATGCAAAAACATACACTGCCATGAGCCTGTCCAATGAACTTGTAACAGTAACTAAAAGTCACTGAAAAAGAGCAAGGAAAGATAGACATCCTCTCAGCACTCCCCTTAAGGTGGGGTCTGCTGATCTCGCAAAATAAATAACAGGTGGGACAGAAAGTGTCCTCCTGCCCTTGTAACATTGTGTTACCACAAGTAAAATAAAAATAGAAGCTCTAGGAACCTGAAGTAACACTGCACATAAAGGTAGATGCCAGAAACGTTGTGGGAAAGCATACCTCCAATAAAAAGTAAAAGAAAAAAAGGGTTCCCAAGGTCAGAGTAAGAGAATGAGTGATGTATTGTTTGATATGACAAATCATTTATTACGCACCTGTACAGAAGTGTTTCTAGCCGCGACAAGACAAGGAGGGGAAAACAGAAGGACAAACAACGATCTTACTAGGCCTTGTGTCATTCACATCACGCAAGTGCGGGGAATAGGGGAGGGGAGAAGTGCAAAGGGAGGTTCGGGAGTGAGGAGAAGTGCAGGTGACTCAATAAGTGCTGGCAGAGGATGGCTCTTAAGTGCAAAAAGAAGGGACTTTAGGGTTACAGCTACAGACCCTTAAGTGCTGAGGGTGCCCGGAGGCAACGCAATGGCAACTGGACATGCAGGAGCCTGGACCCGAGTTCATGGGTGGCCAGGCAACCAGTGTGTGGAGCTATTAGGGACATTAGCTGGCGAGAGGAATAGAGAAAGCGCAAGCAAAAAGGAAGGTCTTGAGTTGCTTCCGGAACCAGAGGTCGTTCTGCTTAAGTTTGAGAGGCAGGGAGGCAGTTCCAGAGGGAGGCCCCAGCCGAGGAAAGAGATCTGGCCCCCATTCTCTGCTTGGAAAAGCAACTGACCCTCAGAGAATTGGAGATGGATGAGCGGAGAGCTCGAGAAGGGAGATGTTTAGGAAGAGAAAGCTGGAGGTAGTGCGGTCCCAGGCCCCAGAAAGCCTTGTGGATGATGCAAAGGAAATTGAATTTAATCCTTGCAGCCACAGGGAGCCAGTGCAGAGAATTCAGAGCTGGAGAGATATGATCCCTGGGCTTGAGGCCAAGGACAAGTCTTGCAGTCCTGTCCTGGAAGATTTGTAAAGGTCGAAGAGCAGAGACAGGCAGATTTAGAAAGAGACGGTTGTAGTAGTCCAGCCTTAAGAGGACCAGGGCTCTAGAGACAGGGAGCTTCTGGGGGAAAGTGAGAAAAGGCAGAATACCTCTGAGGCGGTGCCGCTGAAAGTGTGACTTCTTAGAGACATTTGAGATGTGAGGAGAGAAGGAGAGGGTGGATTTGAAGATGACACCAAGGTTCTTAACCTCACAGGAAGGAGCAGGAAGAGGGCCCTGGGTGGGCGGCCAGAGAGAGAGAGGAGAGGATGGAATAAGTGTCTTGATGAGGAGGATCTGGGTCTTACTGGCATTAAGAAAGAGATCATTGGCAGCACACCATTGCTGAATTGTGGCCAGACAGTCTTGTATGAGAGAATGAGCAGAGGTGGCTGAGGGGAGCCTGAAGGAGAGGTGGGTGTCATCTGCTTAAGTTAGAACCAAATGTAGCGATGCCATGGGCCAGAGGTGCCAGGTAGTGGTTGAATAGCCAGGGAGAAAGGTTAGACCCCTGGGCACACTACAAGTAGAGAGAGATAGAAGAGAGGAAAGACCCCAGTTGGACCTGGGAGGGTCGGTGAGTAAGAAATGAGGTCAACCAGTAGAGGGCCTGACCAGTGATACCCAGATTGTCATGGAGGTGATTGAGCAGGATGACCCTGTCAAAAGCAGAGGATAGATCGAGGAGAATGAGAACAGAAGGAAGATTAGAGTCAAGATTAGAGAGCAAGTGTTCATGGGTGTTCAGAGAGCAGTTTCCATGCTTCTGGCAGCTCCGAGGCCAGGCTGGTGGTCATGGAGACAACCAACAGATTCAGTATGCAGATTAAGCTGGGAAATGGCCAGCTTTTCCAAGAGTTTTCCCCAGAAAGGAGTGATGGAGTTCAGGTGATAGCCGGAGAGGAAGGATCGGGAGAGGGCTTCTTAAGAAGGGGGTGCACAAGGGAGTTCTTAATGGGGAGGGGAAGATTCCAGTGCCAAAGGAGTGATTGAAGAAATCGGCCAACGCTGGAGCCAGGGTGTCGATAAAGAGCAGGGGAGAACCTGCTTTGCCAAGACTTTCATAGATCGGACTTGTCTAGAAACATTGTCAGTGGTGAACAGGGGAAAGAAGGAGAAAGGAGTAGGGGAAGCAGATGAAGAAGGACCAGGGGTGGCAGAGGAGGAGCAAGAGGAGGTAGAGAAAGAGAGAGTGGACAGGATGTCCTGAGATTTAGTGGCAAAATGAGAAGCCAGGGCCATGCAGAGCGCCTGGGAGGCATCAGAAGAGGTAGAGACTGCAGCAGGATTGGCCATTTCCTTGCAGATTTTAAAATGTTGTTAGGTGCCACAGAGACACAGGTTTAGATGTAGGCTCTCTCCTTAGAGAGGACAGAGAGTCTGTACTGTCTTTGGAGCAGTCGGCAGGACAGTTTGTCAGAGTTTGCCTGATGCCCTGCACTTCCTCTCAGCCACCCTACAATTGTGTTTAACGGTGGCGAGGTCGGAATCGTACCAATAGTTGCACTTGGAAGTGGGCTTCAAGCGGATACTCATGACAGGGGCAAGGACGTGAAGAGTGTTAGAGATAGAGAGATGAAGGTTAGAGAGGGCTGTGTCAGAGTGTGAGTCAGCCAAAGATGTAGGAGGAGGAGAGAATGTAGTGGCAAAGGCCTCCACTGACACACGCTTCATGGGTCTGATGAACGAGAAGGTAGATGGAAGTGCTGAGGACAGCTTGACCTGAGGGGTAGAGAGGGAGAGGTGGGAGGAGGGGAGGAAGTGGTCACTCCAAGAGAGAGTAGTGGCGAGAGGGTTAGAGAGGTGGCGGTTTGAGGAGATCATAACATCCGGGGTGTGCCCTTCAGAGTGAGTCAGGCCAGAGCGAAGCCTAGAGAGAGAGAGAGAGAGAGAGAGAGAGAGAGAGAGAGAGAGTCACAGAGGTTGTGATTGAGCTCCGAAGAGGGGTTGGTGGCATCCAGGTAGATGTTCAGTTCTCTGAGGAGAAGTTGATAGGTAGAGGTAAGGATGGGAGGAGGAAATGTCAGCCCACTCAGAGCGGAAGAGGGTGCCGTGGCCAGGTGGCCTGTAGATGGTGGCCACAGTGAGAGAGAGGCCAGGAGAGATAGAGCACCTGCAGACCAGGCATTCAAAGGAGGAGTAGAACCGGGATCCACTCGTGTAAAATCAAGGCTAAACATCCACCAGGACAGTTAGTTCTGGGTTCAGAGAGGATCTTGTAGCCATCAGGAAGAAGAGTGTCAAATCTTGTGACAGAGCTGGCCTTGAACAAAGTCTCAGTGATACCAAGTACATCCAAATCAAGCTCTTCCAGGAGACGGCAAATGTCAGAGGAGTGTTTGACAGCAGAGCGAAAGTTGAGAGTAGCCATGTAGAACAGGTTTCCAACTATGAAGGACTTCCGTGGAGGGGTAGAGGCCAAAGGTGTGCCCTGAGGAAGTGTTGGAGGTACCCAAGGATGGGCAGAGGATGAAGGGAGAGAAGGCAGGGTAGTTGTAGAGTAAAACGATAGTGCCAGAGAGGTAGCTGAGGAAGGAGGCAACAGGGTAGCCAGAGAAGCAGCAGAGGGTGCTGGAGAGGTGGTGGAGGAAGGAGGCGGCAGAGGAGCCAGAGAGGGGTAAGTAGGGATAGCAGGAGAAGAAACAAAGTTGATAAGGTGCGGGAAGTTTCTATTGAAAAAGAGGAGCTAGGCCTGCGACCCCTGGACCAAGACAGTGCCATTTAGTTAGACATTAATTATGGTCTTAGAGGAATAGAAGGGGGCCAGAAGGGCCTCCCACCTGGTGCCATCATTAATGGGAGAAGAGGAAAGAGGAGAGAGAACAGAGATCATAGGGGGATCCATAGACCTGGAGAGGGAACGACAAAGAGGATGTCATTGGAGTCTGTCTGGAGGAAGCACTGATGCAGGTATCAGCGATAGGGGGACCTGGGTTGGAGACTAGGATGTCCCTTTTGAGTTTCTTCCTGCCAGACTTAGTGAGGGGGATAGGATAGTTGATAGAATAGCAGTTAGAGATGATAGGTGAGACAGGGAACACCATAGAGGGTATGGGGCAAGGAGGGTGGGAGGAGTCGGGGGCCCAAGCAGGTTGGCGGGGTAGCTTATTGGGAGGACAGTAGGAAGGCAAAAGGAGAGTAACAACAGGGAGGCGAAACAGTACAGAACAAGAAACAATGGACCTATGAAATTAGATGTATGCAAGGATCAACAACAAAGCACAAAACACAGCAAGGGAGAGTGCAGGCAATGCAAAGTAATGCCAAAACCTAGAACACAACCAGGGTAAGAAACTATTGCCAGAGAACAAAGCCACAACAAGGAACCTAGAAATAAGGAATGCAGGCAATGCAGGTAATGCAAAAAACCATAGAGAACACACAATGTCAATATAATAGGGAAGAAAACAACAACAGTGTCAAAGTACAGAGCAGAATCTCAACCCACCAAGCACAGTAAATAACTGAAGAACCTAGAGGTAAGGAGTGCAGGCAAAAGTACAGTAATGAAACAAACAGTGGAATGGGCAGGGATCAGTAAGCAAGAGAGTGTTGCGCTCACCTGGCTCCCACATGGGCGTCTGTCGGACCCGGACGGCTGGGGACACCACCAACGTGATGCGTAGTGCAGAGATGACTGACTGGACTTTCCCTCCTAATCTTGTTTGCTTGACCAGTAGAAGTATTCTCCTGCAAGTGGAGGGATGGATTTAGCCACCCGTGGATTCAAGTGATGGCACCCCCCCACAGTCCTCCCCACTAATCACCTACGAAGTGCCCTCTCAGCAATCTCACCTTATACTCTTGAAAGATGAGCTCTCCATCCTGCATGGATTGCAGGGGCGCGTTGATGCCAGTTACTTCACTGGTTTGAAGGCGTGGGAGAGTTCCGGAGAGTATTGACTCTGGGGTTCCTGGCGAGGACCAGTAAGTATCAACTTCATAGAGTTCAATATGTCCGATGTTCACTCTTGATCCCCCCTTCCTTACTTGTCTTGCAGCTGAGTTCGTGAGAGGATGCTCTCGTGGTAGCTGGTGGCGCTCAGGTAAGAGTCTGTATTACCCTACGCTGTCCGGTAAATGTTGCACGTGTTTAACGTGTTGTTTTCTCTCTCTTTACAGGTGCGGCACATGAAGATGTGGGGAGTTATAGAATAATGCCTCCGGTGATAATCAGGTAAGTCTATGGTGATAAGAGTTATATTTGTTGGTTTTCTCGGCTCACCTTGTTGTTTTCTTTTGTCCCCCAGGTGCCGGAGTTCAGCGAAGAAATGATGGAGGCAGCGCCAAATCGAAAGATGCTGTGAGGACTGGTGAGTATGGCGCGGCGCTGCAGCTGGAGATGCGGCGCATACTGAAATGATGTTCTTTCCAGGTCCGGAGGCGAGATGGATCCGGAATCAGGTGAGGAATTCGAAAATGGTTCGTTTTCTAACCTTGTCCTTTTCTTTCCTCTTTGTTTTAGGAGCTCCAGATTCGAGGCGGGCGTGGCAGAAGACTGGATGCTAACTGCAGGCACGGTGAGCAGGTGTGGACTGGCCTATAGGGAACTCTGGAGATTTCCCGGTGGGCCTCTGCACCCTGGGCCTCTTTTGTGTGGTATTTCAAAATGTTCTCATAGGAAAAGCATTGGGCTTGCTGAAAATGTGTCATATGGGGCCACTTTGAAAATTATTTCCAGGGCCTCTTTTGGTCCCCAGTCATTATTTCCAGGGCCTCTTTTATTTCCCAGTCCACCCCTGACGGTGAGCGTTACGCTGCTGGATGCAGAATAACGCGAAGCGTGTGCTGCTGTTCGGGCGTGGTTTAAATAGCCTCCAAAGTAGTTCCAGGTAAGAAGTTCCCCAGAACCACGCCCAAATGAAAAATAGTCCCTGTGATAAAATAGTCCCATCCAGGCCTCACGTTGGCTTGGACTCACTTGCAGCATGGTCTGCATCAGGTAAGTAAAGTCTATGGTCCTGGCGCCTATGGCGCCAGGACTGATTTCTATGATGAGCCTGGCACCTAAGGCGCCAGGACTGAACCCAAACATCCCCCAGCCGGGGCTGTTGGGGTTTAAATAAGAATCTGGATGCCTGCTCCCGGAGCTGATGGGCTTGGTCCTGATGCCCGGGGGTAGGCATCATGACAGAGGGGGACAACAAAAGGTAAAAGAGCACAATTTACTGTCCTCGCCCCAGCACCGGAGAAGTTGACGTTGCCTGATGATGGTGGTGATGGCCTGTGGGGACAGATGGGGAAAACACATGTTGGCACCTTCTTACCTGTTGTATGAGCAGAGGTTTGGGCCCTGGGTCCCCCTGGTCTGAACAGGCCCAAACAGGAATTTCCCTTTTGTGCTTCTGCCCTTCGCTTCGGACACCTCGGCCGAGAGTCACCCTTGATCTAAGAGTTAAGAGCAGAAAGGAAGAGGCACGGCTAAGAAGTTGGGCAGGGATTAGGCCAGGTGACCTAGATCCACTTACACCTGCTCACCAGCTCTGTGGAAAAAGGTTCCCACTAACTCAGGAGAATCAGTCCAAAAATCCAGCAGTCCAGCAGAAATGCTGGGGGGCTCAAAGTAGGGAGAATTTCACTCAAAATTGAAAATCTGCCCAACACAATTGTCCCCCTCCACCTCCTCCAGACTAAGGCACAGGAGGATTGTATCTACTCCTGGATGGATCTCTTATTCCAGTCAGTTAAAACCTTGGGGGATCCATCAGCATTCATCTGTTGTGAGCTTGACGTATTTTCTGCCTCTGCAGGCTATAGGACCTACAACACCCTTTGGAATGTTCTTTCTTTTTAGAGTGGGGGTCTTTTCCAACAGACCCTCAGAGGTGTTTCCTTCCTCAGAACTTGTAATAGGTTTTTCAACAGGGCCCTCAGAGTGGTCTCCAGGAAGAGAGACCCTAGGCTTCACATGAATCCTATCCAACACTCGGGTAGGAACAGGTTGGGTCACAGGCTTCTGGACAGGAGGTCTAGGGGAAGAACCTAGAAAGTCTTCCTCTTCCTCTGGCGTTTGGTCAGTTTTTTAGACCTAGATGTTATCCTCTAGACACTCTGATCCAACAAAGGAGAGGAGGATACCTTCACAGCTCCAGTTACAAGGGTGTTACCTCGAAATATATCCTTAGGGAAGGTTGATAGGGGGCCACTAGATAAGTTGATTGACCTCAAAGGTCTATTTACTAGAGCCTCTGGACCAAAGAAAGCACTGTCTAAAACAGTCAAACTGGCAGTATTATGTAGGGGTGTTTGCATATATAGCACTTTCTTTTTGGGTTCTTGTCTTTTATGGAGGTCTGTCCCAGGGGCTCCTCCCTCTGCCATCTGGCTTGGCAGTTTAGGGGTTCTCTATTAGCCAAATCCTTCAGACAAGTTCAAATCCCCCCACCTCTGTGTCAGCAGTAAGTGGGTCTTCTTGGGATTCTTTCACCTCAGCCTGAGGTGAAGGTGGGCTTATGGGAATGACCTCAAGATTTTTTAGGCCTAGGTGTGTGGTTCCTAGTAGAAATCTTGGGATTGGGACCCTTTTGCCCTGGAGAGCCATTTAATTTCTTCTTAGTTCCTGGAGAGTGGCCCCTTGCGGTGGCCTCTCCGGCTTCTTTTTTTGAGCCCCTGTATTTCGACTGGGGCTCTGCTGTGTCTGAAACAACACCTAAGGTTTTCAGGTTATTACTCAGGAGTAGAGTACCAGGCAGTTCTGCCTGAACACCAACATGTATCCTGACAGTCATTTGGCTACATTGGATGGTAACAGGAATTATGAGGAGCATTTGGTCTGGGCCTCTTGCAAGTCTAATGGGTCTCAGAGGAGCCTTAGCTACCCCCTCTGGGTTGAGTAAAGGCTAATCGACCATTTAAATGCTGGCCCCAGTGTCCCTATTGGCCGGAGTGTCCTGTTCATTAAAGAGCACACTGTCCATTATGTAATACTTAGTGCTATCTGGGATAGCAGAATGGCTAGGCAGTTTGGGTTGGTTCCTAGAATGAAGAGTCACCAAAGTACCTTTGTGTTTACCCCATAGTGTTCTTGTGTTGAGGGGGTGGAAAAAGATCAATGTCACCGGGACTTCCTCTTCCTGAGGAAAGGTTAATGAGACAGTGGGGATCCCCACGGGCATGTCCTTATATTTGAGATCCCCTTTTACATATCACCATACCCACAAACTACATACTTTCCAAGTGTTTTGCAGAATGGGGGTTTCTGGTGGCCGCCCTCTGGTTTGGCTCCAGAGGGGTCACTAGCCCTTTTGAGTTCCCATGGGTTTTATACTGTTACCTTTGTGGGCCTCATTGGTTTGGATTTTGTTGGAGTCCCTCACATCTTCCTTCTTGTGCTTATTGCCCTCCTCCTTCTTGTGAGGAACTCCAGAATCCTAGTGAGTGGCCCTGTTGGCTACCCACAAGTCAGCAGTTAGAGCTAGCTTCTTGGAATCGGATTATTTTTAGTCAACCTGGTGCTGTCTCAAATTTTAGGAGCAAGCATCAAAATGCTTTCCAGTATGAAGAGATTACTCATGCTGTCAAAGATTTTTATTTTGTGGCCTTCCATCCACCCATCTACCTTTTTCAGGGATTCATAAACCCAGGTTACCCATAACATTCCATCTCTTTTCTTACTCTCCCTTAACCTTTTCAGATATTGGAAATGGGTCTTCCCGTACCTGGTTATGCATGCTTGTTTGATCAAGCTGTAGGTCCTTCTATCTACTGCATCCATCACCAGAAACACACCATTCAGGGGGAGCCTAAAAGAACCCAAGGTCCGTGATCTTCCTCACTCACATCTTGCATCTCACATGCTAACTCAAAAGCTTTCAACCAATCAATGATACCACATTTCACATAATACTGACTCACCAGCTCCTTGGGAAGTGTAGGCTTTCTGGTCCTGGAAGCATCCACACCAGAGGACCCTGAAACTGAAAGAGAGTTACCAAAAGAGATCTTTCTTATTTCCAGCTCATTGTTCAGTTCATTCTCTCTCGATTCAAGCTTCATATGCTCCAGTAGCAACTTCATTTCCAAAATCCTGGCCTTCTGTATTTCCAACTCAAGGAGGATCTCAAGAAATATGGTATGTGGGGATATAGGCATGGGAGGGTGGGCTGGAGGAGGACTCCTAGCTGGTGCCAAGTCTTCCTCCAACTAGATTTCTTCTTCTCCACCCAAATTTGAGCTCAAATCACAATTAACCTCAATATCCTCACTTAAATCAATATTTGGTCTGGGTCATACAGGTTTACTTTGGGATTTCTGGAAATCCATCAACATGTGGATCAATTATTTTTTGTTACCTAAATGGTTGAAGCCTCCTTTCTTACACAATTCTCTTATTTGCACAACTTTGAGTGAAACAAGAGCCGACTAGGTCACCACAAGCGTGGATGTACTGCTTGAATCAAAAATTAGGGCTCCTAGTAGGGAACAATAACAATTGAATAGGTTCAAGAAAAATAGGTGCTGTCGGAATACTCCTGTTTTTTTGTCACCCTCTGCATAAAGAAAGAATAAATATTTTCAAACTCTGTTGTAGAATCAATCTTTTTCTTTATCTAAAGTTGTACAGTTCAATATAAAATGGACGCTCAAGAGTTAACATCAAAAAAAGGGGAGGTCATTGACCTCAAGTACAGAAAATATTTACATCACACGGAACCAAATGTTTTTCAGTGAAACAACCACTTTGTGTGTGCAAGACAAAATCAAATTCAAATTTCATCTGTCATGAAGTTCACATGAAGATAGCAAACATATAGACAGTTGGACATTTATAACATCACTTAAACATTTCAACAAAAACAAGTCATTTTCTCTGTGTAAAGCAGCATAAATATACTGCAGTTGGGGATAATGCGTCTACACCACAGTGTTTCAGCCGTTTCTAGGTGGGCTTAATATGCCACATCTGGTATACGGCCTTCATCAGGACAGGGTTCTGTACTGTATGATGTCTGCGCTGCAGGGGGAAGGGAGACAGTTGTCAGGGGAGTATTCATGCACCGATTATTTAAAGAAGAATAAATCATGCTCTGTGCAGTATTGAAAACACACACAGCTTACCTATGGGTGTATTAATTCCAAAGGTTCTGTTATTTGAAGGTTGTATAAGCCACAAGGGCTAATCTCTGTCTGATCCTATTGTGAAAAAACAGAAAGAAAGGGGTTTCTTATTGGTATGACGATCACCTTAGTAGGGATTGCAAACAACTCGGTCAGGGCGGGTACTATTTTCATAAAACAGACTCTTACCTCTCAGCTGGAGGTGAAATTTCACTTTTAAATGAGCCTAGTTTCTCTTTTCTTTCAAGTAGCCCCGTGGGCAAAAACCTAAATGGAGCGAGAATATCTCATTAATATTTTATCGCACTGAAGGCACCTCAATGGTTCTAAATATCTGCCGAGTGCGGGCAAAATGGCCTTACCTGTCAGGGTGCAGGACCTGCTTGCAGTCTGCCGCTGTAGCGTTCGAACCGCTGAGTCATTCTACGATTCACGGAGACCTGGCTGAGGCGTTAGTAACGCTGTTGCTAGGACTCCATGATCATTTATACGGCGGCCATTTTAGGTGGGGTTGGGTTGCCCCTGATTGTAAAAAGAGTGATAACTTTCCATCAATTGCTCGGATTGTACAAAGAATGAATTTACATGGGTCACCATGTCTCCGGGATTCAAATGCGTAATTTAGACACTGTGCTATGGCAACCGACAATGAGCAAAAGGAGGCGTTAGTGTTGTGTCAGTCGCTCGATCATAAATCTACTTGATAACATCATTTTAACGGACAACAGCCTCCTTGCTACTATGGATGTGGAGGCGTTGTATACATCAATACCACAACAAGAAGGGCTAGAGGCCATACGAGACATCCTGAACACCAGAGAATAGACGATAGATTCTGTACCACCAATCATCTATGTTGTCGTTGGCATGTGAACATTTCCCAAGGTATAATGTCCTTTGATCTTTTAATTCATGACAGTCCGTTACCAGGTGTTTTATTGATTCTATCTTTATACTGCAATATCCACATAGGTTATCCTTGGTGTCATGATCTTGTATCATGAACATGATTTCTTTTCTTTTATATGCATTTAGCCGCAATCTCAAGAATCCATCACGGTGGTATCTAGATAGAAATTGTTGTAGATATCTGGGCATTCTTTCTAGTGCATTCATTGTTGGACCTAGTTTGAGAGCTGTTGATAAAGTATTGTACTTCTGCAGATTTTGGATCTAAGACCATTGTTTTAATTTCTTTTTTGCAATTTGTGGCTGAGTCAGGAGTGTTTCCATCGTTATATCAGCCGTTCGCAGAAGATCATTTAACTTGTCTTTCCAGATTGTTATCATTTTCTCAGGTCCCTGGGATTTTGATAATGCTAGTATCTTGTAAGCTGGTTCTGGATTTGTTATGGTCAACTTCTTTAGTAGTGCCAGTGATTTCCACTGCACCGTTCCATATAAGGTGTCTAAGGCTAGTTCATAGCGAATGATTGTCATAGACATGTATTTTGGTAGCCTCAGCATTCTTTTCCAATACATCCCTTCTAAATACGACCATATCTTATGATCTGTATTCCAGCCGGCTTCAGCGCTGAATGTTATCGCCAGAATTAATTTTTGTAGATATAAGGATCTGGTTGGCTTTTGGGTAAACTTCACATATTGTAAGGTGAATTATTGCACCTTGTAAGGCAAATGTTCGCATTCTATGTTTTAGATCTTGCACCCAGCTCCATTCACGTATTGATGTATTTATCATCACTCCAAGGTATCAAATCTCTTTGATTATCTCAATTTGTTTGTTTGCAATTTGCCACTTAAAGTTCTTGTTTTTTCGCTCTTTTGAAGCATTGATCCTCATGATTTTTGTTTTTTTGACATTTATACTTAGGTCGTTTTCTTGCATATAATATTGCAATTTTGTCAAAAGTCTTTGAAGGCCAATTTTGGTGGTATCAAATAATACGATATCATCGGCGAAATTGCATAGCTGATGTGATGTCCATTTATTTTGGGTGGAATGCAGTTCACATTCGCTAGTGTGACTGGGGATGTCAGCAATGAATGATTTAAACAAGGAGGCAGCAAGCGGACATCCCTGTTTAACTCCTTTGTTTGTGGCAATTGCCTCGGATAGGTCCCCCTTTGCGTTTATTCGGACCCTGATTGAAGTATTTTGGTGTAGCGCTGTTATCGGCTGTAGTATATTATCAGGAGAGCCCCATTTTTGCAGCTTTTGTCACAGCATTCCACAGTTTATTGTGTTGAATGCATGTTGCATGTCTACGAATGCCATGAAGATTCTAGACTTACTTTTCATCGCCTCAAGTTTTAACAGGTTTACAATTGTTAGATTGTTCTCAGTACCCACTCCCTTTGTAAAACCTGTCTGGCGACAGTCAGTTACGCCAGTTCTTTTTGCCCCACATGTTAATTTTGCTTGCAAGAAAGATGCAAATATCTTGCCGATGGTATCTAGAAGGGCAATCGGGCGATAGTTGGCAGGATTGTTCCGATTGCCCTTCTTAAAGATTGGCACGATTATCGCTGACACCCATGACAAAGGAATGCATTTTAGGTACGCCGTTCTTTTAAAAGGTATTGCTATGAATTCTGCCCATTCCTGTTTGTTTGTTTTCAGTATCACATTTGTGATGCCGTTTGGACCTGCAGAGTGTGAGTTTTTTAGCTTAGATATTGCAGTGATTATGTCTTCATCACTAACTCGTGTATCCCACGTCGTTGCGTCATCCCAAGTTGGGCATGTGCTTGACTCAGGCTTTCCACAGAATAAATCTGTGAAGTGTTTAATCCACACACCCTCTAAGACACTATTGGCCAAAATTTCATTTTGGTTACTGTACCCTTTATTTAGAATTTGCCAGATGTCTTTTGAGTTGTGGGTTCGTATTAAGGACAACATCAGCTCCCCATTTTCTTGATCATGTTGGTATGCATATGATTTAAGCCAATTGCGATATTTTAGTTTTCGTTTTTTGATGGCACATGATGCTGATTCACCTGGTTTGTTCTTTAGATCTCGGATGTCTTTATAAAGTTGTTTTCTTTCTTTATTCACCTTAATACTCCACTCATGATTATGTGTGGCTTTTTTCATCACCGATGATCCTATTTTTTTATAGGGTAGAAGTGGGACATAATTTATTGATTCCACTTGTGGTCTTTTCATTGACTGGTAGGTTACGGATGGATTGATAATTTGTATTGCAGATATCCTAAATCTATTCCTTCCAGAATTGATCTCCAGGTCTTTGCCTGGTTTATGTGTCTCCATTCTCCGATCCATTTGCCAGAGCATCACCAAAAGGTCGTGGTCACTATTATCAGTCGGAATTATTGTCATTTTATCAATTCTGTGCCATTGATTTCTTGAGGTCCAAATGTAATCTAAGGCCTTCCCAAAACCAAGTCGGTTTTGGGGGCATGTCAGCTTTGACTTGCCCATTTACATTCTCACAATCCTGTGCTTCCATTTTGTTGTCCCATCGCGTTCTTCTTGAATTTATTTCCAGGCTTTGTTGGAGTTTTATCAGTTTATCATCGTTCTCTCCATTAAACCAGGTCAAGTTCATGTCTCTGCATATTATGATCGATAGATCAAGGTATCTTTTTTGATTCTCGTCAATTTGGCCCATAACTGAGGCTATAAATCTTCCTGCTGATATTTTAGCTGGGTTCCAGTATACGATTATTAAAAGCAGATATTTGCAACTCTGTGTTTCCTCTATGCGATGTTGTAGTAGAGTGCTCTTGTACAACGATATTTGGGTTCAAGGTTTTGAGGACTTCCCAGCTTGTGCCATTTTTTAGAAGAGTTAATAATCCTGAGATTGGGCTTTCTTGTGCGTTCTTTTTCGCTGGGTTTAGGAGTTAAATGGCCATCTTTCACTGGTTTAGAGCACAGCCATGTCTCTTGTAGACAGATGGCAAAATTATAATTCAATTCTACTAGAAATTTGTTGAATAAATGTAGGAAGCCTCTAGTTTTCCACGATATCAGAGTTGACAAGGCTCCATCTCGATTAGAATCTAGCTAATCTTTCCGTGCTTCTGAGTTGGATGAGTTAGATTTATATTTATCAACTCCATATTGTTTCTGTGATGACGCTGTTGACGTATGCATCAGGAAGCTCCTTAGCTAATTTCTTCGCTGTTCATTAGTTAATCCTGGAGAAGATATGATTTTTTGACTGTTTTGAATTTTGTTTTCTTTGCACATCTCTTCTGATATTTCGAAACCTAGAAAAAGCAGTTCTTCTTTCGCTGCTATTAAGGTTTTTCGGTCTGCTTGAGAGTTTGTGTGTAAGAGCACTCTGTCCACTCGTTCTTCAGTTGCATATTCTACAATCTGTATATCGAGCGTGGTCACGGTCCGCAAAGCTGGCACTGTGTGCAACAACCTCATTACGTTCCTTCGGTTTAAGTTAACTTCGTTGTCATCTTCGAAAACATTTTCTAACCTTCAAGTTTCCCAGATGCAACCTTTTGTTGGACTGTTTGTTGATAATTTTTCTTTCTCAGTGATGTGGTTTGTCGCAGGTTGAAGTTCCCTTGAATTTTTTTAGTTGTATCTTGCAAAGTTCCCATCATGTTAGTATTGATCTTGTCAGCAGTTTTTGGATGTTGAACCGCCTCAAAAAAGATCTTTGGTTCTTACTTGCTTTTGAACTTGCTTTATGTGAAACTTCAGTTGTTGTCGTTGCTGTCATTTTGCTGGGTATCTTCACGCATAAATGCGTGTCATTCGTCACCTCAACACAGTCCCAGTTGTTACTTTCATCGGAACCAACAGAGTAAGTTGAGAGGTTGCACAAATCCATTGAAGATTCTGTTTCTTCAATCAATTAGTTATTGGTTTCTCTTCTCGCACGTTTTTTCGGATTTGTCGCATTTGCCTCATTATGTACATCTGCCAGTGGCATTACTGCTGCTGAATGTGCAATCTTTTTAGGTACATCAGACGACTCTCGAGTGAATGGGCCTGGTTTAGTTGGAGTTGTTAAGTTCCTAATGAATTTTCTAGATCGGTTTGTTTTTTCAGGTCCGCAGTTTTTTTGTTAGCCTTGTTATTTCCAATGGTTTTTTCTTTTTGCTTTAGTATTTTGGTCATTGTTTTCAGCAAGGTTTTGGCTGCTCCACTAAATATCCCAAAAGTCGTCTTTACGGGAGGGCTGGCTTTATTTTCACTCGTTGTAGTCTCTGTGTCGCTTTTGCCTCATTATGTACATCTGCCAGTGGCATTACTGCTGCTGAATGTGCAATCTTTTTAGGTAGATCAGACGACTCTCGGGTGAATAGGCCTGGTTTAGTTGGAGTTGTTAAGTTCCTAATTAATTTTCTAGATCTGTTCGTTTGTTTTTTCAGATCTGCAGTTTTTTTGTTAGCCTTGTTATTTCCAATGGTTTTTTCTTTTTGCTTTAGTATTGTGGTCATTGTTTTCAGCAAGGTTTTGGCTGCTCCACTAAATATCCCAAAAGTCGTCTTTACGGGAGGGCTGGCTTTATTTTCACTCGTTGTAGTCTCTGTTTCTGTGACTAAATCCTCCTTTGCACTTGCTGGTATGTTGCCACTACAAATCCCTTTTCTTTATGAATTTGCAACACATCTCCGTGCTCGGGACCTTGAGTCAATGCACTACCATCCTGCGGCAGTGCCGGGAGCTCTCTCTCTCTCGTTCCTCCAAGCCTCCATCGAGTTGGACCAGCGGTGAGCTCTCTGGGTAAGTTTGAATTCTTCCCTAAGCCTGTGTTACATTGTCTAGCTGAAGGATTGAATTTCCACATTGCCGTTCCCGTTGATGTACTATAGAATTTGTGTCCGTTACCTTTGGGATCAGTTGTTTCAGGCACATTAAAGCGGCCTCCATTAGGGTTAGTTTATCATTATTGCCACTCATAGCTAGATCGCTCAGCCTGTTTTGCCATACTGCGTTTTTTTCTGCTTCAATATCCAGTCGCTTTTGTAGTGCTAGATTCAGGCTTTTCATCTTCGATATTTTATCGTGTAATTGCCCTAACATTTATCCATTATTAAACATCCCTTCATTTAATGTTTCATAAAGCTTAACAAAGGGAATAAGCACCAGTGAAGTTGCAGCTAAGACGTTATTATGGATTTGAATTGCCTCTGTGACTGACAAGTTTGATTTACTTGTGGGCTCCTGTTCTTTCTGCCCTCTCAGTGTTTCATGGCTCAAATTTTCATTGTCGGGCCCAACTACATCTCTATGAGTGCTGGGTTCGGCTATTCTTTGCTCCAACTCACCCTTTTTTTTTTGCTTTGGTTTTGAGATTTTGTAAATGGGTATTTCCTTCAATTTTGAATACTCGTATGGTGGGCCCGGTGCTGGCGTACTTGTGTGGTCAGTCTGTCTTTTTTTTATGGTCCCCTGACCGTAGGTGTGTGTGAGCTGGATGATCTAATTCCAATGTCAAGTTTCATTTGTTTTTGTTGTTTTTATAAAACTTTCTATTAGTTTGTCCTTCATGTTCTCAAAGTCGGCTTTCAGTTGTTCTGTTAACCGGGCCTCTCGACATGCCAGAGCGAGCCCTCTTTGCTGAATTACTTCTTCGTATTCTTGCACTTGTGTTGTATCCCAGTCCTTTGTTAATGTCGTATTCATTTTTGACATTTGGTCTTGGTTTTTTAATCGGATATCTGTGTTCATTTGGACCCCTAATTCATTTGTTTTCTTGTCTCTGATCCAAGTGGCATTCCGTGTGAAAATGCTGGGCTACTTCAGGGCTCCTTGTTGATGACATTTCCACGTCACATGCGAGGGTGGTCGCCCTGATGTCACTCTCGATGGTGTTTGCCAGCACGTTATCTCTCGATAGAGTTGCTTCAGATGGTTGTTTTTGTTGAATCTGCTCTTCAGGGAAGGTAAATTTAAACATATTTACGTCCATGGTTATACATGGAACTTCCAGTTCCAACAACTCAGTGTCGGTCACGTCAAACAGTGATTGAAATGTCGCCATATTAATCTCAATCTTGTCCGGCTGCGCGCCGTAGTTAGGCTCCGGAAGTTCGCAGTGCTCAGGGTTCTCCCCCTCGACGACAACCCTATGTGCAGCGACCTCTGCCGCTGTGCATGGGCTTTCGTTCACGAGGGTTCCTACCAGTGCAACCATGTCTTTGTGTTTGGGAGTTGTAATAACTCGGGACGCACCAGGCAACCGTCTCGTTGCTAGCACTGCTAGGTGAGGTATATTAACATTCTTGAATGAATTTGCCTCTAAACACAAAGTTTCGTGGCGAGGATGTCTAGTCCAATTGTACCCGCCCAAGTCACATGAGAGATTAACCTCACCTTCCTCACCTTCCTCACTTTGCACGACTTGTGGTCGTACTATCAGGGCTTGTGAGTCTGACCTGACATTGTTTTGATTATAAATGGGTTAGTGGCCCAGATTCAGCCATTGCCACTTACCTGCTTACTGCCGCGGATTGCAGCAGAGTGAACTCTGCTCACAAACTCTGCACGTGATCCGCGCGTGCCGGGGGGTTTTAAGGAGATGAAGCTCACGTTCAAGCAACAGTCTGCACAGTCCAAAAAGCAAAACACCAACAGTAGCTGCAGCTCCTCGCTTCATCGACTCCTGCAGCAGACTGAACTCTGCTCACAAACTCCACCTTAGGCTAATGAACATACTCTCCTTTTTATGTGGAACAGGCAATGTCTTGAGGTCTTGGAAGAACATGACATTATGCTAGCAACTCTAGTAGAAAATCCAGAATTGGCAAAAAGGAAATTGTGGAGCTCAGACTGGTGCCGTACATGTGAACAAAGACGAAAATCTAGACTCTTGTCCAAAGTAGCAAGCAAGGCTAGAGCTTTTGGAAACCCACAAACCTACCTACTGCAATTTCCTGACCAAAAGTCGAGATCCTTGTATATGCAGTTCAGACTTAACTCATTGGATACTAAACAACGTCTAAGTCTGCGCAATCAAAACATGAACACAGATTTGACCTGTCATTTCTGTGAACTAGGCAAGGAGACTTTAAAGCACTTAACTCTATTTTGGCCGATTCTATGACAAGACCGGAGGCGAGCATTATGCTTAACTTCTTTAATTACTGCTAACCACAGCTTTTTAAATCTTTCTTTTGTTTCAATGTATATATATATATACATATTTTTTTTTTTTTATAACTCGTATAAACAACCGAAAAAATGAAACATCATAGCCTTAACGCGGCTAAACTACATCCCCCATGAGGCTCCTCAATATGGTAGTCCAATAGCCTCTCTCTCACTGTCCAATCAGGCAATCCCTTCTACTATAAGTCACTGCCTCTCTGGGTGCCTTCCTCTTCTTTTTTGCTGCACCACAGATAAGTGACATCAATTCTAGCACTACCTTGCTATGCTGCGTTTTTATAATACTTAATTGTCGAAACGCTAAATTTATATATTGTAAAGCGCGTGCGTACCATTAGCGCAAACGTATTAACATTCGAGTTCGAAACGCAAGCGTTCTTTTCGCAGACAAGTTAGACTTTCAGGACGGCTGACTGCCGAGCCCGCGAGTGATCTCACTCACATTAAGGCTCGGCCAGTCAGCCGCGAAAGAACACCGACGGAGATGAAGAGTATCACAGGCAACGCGTAGTACGCGGTAAACCCCACTCCCTCTAGAAACGAGGGAAGCGCGCGCATGCGCATTACTGTATTCCTCTCACAGAGTTTTGTTCTCGCACGGAGAAAGTCAACAGCAATTCTACGCTCCTGTTCTTCGCTCCTGAACGCGCAAAACTCGTTAAATTGTTAGTGGGTCACCTGCGCACATCAGAGGCATTCAAGGCAAAGAGAAAATTTTCAACAAAAAAAAAAAGAACGCAAAAATATCTTTTTCTGTTGCCAGCAGCAAAAGAGGAGCTACAGTTCCCAACCTGATAGCCCATAGCCATCCTCTGCGAGGCACACATATTACCATGGCGTACAGCATGGATAACGAGGCTTGGAGTGAAGGGAGCGACAGAGAACCAGAACAAGAGGTGGAATACATAGGAGAAGATATAGACCTCTCCTACAGCTTCAAGAAAGTGCTAGGCGACTCATTGGTTCAAGCCGTAGCACTAGGAGTCAAGCCTCTACAAGACAGGTTATTGGTCCTGGAAGAAATACTGGGCAAGAAAGCTGGCACGCTCGACGACCCCGGTGAGGGAACCTCCACACAAGAGCCTCTGAAACAAAATGAGAAGGGGAAGAAAGTGGCCCGGAAGAGGAAACACTCTTCTACACCCCGTGCTCAGATACAGGGAAGGATAAGTCCCTAGAGGTGGCTGATGCTTTCAATAGGCTGAAAAGCGCCTTTCTTACAAAGACAGCCTTGCCCAACCTCGTACCCCCTACCCCAGGGGCGACAAATATAGGGGATACCTTATCATCCTCAGAGCATTCGGATCAGGAAAGGGGAGAGGATGATGATCAGAGCATAAGCAAAGTGAGCGTAGTCTCGCAGAAGAGTACGAGCGAGCCTAAAGCCAGCGGTGTGGAGGCCCCTCTGGATGAAGAAGACATGCCAGACATGTTTGAACCTGACACAATAAGGCACCCCAGATCAACGGACTGGACCCCATCACCAAGAGTAGCCCTGTATATGTCCCAGAAAATGAGAAAACCTATGGAGAAAGATATTAGATTCAGACTTAAAGCTGAGTGTCCGAGACCAGAGCTGACAGGGAAAGTAGCAGAGACTCCCGAGCTCGACACAAAGATGCTAACCTTCATAACTAAAGCAGGGAAGGACACCAGAAAAGGCATGGATAGGGCATGGAAGACATGCCAAGATAAACTGTTAGACTTAGCTGGACCCATAGCAAAGATAATGGATTTAGCTGAGAGAGCTAAAGACACTGGGGAGCCAGTCGACCCACTTATATTAGCAGGATGGGCGCAGAGAGCAGTCTCCATGCTGGGTAACGCAAACTGCACAATATCTTCAGAGCGACGCAGATCGGCTTTACTGAAGATTGATAACAAACTAGGAGACCTGGCATCTTACGAAGCCGGGGAAAGCGCCCAAGGGCTCCTGTTCGGTGACACGTTTGTGAAAGAAATGAACAGATTCGTCGGAACATACACAGCGCTGGAGAAAGCGCAAGGCTCCATTAGGAAGGTATTCCCGGGGAGAGTTTTTTCAGGGGCCGGTCGATATAGAGGCCGCTCGACCGGCCGATTCAATAACAGGAGAGCACAAGACCCCAGAGCCCAGTATTGGGAAACCCGACAACAAGACGCCTTTTTCCCGAACAGAGGACGAGGTTCTCGGGGACGTCGGGGACGCGGATATTACCGTCAACAGAACAATAACTCAGGTGAGAGAACGCGCAGCGACCTATCCTCCCGTGGGGGGCAGGACAATGCTTTTTTTGCACAACTGGTGCGATCTATTGTCAGATCCATGGGTTATTCAGATCGTACAGGGCTTAATTCCAGAGTTCCTAGGTCATTCGGTGCAAGATGGCCCCCCGCACAGAATTCAAATGACACTGGCCGAAGAAGATTTATTAGACGCAGAGATCCAGGATCTGGCGCGGAAATACACGATAGAGAGGGCTACAGGGAGCGGCCAATCCTTCCTGAGTAATATGTTCCTAGTCAGTCGCAAGGACAAAGTTCGTCCAGTAATCAATCTGAAAGAACTCAACAGCTGGTTAGTGTACAAACACTTCAAGATGGAGGGAATCCATCTGCTAGGAGACTTACTCAGAAAGGGGGACTGGCTCGCGCGCCTAGATCTGAAAGACGCTTACCTCACAGTTCCCATAGCACCCCACTGTCAACCTTTTCTAAGCTTCAGGTGGAGAGACGAACTCTGGCAATTCAAATGCCTACCGTTCGGTCTAGCGTCAGCACCATGGGCGTTCACCAAGCTTATGAGGCCCATCGCGACAGCACTTCAGGAACAAGGGTGTCGGATGATCGTCTACCTGGACGACATCCTATTTATGGCCAAAAACAAAGATCGCTTACAGAAGCAGATTCAATGGGCGATAGAGCTAATTTCCAGCCTAGGTTTCCTAGTGAACAAAGACAAATTAGAGCTTACGCCGACCAAGCGGCTAGAGTTCTTGGGATTCATTGTACATACAAAGAAAGCTACCTTGGAGTTACCAACTCAGAAAATGAGAGCTATCAAGAAAGATCTGAGAGCAGCACTCAAGAAACCGCTGATCTCTCTTCGTTATCTAGCCAGGATAGTAGATCTGTTAGCAGCATCCATTCAAGCGATATTTCCAGGCCCGTTACATTATCAAGCTCTTCAGAGGCTGAAGATCAAGTACCTAAGGAAAGGCTGGAGATACCATTGACTAGTTCCCCTAGACGAAGAAAGCAGATCAGAACTCACCTGGTGGCTCCACAATATGGAAGCCTGGAACGGCCGCGCCATCTTCGGAGACGTACCAGGGTTAGTTATAGAGTCAGATGCCAGCAGGTCCGGCTGGGGAGTGCGACGCGGCGACATAGAAACAGGTGGGAAATGGTCAAAAGAAGAATTGGATCTACACATCAATTGCCTAGAATTACTAGCTGGGTCTTTTGCACTAAAAGCGTTTACCAGAGACAAAGCGCACTGCAGCATCCTTCTCAAGATGGACAATATATCTGCAGTAAGGTATATAAACAAGCTGGGAGGTACCAGGTCCAGGATGTTAGCGGAATTGGCAAAGGATTTCTGGCACGACTGCCTACAGAAGAAGATTACAGTCAAAGCAGAGTATCTCCCAGGGGCCTTGAACTCAGTGGTGGACTGGAACTCCCGACACCTAGTAGATTACAGCGACTGGAAACTTTACAGAGACATATTCAAGATGTTGGAAGCAAGATGGGGGCCATTGCACATGGACCTGTTCACCTCGAGGCTAAACGCACAGCTGCCGGACTACTTCAGCAGGAAGCTGGACCCGGGAGCCCAGGGGACGGATGCATTCATGCATCATTGGGGGTCGCAGAGACACTATGCCTTTCCCCCTTTTGTGATGCTGGCGAGGGTACTAGCAAATGTGCGCAGAGACGAAGCTCAGATAGTGATAGTGACGCCAGAGTGGAAGTCGCAAGCCTGGTTTCCAGTTCTGATGGAACTTTCTATGGATTTTCCACAGAAGATTGCATACAGACAAGACCTGCTGACCGATCCAGCAGGAGCTCCTCACCCTCTGATAGAGGATCAATCCTTAACACTGATAGCGTGCAGAATTTCAGGCATAGATGGCGCTTGCCAGGCCTTTCAGAAGACGCTACAAGACTTATCAATCTATCGTGGGCTCCATCTACGATCAGGAGCTATAATTCCGCGTGGCAAGCCTGGGACTTATGGTGCAGGGGGAGGAGTATATCTCCCATTTCAGCACCTGTAGTCCAAATGGTGAATTTCCTAGCCAGCCTCCCATTTACAGGGAGGGCGTTCAGGACTGTAGGAGTATATAGGTCAGCGATCTCTGCTGGACACGAGCTAGTGGACGGAGCACCAGTAGGGGAACATCCAGCGGTATCCCGATTGCTAAAGGGTGTAAAGATGAGCAAACCTCCTACGCCCAAGTACTCATCATTATGGGATGTCCAAAAAGTCATACACCTGTTCGAGCAATGGCTGAGTAACAACTCTCTGTCAGATAAACAGCTTTCAGGCAAGCTAGCTACACTCCTTTGCTTAGTGTCCTGTAGAAGAGTTTCAGACGTTAAAGCCCTAGAGATAGACAGGAAGATGTATTACCCGGAAGGGATAGCCTTTACCATAGCGCAGCGTACAAAGACCAATTCTAAAGTGATCTCATACCCGTACTGGCCAAATAACGAGAAATTGTGTGTGGCGAATTGTATAAAGTGTTATGAAGCAGCGACAGCAGCGGTTAGACCGAAAGGGGTTACCCAATTGCTTATAGCGCGTATTAAACCATACAAAGCAGTTACGTCAGCTACTATTGCTAGATGGGTGAAGGAAGTGATGGAGTTGGCAGGTATATACACGTCTACATTTGGACGCACTCTGCCAGCGGTTCCATGGCTTCACAAGCTTTTGCAGTCGGAGTTCTGCTGCAGGAGATCATGAAAGCAGCAGACTGGTCGAGCAATTCAGTATTGAAGACATTTTACTTCAAACCAGTATCTAATATAGCAGCTGCTGTTGTAGAAAGCTTTGAACAAGCATAATGCTCGCCTCCGGTCTTGTTATAGAATAAAGATTGCCCATGCGACTAGCGCAGTAAATCTTGATTCTATTAAAGACATGGAGGCGAGCATTATCCCACCCTAAGGGAATACGGCTGTAAGGGGCATGATATGAACTGTAAGACATGTCGCAGCAAATCTATGTAAATGCTTGATTATAACATGTGATAAATCGTATTCCCCTCCCTAACGTGCACATTTCTCTTTTTGCATAGGAGAGGAGCAAAAGAATCACCGAGATTAGAGTGTACGAAAGCAGCAGAGCTGCGGAGTTAGAATACGGAGATCCTACCAAGAATAGAAAGGACAGACTCAGTTGGATTATACGAGAGGCAGTTGGATTTTAGACATTCGTTCAGTAAAGCGAGCTGCAAAAGAAGAGGAAGGGACCCAGAGAGGCAGTGACTTATAGTAGAAGGGATTGCCTGATTGGACAGTGAGAGAGAGGCTATTGGACTACCATAGTGAGGAGCCTCATGGGGGATGTAGTTTAGCTGCGTTAAGGCTATGATGTTTCATTTTTTCTGTTGTTTGTACGAGTTATAAAAAAAAATATATATATATACATTGAAACAAAAGAAAGATTTAAAAAGCTGTGGTTAGCAGTAATTAAAGAAGTTAAGCATAATGCTCGCCTCCGTGTCTTTAATAGAATCAAGACTTCCTGCGCTAGTCGCATGGCCAATCTTTATTGGTGGCAAATAATGTTCGACGGATCAAATCGAAAATTAACATTCACTTTGATAACATTCCTGAAAGAGCTAAAAGATCACCTTGTGGACAGAAAATTCTAAACAGAAATTGTTTATATAAACTTACATCTATAGAGGTGATCTAGTACTCCAGTACCCCAATAGATGGAGTTACTGACGAGACTTGTGATGCAACAAGATGTGGAGGTTAACTTGTTGATGAAATATGAGATGTAATATGACGTGGGGGTGGTTCAATCATGTTGTTTTTTCCTTTTTTAAAAGGTTTATATAAACCATATAAAAATAAAATTAAAAAAAATAAAATAAAAAGAGCCTCTTGCTTAAAACATATCTCCATATTACTGAATTGTTTTCACAAACATTTTGGTGACCAGTCTTAGAAGATGGTTTCACTGAACACTATCTGCAAGCATCAGTCTGTCCAAAACGACTCAATCTCAACAGTGCAAAACCACATGTTAGTTTTTTCTATTGCCAAAGTCCTGTCTGTGACAAGAGTTTAGAAAACCCATCTTGAATGGGGTTAGTCCCCTTAGGTTTAGCCTGAACTACCAAAATGTTTGGTAGCAATGGCTAAGCAGCCAGGCTTAGTCTAGGAGGGAGGAGGGCTGTATTGAGGCACTTAGTTCAATGAAACCCATACACACTAGGAGTTATGTAAAATATTGGTATTTATTTATACACACTAAGGCTTGTAGCAAGGTAAGTACTATCACACAATAATATGAGAGGAGAACAGTTGCAATATTCACAGAGTTAGATACTTCAGAATAGCACTAATGGTAACAAATCACATAATCAAATCTCCTGAAACATACATGTAAACTTATAGAAACTTTGATAACTTTTCATACCTTAAGCTTGCTGCGTTGGAGGCGGCGAATGCTTTGGTGTGGCTTGATGCAGGTGCGTATGTGTAGACACCATGAGGTCCTTTCCTCTCATCTCCTTCACTGCAGAGCTGGCAGTGTTACTGAGAGCTGCACCAAATTGAGTGTGCCGAGGAGAGTCCCTGTACCCATACCCATACCATGGCTGGGCTGGCCAGGTAATATCTACGCATGACTAGCCTGAACTGGGCATCTCAAATCTTAGGCATTCATCTCGATGCTGGGCGCTGGATGTTGAAATCTGAAACTGGCATCTTGCTTGTTTTTATAGCCTCCATAGCTTCCATAGTTGCTCTTTACATGTTGCAGCAGGAGTAGGTAGCAAGTATAGCTCTTGGCTCTTGGAACAAGTAGTAAAAAGAGGTGACTGCTGAGGTCTGCGAGTGCAGTGTATATGTTGCCCCCTCCTCTGTCCCCTCCTCATTTCCAACTTTCCCCAGGGTTCTGCGGTCACTGGGTAGTCCTGGCATGGGATGGCCCTTAAACCCACACAGAAAAGAGGACATTTGGTTACTTGGACGCTGGTTCGTGATAGGTATACGTCACCTCCTTTGGCAAATAATAGAGGGGGAAACAGGTTGACCCAGTCCACTATAAGTCCTCTCCCTTGCTGATCCTAGCCAGGCCACTTCTAACTGCATGACTAATGTATGCAATGCCTGTTTTGTCTGCTCCACCGCAGAGGCAAAGCCAGGAGATTCCGTTGTGGGGTCAAGCAGTGGGGGGGGACGGGTGAATTAAGTTGCTTCTAATATGGAGACCCAAGTTGGTTCTCTGGGCTCCTCTGCGACTATGGCTGCTGTTTATGATGTTCGGCATGATATTAGTGCGTCCTCTGAGCCCATAGCAATGGCTGCATTGCAATGAATGGAACCACTGAATGCTTTAACAACACCTGGCAAGCTGGTGGATCCTCTGTGTTCTCCGTTGAATATTCCGGGTCCTGGTCTGGGGTCATCTGATTACTCTATTATAGAGGCCTTAGAGTGCTCTATGATTATCTATACATGGAAAACTGCCAAGGACAAGTCTACAAGTCTGCAGCAGTCTGTCCAGGAAGGAGCTGTGTCTGTAAATGAATTGGATGGGATTGGTATAGTGGATTGTGCAGCCACAGAAGATCCATTGTTTCCTCTGATGACCAGTAACACCGCCTCTGGCTGGGTCCATCCTCATCCTCTGACCCGGAAATATGTAGAGATCCCTGAGGTGGCAGAAATAATCTTGGAAGCCTGTGGTGGCTCTGATTTAGAGAATGAGAATGAGTCACCAGTAGAGGCTGGTAGCACAGTGAATTTGCATAACCGCCACTCTGCAAATCCCTCTCCCGTCACTGAGAGAGCTGAGGTTGGAGAGGATTGACGTGGCCTCTCTTAGCTCTGAGGACTCCTCGATCTCTCCCTTTTTGCCATTCATGATGTGTATTCCTCAGCGGCTACAAGTACTTGAAAGCACAGTGTGGGAGTTGAATGAATTGAGGAGGTCTAATGGCAGTCGATTGAACAAATGTTTGCACATTTTTGACATAATCTTTGAGAGACACCATAATTCTAAATTTGCCGAGGTTCGAGTACTTAAGAGTGGCTGTTATTCAAATATTTGACCCACACAAGTTGGATAAGGCTTCACAGACACCTGAGGACTAGTGTAACTCAGGACTGGAACAGGGGCGAGTGATTCATTACTAGTCTAATTCCGACTCTACAAGGTGTTTCCATGCAGGTGGAAGGCCTAGGTCTCCTCCCCCTACATCCTTCTTCAAATGGATACTATGTAGAGTCAGGAAGCTGTAAATCCAGTCTTTGTAGAGTATGGCCTTCTGCTGCTTCTCTGCCTTCCTTGATACCCCCTGTAGCTATGCGGGTTCCTTGTATTCCAGCATCAGCTTCTCCTAAATACTCTGTGCCTGACTTATTAAGGGGTTGGTGCTCTAAAAACCTTATATGCACTTTCAAGGGCAGTACCCACTGGAGCAAGAATGCCTACAAGCGCGTCATGGTTAAGGCGTTGTCAAGGACATTGGGAGTCAATGACATACAATGTAGTATTTTTACGACCTGTCACATATTGTCAGATTGTATGTTATGTGGGGGCAGTAGTGTCAGGTTTGGATTCATCAAACCTTATGTTAGGTCTTGCTTTTTGAATTTCAAGGAAGCACTGGTGAACAAAGGGATCATGGTATATGTGGACAGATCTTTTAAAATTTGCCATCTTCATGATACCAGGCATGATCCAATGTTGGCTAATCCTCCTCCGCCAACATCACTTCCTGTGGGGGAGGGACCTGGGTCCAGCCACTCCTAGAAAATCAGCAAATCTTGGACTGCCCAAATGAAGCCTTGGAGGCTGCCTTGAAGGTCCCAAATATTGTCATCCCTCGGGGGTCTTTGGAATCTCTTTATCATTGTATTAATGTGGTCCCACCGTCATGTGTTTGATGATGTTCTTGATTTCAAAGTGAGTCAGGAGGGGGAAGCAAAAAACTATGCAGGTTTGTGATCTGCTTCTGTTATTAATGATTCTTTGGGTCTAAAAGTGGGGAGTGTTCTGCTCCCTCCCCTGCGGTCAGTCTCCCAAATGTTCCCTGGGGATGCTATCTCTGTAATTACTTGGAATGTTAAGTTGGCCCAGAAGAAAATACCTTTTCTAATGTATGCTGACGATTTAGTCATTTTATCCAAAACACCTAGAGGGCTCCAGAATGCATTGAATGCGCTTGCCTTATACATCCAAGACAGTGAACTTAGACTCACACAGAAAATGAGGACCCTCAGAGAGAAAAAGTTGCAAGTGGTTTGAATGTATACCTACTTAGGTGTCGCCGAACTGTATAAGCAACTTCTGATTGACAAGGTTAACACAGGCAAACATCAAACGATAATCATTCAACAGAGATATGGCAAATTTTCAGCTATCCCTGTGCTGACTTTTTATCAGCAGAAAGCTACACCAATTCTGTTATATGCTGCTGAAGCGAGGCCCATCTTGACCAAAGGATTCTGGTCCTTGCTAGAAGGGAAATGTTGGCGTGGGGTGCTCAATTCACCAAACTGCACACCGCTTTCATTAATACATTATGAACTTGGTCTAATTTCGCTGTATAGGAGATACACCTGGCACGTGATATCGTTATTCAGAAAGTGCATTTTGGCCATTGGTACGAGTTCCAGTTTGGGTTTTCTGGCAGACTACGTGTTTTCGTCAACTGACTCGGATAAATAAATGGCAATCTCCTGTGGTCCAGGCGATGGCTTGGAGAGATGTTTCTCTAACTGTTTTGCTTCAAAATCCTATGCAAGTAAAAACTAGACTGTTCCCCATGGATTGGGCTAATACGTGTGAACAGTGCGCAAAATATTGTGATTGTGACCCAGAAGTGTATGGCTCTAAAAAACACAGTATACCAGAGGCCTATTTGATACAAACTCTGTCTACTGCTCATACGAGCAACTTTCTACGGTTAAGACTAAACCTGTGGCCTACAAGACATGTCTTGATGCGCAGAAAGATCATTAATGAATCATTGAACTCATGTCGGTTCTGCCCAGAGGACACAAAAAAAGATATACAGCATCTACTGACTGAGTGCAAGGCACTCGTACCGCAGCGCCAACAGCACTTTTTTTTTGGTAGGGGTTTACAACAAGCACGCATGTCAAAGTGAAAGAGGCATCAATGCATATATGAACAATGTTACAATAACCACGAAGGCAATAGCACAGTACATGGGTAATCAACAAAATACAGTATTACATTGTGATCATGTACTGTCCAAAGGGGGAGGGGATGAGTCACTCCCAGATGTTATTGAGTCTTGATTGTTAAGGTAGCCATTCAACGCCGTCCATATGTTCTTAGGGCGGGAATGGGCAGGGAGCATAGAAATGTATACTTTCTCACAGTTTCAAGACCATGTGAGCATGTTAAGCCACTTCTGGAACGTGGGGGGAGAGGAGCTCTTCCAGCTTTGGAGTATACATTTTTTGGCTACTATGATACTAATATTAAGGAATTTAGCCATACGTTTAACATCATCAGTTTCCCATACCCCGAACAAGATCCCCACTGGGTCGGGGTCAATTGTAGTATCAGATACCTCAGAAAGTGTCTTCAGGATACTACTCCAAAAGTCTTCCAATTCATGGCAGGTCAGAAACATATGCAAGTGATCTGGGTTCTCCGCCTTGCAGCAGGGACAGGGATGCATGGTAGTGTGGGCAAACTTAGATATCCTGAGTGGGGTATAGTACAATCTGTTCAGTAGCTTGTACTGCATAGCTCTGTAACGGAAGTTAAGGGAGACTTTTTTGGTATGCAAGCACATCTTCCCCCATAGCTGATCAGAGATCTCGAAGCCCAGATCCTCTGCCCATTCATCGCGCGCCATGGAAATTTGAATTGGGGCGCCCTCTAGTAATATTTTATATAGAGAGGATACGATACCTCGGACACCGCCCGAATTGGCAATGTATGCTATTGCCGGAGTGTCGGGTGGTTCATCAGGAAAAGTGGGCCATGCAGAGCGGAATGCCACTCAGAGCCTATAGTATTGCAAGGTCTCAAGCGTGGATCCAGAATGACCCGGCTTCCATGTCTGTGGGTCAATTAACCTGCCCTCAGGGTAGAAGTCCGTTAATGCCTGGTAGCCTAGTGTTCCCCAGTGTCGAGCAGGAGCGGTGTCATGTGTAGGCTGCAGCCCAGGGAAGTCCCACACTGGGAGCCATTTATAATATGGGGGGAGTCCGCTGTGTAATGCAGCAGTTGTTTGCAGGCGCGCAAAGTGGTTACAATTGGGTCAATAGGAGAATCGGGTGTATAGTGCTGATGTGCTATAAGGGACATTATGTTAACCCCAGTTGCTGCGAGGGTCTTAAGCTTAACATGTGGGCAAGTAGGGGAGCCGGGGTACCAGTGAGTGGCATACTGTGGTTGCGCCGCAGTCCAATAAGATATAAAGTTAGGGGCGGTGAAGCCTCCCTTCTCATATGGAAGTGTCATGTCGGCCCACTTTTTGCGGACCGCACCGGAGTGCCGTAAAAACTGTGTGCACGAATCATGGAGGCACTTGAAGTATTTCCCCCTGGGCCATATGGGTACAGTACTGAAAACGTATAACAATTTGGGCAGTAGGACCATCTTAATAAGGGAGAGCCTCCCGGCGAACGACAGCGGGATAGAGCGCCATCGTGCCATTTTCACATCAGCCATCTGCGATGCAGTCAGGGAGTTATCTGAGAGCAGGGTGTTCCTAGTTAGCGACACCTGGACTCCCAGGTATTTGATACCGCCGGGGGACCAGCGGAGTGGGTATTCAGTGAAAGGTTGTTGTGTAGAGTTGGTGAGGGGAAAGACCTCGGATTTGAATAATTGAATTGCGAATCCCTAAAGAGTGCCTATACGCGTGATGTCACGTAGTATGGTGTCGAGATGGGTGGCTGGGTTGCTAATATATAGGAGCTCGTCGTCTGCGTACAGGGATATGATTTCTGGGGCATCTTTTAGCCTAATCCCCATGTGGGAATGACGCTCTCTGATGTGATCTGCCATCGGCTCGACTGCAAGAGCAAAGAGGATTGGGGAGAATGGGCAGCCCTGACAGGTGCCCCTGAAGAGCGTAAACAGAGTGGATGTCAGAGAGTTAACCAGGACCCTAGCCACTGGGGAGGTGTACAGCAGCTTGATATACCCAATCATATTAGGGCCAATGCCCATTGTTTCCAGCGCCAGCCAGATGTACTTCCATTACACCAGATCAAACGCTTTCTGAGCATCGAGTGTAACCTCGACTGCGTGCGCGTCCTGGTCAATCCGAACCATTACATTGAACAGTCACCTGATGCTATGAAAGGTGGATCTCCCCGGCACGAAGCCCGCCTGATCTTCGTGGACAAGATGTGACATGATAGGGAGGAAATGGTTCGCTATCACCTTGGCAAAGATTTTAGTGTCTAAATTCATAAGAGAGAGGGGCCTGTATGAACCGCACTCATCGCTGGGCTTGCCAGGCTTGAGCAACACTGTTATAACAGCTTCCCGTAGAGAAGGGGGGAGGATAGAAATGCGGAGTGATTCGTCCCAAACTTCTAATAGCTTGGGGGCTAGTATGGATATGTGTTCCTGATAGAATTCAGCTGTGAGTCCATCAGGACCGGGCGCTTTACCTTTAGGCAGGTCAGAAATGGCCTTGACAATCTCGTCCAGGACGATCGGGGAGTCTAGTTGATCTCTCGTAGAGGGGGAGACACATGTTGTGGGTATTTGATCAAGGAAGTCTCACATATATTGTTCAGTGTGTTCAGGGATTTGGGAATATAGGGCCGTATAGAATTCTGTAAATATATGCAGTATCTGTTGGTCCAACCACTGTAAGAGGCCTTGGCTATCCCGACAGAAGTAATCTGGGACTGTCCCCACTCCCCTCTCATTAAGATAGCCAGCGTTTTCCCGGGCCTATCGCCCTCTCCATATTTTCGAGCAGCCTGTGGACGACTATAGTACTGGACCTCTCTGATAGCATACGTGTTGAATGTCTGGGGTTCCTCGCTGATTAGAGCAAGTTTGGCGAGATCAGTCGCGGTCGCACTTTCCTGCTCTAACTCGCGTAGCTTGTTTTTGGAATGAGAAAGGGCAGCTCTTATCAATTTTAACACTCCCGCTTCTCTGTACATGTATATCCCCCTGATGTATGCTTTGAAGGCATCCCATCGAACACTAAGGGATGTAGTCTAGTGGGTGTTGTGCTCAAAAAAGGACTCAATGGGCCTCATTACGACCCTGGCGGAAGACCATGGTGCTATTAGCACCATGGTCCATGCCGGTAAGTTACCGACTCCGCCATGGAGAAAGGGGGAATTACCACTCCATTACAAGGTTGGTGGGGCGGTAATTCCCCCTTCCTCCATGGCCCTTCCCCATTCCCATTTTTGCGCCATAGGGCTCAATGGGAATGGGGAAGGCGCTAAGTATGGTGCCGCAAATTGCGGCACCGTAATTAGCACCAAGGTCCCTTTGCGGGTCCCTACTTTAACGGCTGGTCTACACCAGCCGTTAAGGTCGGGTCCCACAAAGGGACCTTGGGCCTCATTACAACCTTGGTGCTAAGTGCACCAACTTTACCACCATGGTGTAAACTCCGTTTACACCATGGTGGATGGCGGATTTACCGCCCCATTACAAGGTGAGTGGGGCGGTAAATCCCCATTTCCCATTTTCCCTTCCCCATTCCCATTTTTGCCCCATAGGGCATAATGGGAGTGGGGAAGGCGCTAATTACGGCACCGTAAATTACGGTGCCGTAATTAGCACCAAGGTGCCTTAGCACCATGGAACTTAACGCCTGCAAAAAGCAGGCGTTAAGGTGGGAATCAGGCGTTAAGGGTTAACGGTGGTGTTAACCCTTAACGCCTGAGTTGTAATGAGGCCCCTTGTAATTAGGCGCTAATAGGTTAACGGCGCCGCAGCCTTTTACGGCGCCGTTAACCCATTAGCGCCTGGGTCGTAATGAAGCCCAACGTCCCTAAGGGCTGCAGACTTAAAGCGCCATGTGCAGTATGATGGAATAGGTCTTCCCAGTTCCACCGAAAGGGTAATCGGGGCATGGTCAGATAAAGTGCACGTTAGTATCTGTGCAACGTCCACCTTGCCCAGCATCTCACTTGACACTAGAAATAAATCAATCCTGGAGGAGCTATCATGGACAGAGGAATAGTAGGTATATTCACGCCGTAAAGGGTGCAGTATTCTCCAGGCGTCTTGGATGTTAAATGTTGCGCAGTGATTGTGTAGTCTGCGTGCGGTGCGGACAGGGGCCTGGGTGCGGCCCCAGTCCGGTCTAGATTGGTGTCCAGTATGAAGTTCATGTCTCCCCCCCATATTATCTGTATTCCCACATATCCCAGCAGTATGGCTGCCATAGTGCCCACACATTCAGGGGCATCCGCATTAGGCCCGTAGGTGTTCACAAGAATATATTCCCTGTTGACTATAGTACAGTGTAAGACAACATATCTACCCTCGGGATCTATGTAGCTTTTATGTAGAACAAACTTAATGGATTTATGGATGAGTGTCAGCCCGCCTCTGGCCCGTGTGGAATAGGAAGTAAAGTATCGGTTAGGGCCCCAAGATGGTGACATGCTTCCCGCCAGGCAGCCCATGGAATGCGTTTCTTGCAGCAACAGGATTTTACAACCGTGTCCATTGGCATTGGCCACGATTTGATCCTTAAGGTCTGTGCCCTTTGTTTTGAGAACATAAGGCATACCATCATGTCCAGCATTACAAGAATATCGCATAATAGACGTCCCTATTCTCTACGTGTTCATGAAAGTTTACATCACAGCCAGATGTTTTCACCAAGCCAAGAAACACGCTCATCACAAATGCGTTAGCCAGTGGATCCAGGAGTCACATACAATCCAGATGTTTTGGACATGGGTACAACATATAAATAAATAAATAAATAAATAAATAAATAAATAAATAAATAAATACTGCACCAATATGAGCTACATTAAACTATACAAACACACATGAAGGAAGAGGCACAGATAGCAACGAAGCAGACAATAACGCATATTGACACACCACACCTTCCCACGAATGAGAATTCATCCACGCAAACAGATGTGGAAAAAGGATTAGTATAACAAAACTTATCTGGATAACAGCAGACATCAAATCACACCTGCCCCAGCCAAACATGGAAAAAGCTGCCCTCAATCAAATTAAAGCTTTGCAAAGTTGAGTAACTTGGCCCTTGAACACTTTTTGAATTTTACTGCGAAACTTTGCAAACTTCGTGAAGTTGTAAAGCTTTTCACAAGCACCAATAAATACATGAACATTGAGTTGTGTGTGTGTTTTAAACATGCGTATGCATATTAGTGAGATAACGGTGCCCTGGAGGTGCTGCATTTTCCCAGCAAAACTAAAGAACACATCCTGCTGATGTATCGTAGCTGCTGCACCAAGGAAGTGCGTTCATGCTACAGACGAGGATTCCATGCACTGCTGGCAGCAAGCAGTAGACTGCATAACACGTTGACTTCCTGTTTTCTGTTCGTGACTGCTTTGTAAGTGGAAGAATCTAGACATGTTTGGCCATTTTGTCATTACAGAAACACAGGTTATTACAAATAAACATTTTTAGAACAAACGAGTTCATTTTTGGCAACTTTACTTTTGTTTATTGGGAGGGATATATGGCGGGGGTAGAGGAGGCTGTGGTCATGTTAATGAATGTTGAGTATGATTTGTTTGGGAGTGCTCCACACATATAGCACAACAGAGGAGGACGATGGAGGCTAATGGGTGAAGTTGCTGTGATGGGAAATCATTGTGGTTGTTCATCCGCTGGCAGGCTACCCCCGGGCCACTGTTGTCCAATTGGTATGCGTAGTGGGGTACCGAGCAGGGAGGTAGGTGGTCAGCTCGCCCCCAAGTGGCTCTTTGAAGAGCCAGACAAGGACATTTGGGAGAGGGACACCTCTCCAGTTCGGCACCCTGATGATGCCGAACCGTAAAGGTGTTCCACTGGCAGGATAATGAGGGTGCCGAGCAGGAGCACAGTGTTCCTGCTCAGCACACTCATTGTCCTGCTGGCAGCAGGACATCTTTGCTCAAAGTACTGCTTATCACTTTCTTCCTTCTAGCAGATCATTGAACGTGGGTGCGATTTGCACGTGATGGCTCATTTAAGAGACCATTGTTTTGGACAAGACGTTCTTAACGTTTGTTAAGAATTGCAAAGGAGCATTTTTATCATGAACGCACACGCAAAGTACAAGTTAGCTGCCTAAAATATATGCCATCTTCCAGCACAGTTTAACAATGTTTTTGTGTGATATATTTAATTATCTGCCTGATATTCACATGTTCATGTTTAACACACCAAAAAACAGATATTCTCGCACAAACAGATAACCTTTTCACACATTACCTTTTGTGACTAGTCTTTTAAATCTGGAAAGTACATTTTCAAATTCCACAGGCCATATCTTGCCTTCTGTTGAATTGCATTCTGGTATTTGTTGTCTTCCATTGATGGGGGTGGGGGGGAATAATGCCATAATTGTACACCTTTTGCCTAGCATATTTCTATAAGGAGTTCTAGATTTGTGTAAGTACTTTACTATAGTGTGTGCACTTTTTAAGTCATCTTTATAAAAGAGTATGCTTGAAAGTAAAACATGGGGGTGAGGAGTGGAAATGATGAGAGGGCAAGTGAGTCATGAATATTTGCCCAGGGTGTGGCAAGAGAACTTGCAGTCCTGGACACTGGAGGGGTTATTTTCCCTGGCTCTGGTCCTGTGTGGATTTTGGGGCACAGGTCAAGAATACATTTCAGTGGGCAGACGCAACCCCCGTTTTTGAGGCAGGCATTACAAAAGTTTGCTTGCTCAAGTGTTCGGCTACTAGGATTTCACCTCATGTTATCATATTTCCAGTCAGGCGCTTACCCCCCAATACCACATACAAGTGTCATTAAAGCACACATCTCAAATGTTCTCCATGGGATATTTCATCATACATTGTTGGATTTAAAAGGTGGGCAACTTTTATACTTTGCAATGATAGTTATTGCAAATTCTCCTCTTTCTGATTATTTCTTTGGGTTGAATAATTGGTTTGAAAGGCAAATGCTCCTTTGTCTTGTTCACTTTCTTCTAAAGCATTGGTTTTCAAACATTTTCATACCAAGCCCCCCTTGATTAAAAATATTGTTTCTGCCCACCCCCACCTAGGGGTTGGCCTCCCTGGGGCCTCCTTGGGGAGCCCAAAGGATATCTAAAGATGGGGCAGGTTCAGGGTGACTGATTTTAATAGACAATATAAGCAGTGGAAAATCTGCTTATATTTTATATTAAAAAGAGTAATCTGTCTCCCCTTTTTAAAGAAACTGGGGCCCCCTCTGGGCATTTGAAGACTACTGTTCTAAGGCGAAAGGTCAATTGAGCTAAATGTGTATATTTCACTTTAAGATAACGTTGACTTACTCTGCATATATTAATGGGTGTCTGTTTTTTTTAATATTTGCTTCAGGGGCACAGATTCCCACACTGAGTGACACGAGGGACCCGTGTCCATCCCCAGGTCGAAACAACACACTTTTCAGCAGGAATAGGTAAAAGGCATAGGATTGATAGGAATGTCTAAACATATAATATCCCAGCAACAGTCACCTAACCAGTTGAGTTGTCTTTGCAGCACTCTGCTGTAGGGGCCCATGGGTCCCCCTGCTGTGGCATGCCCACCGCCTCTAATCAAGGGTCTGGTAGTCCATTAATTAGGTTTGCTTCCCATTTTGAATACATGAGCAGCAATTTTGCAAGATGCATGCTAACATATCACCAAGCTTGAACCCAGCAGGAAAGGAGACATAAACACTGCCACAACTAGTGACCTAGATGCCCAGAAACAAAACATCATACCACGGTAAGAAAGGGCTTGACTGGTTGCGCTAAATGGCATTTTAGCCAAGTAATAACGATAACCATACTTGGTTTATAATCAAGTGTGGTATGCATTATTACTTGGCTAGGCTGCCATTTTGCAGTGGGACACATAGCGTGCTTCTACTATGCCCCCCATTGTGCACTCAGGGTGCAGAGCAGAAGCATACAACCACACTGGTGACCATGTCCTGCTCCAGACCGCTGTTCTACAAGCAGCCCGGGCGAGCAGGAGCACACAGCAAAACTGCTTTCCCAGACAAGATGCCCCGAAAAAGTCATGCTACAGTAAGAAAGGGCTAGACCGGCTCCCCCAAAATGCCAGTCTAGCCAGGTAATAACACATACCATACTTGGTTGATCATGGATGCCCAGAAAAAATGTCACGCCACAATAAGAAAGGGCTAAACCGGCTGCTCCGAATGCCACTCTAGCCAAGCAATAACGCATACCATACTTAGTTCAAAACCAAGTATGATATGTTTTATTACTTGCTGGCTCAGAATAGGGGCTGCATATTCGCGCTCGTGTGTGTGTGTGTGTGTTGGTGTGTATCACCATAATGGTGTTCCATCAACGTTGGAGGACACTGGCTGTCAGAAGAGAGTGTCGAGCATCAGGATGTAGTACAAGGTACTGTTTAGTGTTAATGCATCGGCGCCCGAGATGGAGAAGTGAGATTTATGGGACGGTCATTCTCATTCCTGCCAAGATAAACGGGCGTCCGTCGCTGGGACGTCTTCAAGGATGCTGCTCGCTGTTTATTTAGGATTGCGATGTGTGACCCAGCAGGAGGGGAATTTAGACAGGGCAAACTGTGTTTGCAATGCCCTCATGTGGGAACTGGTAAAGTTTGGGCGGGTGTCTTAGCAAAACTGTTACCTATATGTTGCATTGGAGTTATGCAACGTTCCTTGATCAAGTTATGAGAGCTTTTAATTTGGATATATGTTGAAGGCACTGAGTAGTAAATGAAGCAGTATGAAGTTTGGATGTTCTTGTAAGTACTTTATAGTTAAAATGTATTTTAATGGTTGTGAGATTGAAATTGTGTTGTAACAACAGTGTCTTTAGACATTTTATTATTTTACAGTAACTTAAGAGTAATGATGTGGGGTATTTGATGTTGAAATGTGTGAGTACTTAAATGTTAGCACAATGGGGGTTATTCCAGGTTTGGTGGTATCCCGCCGGTTATTCCTGAGGGGAAACCACCAAATGCTATTACCGTTTCCACTGCCCGATATCCCAGTATTACCGGAATGCTACAAGTGGCGGAAATACCGCTAATTTACCCATTCCATGGAGGCCTATAAGACTCCATGGGGGAATTGCCAGTATTTCTGGCACCGGTAATACCGGTGCCGGAAATAGCAGCTGTTTAATGCCGGTGGGGGCCTGAGTTACTTCCAGCTTTTGGCTGGAGGTGAGTCATGGGACCCCCACCGGCAAACTTGTAAACATTATTACCAGCACTTATTTTCCAGACTGGAAAACATATTATTATGAAGCCCACTGTTAGGAACATTGTACATTGTACATACATGTTAGTACATAAGAGGAGTCAGTAGGAGTGTGTGGCATTTATGTTTGGGTGAAATTAGTACACCATGTAGGTATGTTTTGAGGTGTGGTTAGTACACAGTGTAAGCATGTTGAGTGGGTGTAAGTAGTACACCATGAAGGATATATTTTAGCAGAAATGTAGAGTGTGATGTTTAAGCATGTTCAACATTTTCTTTGGGTGAACGTCATATTCTATCTGAGCCAGTGGAAGTAGTGCCTGATCACCACTAAATTAATCAGCTTTATATACATTCTCATGTTGAGTACATGTTTGATTTATAGAATGGCTATAAGAGTCGGAGAGTTCGAGTTTAGGAATGATAGGAGTGATACAGTTTGAAGTGGAGTGTGTTTCAATTTGTTTGCTCTTGTGGGTGTGTGCTTATTTGGCATCTTGTGGGAGGAAGTGTAGTTGCAAGTGTAAAAGTTGTTAGGAGTTCCTGACACCAGGTAAGAGTAGGTGTTTGTATTTTTTTTAGCAGTTTCTGACACCAGGTAACGGTAGGTGTTTGATTAAATTGTTGTAGGAGTTTATTTTACACCAGATAAGAGTAGGTGTTTGTGTAGTTTTATGGTGTTCTAACACTTATTGTGCAGGGGGTTTTACCAAGGAGCTTTCAAGTGTTTTGAAGTTGTAGAGGTAGTGTGTCCTAGCACAGTTGTGCAGGAGTTATGTTGTGACACTAGGTGTATATTGGTGTCATGGGGTTTTCTGTCATTTGGAGTCATATGTTGTCAGGTGTATGGGGACAAAATTACACATTCGTGCATTTATGTCGTGTGCTGGAGATGTGTTATTATGGTTATGCCAGATGTAGGTTGTGTAGGAAGTATTGCACTGTAGTATAGCTGGTTAGTAGTTGTAACCATTTATTTATTTTAAGGATTTATTTGGTTCCTGGATGTGGGATTGACCATCCTGTGTTCGGGTGTCAGGTGAGGTTACATGTGAACCTGGACTTGGTTTCCTGTGTTTGTGTATTTTAATTCCCTGCTCTCTTGCAGTGGTGTTTGTTTTAGCGTGTTCTTTGTCCAGTTAGTTACTTTTCTTTGTTCTTTCTTTTTATTGTTTTTCAGGGAGATGTGGTTGAGCTATTGGTTGTGGTGCATGTGGCGCGTGCAGTGTCATGGTTTGTTTGGGGTGTTGTGTTGTGTTCTCAGGGTGTTTAATAGGTGGTTGTGACCTGGCTGGATTCCGGTGTATTAGTTTGGTTGCTCTGTGTAGCTCAGCAGGGTTGCGCTCGGGGGTGGTAGACCTGAGGACCTGGTGTGGCAATCCAGATCATAAGGAATGTATGCTTTGTATGGCTGGTTGTGAGTGCAGTTAGGTTTCTCCTCTTGTTTAGGGGTTATACCCTCTTGTGGGTAGTTTGTGCTTCAGTGTAGCAGACCACAGGCCCTGGTGTGGCAGGCATGGGCATAAGGGAGTGTTTGTTTTGTTTGGGTGTGTGAGTCATCCTGTTGTGCATTGTTGCCAGCACGGTCTGGATTTGAGTGGTTGAGTTGGACTGAGTGTTAGGCTGGTTCTTGTGTTCTGTTAGGGAAGGAGGTGTGTGGTATCTGCATGTTATGTGCTGGGTGCTGCTGCTGGACTGCCTGATGGAATGCAGTGTGCAGCTTGGAGTTCTGAGAGTGACTGATCATGTGGACTTTAGCATGGGACTGCCATCTGGAAAGATGCATTCTCCCTGTGTTCCTATCTTGGCGTACAACTGTAACGGAAGAATAAAGTACTTACTTTCTTTTTGTACTCCTATATATATGTATATATATATATATATATATATATATATATATATATATATATATATATATATATATATATATATATATATATATATATATATATTATATACTCCTCCTGCCTGGTTCCTGAGTAGGGTCCCCATGCTGAATACTACAATATGTTATTTTGTGCAAATATCACTTTATTTTTATTCTTTTTTGATTAATATCCACCACTATTAATTACTTCAACTGCTGCATCGAAAACAAATTGTCAACAAATATTTCTTTGAATGTCATCCATGGAATAGATTCGCACATCAGCAAACTTTTCAAGGCCAAGGTTTTGCGATCGCTTAGTCTCAAAAATTGTCTGTTGATTTTGCTTTTTACGACAAGGATAGCAACATTGTGCATTCAATGGCATTCCAGTTACTACTGTGTGCTGTTTTGTTCATTGCTTAAATTTCATACTACAGAACTGCCTGAAAAGAGGTACCGCAGATGTCAAATGAATTGCCATATATTACAAAGCCACATTCAGCCTCTTTGAATCATGACGATAGGCCACATCATTAGAGACTTTGAAGATTTAGGTTTGGCCAACAAAACACACCAGTCCTTAGAATAGAAACAAAGTCAACAATCAACATATAGATGGCTCAGAGCAATTAAACTGTGCTAGCATTTTAAACCTACACTACAGATTGTGCTTGTATTATGTTCATCTAATTTCTAGGATGAGACAGGAAAACAGAAGACATTGGTCCCAGACACAAATTGGGACACATGGGAAAAGGATATAACTTGCAAACTTCCCATTAAAGCAACTCGATCAAATTCCCATGTTGCCACCTTTAGACTGAGCAGTACCAGTGGCAACATACCCCTTGCCCCCACCACCCGAAACGTGCCACTAGGTACCAAGGACAGAGGAAATCGCCAGACACTCCAATGTCTCTTGCTGCTCCTTAAAGCAGCTAAGTTAAAAGCTTCAAACCTAAGTTGAAGAGGGGTTTCCAAATTTGTGGTCAGACCACAACAATCAGAACTAATGTCCATGTTAAGAAGAACATCAGAGGAAATGCGCAGCCGTATCATGCAGATGTCTACAGATGATGTGCTTTTGCTTTATTGATACAGTAAAATGGAACTGTGGTCAACACTTAGCAAGATGTGTCAATCAATATCTATTACGTTCACCACCAGCCGCAGCTCTGAATGTGTTTTTTTTAGCGCAGCGGCGATGGTTATCAGTGACAGAATGCCACGTATGACAGCCAAAAACAGAAATACAATTATACTGATGATGAATACTCACGTGCTACCTTACACCTTTACTGTTCTAGGTTTGTCTAGGCATTTGGAGCAAGAACATATTGGAGAAATTGAACATATTCCTTCTGCTGCTTACTCAGAGGACAGCAATCCTCAGGGTGGCACATTCCTCCACTAGAGATTTTGGTTCTGAAGCACCCTGCACTGGAGAGAGTAGGTCAAGATAGGCACAGTATAATTGTTAAAACAAGTCTTCAAATCACATGTGTACCTTAATAATTCCACCCCAAAAATATAGTTGTAGCATAGCCCTTTTACATTTTAGGAAATGATTGAGTCATACACAAAAGAAAATCAGAGTATCACTACACACATAACAGCACAACAACAAAAACAGACGACCGCATGTCTTCCTTCACCAGGAATCTTTTCAGGACCAACAGACTCTTCTTACAGCAGCTATTTATCCAAATATGTTTTATAAATACATATTTTGATGCAGAATGCATTTTACCGATACTTTCACAATCTACCTATTTAATACATTTAGTGATGTTGTATAGACATAGAAAATGTAATTCCATAGAAAACGAACGCCAGCCGGTTAGAGCTATAGAATGAGAGACCAACTAGTAAAACGGGAAAACATGAATAAAAGCTCTTACCTCACAGTATCACAAACATAAAAACTCAAGGAGAAAATAAAGTCCCGTCACAATCCAGTAACCCCAAAAAGGATATGGAAAAAAGAAGGACTATAAAACTGAAAAGGCCAAGCATAGTCTTTCGTCATACCGGCCAATAATGTCCTAATTATGATCAAGCATCCACATTGGCATAATTTCACATGCATCTACTATTATGTTCTTATCCATGAGCCTATGAAAGTGGTGGCATTGGTGGGCCTGGTGAAGGTATGCTTCTTTTTCTCTTTATCATTTCTGTTGTTGGAGAGGTGACTTTGCAAAAATTGGTCTCGTCAGGTACAATTCCCTTAGCTGTGCTGCCATGCTTTTCCTGTGCTGCTGGAATATCCCGGCTCCGAACCACCACCTGCTTTCCATCTGGGAAGAGGAAACACTGATAATATAGTATTGCATTTGGTATATACACATAGATATTCAAAGAAAAAACTTTAGTTAATGATCAGTTTAGGTAAGAACATTTTGCAACAAAATCCCTGAAATTCAATGTATTAGAGAACTCAGGACAGGCTTAACTCAGTGCGTTCCCGTTGATCTTACGTATAATACTGTATCCCCCATAATGCCATTTTCTATGACATTGTAAATCTCTTCTCTTCTGATAAATATGTCCTCTTGGGCTTTGCAACAGGAACATGATGAGTTAAACCGGTCCTGAATTTCAGGGGTTTTGTTGGGATAAGTTTCGTACCTTAACTGATAATTAACAAAAGTTTCTTCATTGAATTTCAATGGTTTTGATTGTCCATAGATTGTTTCTGCACCACTGGCTATGGCCTTTGGCTGTGCCCACTGTCCATTTTAAAACACTACCCGACCACTAGCCAGGGCCTTTTGACATGGCCGGTCTTTGGCTGTGCCCACTGTCCATTTTAGAACACTACCAGACCACTAGCCATGGCCTTCGCCATGGCTTTTGGGCACAGCAACTCTATATTTTAAAACACTTGCAACCCATCACTCACATACGTGTATCAAACCCAAACTGATTTAGACCTGTTTTGACAGTGGTATTTGTATGTATGCAATATTGCAGGCTTCGAGAACTCCCACTGTTTTTAGGCAATACGCAGTGAGATTCAATTATTTGAAGAGGATCAAGCACTTTGGTTAAGCAACATGTTCCATGGCCCCTTGTTTTATGGCCGGTATCTTGGTGACTGCTGTGGTACATCGCACAACCACAACTAACCGCATGTAAGCAACACGAAAAAGGGAAAAAATGACCAGCTGCAATAATAACACATGCCCAAGTACTGTTGCCCCTATAGTAATAATCAAAAGCTGACACCCATGAATATATGCACAGTAAGTGAACATATATATTAAAGTAAAATAAACAAATGTAGTGTAATTGACCTTTCCCTTAGAAGAAAGTGTTCAAGACAAAATAGCATTGGACTTTAAAAGCATTAAAGAACACTAGACAAATAACATGTGAGAGGAAATCTTCCAATAAATATGCTGGCAAAGTATAAAAGGTGCACACCTTTTAAATCCAGCAATCTGTCATGAAATATTCCCAGGAAAACTAAATCCCAATATGAAACAACGGCTTGTGGTCTTGTGGGCAAGAATCTGCACTGGGAACATGACAACCTAAGTAAAACCATGGTAGCCTCATCGAAATATGTTAGGCAAAAAGTGTACAATTGTGGCTTTATTCCCCGCATCTTGACTGGGAGACTACAAATGCCAGGTTGCAATTCAGTAAAAAGGTAAAAGAATGGTCTCTGAGTGCAAAACTTTCAAGGACTGACAGTAACATGGTTTAAAAAATATGATATAGATGCTGTTTGTTATGAGATATTTAAAACTAGGAAAACGCACAGCATTCGGGATAGTGTACTGTCTCCTATCCGTGCAGTAACCAGAACCAACATTACTTAATTTCAAAGTGAGGAAGGATCTGTCCCCCCCGACCCCAGGCCATGTTGCTCTAAGTGGTCTTGTAAATAAGAAGGAATCATCCCAGTTACTGCATGAATGGGAAATCCACTGTAGCTGTAAATATAGCTTTTTTTATCGACTGGGAGACTACAAATACCAGAATGCAATTCAGCTAATGGCAAAATAATGGTCTCTGAGTGCAAAACTTTGAAGGACTAACAGGCGCACGGTTTAAATAAAAAATGTTGATGCTCATTCGGTTGCCCATCCATGCAGAAATTGGGACTGACCCTGCTTAGCTTCAAAGCGGGACAGACCGTGCTTAGCTTCAAAGCAAGCAAAGGGCGAGCCCATTTCTCTAACTGCTTTCGAACAGTTGAAAGAGGCCTGAATTCAGACAATGAGATGTCATCTTTCCTATGAGCAATCCTTGAACTATATACCAGTTACCCAATACAAAGTTACCGTTTTAACGTGTACATTTGTTATTGATACAATCTAATCTCTGTAATTAATAGAACAGTTGTCTATTAATAGGAATCGTATAAGTTACAAAGACTAGACATTCTGAAGATAATATGTGCCCAATTGTGATGTTTATTCTTTAATAATGATGTACTCTAGGTAAGTAACATGAGCCACTTTGGAACCACGGCGACCTGCTTTTCTATTAACTCGTGTTCAACTCAGACACAGGAAATTGCTATGTTAATTGGCTACGGTCCAAATCTGAAGTGATATTACAACTAATTATACTAAATTCATAATCACAGAACTTATGAAACACCTAAAATAAGGAACAATTTACTTTTCGCAATTGTATATTGATATATATTTTTTACTTTTATTTATTTTTTATTTGCCAATACATCCCCAGGAATTAATTACCTATTTGTAAATATAACCCATTTCAACCTTTCGATGCACATTATATTTACTCGCAACACGACATAGAGCCGTAATTACGACTATACAGACTATGGGCTCAGACGGCTGCAAACTGCTTTGTGAGCCCATAAAATGGCGCTCACAATAGAAACTAAAGAACGACTACTACAGTCACTGTGGTAACCGCATCAACAATAACTTAAGCCACCATCTTTTTCGCTCTTGCTTGGCGAACAGGGACGATTTGCACGGCTGCCGTAGGTAATGGGCTAGCTGCGTTAATTAGGACCCCTCGGTCCGCATGATAAACGGCATACTTTAATGAGTTAGAATTTGTAAACTATACGTTCAAATTGTTAATAAGGCTCAATCAGCTCAATTTAATGCTATATGAACATGCACCTCTCCCGCACGAGACTTTTCTTTTCATCAACCCGACGGCATTTAACTAAATGAACATTAGATTCCTCAAGCCTGTTGCTTAGTCTTGATTTATAAGTACAGGAAGTTTAAATCAACTCCATTTTAACCGATCTGAAAAAGAAAAGAGTGTAATAATATGTGTGTTAATCCACACAAACAATTAACCATGCCAAACTTACTTGACAGGATGGGATTGAACCCATGACTTTGTTTGACTTGCTCAAAAGCTCCATTACAAATTATTCAATAATACCACCTAGGTAAGACTGAATTCCACTTGCTTTAAGTTATAGTTCATTTATAATTTACTTTTATATTTTATATGGATATCTTTAAGACAAATGAACTCATGAAAACCATTTTCTTTCTCTCCCCTTTCCCCCCCCCCGCTTACATGTATTTCTCCTTGATTGTTCTGTTTCCAAATTGCAAATGTACTGATGTGATTTTTTTTCCTCCCCCAATCGCCCCACCCCTGCTGTCTGTGTTACATTTAAAAAAAACTAGACGTTGACTAAAGTGTAGTCTTTTCATTAAAAAATGGGCGCATGAATGATACTAAGTAACTCTCTTGTTACCCCCATTTCTCTAACTGGTCTTGTAAGGTTCACTCTTTTATCAGTCAACATGGCCAGAGGGGGTTGCCTCCTTCCTTACTTTGAAGCTAAGCAGGGTGTCTCCTGATTACTGCATGGATTTGAGACCTGGATGGCTCTTGTGCCACTGGCAGCCATGGCCAATGATTTCTCTTGACATCACTATAGCTGTAAAAATAACTTTTAAAAAAACCTGTACCCATGGGTACGGAACTACAGATCCCCTCGGCTATCCATAGCCCTTAATAGCCGGGTAAAATGGCTGAAAGAAATGCATTCCTCCCCTTACCAAGTGCCCCCCTCATCTGTGAAAGCTCCCCCCAATCCCCAGATGTCCTCCTCACCTCCCATTCGATCGCCCTTCCCCCACAACACATGCTGTTTAAGTGATGCAGTTTGCTTTGAGATGTCGGCTATCCAAGGCTACAGAAAGCTATGTGTTGTGTTGTCTCTAGACACCCTCCAACTCCCAAATTTCACTTGGACCTCTCTAGCCAGCCCCACACCTAGCCTGATGGCATTTGTATCTTTTTTTACCTTAAAATGCTTTTGTTCCTACGTTTCATTTTCTCATATCCTCGGCTATAACCACAAATATCTCCCACATTGAGAGAAAAACAAGAGGGTGGCTGTTGCATTCTAAAAACACCCAGTTTTGAGTAAATCCACAAGATATAGTCATCTATTTTTGAGAAGGGGCACCCTGTTCTCTGTCAAATATTTAAAACACTACTGCACTAATAATCCCAAATCAGACATGTTTCGCTAGTTAGGAAAAATAAATAAACAGCATCAGACTTGATGTGGGGCAGCGGATGAAATTAAGAGCATGAACGACTTCCTGTAGCCACAGTTTTTCGGCAAGATAACCGTGGCTACAGAAGAAAAAGCAGGCAGGAATGAATGTGCATCACATGGAACAACCAGGGTTGGGGGGGCATTGAAGAGAGCTATGGAGGGAAACATAAGTTAATGGAAGTCAAGGGATCAGGGTAGGAGGAGTGACTGGCAGGGTAAGGATTCATTTATATTCTCACTGTTTTTCCTGATAACAGGGGCTATCTGATAACTACAGATAATCGCGCCTATCTGTAGTACATGACCAATACACCTGCGGGTATGGGTAAAAAGTTATTTAAAAAAACAAATTATATATTTGTACAGCTACAGTGAGGTAGGGGGTCATGGCTAGTGGGCTGAATACGCTGGCTAGTGGGAGTGATACACATGCATCATGGTCTGGTAGTGTTGTCAAATATATAGTGGGCATGGCCAAAGGCCATGTTCACTAGCTCAGGCAGAAGTCCTTGCCTAGTGCACCTGATACACATGTATAGTGGACACAGCCGAAGGCCATGGCTAAAGACCTGGTAGTGTTCTAAAAAATACAGTGGGCATGGCCGAAGCCTGTTGGCACTGGCCATGGCCGGAGGCCTTAGCTAGGGGCCTGGTAGTGTTCGAATACATACTGTGGGCATGGCCGAAGGCCGTGCTCACTAGCCAGGGCCCAGGGCCCTGGGTAGTGGGTCTGATACACAGGTATAATGGACATATGAAGGCCATGGCTAGTGGCCTGGTAGTGTTGTAAAATATACAGTGTCCACTGCTGAAGGTCATGGCCATTGCTGTGGAAAAAACAAAAACATTGGTATAACAAAACCCTTGAAATGCACTGAAAAAACTTCTGTAAAGTTTAGTTAAGTTGACCACATTTATCACAACAAAACCTCTAAAATTCCGGACATTTGTGAAGTCATGAATGGCTTAACTCGGCACGAGCACATTGCAGAGCCCAAGAGCAGATATATATTATAAGAGAAGGGAATCACAATAACATAAACAAATTGCATTATGGGGGACATAGCATTATAGGGGACATGAACGGGAGCGCACCAGGTTAAGCCATTCATGACTTCCCAAATGGGCGTAATTCCAGGGGCTTTGTTGCAATAAATGTGGTCAACTTAACTAAACTGTAACTAAAGTTTTTAAGTGAATAAACAAATAAATATATATATATATATATATATATATATATATATATATATATATATATTCAGTGAAAATAACTTTGTTAAAGGGATGGTATGGTTAAGTTGCTCTGCTAAAAACCTATGAAATTCAGTGAAAAAACTTTGTGAAAGGGATGTTATGGTTAAGTTGCGCTACTAAACACCTAGATAACAGAAGATCCTCTTAAACAAATAGAACTGAAAATGGATTTATTACTACAATACTTCAATCAACTAAAAGAGTGTATTGTGGACCACATTAAAGAAAACATTAAATACCACTGTCCCACATGTACCTGTTCCGCCTCTCCAGGTCCCAGCCAACTATCTCCAAACCCTCCCCACCAAGAAAAACGGTACAATGAAACTTCCATCCCTTGCTACCCTCCCATACATCATGTCCAAACCCTAATTCCTCTATATTTTGTTCAGTTTCTGCTTCCGCCTCTCGTTCCTAATTTTTCTATGTTAAACAATAATAACATTTTAAATGTGTTCTTAGTACATACCCGTGTCCTATTTTTTTTTTAAATAAAAGGCTGTCAGGGTGTCCGCGGACAGCGCGGCTGTCGGGATGTTCCCAAATACCCAAAATGGGGGTGTCCCAAGGACATTATACCTGTCCGTACTGTCCGTAATTAAAATGGAGGTGTCCTTAGAACACACAAGATGTCCTCCTGTCCGTATGTAAACAAAATGGGGGTGTCCTAAGGACAATATACCGATTCGTACTGTTCGTAATTGAAATGCCTATGTCCTCAGAACATACAAGATGTCCGCCTGTCCGCAAAGTTTTGACGCACATTTATTTTATTCAGGGAGTTCAACATTGTTCATTGAACACCCGCACACATGCGCATCACACACTTGGGTCCTACGAACATCGCGCCTCTCCGCAACTGTCCGCTGCATGTGTGTTGCACTTATAATTAGTTTGGAGACCCGAACACTGTCCGCAGAACACCCGTGCGCATGCTCACCACCAGCACTACGCATTTGGTATCTTGCGGACAGCCGTCCCATTTGCGAACGTGTCCGCAACGTCTTCATGTGACCACATCCACGCTGAACATCTGTCCTTATTTCCGGACACTGTCCGGGCCCCCGAACATTTAAAAAAGTACTTTTTAAGCAATCCAAGCTATTTTACAGTAAACGTTCACCATTGCACATGCCCCAGACAATGTCCCTACCGATTTACATAATTATTGGAACTTTTTGAGCCCGTTCTTGGTGTTCGAAGTGTTCGGGGATGGCGCGGGTGTCCGCGAAATGCGCCCCAGCACACCTATAAAAGTCCACACTCTAGAGCTGATCCTCATTCTGCTTTCGGATTTCCAAGATTTACAAGAGGACAATTGTGCAAGTTGCTGTTCTTGGTTCCTGCTTCCCAGTTCCTGGTTATTAACCTTCCAGATGGCATCCCAAATTGCTTCTGCTGCTACTGCCTCTGCATCAGCACCCACACCCCCTCCACCACCACCAAATCCCCAAGGGCCTACAGAGGGGAACAGGCGTGAGGATGCAGAAGAGATGGATGAAGAGGATGAGTTAGTAGAAGTCCCTACTACTAGCACTCATCGTGAGTCTTGGGTGTGGCGGTTATTTACCACCATTGATGGAAAGTTAAAAGCTCATGAGAACAAGGTGATGTGCCCTCAGTGCCGCATGGTGCTGAGTCGTGGCAGGCCTGGTTCATATAGCTATGGTACTACATCAATGAAGCGACACCTAAAGTCATTCCACGATGTGGCTATTCGTAAGGTTGTACCTTGTGATAAACGTTGTAGGTTGACTTCCTCTACATCATCCTCCATTTCCGCTCCTGCAACCGCAAGAGACACTCCTGTGGGACAGCGCATCCCTCCAACTGTCTCACAGGCCATTCATGATGCCGTTGACCCTTACCTTTTGAGGGTCACAATATTGTGCATGTAGTGCGACGCAGTACTCTGCAGGGGGGAGAACCTTCGGAATGCTTTCGAGACTGCGGTGAAGGAGCACCAGAAGAACTGCTACCTACCTCAATGAGGCCCACCCTACATCTTCCTCTCTCCAGCTGCCCTTTATTATCCCTGTGGTTGGTGTCCCTTCCTTACCCTCCTTTCCCCTCCTTTCCTTCTGTGTCGTGTTTAAAACCCCCAAAAAAATATAAAACAACAAAAACAAAAAAAAACAAAGGCTCTTTTCAGACCCGCCTTTCACAGTTAAAAAATAGAAGTGACAAATAAATAGTGCACAGTCCTGTGCATTTTTTAGGTGCCCGCGGACATCTAAAATGTTGGGGTGCTGCCCTATCAAAACCAATGCACTTTTCTCTGGGAGGAAGTGTTGGCTCTGAAAAGAGCCTTTTTGTGTTTTTTTTGTGTTTCGAAAACTTCAAATGGTCAACACCTACTGCAAAATGGATTGCTCTAATTCCAAAAAAGGTTGCAATGCATTTTGTATATTTCGCAGAAAAATCTGATTGCCAGCATAAGTAAGATGTACTCCATCTCTGCAGAAAATGTGTGTGCTACAAAACATAATGTTTTCATTCTGAAAAGAGAACATACCAACATCTCTTAAAAAGGCACAAACAGCCTTGTTAACATTGCGCCTTGCTTTCTCCATTTGTGGACCAAATGAAAAAGAATGCAGCCACATTTGTCTTTGCGCAATACGGGAAAAAATTACTCTGGAGTTTGGATACATGTCCATGACTTTCCCAAGTCCTTCTTTCATTGCAAATTGCAAATAGATTCCAGACACATGTCCTAAACTGTTCCCTCCACAATGAATAATAATAATGTCTGGATGACGCTGTGTCACCAAAGAAGCGCAGAGAGGTCCCAAATCCGCCCACCTCATTCCACGCACTCCATGCCAGTGCACTTCCACATGGAGAGAATCCAAGATGTACAGCCACTCCACAGCGACCTGCATGCACCTCCAACCAATTTATCTACAAATCTCCCAAAATCCAAACAATCTGCTTTCTGAAACACAGAGCCATAGCTATCTGCTCTTCTATCAGGAAAAAGTCCTATTGACAAACTCTCTCCTTACACAACACACCCAGAAAACCTTATTGACCAATCCCTTGCTCTGCTCAGTTTCATTTGCATGCCACTCATACCCAAAATCCCTGTAATTAATACGCGTTGTCCTCGAACAACTGCGCTGTCCACAGGCAAATCGAAAAATCTAAGTGTAGGGGATGAAAAATTAATTATTGTGCCCCATTTCCCCTTTGAGGTTAGCTCTGAAAAGAGCCTTTTATTTTTTTGCGGATGCTTCAGAAACACCTTTTATTTTCACATTAGCTTCTCCAAAGCAACCCTTATGTTCCAAAACAGCATGGCATTTCCCATAATAGATAAAGAAATGCCATCTTCCTTAAAGTAATCGACATTACCAGAGTCAATGTGTCATTGTCGAAAACCACATCCCAGATCTAGTCATAAAACCAAACATGCCTCTGTTGACTAAGCACCTAGCAACATTTTGCTGAGGACAAAAACAGAACTATTGACCCTTATTGCCCTAGGTGTCAACCCAGAAAAAATAATCTTTGCATTTGGAAGGACTTTCATGATTTCCTGAACCACATTTTTTAAATTTTGCAACAAAGTAGGGCCACTAACATAGCCCAAATGCACAGCACCATAGTGTAGGACAACTGCATGTGGACTATGTAACCTAGCCACATCCTGACAAACTACTAGAATTGCCTTCAAATTCTAATCATGCACAGTGATCCACACTACATCCACTTCTTTTGTGTCAAAATGGTTAGCCATATTTCTAGATTTAGCATACTGCTCCAACCCATTCACAAACATATCTCCAACCACCAGCACCCTGACTTTCTGCACCTCCACCATCTTCACTACACACAGCCTCTCTCAACACGAAGCAAAACCTCAACATCTGATTGGCTAATCCTCAAAATACACTCCCACTCCATGCTCGGAAACCCTGGATGTAGCTTGTCCTGTCTCCAAACAGCCGTGCTGTCCGTGGAGCACGTAAGTAACACTGAGGGCAGCCCGGCTACCCTTTCCACTGCACTCTCTGCACCATTTCCTCATTGGCTACTGTTAAGCAGCCACACAATCATCCACCAATCACATCAAAGAACTCTACATCTAACTCTGTCATCACAGAGCAGCACTTTAGATGTACCATTGATCACTGTGACTGCAAAGAACCTACAGCAACAACTCATATAAAACTTCCCAAGATTTCCACTTACAGATTGATGCACATCCACATGCATGAACACAGACTACAGGTATGAATATTTTCTACACAGTACATGTACAGCTCTTCTAGAAATACGATACATCCCGGGAGCATAGCTCAGCGGCAACGTGCGTGCCTTGAAAGCAAGACGACACGAAGCAACACAGATTCGATCCCCGGGTCCGCGCTTAGAAACCTCTGGGTGTTTAAGCGCGTTATAAATACGTAACTAAGATAAAATAATTACGCAACTAAAAAATAAACCATTCCTGTATCTGCTCCTCGACGCCCGTGCGCTGTATAAGCACTTTAAAATGTAAAACAAAATAAATAAAAATATGAACAGATTAAATGACACTGACCCTGTATAAACTGTAAAATTAAGTTACTGTCATTTCTCCCATCTGCAATGATGAAGTGTCACTTGCAAAGCTTTCAGCTCTCCAAGCTAAAAAAATATTGTTTCATATTATAAGATGTGAAAAATAACAGTATAATAATGAAAAAGACTGGCCACTGTGTTATAAAATTACACACAGCCAGGATGAGTACATGCATCTTCATTCAAGCACACACAGAGACAATATCATTAGAAAGGCTCCCAAATCAAACAACACCACTGCCTCTATATCGAATCCTTCTGCTTAATTACCCACATCTTCACAAAGGCCTACATTGAATGCTTTTATGTACAATCTCTGCCATTTACCCTGGAAAAATAGCACAAAATGCATACGATTATTTCTTCTATCTCTTAACATCCTTTAACATAACATTAAAAAAACAAGTGTGCTCTAATTGTTTACTATTAGACTCATTCGAAAAACATATTCAACTAACAGATTCTAAATAAAATATACAGGATGCACAAAGGCAAAGAATAGTGCAAAACAATGTCTACATTAACAAAACTGCTATAAACACACATATGCACTATCCTCTTTCTTTTACAATTTCAGTGAACACCACTCTCCTGAAAAGCAGCAGCGTCTGAAGTACGAACAAGGACTTAGAAAAAACCTACTCTTTCAATACAAAAAAGTAAGTACAAAACTAACATAATGTTCTAACTGTTACTCAAACACACTAGAATTTTAGTGTTGTAGAAGAAACAAATCTATTAACCCTTTTGCATTAGATGCAGTATTAGTGCTTCCCCTTGCCAGCTACATACTTTATATTGTCACCTGAAGCCCAGTATAGTAACACACAAATGCAAGAATAGCCTTCCAACTTGATGTATCTCCCATTGCACAATCACACACCTCCACAATCATACTTACCATCATACTCAGACACTCATGCACAAAGCACGCATACACTGAGCAACAGCGCAAACTATACTTATTTTTTTTCCAACATACCCCATAAGTTCAAACAAAACAGCTAATACAGTCATTAAGCAAAAAAAAAAAGCTTCCAGTACAGTACAGAAACTTTCCCTCCTGTATCAAAATGTAAACTCAAACAGAAAGTGATTAACAAGACTTCAGCTACCACTACTGTTAACACTGGACCTATAAATCTCGATATAGTGACAAGTAAGCATACCAAAAAAAAGTTTTACAAAGAATTCGCTGCCACAGAGTCTTTCAGAACCTTTTAAAAACAGGAGCGAAATCAACCACAACCCTTAAAACTTACTGTAGAAAATTAATCTTAGAAGCTCTCATAAACAGTGCAATCCTTCTCAAAAGGAAGTTATTTATTTTAGTTTGAAACCACTAACAAAACTAACTACTAAACTACAAAAAAGACTTCTCAATAAATGGAATATCACCAAAAATAGCTTCTTAAACATCTGTGGAGGTGAATAGATTCACATCACGACCACAGAACCATATTTTAATGAAGAAGCATATAAACAAAAGCAAACAAGCCCAATTGCCATACATAGCAGTGGACGAGGGTATGAAAATTTTAATAACACCATTATGGAACAAGAAACTCTGCTCACAAAAATATCCCCAGAAAACTCAGTATCACCTCCCCAATCTCCTGAACCAAAACGTCCAGTCTACAAATGGATGTGCACATCAATGTGTAACATTGACAAAAAATCTTTCAAATCTTTATGCCAGTTCCTCAATCAGTATGTAAAAAGCAAAGACAAATTCAAAATGAAACTACTACAAAATATGGATGTCTGTCCAGTGCGCAAATACACAGGACTACAGGATATTCATTAGCCTGCATTTCAGGACCTATTTGCAAAAGCACCTCCCATCATATCAAAATGATATCAACACATCATTCAACTAATAGAAATCTAGGCCAAAACTCTACTATGCTAAAAGTCCTGCTTTAGCACTAGTCAACTTAAATAACAATCTTCTACATGGTACAGCCAAACAACCACTCGAAGAAATAGACTATATCCAGAGAAAATATGTTGGAATTGAAAGCCACTTACAAAATGAAATAGATGTACAACAAACTAGTAACTACTGTAAAAGAAATAATAAAGTTTAAAAGTACCTCAGCTGAAGTACCAAACCGTGTGTGTGTGTTGCCGCAGGACTTCTTATAAAAGTACCACAAAAACTATTGACATAACGTACAAAATAAAAGACAATGAAGATTTGAAATGGTTCCAATTAGCTCTCTAACTTATAGCAGAATACAAATACAACATTACTGACCCCTTAATACTTTGCAATTACTACACTTCAAAACTTGACAACAACCAAACCACTTCACGTGCTATCAATAATAATGCACTTCGGCCATGCACCCAAGACTCTAGGCCCTGGCCACAACCACCGCAGCATAACACACCTATAATACCAAACATTTTGACTGGGGTATGTGGGCTGCTTATAGATGATATTAACTATAATCAATGCTGTACTAACAACCCAAAACCAACATCATACTAAAATAAAATAACTAGCAGTGCATTCATTATGTCTGCGGACAGCCACTACGACCGCGGGCATGGTGAACACATCAAGGGCACCTGCCACCTAAACAAATACAATATTTGACCCATCTCTTACTCCTAAACCCTCCCCAAGCACTCCTGCACACCAACACACTCCCCAAAATTGCAATTTCCCTCTGTTCGCTGCCACGCTATCGCCAGAACCAAGATGGCGGGCGCATTGAAACAATGTGCCGCGCCTCACTCCTCACTCCAGCCAATCTGCGAAAACGTTGCATGTCCGCGGACATGACGCAACCCGATAACCCAATCGGTGTCCTGTCAGCGGCGCGAACAGGGATGTGTGTCTGCGGAGCAGACATAGATATCACACATTTTTTTGCCTTACGTTTTGGCCATTTAAAAATGTCCAGTGGTTTGAGCTCTGGCCATGCGCAAAGTTTTTTCCCATTATGTCTATGGGAAAAAAATACATTTTGGGACCTCCCCTATAACATTGCCCTAGCGTGGCTGTGTAATATATTTAAGGAAACAACTTTAGTTGCAAGGATGATAAGAGAGAACTTAATGCAACAAAACCCCTGAAATTCAGCTAAAGCCACCTTAACTTCACTCACCCTGTTGTGCAGCCTATGACCACAATGATGACATCACAGATGACATCAGACATCATCTATAATATCACTGATGGCATCACTGATTTCATCACTGATGACATCACTCATAACAGTGTTTATGACATCAATGCTTATTTAATTAATGGCATCAGACATAGGGGGTCATTACGACCCAGGCGGTAACCATGGCGCTAGTGGCGCCATGGTTGCCGCCGGTATTTTACCGATTGCGCCATCTTATAATTTCCCCTCCTCACCCCCATGTCTGGCTTTCAACAATACTATGCTTCATAATGATAACTTGAAAAGCACACATACCATAGTCTTACTGAAATATAAATCCTTACAGAACTATGTTAGGCAAAAAGTGTACAATTGTGGCATTCTTCCCCCCATCCTGACTGGTAGACTACAAATACCAGAATGTAATTCAGCAAAAGGCAAAAGAATGGTCTCTGTGTGCAAAACATTCAAGGAATGACAGTAGCACAGTTTGAAAACAAATTATGCGGATGCCGTGTGTTTTCTAAGTGTGTTTTGAGATATTTAACACTAAGCAAACACATGACATCCAGGACTTTGGACTGTCACCTATCCATGCAGTAACTGGGACCGACCCTGCTTAGGTTCAAAGTGAGGAAGGGGCCGGCCCTCTCAGACCATGCTGCTCTAAGTGGTCTTGTTGCTCAGACTCATTATTAGGTAGCATGGCCTGAGAGCGCTAGACCCCTCCACCCTTTGACACTAAGCAGGCTCTGCCCCGGTAACTGCCTGGATGGGAAACCTAGATGGCTATTGTGCCACTGGCCCTGGTCTGTTATTCTTCACCCCCAATGTCACTGCAGCTGTCAGAAATCGCTCTTTTTTTTCTATCGCCACAGTTTCAGAACTACATATACCCTCGGCTATCTGTAGTCATTTTAACGGAGAGCAGATAGCTGGGGTTATCTGTAGTTTTTATGGCCATGAATATCAGAATAACGGTTGAAAAGAAAATGCTTTCTTCCCCCTCCATCCATCATCAAGTGCCCTACTGATCTGTGCCATCTCTCCCCACTCCCCAGATGCCTTCTTCACATCCTTTGCTCTCTTTTCCCATACTACACACGCTGTTTCTGTGTTGCAGTTTACTTTCCGATGTCAGATTTTCAAGGATATAGCCGAGGTTACAGACAAACTTTGTGGTGCAACTCAGTGCCTAGACCCCCTCCAACTCCCAAATTTCACTTGGTACCCTCTAAATAGACTGATGGCATTTTCATGTTTTTGACATGCAAATAGCTTTTTTCCTGCATTTCATTTTCCATGAAAATGTTTAAAAACTGCTGCACGGTACAACCCCAAACCATAAAAAGGCCTTCAGTAAACACTGTGTACCCCGGGTTGTTTTGGACATGGTCAAAACCGGTCCAGCAGTTTGGGCTGTGCGCTTTGGCAAAAATTTACCTTGTTTGTCTATGGGAAAATGAATGGGAAGTAGGCCGTAACTTTGATATTTCTTTTGTATTGTTTAACAAATCTTTAACAAATATTGCAGTCTGGGCAGGAGTGAGGGGGTGCACGTTTCACTAATTAACTTCAGAATTACGGCCAAATCTGTTACTCGAATCAAATGTTATGAACAATAGAATATTTCGAGGTTCCTATGGGAGTCCGACTCACCTTAACTATGGGGCGGTGATCTTTAATTGTCAATGTCAATATCAAATAGACAAGTTCATCACTTTTAGCATCGCAGTTGCTGATCCAAGCCCTGTTTAAACTTGATGACAACTTCTCCTCAATAAAAAAAAGTCTACTAATCCAAGGAAGAGATATAGGTAATGTACTAAAAATACTGTATCTAAAAAGAAATACAAAAAAGAAACACATAACTATCCTATATTAAAATATACCTACTAATAAAACTCACATTAATGAACAAAATCACAATTACAAATGAACAGCCATACCACCATGGTTCCCATTTCTACACACAGATCATTAACTTATCTCTGTAGGTAGTGCTAAACCAAGGACATTCCAATGAAGTAAGACTCTACTGGAACATGAATTAAAACATGACCCAAATTCAATTACATTTGCCCACTACCTATTGCCAGTCAAGGCCGCAGTGTTGTGCGCTGCATGTCCACAGGAGACCCTGCTCGTTGACACGTAGCATGTTGCACTACATACATGCTACAATTCTTTTAAGAGCTGCGGATCGGACACCCTGTGGCAAAGTTCGCGCAGGACAATGCCGCAGTGTTGTGTGCTGCAGGTCCACAGGAGATGCTGCCCGTCTACACGTAGCACGTTGCGCTAGGAACACGCTACCACCCCTTTAAGAGCTCTGGATTGGACCCTCTGCAGCAAAGCAGCCGCAGGAAAAGACTGCAGTGTTGTGTGATACATGACCTGAGGAGAGGCTGCCTGTCAAAACATAGCATGTTGAGCTATGTACATGCTACCAATTTTTTAAGAGCTGCAGATCAGACCCTCTGAGGCAAAGACCATGCAGGACAAGGCTGCAGTGTTGTGTGCCAAAGGTCCGTTGGATACACTGCCTGTTGACACATAGCATGTTGCACTATGTACACGCTACCGATCCTTTAAGAGCTGCCGATCAGACCCTCTGTGGAATGCCCGGGCAGGACACGGCTGTGATTTTGTGCACCACAGGTGTTTGGCTATGAAGGGGTAGCAGTGCAGAGTGCGAGCATGCTGCACAGCCGTCTACCAGCAGCTACCATAAGGTAAGAAAGGTCCGGGCAGTGGGAGCGGCCACTACTGCTCTCTACTAAACTGCTCAGCCTTTTTGCAAACTTCTACTTACCGCTTTTGCTTTACATGCTCTGTCTCTGTGTAACCCTAGGGTTTCCGACCTTGCATTTAGCCTTACTTTGTGTTTTGTGAGTCGTGTTTGTGTTCTGAGGCTGCTGTGCCAACACACTGTTAATGGTTGTGCTTTCTAGGTCTGTGTTCCCTCTCTAGGTTCCCACTCTACTTCTGCTCACTGTTGGTTGCTGTAGTGCTCTCTAGGTCTATGTGTTTGTTTCCCGTTCCAGGTTCCCCCACTATTGTTGGTTATTACTGGTGACTGTGTTTCTGCTGTTCCACTACGCTCTCCTCTCCCACTCTCTAGCTTCTCACTTCTACTACTGAATATAGTCGGTAATTGCTGTGGCTACTTGGCCTCCTCTAAGTTGATCTCTGTGCCCCCCCTTTTTCCCTTGTCGTCCCTGTGATTTTGTGTTCCCCTTGCTGTGTGTTCTTGCTTGCGCTTGTCCTGTTGTAGCCCTACTCTTTTGTCCAGTGTTCCCCTCATTGTTTGTTCTTGTTTGTGCTTCTCCTGTTGTGTCCCTACTGTGTGACCTACCCCAGGTCTGCGTATGCTGGATTGCGGGGCACTGCCTGTGATCCTCTCCTCTCTCTCCTCTCTGCCCATCTCCAACACCCCTCCTTTCACCCTCTATTGTGCTCTCCATTTCTTGAATCTTCTCTAACTGCTACTCTATCTCCTATCCTATCCCTCTCACTATGTCTGGAAGGTCAAAGTTCAAGAGGGTCATCCTGGTCTCCAACCCAGGTCTTCCTATCACTGATACCACATCAGTGCTTCCTTGTTAGGCGATCCTCTGCACACCAGTCCACTACACACCAGAACACTGCTCACATTTCCCCAACATCTCCTCCCACGGTTCGGGGCTCAAGTGATTCGGTGAACCCAAAGGACCGAAAACTCCGTACCAGCTATGGTGTACGGGCTCGATTGCAACCCTTTCTGCATTGGCAATTGCCTTGGAGAACATATAGCAGAAGGGGCGGTGTTACGTCTCCACGTCGATCACGTGATCCAGAGTGGCGTTCCTCACGTGACCTTGGTGGACGTCACATGACCCAGAGACGTCACATGACCCAGAGACGCACAGTATAAAGGTCTGAGAGACAGAACACTCATTGCTTCTCAGCTGTTTCCAGACTCTGTTTGGCGTTACGTATTGCTCCACTGTTACCTTTGATCACGGAACTCTACCTCGGACTCCTTCGGATACCCCTTTGTACCTTTGCTTGGAACTGTTTACCTGTTGCCGGATTTTGGACTATATCCTGACTCGTCTTTGGATCATCCCTTGGTACCTCACTGAACTCCTACGCCATTTCCCTTCTGGGGATTCAAGTCACGCCTTCACTCCTACAGGTGGCTGATCCTACATCCACGCTAACCTACGGTTCTACTATTTCAGGGACCGCCGCATCATCTGAGTCTCGAACCTCTACTAGGTTTCCTGGGTTTTCCTAACACCCGATAGGTAAGACCTTTTAGATCCTTTGGTTTACTTAATATGTATTGTAATTGCCTGGTACTTAACCTCGTTCCTCTTTGACAGCAGCATCGGTGTTCCAGAGGTTCCGTGGATCTGGGAAGTCATCTCCCACCTGTGGCCTCAAAGGTCGTACAGCGGGTTTCTTTTAGTTCCCCTGGACGTCACTTGGGGACGGAGGTCTCATCGGTCTACACGACACTCAAGTCAAAACATTCCTCCAGACTCTCACGGACATCCTCTTTTTCATTCGCTCTCCTGACCTATGTACTCCTCAAATGGTCTCTGTTCTCTCCCCTTTTTTCCTCCTCTCCCATGAATGGCGGCACCCAATGGGAGGTCCTCCTGGCTGTCTTCCATTCCTCCAAGACCATCATCAATGTCTGTCTGAATTACACCATCATGGTCCAGTGCTCTCAGCCCAATCTCCTCCTTCTTGATAGGGATCTCCCGTGTCTTATTAACTTCCTCCCTTCTTCTAACACTCTCAGGCATCTCCACCACACCCTTCCTCCTGCATCACCTCCCTGGCACCCACTTCCTCTTCTCTGGCCCATATGCCACCTCCTGCTACTGCCTCTGCCCACTCTCGTGCCCCTCCACCACTTCCGCTGGGTGTACCTCACTCCTGTAGCCCTCCCTGGAAGTCTTTCAAATGTGGCAACCTGCTCCATGTTGCTACTCTCAATTCTCGCTGTGTTGTCAAACACTCCTCTAGCATCTGTCACCTCCTAGGAGATCTTGATCTTGATGTCCTCGCTCGCACCGGGACATGGTTCATGAACAGCTCTGTCACAGGTTTTGACACTCTCCTCCCTAAGGGTTACAAGATCCTCTCCGAGCCCAGAACCAACTGACCCTGAGGTGGAGTGGTCTGATCTTTCCAGAGTGGGTCCCTGCATCTGTCATTCCCACGCAGGCATACTCCTCCTTTGAATGTCTTGTTTGCAGGCTCTCAATCCCTCCTGGCCTCTCTCTTACTGTGGCCACCATCTACAGACCACCTTGCCAGGTTTCCCTCTTCCTCTCAGAGTGGGATGACCTCTGCTCCTCTCTCCTTGCCTCTACCTCTCAACTTCTCCTCAGAGATCTCAACATCTACTCGGATACCTCTAATACTCCCTTAGGCACTTCCGCAACCTCTGCGACTCTCTCCTCCTCTCCATTCTTCCCTCTCGTCCGACTCACTCTGCTGGACACACCCTGGATTTTCTCATGTCCCCCTCTCTAACCTTCTCACCACTCCCCTCTCTTTGACTGACCACTTTCTGCTCCCCTCTCACCTGAAACTTCTTGTCCCTCAGACAAAGCCTACCCCAGCACTGCCACCTTCCTTCTCAGCCATTCTGCCCATGAAATGAGTCTCAATGGACGCCTGTACCTCTATCTTCTCTGTTCCTCATACTCCTTCGGCTGACTCACACTCTGACACAGCCCTCTCAAACCTGCTTCTTTCTATCGCCACCACTCTGGACATCCTTGTCCCTGTCATGAAAATACATCTGAAGCCTACTTCCACGTGAAACTCTTGGTATGACACTGACATTGTTGCCCTAAAACACAAGTGCAGGGTGGCTGAGAGGAACTGCAGGGCTTTGTGTGCATCTTCTGATAAACTGGCCTGCTGCCTGCTCCAAAGGCAATACAGACTCTCTGTCCTCTCCATGAAGAGGGTCCGTATCCAAGCCCATGTCTCTGCAGCCTCTAACAACACGGCCAAACTCTTTAAAATCTGCAAAGAGCTGGCTAATCCTACTGTAGTCTCCACCGCTTCTGTTCCCTCCCAGGTCCTCTGCACAGCTTTCTCTACTCATTTCATCACAAAAACTCATTACTTCCTGTCCTCACTCTCTTCTTCCTCTCCCTCTACCTCACACTGGCCCCCTTTGGCCACCTCTCCCTCACCTCCTCCTTTTCCCTCCTTCTCACCCACAACACCTGACAATGTTTCTAGACAAGTCCCATCTATGAAAGTGTTGTTTAAACAGTGCACCCCTGCTCTTAAAGAACCATCAAGAACCACATTGCCACCCTTGCTCCAGCCTTGGTAGATTTCTGCAATCACTCTTTCACCACTGGATCCTTCCTCTCTCTCCTCAAGCACTCCCTTGTCCACCCCTCCTAAAAAAAGCCTTCTGCCGATCCTACCTCTCAGGCAAACTGTTGCCCAATTTCTATCACTACTTTCCTGAGCAAACTCCTGGAAGAGCTGCCCACGTCCCAGTTTACTCTCCACACTGAATCTGTTGGTTATCTCCATGACCATCAGTCTGGCTTCAGAGCAGCCAGAGACAGAGAAATTGATCCCCTGAACACAATCTCTAATCATGACTCCAGCTCTTCCTCTGTCCTCATCCTCCTTGATCTTACCTCTGCCTTCGACATGGTCCATCACGGCAACCTGATCAATCGACTCTGTGAGAACCTAGGCCTCATGGATCAGGCCCTGGCGTGGCTGACCTCCTTCCTCCTGGACTTGCAGCACCAGGAGCTGGTAGAGAGATTTCAGGTCGAAACAGATATGTCTCTGGGCTTGCAGTACTGTTCTGAATTAGTTGCAGAAGGCGAAGAATAGAGCTAAGCGGATTGAGAAAGAGGCTGTTTCAGTAGTCCAGCCTGGAGAGAACCAGGGATCTGGAGGTGGTGAGCTTCTGGGGGAAAATGAGGAAAGGTAGAATACCTCTGAGGAAGTGCAGCAGGAAGTGGGCCTTCTTGACAAGGCTAGTGATGTGAGGATAGAAGGAGAGGGTGGAGTCGAAGATGAGGTTGTTTGCCTCATAGGAAGGCGAAGGTAGAGGGCACAAGGAGGGCGGCCAGAATGAGGGAGGGAAAGTGGGAGCAGAGGTCCCAATGAGAAGGATCTCCATCTAAAAAGCATTAAGGCAGAAATCTCCTGGAGGCCCCCAGGTCCAACTTAGGTCCTTTATCTCCACCACCACTATCTTCACTTGTGTTGTCCCCCAGGGCTCTATTCTCTCCCTCTGGCTCTTCAATGTCTATCTGGCCCCTTTGGCCCAGTTGATCTTCACCTTCTCCTCTAACTTTCAGTGTTATGCGTATGACACTGAGCTCTCTTTCAGGATACCCTCAGCCTCCTCTCCTCTCTCTCTCATTACTTACTGTCCATCTGTGATTCAGAACTGGTGCGCCTCCAGCAATCTCTCACTCTGGCCGCCCTTCTTATGCCCTCTACCTTCGCCTTCCTGTGAGGCAAAAAACCTTGGTATCATCTTCGACTCCACCCTCTCCTTCTCTCCTCAGATTATAATAAACCTTCATAAAAACATTCACAATAATGTAGATTGCAGATATATGATTCCACAAATGTAGGGGTAGAACGGCCCCCAAATCAATAACCTAAACAATATGCCAAAAAAAGAATGTAAATCAGCCATCCATCCAAAAATTATCATTGCAGACGAGACATTTTTAACACAAATGAATGCACGTTATTCAACTGAATGATACATATATAAACCTTCACAAATGCCATTTTGCAAACCACTACTCACCTGCACAAAAACAATATTTACATTGTTGACAGTTTTGAATAAAAATGCAACGGGCACTTCCAAAACACTACTCCAAATCTAAACAATAAATAAACAATAAAAACGGTTAAAATTGAAAAATGTAACAAACTCATTGATAAGAAATAGAATTAAATAGAAACATTACTTTAACATAACAAGTAACAAAACAAAATAGTGTCACACCAACAATTCATTCTGCAGTAACCACACTTAATTGATATAACTGCCTTCATAAAAAAATTCCAATGACCCATTTCAAAACACACTACACCTACACAATATTCACCTGAACCCTAACAGGTCACGCTACATTTCTTTCAATTTTACTTTCATATACTATCTGAAAAATCCACCCTCACATTAAATCATGAACACAACATTGTTAAAATAGAAAAACATGACATGTCATTATTTTTTACAACATTAACCAACAGTAGATCATTACTTGACTAACAGCCAAAGCCTGTAAACAAACAATTGTTTTAATTACTCTCTAAAACCTTTTAGAACAGGTGGTTGATCTACATCCTTTTTTGATCCCTTGAAATTCTTTGTCACATACTTGTGACCAACTAAATTGCACCCCTTTTCTAGTGAGCTTCCCCAAATGTTTTGTTTTACTTCACTTATTGATACATTTCAAATAATATTTAATCAAACCCGAAAAGGACCCTAGCTTTAAATTGGTTTTAGATTTAGGCATATCTAAGATGGCCTTGACCATATCTAATGTTAGCCAAACTTCTTCCATTGACCACACATGTAGTCCACCTGTGATTGCCTAAACTTGAACTTCTCTGATGCCAGTTTAAGACCAGCTCTCCCCAATCTGTACAATGCTTCCATCAATCCGATGACATGTTCTTCCTTTTCATCCCCCATACCGCTTCCTGGTAGTATTTCACACTGCTCCGTCCATTCAACAAATTGTGCATGATCTTCTGGAATTCTGCCATATTCACAGCACCCTTCAGGAGACAGCTCAGTGGGTGACTGCCCCCCTAGCCTCAGAGGGCTAGCTTTGAGGTGAAGAGGGCTCAGAACCGACCCTTCTCGGGGAACAAACCTGGGCGGCATACTGAGAGCTGCTGGATGTGCCCCAATAGCTTGGGTTGGCTTAACATTAGATGCTCCCCCTGTCATGGCTTCCATAGTCCCGAATTTTCTGCACCCCACTGGCATGACCGCCTCCACAAACTTAGCAGCCACACCGTCTCCCATGGGAGTGATTCCATTCTGTCCTCTACCTTGCGCCATAGCCCGGAATAGTAAAGGTCGGACCTATCACTGCTGACGAGCACCAAGCCAGAAAGCGACGCCGGCCACCCCACAAGGCTGCCACCTAAGGCCAAGTGAGATGGTACTCAGCATCTCTGCCGGTCTCTGCCAGGTCTGTACAGTACCAAGTACACAACCCCACATGTACCCCCTGCCAGCATGCAACACTATCAGCACTGGTGAAGGCAAGCCTGCACTCATCTTCAATGCCCCAGGCTACCCACTACCTAGGAACTATTGCACCTTGCGCCCTGACTGTGCTATGGTAAATACCTAGGGCCCTCCTAGGCCCCACGCCAACTCTGCTTCCGCTCCAGCTCTCACCTCCACGCTGATCACCACCAGCCCTCCCCACACCACCAACTTGACATCACAATACACCCACAAGGACCCCGACGCATCTTGCATTCAACCATCACACAGCCCTACCCCAGAACACATACCAAACATTTCTCACACTCGACATCATGTCAACTGCACCTCAGCCACTGCGCATAGATCCCCCCACACTACCATGTAAATCTCGATGCCCAGCACTCACTTGAACTCCAGGTTACACTCCAGGACCTAGGACCTAGCCCAGGGATAACAAGTATCTGCACATTGGCATATGCTCCCATGCACACCCAGTTAGCAAAGCTCACCGTCCCTGCCTCGTGCACCAGCCCTCGCCAACTCCCTAGCCCCACAATAGCCAGCATACCACCACTACAACTCCAATTGCCACCAGAGCCAACATAGCCACCTCAACCATGGTACACAACACCACACAACAACAACCTCTGAAGGGAGCCTTCATCAATTCCAGTTCTTTCCTGGCGCATGCTGTGGACATTAATTACCTTATTAGCACCCTCAATCTTGACCTCCTGGCCACCACTGAAACCTGGCTGCACACAGCATTTTCTCTAGCAGTTCCCTCTGGCCATGCTATACAAAGGAGTGACAGACCAAGTGGGAAGGGGATTGGCATTGCCCTGATTGCAAAAGAAACCCTCTCAATTAGACACATGACTGCCTCCTTGATTGGGAACTGCAATTTACTCTCCATCAAAATCACCACCTCACACACTGAAACACCTCCACATCATATATTACCCTCCAGGACCCATCCTATCATTTGAGAAGGACCTCCTTCATCTCCTTTACTCCTACATGAAGCCTACAACCAAAACACCACTACTAGGCGATCTTAACCTTGGCCTCAATGATCCCTTGGATATCAATGCTGTCTCTGGAGCCAACTCGCTCACTGCACTGGGCTTCACTCACTGCATCAATGCCCCCACCCATGCCAAAGGCTGCACCCTTGACTGGATAATGGACCTTAATTGCCATATCACCATTGGCACCAACACCTCATGTCCCTGGTCTGACTAACACATTGTGTCCTTTACCATCACAGCATCTACACCGCCAACCCCCCACACTGTTGCTCTGCCTCCCAAACTCGCCCGCAGCTCCCTCAAACTCTGAAAAGATGAAATTGGACCACTGTTAAAAATTCTGAATCCCCTAAACCTCCATTCCAACAGCCCAAACACACTAGCAGACCTTTACTCCAGGATACTCACCACCACGGTTAACACTGTTGCACCCCTCACCCCATGCAAACCCAAACAAGCAAGGCATGCCAACGCCTGGTTTACACCAAAAAACGCACAGCCAAAACCAACTAGAATCTTTGCCAGCACCTCCAAAACCCACAGATAAGCGATTACCACAGCTAAAGCAACCTCATTTAACAATAGAATCGCCAACTCCACCACAAGGGAGTTATTCATCATGCTAAGAGAACTGAAAACACCAGCTGCTCCCACCCCAGCCATCACCAAATCCGTAGCTTGGTGAAATAAGATACAGAACGCCCTGTTGAACAAAATAGATCTGCTACACACAAAAATCCTCCACAAACAACCCCTTCTCAAATTTCCAAACCCGACCACCTCTGCACATGCTCCTGACAGTGCTAGACAAACCATTGAACAGACTTCACTATTCAACTTCAGACCTGTCTCTGAAAATGAAACAGCCACCATCCTAAACAGCCTGAACCCCACCAGGTGCAAAGGAGACACCTGCCCAGCATCAATTGTCATGGAACGCTTAATGTCCCTAGTCCCATTGATCATCAAATTCATTAACTGCTCCTTTGCCACCGGCCTAGTATACGCCAGCCTTAAAGAAGCCTGGGTCCTGCCACTAATCAAGAAAGCTTCCCTCGACCCAACCATCGCAACCATCTCAAATAATGACCAGTTTATCACCACAGTCCCTTTTCTGCTGAACATTCTAGACAAAGCAGCCTACGAGCAAATCCAGCATTTCCTCGAGGGCCACCATGGCACTGAGTCTGCTCTGCTTAACCTGAACAACCAGCTGGACCAGTTCAGATACAAAGGTATGCCTACTCTCCTTCTACTAGACCTCTCAGCAGCGGTCAACCTCGTCGACCACCACATCCTCTGCCACCACCTCACCACATCAGCCTGTTTCTCACCCGAGGCGACAGCCTGGGTAGCATCTTTGCAGAAGGACTGTTCCATGACAGTGTTCACCATCAACGTCAATGCCCCACCCAAGCCCATTCACTGCAGAGTCCCACAAGGATCATGTGTAGACCCCACCCCATACAATATATTCACTGAACACCTTTTTGACTTACTTGACTCCATCAGCATATTTTACACCAATTATGCCAATGACACCCAAATTCTCCTCCCACTGACCGGCAATTACCTAAATGACATGCACGCCCTTAACAAAGTGTACTCCACCATCCATGTCTGGATGACCACACACCGACTCTGCCTCAACGATGAAAAGACAGCACTCCTCTGGTCGGCCCCTCACCTGCAATTAAGAAACTCAACCCCACCTACTCATCTTTCAACATTCATACAAATCCCTGTATCCTCTTCAGTTAAGACTCGTGGAATCTACCATAATGCCACCCTCTCACTCACACGCCCAGTGAATGCCATTGCATCATCTACTCCACACACCACAAAGCTCATCAATGCCTCCAGAACCTTCCTCTCCCAGGACAGTCACCTTACGATTGCCAGAGCAATCATCAGGGCAAGGCTAGACTACTGCAATGCCCTCTCTGCAGGCACCTCACAACACAACATCAGCAAGATGCAGGTGAACCAGAACAATGCCATCAGGGCTGCCCTTAACATTGCCAAAAGAGAGCCCATCTCTTGTGCCAGGAAAGAGATCCACTAGCTACCTGTTTGAGAGCGACTCATTTTCAAGACTCTTTCCAACACACACAGATAACTCTCCGACTTAGCCCCACTCTACCTCTCCCAAAAGATCAACAGAGCCCAATCAGACAGACCACTCAGATCAACATACACGAACAGGCTGCTTCTTCCTAAATTCAAATAATCGTGAGCAGGCGTGGCAAGCTTCCCTTCCTTTGCAGCTAGACATTGGAACTCTCTCCCATCATCTCTGAGAGCAGAACAATCATACTGGGTGTCCAGGAGAACACTGAAAACATTGCTCTTCAACTAAACTTGCGCTAAACGGCCTCACCTGCCTGATCATATATCCCTCTGACTTTTTCCTCGACCCTTCCCCTGCTTCTCTGCATGTCCACTCAAGACTAAAGTATAACTGGTTGTCACGGTGCCTTGGTGCCTACGGGTTTATTACGCTTTATAAATGTATAAATAAATAAACCTGGCAGCATTGACTACTTCACTCTCAGAATGTGTTTGGGTCAAGCTTTCTATTGTATACACTTGTTGTGGACTATCTAGATCTAACTTGATCCCTAGTACTGCTTGGTCATCACATTCCAAGATATTTCCCCCATAACAAGTTACATAGATGATAGCTTTGGTCATATTGCCTTGAAATTCTAGCTCCACTTCATGTTTAACTATGATGCCTATGAGCACTTCATCATGCACATTGGCTCTTACCCTTGACATCTTCGATTGCACACCACTTTAAGGTAGATTCCTGCGTATTACTATTCAACACAGTGTAATCTGTACTGTATCATTCACATTGATGAGAGTATGTTTTTATTTCTCCTGGTACCACTAACTGTCTTGATTTCTCCCACTCCATTAATCGTTCCTTCATGCGTCCACTCTCCAATCACTACTTCATTCACAGTCCTATTTTTAGCTTTTCCTGGTCTACAACATCTGGCCAGACATCCTTTCCTACCACACTCTCTGTATTCTATTTGTACTGCCATACACTCCTCGTCATTTGCTTGAAGTTGGGAACTCCCACATCTTAAGCATCTCTTGGCATCGTATGCCTTGCCATACTCTCTCATATTTGGTGTATAGGAATGTGAGAGGTTCCTGATATCTAAAATGATCTGATCTCTAAAATGCTGAGCTCTGCATAAACATCCAATTGTGGTGGTTCACAGCTTTAGTTTACAGTACTTAAGGCTAACATGAGATATTCTGTCGCATTTATTTTAATATTTAGTTTGTATTTACTTACCATAACAATTCAATAATAATTAGCTCTGTTTGTATATATACTAAAGCCCTTTGCATTAGCTATTTTTATTTTGAATAAAATACTCACTCTTATTATGTTTACTTGATATTTCAATGCAAAGCCATTCAAAGCAGACATTGTTTAATGGAAAGTATTGCATTAAATCAAATACTTTCTTACAAAGTGTAGCATACAATCAGTGCTGGATTATCAAACCTTTGAATAGTGACAGCTGCGCACTTGAGTTAAGGTCAGTTTGCATAGAGTCAAGGACATACAGTGTGTAGTGGGGCAATTATTGGCTAGAGAGCATGTTTACGCTCTGCCCCCCTACCTTCCTCAGACGAAACAAAATTATAAGATAAGAAAGGACACACTTGAAACTGCACTTTAAATTCTCCTGGAAATGCAGCTGGCACAAAGGATATGTATTTTGCGCCACACAGGTAGGAAACAGACACAGCATTAGCTTTCACAATTAGTGGGTTTTAAAATAGAATAGATTAGGGGACAGGAAGGCGTGTACACAAGATAGGGACTCACAACACAAGTACAGCAGAACAACTGTAGGCATACAAGGTTGCTAATTCGCCCATAGGGAGAAATATAATGTGACATGCATGTACCAGGAACTTGGTAGATAGCAAAATAATAGTGTCCGGCAGAGGAAAATAACGTGTCATTTTAAGACTGCACCGACACAGCAGATAATCAAACACTGCAGCTTTAAGAGAGGACACAGCTAAGCACACTATTTGAACAAATACATTTAATTCAGGAAAATGCTGTGACTAGCTAGATGGTAGCTGCCTCAAAGGAATATAAAGGCCCAAGACTACGCAGGGGAGGGTTACATGGCGGAACAAGATACCATTGTGTGCATCCAACTGTCAAGATAAATCAAGTTGCAATGACACAGCAGACTATTTGAAGTCTATGGGACAAACTGAACATCCCAGGAAATTTTATATTAGTTGGCAGATTAATGTCTCAGCGATCGACTAGGCATGACAGAGAAATGCAGATACTGCTAAAAGACAAATAATGACTGCACACACAGTGAAAACAGATTGATTTCAAATAAATGTGTCAAGAAAAGTATGGCGCGTTTACTGTTGCAAGGACAGGTCCTGGAGACTCAGCAACATCATGACAGAGATAACATGGGCTGTTTTATTTAATTAAGAACAAAGGCAATATGCTTGTCCTCTCCGCCCATTTACAATAAAACATGTCATCATGACGCCAGTTCACGGAGAGTGACCGCATGTTAACTGATAAACACATGTCCTTTTCACTGCAGAAGTAATTTAGAGCCTACGAATAATATTCAAGCATGACGATATAGCACATTTTTATGGAATGGTTTATAGGTGGGATCTTAGATAAAGGATTGTCCAATCATTATTGTTGGACATATAGAATTATATATGTAGCTCAGTAGAAGGAACCAATGACCAGGAGCGATAGGTTTTCACAACTATGACATCAAAATGGCAATAAAAATGTCTGTTTACTTTTGAGAGGTGGAGAAAAAATCTTGAGTGAGAGCTTGGCTGTTAATCTTGTTTGTCCCCCAGTTATACATTGTAATTACAGCTGGGTTAGCTTGCATTTGGCATATCACAATCCACTCTGTGTTGTCTATTTATTGGCAAATACCAGTTGGAGGGCTATTTCATTTTTGACCTCTGTTTCAAGTGTATGACCACATCCCATTTTCTTTGCATATAATGGGCACTGTCAATAGAGCAGGCCATATTCCAAATATAAATCCAGCCCGCGGAGGCTGTGCATATAGAGACCGTGCAAACCTTGACCTATACCAATTACCAAATGCCTGCCACACATACTGCATGCATGACATTGACACCCACACATTCCTCTTGAATGTTTCTTACAGAGTTACTGTGCAATAGCTTTTGTGTAATGTGAGGAAAGGGGATTAAGTACAGGGCAGAGGGAACTATTAAAAACAGCTATGCATTCAGCGGCACATTAGTATCAGTAAACACAAATCACTAATGTTCTACCGTGTAGGTACCATGGTTATTGGTATTCTTCCTTTTCTTTCTAAGCTCTTGTAAATGCTATCTGCTGAGACTGATATTCATATCTCATGTCCAATTCTCTCCTGCACTCTTTACCATCACGTTTTTGGCAGGTTCACTCTAAAGAAATGGGTTTATAGTGCATCATGACCTTACTTTATACCTTCGTTTTAATCAATATTCTCTTCTTCTTCATCTTGGCTTAGTTGTGACTTTTAGCACAATGAAAAATTCTATTATTTGTTCTTCCATACTTTCATATGGTTTATAGTGAAAATGTCGAAAACAAAAATGTAAAAAAATAAATGTTGAAAAAAAAAATGTCGAATGTTTTAAAAAAATATATATTTAATGGGGGTGCCCCCCAACCCCTCTTTATTTTTTATAGCTAAACCCAAAAAAACATACAAATAAAAAAACACATTCGAATTTTATTTTTGACATTTTTTTTGACTTTTTTGTTTTCGACTTTTTGCAGTTGACATTATAACTGCACATCCTTTCATATATCTCCAACTGCCCTGTCCAGGTTCCCTTTCTATCTTTCTGAAACACTTATTCTGTTTTATTTTATTTATTTTTATTTATAATGTGCCTATACAGAAAATGGTGTTTCAAGGTACATAAGATAAAAACGTGAGGTGGAGAGACGGAAGAAAAAAACTATAACGGTTCAATTAGGCCTTGTATCATTCCACCAGAATCAGTCCCTGGCCCCTTTTTGTTTTTCCTTCTATACCGTTCCTTTATCTGCCATTATTTAGTCATTTGACATTCATTTTCAGACTTATGTTCTTGACTCACAGTTCATTCTCTGTTTTTTCTCCATATTCCTATGAACCTCGTACAACTCTTTCTGACTGTCTTTCTGCTGTTAAGCTATGGGTGCTCATTCTCTTTAACTTAATCTTGAAACAACTGAGACTCTATTATTTTCTGTTTCCTCCTCATTCCTTCTCTTCTTAAGAATGTTCTTCTCTTTCTTCTAACTCTTTCTACTCTGACTTTCTTTCTCTATCATCAACTGCTTGTAATCCAGACAATGTTACCATTTTCAACTCTGCCATCTCCTTTTTCCAGCCCCTCTCTGGCACCTTCCTCTTCCTTTCTAGTCTAGCTAGTATGCCACCTCCTGCGCTCGTGCCCCATACATCTTCTGCTGGGTGTATCTCAAGACTGTACCCCACCCCAGAAGTCTTTTAAATGTTCCAACCTGCTCCACATTGCTACTCCCAACTCTCTTTCTGCTGTCAAACACATCCTCGAAGAACTTGGCTACAAGATCCTCTCTGTGCCCAGAACCGACTGAGTTGGAGTAGCCCTGATCTTTTTGGAGTGGGCCCCTGCCTCTGTCATCCCTACACAGGCCTACTCCTCCTTTGAATGCATTGTCTGCAGGCTCTCTATCTCTCCTGGCCTCTCTCCGACTGTGGCCACCATCCATCGGCCACCTGGCCAGTTTGCCCTCTTCCTCTTAGAGGGGGCTGACCTCTCCTCTTCTCTCTTTGTCTCTACCTCTCAACTTCAGCTCCTCAGAGACCTCAACATCCGCCTGGATGCTTCTAATTCTTCCTCTGAGCTGTTCCGCAATTTCTGAAACACTCACTCTCTCTCTTTCTCCATTCTACCCTCCGGTCTGACACACTGCACCGGACACACCCTGGATGTTCTTATCTCCTCAGACATCAAACTCTCTAACCCTCAACCCAGAACATTTCCCTGGAAACAGTGTGTCATGATATGTCATCATTTGTCAGAGTGACACTGTGTTTATGGTCCAAAGAAAAAAAACTCCCCTTTGTGTCTAACCAGAAAATCAATTTTTCATAAAAAGCATATTTCCAAAATCACAAACTTATTGATACTGCATATTTACATTACAGATTACTTAAGGTACGCTTCTGTCAAAGTCTCATATTCCTACGAGTTTGGGTTCACAGATGACAGTTTTTTGCGCTTTTGGTTGGTTACACATCTGTACAATTTTATACACATACATGCACATACCATCTGGGCATATTCCTGTAATATTTCATGTTCCTAACATAATCACAATAGCTAGAATATGAACTTTTTCGTGTTTCAGTCTCTGAATGTCGCACAAATTCCAGATTAGTTTTAAACTGTGAGCAAATTTTTCATTTTAATAATCTCTAAGTTTCATATTTTTGTCAGTTTGGCACAAAATTGTATAAGTCTTTTCCCAAAACATACAGTTACTTCAGTTTCAAATCCACATTTTCAGTCTGGCCCGCTTCCAAGGCTTGGCTGAGTCAGAGAGTCACATGGGCTTTTTCCTGCCAGGGCAGTTGGTGTCAGTCCCACCCGAATTAGCATTTTCATTCAGCTCAAGGGAGTCCTTTGTCTTCACTCAGAGCAACATGCCAGTGTGCTCCTCCCATTTCCTTTCACACTTGCCTGTCAGATACTCAGCTGAGCACAGGGGAAAAGATTCCTTTGTTTACGGAGAAGGTGTGGAATGTGTTTGAAGCTCACTGTGGGAAACCTCTTGGAGTTTAGCTGAATCAGGTTATTTTACAGTAAATTGTAACATTGTTCTTTTGTGGAAATTAAAGTTACACATTTTAAAATAAGCAAACATATCTTTAATTCCAGTCTTTTTCAACATGAAAATCAATGTGTGACACCCCATATTGCATTTGATGGAAGTCCCTTCTTTGGCATATTTAGCTTTTGAGACACAAGTTTCACCTGTCAGATTTAGAGATCGCCAGCGTCTGACAGAGGCGAGTAACGGTATTGCACCAATTTTTGACATATTTCTTTCCAGCAAGTATCTTTAAAGTGGATTTTGTTCTGATAAAATATGCTTCTGCTGACATTATATTTATGTGGATTCTTGAAGTAGAATGATGTTCAGCACCCAACAAGGAGGTTGGATCTTTTGGGTGGTTTGTGAGCCATAATTTTTGCAAATTTGACCACCAAGAAAAACGGATTTCCACACAGCTCTGTGTTTCTTTTGCTATAATTTTGCTCTGTGGGTAGCCAAATGATGGGTTTTGGCAGAGGTCTTCTGTGTTACCAATGACATGGGAAAAGTGGATGGCGGCCTATTTTTCAGATTTTTCCTACGCACTTCAGGGTGATTTTTAGCAAGCAGAATGCTTTCCGGCGGCCATTTCTGATGTTTCTGATGCAAACAATGCACAGTAATTTTGCAGGGCCTGGCCTAGTGGGGAAAACATCCCTCAGTCTCTGTTTCTGTTTCTTGTGCATCACCCTTATTGTTTGGATTCATATTAGTGTTCATTCAACTTCTTTCTTGTGCATAATACACTTCCCTTATATATAGGTTCCAACTCTACACTCTCCTCCTTTCATTAATCTCTGACTGCTCATATTCTCTCAAGGTCATAAATACAAATGTAACTACATGTTGGTTATTTGTCTAGTATTCATTATTATACATAAGTATAGAAGCTTGGCAAAAGCACTTTATAGAAAGCACTTTATTAAAAACATTATATACAGTAAGGCTTACCCACACATATTGCATTCAGTTAGGAATTCACAATCAATCTCACAAATGAAAATCATTTTTTTAAAACAGGGAAAATCTTTATTTGAAAATATGTTTATAAAAACACTGCTGCTTGTAAAACGTGAGCCTACACGAAGATGACTAGAAGTGAGAAAAAATGCTAAATGTGAAATACTAACATTAAGTGATGATGATTCTTCCCCAGAATCGGGCATCAGGGATTATATATATTAAGTGAAGCTTTCTTTATTATCATATTTCATCCATTATTCAATTAAATAATAATCACCAACGAGAAGAACTCTAATGTATAGCTAATGCATCGGTCAGATGCTAATACAGACCACAGCACAAAGCAATAGCCATCAGCGGAAGACTGAGACTAATGTGATTATTGATCATGTTCAATGGGATGTACAAACTGTTATTAGCTTTTTACACTAAGGTCGATATTCCTACACACTCTTTTTTTCTGTTTTGATGTGACATGAACTTCCACTTTGCAGCTGATATATATATATATATATATATATATATATATATATATATATATATATATATATGTATATATATATATATATATATATATATTCTGTGTGGCCAATGTCTGCTTCCAAGAGAAAGTCCTTATATTTGGGTCCATTACCTTTGTATGAAAGTGATCTGTCGAAGGTTTTGATTTTAATACTGGTGTTGCAAACACAGAAATTGGCAATATCAGAGATGATCCAGTGGTAGGATAGGTGAGTCAACACATTTAAATATCACCACTGCCTCAGAGGCAGTGCAGGCAGTGTTGTTAGGCAGATATCTAGTGCATATTTTATTAACTGCCTACCCTAACCAACCATTATGAGTGATTGTGCTGAGTGTGTATGTTAAGTGTGGATTTGCTTTGACACCTGTTCTTCATGCTGATAGAAAAAGCACTCTCACAACACGGAGCAAGCACTCCGGTTGGAAACTACATCTCGCACAAACCCTACTGTCGCTTTATGGAAACATCAGATGCTTCAATGTTGTTGGCGCTTCCACGACAAGCCGGACTGCGTCGGTCCGCGGCAGACCATGCCGATTTGGCGTGTTACTCTCTCCCTCCTGACTAGAGGTATTTTCCTTACTTTGTTTTTCTTTGCAACCTTGCCTGATCTATGTGCCTTTGACCCATCCGCTGCAAACTGTTTGCCTCATTTATACGCTATTCATTTGATCTTCTTGCGCCATGGGATATTTAGATGGTTTACACCCCCTATTTGCAGCAAATAAAGCAAGACGGCTAGCTATTGTTAATAAATATGTCAACGCGAAGCTGGACTCAACTTTTCTAACATCAGTGGCCACAGCCCTGGGTGTCCTCTCACATACCCCCCAGGTGTCTTCTCCACCTTACAAGAGACATTGTCGCTCAATAACAATGCCTGGTCCCAAAATAAACCTCCAGTCCCAACATCCTTGCATGCAGATACCGCATATCACCTGACCTCAACAAAGGAACCCCCCCCGCTTCCAGTGATGCTACCCCTTACATCGTATTGGAGGCCAATAAGGACATTAGCATCCCGGCCCGCATCCTAATGTACCTGGACCCAGTCTCAGTGGGAATGAGCTCTCTATTCTCCCAGATAACAATCTTCCCATGCATGGCAAGTCACCTCCTGCTAAAAATGGCGTTATTAAAATATCCGATCCTCCCGTGTCCTCTACTTTGAAATACACCCTACTCAACACCAGATCCTTCAATAAGCATGCCACAGGCATCCATGACTACTTTCTTAACTTGGATCTGGACCTACTGTGACTCACAGAAACTTGGATTGGCAAAGCCAGCGGATCATATATATCTTTGGCCTTTCCTGAAGGCTACTGCATTTTTTGCCAAAATTGAGCAAATGCAATGGGCATGGAGTTGCAATTATTGCTAAAGATCATTTAAAGTGTTTTAATAAGAATGTCGACTGTCAGGGCTGAGAAATATTACATCTTAAAATGAACCTCTTCCGCTTGTAGTTGTCCGAACCTTCTTCTTGTCTGTCGTCCCCCATCTGAGATACCACCTTTCAATAATGAAATTACTCACATTCTAGGTGACATGAATGTCCCAAATTTCTCTACTATGCTGATTAGTGACTTAAACCGTTGGTACAATAATACCTGACATAAAGAAGCCAAAGACCTTGAGTTGGTGCTAAACAACTTAAAATTTGCGTTTAATAACACAGAGCTCACTTTTAAAACAAAGAGCACATGCTTGACTGGGTGGCCTCCAGAAACCTAGTAGTGCATATTAAGATCACCACTCCATGTGTGTGGTCCGATTACTATACCAACATTTTTGAAATATGTGTCCCACAACCAACCGTGAAATTACTTAAACCCATAAAAAGAATCATGAACCGTAACTTTAAAAAAGTATGCACATCTGACTTACGTGAATGCCTGTATCGTTTATGACATGCGCATCAGAATTTGAATCCCCCTGTGGCCTAGGGGATCAATTCAGAGACAATGTGCTGCACAAAAATTGGTTCACACAAGAACTTGTCTCGCTCAAGCGATGTAAGAGAAGAGAGGAGACCATATAGCTAATATCTTCCTCAGATGCCAACAAAGATAACTGTAAAATGACTGAAAAAACCTGTAGGACTAAAATACTAGAAGCTAAGGGAAAATTTTTAACAATCAAATTGAGAATGCTGCTAATAGCTCCAGAAGACTTTTTTTGAAGTCTTCAGATTGTTGGAAAAACCAAAGGTCCTCTCTCCTTTGACAACCCCACTGGCCAAGACTGTGCTAGGATCCAATCGGCCTTTGAAGCCAAAATAAACAAGCTAGAGCCAAGATTCAAAGAAGACTAGATAATATGTACCCATCTCTCCTACCGACACAAGAATGACAAGTGACATACCATCTAAATTTGAATTCCCACCTGTCACCACTTTAGAAATGGTAAAAATCCTATCCTCACTTCGGCCATCCGCTTGCCCAGAAAATGTTGCCACTCCTAAAATGACTTTGGATCATAAAGACATCTTTGCTAGCTTTTTAACTAGATTTGTTAACACCTAACTTTTTTCATCATGAAGTGACAGACTCTATCAAAAGGGCTATTATCTCCCCGTTGATTAAGAAAACAGCTCTAGACCCTCAAGGTGCTAACAACCTGAGGCCCATTACCAACTGTAATTTCAGCTCAAGATCCTAAATAAAACTGCCACTTCTCAACTACAAACATTTGTCGAAGATTCCAACAATTTACATCCTAGGCAGTCCAGTTTCAGGCACCGTTATAGCACTGAGACTATCTACTAAGCACTTTTGACAAAGATAAAACAATCCTGCTGGTTTTGTTAGATTTATTGGTAGTGGTCCATCTGTTAGACCATGATCACCTGCTTCAGACACTTAACCACATTGGATCACTCAGCCTTGACTTCATAAAATGGGTGCATTCCTTTCCGTCCAATCAAACATCTAGAGTCTGCAGGGGTAATGCTTCCTCCCCGCATCTAACCATCTTGTATGGTGTCCCACAGGGGGCCTGTATGTCACTGCTCTTTTTTGACCTCTATCTTGTACAGCTATGTGACGTGCTCGAAAGCTCTGGGACCTTTTTTACCAACTATGCTGAAGACACTCAGCTAGTCCTGGAATGGTGTCATAACTATGAACAGGACCTAATGAAGCTAAATGACCTCTACCTTTTGATAGAAATCTTGATGAACACTAATTGAATGTGCTTGAATAGCAACAAGACAGAACTGATAATATGCAGCCCCCCTGAGGCCCGAGCGAAACTCTTACCTAAAATACCATTCTTTCGAAATCCATGATTGTGATCTCCCAGTTGCCATGAAAATGAAGACCCTTGGTTTCCATCTTGATGCCTCCCATAAATCGGACTCACACATTAATCAGGTTGTATCCAACTTCTCATATTATCTTTGCTTCTCAAAAACATCTGTCCTGACCTTGCTGAGCCCAATTGTGCATCTATCACACGTGCAGTGATCCTTCCAAGAATGCCGTACTGGGAGGTGCTACCAAAAAGAACCTTCAAAAGCTTCAAGTAGTCCAAAATGAAGCTGTCCGCATAGTCAAAAATAAAACCCAGAAAGATCACATAACCAAATATTTGCAAACACTACACTGGCTCTCTGTCTCTGCTAGAGTACAATTTAAGCCTGCCACTCTGGTCCATAGATGCCTGTACGGTACCAGTCCAACCTATCTCAAAAACCTGATAAGACTTTTTGAGCCCTCAAGGACTCCACACTCCTCCACCTCATTCCTAGTCCATCCGGTACGCCACAAGCAATCCCATGGCCATGGCAGATCGTTCCCTGCAATCGCAGCTAAATTCTGGAACACCTTGCAATCGAACTTAGAAAGATCCCAAAATCTTTAGTGCCGAATTGAAAACATCACTGTTCTCATAGATTTTCTCCTTGTGGTATTGGCCATTCATCTTCTCGGCTGTCTTTTTCTGTTTACTGGTTGTCCCATCCCCTTATGTCCTTGTGTCTATGTTTTTTGGTGTCCTGATGCCTGCAGCTGGAGCGCTTTATAGATAAACAGAAAAAAAACAGGGGAAGATGTATTTACTTCTTTTATTTAATCCTGTTATTTGTAACATAGTATGGACTAGAAGCAAGTCTTGCTATGTAAGTGCTCCTTTGATTGTCCTAATGAAAAGATGAGGGAAGATGTGGGCCTGTTACTGATATTCAGGGTGGATACATTAGAAAGTAATAAGGACTGTCCTGAAGGAGTTGGAGGATGGGAGTGAATGGATGGTCATAAAATGGCTCTTCCATTTGGATGTTAGACGACAAACTGTCTCTTTTGAAACCAGATTTGAGATTGGTATGGTTCATTTGAGGACTTTGATAGAGCAGAATAATTCAATGATGCAGCAGATAATTTTAAATAGTTTTCTACCTCTAAATGTGAATTCATTGAGAGGACGAAAGCAATTTAAAATCTGCTTTTAGGCTTGGGGCAAAAACATCTGGTTTTTATTGGGCTCTGAGTATGGGAGCACAGCTTTGGACCGTTTGGTCATGCTGGTATTGTGAGAGTTCAGTATAGGTGGCAATGGAATTACCTAGAGTGCCAACTACTGTGAATACCACAGCCATGTAGGAATGGTATATATCCTGTCACAGGTTATATCCCCTGGGATCAAGACTTATGCCAAGATGAGGTGTTAATGTTCACTATAATTTATTAGGGGTTATGATGTAAGATTGGGCAGCTCAAATAAACTAGAATCTTACCAAACAAAAAAGTAAGTGTCAGGAAGGTAATTCCCTGAATATGGTTAAGTCTTTTCCTCCTGAGGGACATCCCCTGCCCAATTTCCTTCCACCGGATGTGAGTAACCTGGTCCTCTCTGCCTCGGTGGGAATGTCTCAGTGAGAACAAATCAAATGTGGTTACCTCATGACTTTCCGGTGCTGTGGATGATAGGGTGACACAAACTCATTGTCCTCCATGTCAGATCTAGATGCAGGATATCTATGGAGCTGTATACCACAACCTAGTTTATTGGAGAACCTTGTGATCAGGTAGGATAGTGGACGTGGCCAGCAAGGAAAGCCAGAGAGGGGTTGCAGGAGTCAGTTTGGACATTCTACTGTGCTGTCTTTCTGCAACACCAGGTCCGAGGTCCTCCCCCCCTAACTGTTTAGTCATGTCTAGGGTTAACTGTGCCCACTGGAATCTGTCTGTTCCTCTTAACCGGGTGTTTAATCTCACTCTCTTCCTGGTGGTTTTCTTCACTGCCTGTTGTCACAGTCGCAATTATTCCTTCTCCTCTTCCTGATGTGTGTCCCCCTCTTCTGGACCACTTTTACTATTACTTTTACTATTACAACCTCCTCAGCTCCCACCACCTCCTTCTGTTCATTCTCCCTCTGATGTTCCCTCCTCCTGGTTATTCTCAGCTACCACCAGCACCTATTGATCATGCTCATTCCTTAATCGCATCACCTCGGGCATACACTTCTTAACTTCCACCATCTCCTTCTGTTCACTGCCACCCATTGGTGTTATTAACTCCTCTTTGACCCTTTAAGATATCACTACCTCTAGATGTGCTCCGCCACTTTTGCATTCTCCTCCATTTCTCCAGTCTCTGCTTCTTTCACTGTCCTCCAGTCTTCCACCTCCTCCAAGCCTGAGCTTCCTGCTGCCACAACCCGCACTACCTGACTGGATCAAGATATTTTATACTGTGCTCGCTCCACTCTCTGGCTTGGTCTCCAAGCGAGGTCTAGCACCTATGTCTGATAGCCACATTTGTTCTTAAATTTGAGTAAGAAGGGATTCTGCCCCTTGACCATCATACTGTACAGAAAAAGTCAATATGCGGTTCCTCTGCTCTGGAGATTTTAAAGTATAAGGAGAGAGTCAGCTTCATCATTTGGGGCCACCACGAGACCAGGCCCAATTCTAATCTGATGACACTCACCAGTACTGATCGTGGGAATCATGCCTTCCATTAGGATTAGGCGAAAATGACCTAAGTAGAAAAGTCCTACCACCAAAAGTCTGACATCCATTTATTCGCAAAGGGTCTGCTAACATGCGCGTAACATGAATGTTACCACTGGATGTTCTGAGGGGGATCCTTGCAGAAGGGTAGGGTCCCCAAATTAAACACACATTTCAGTGGTCCAGGATACAAAACAGATCGCCTCCCACACTTTTCGATGTGATATTTGAATACTTGCATGCAGGACGACTCTAAGTGTGAAAATCAAATTGCTACAATATTCTAAATTGATATATTTGTATTCTCCCATGGCATTTCCTCCATTCCCGCCTGTCTCTGATTTGAATTTGGGTATGTACACCCCTTTGGTTGTTTACTTTAACGTGGGTACATGACTCGATACCTTTTCTACATGCACTATGTCTGGGGATATAAAACATCCTCTTTTTTCGCATTTTGCTTTTGTATCACATGATGTTTGGTTCATTTATGTTGTATACATGTTTATATCACAATTAATATTCAATCTATTATTGCTATTCTGAATATATATCACAGGCTTGAGGACAACCGAATGGTCGAAACACGTGCCGACTGTAAGGGGAATAAAACCATCACACACTTATTCGGATGACTGTATCATAATTGATGTCTGGAGTACTTACAGAATTGAACTCTAATTGACAATTAGACATTTGATTACAGAGTGAACTGTGCGGTTTGGCAACACACCTTTCACTGTTTCGCTAACATTTTATGTAGGGGCTTAGGGGAGCCTCGAGTGTTGCACCTGCTGCAGTCTACATTATTGACTAAAGAGAGCTTGGCGCACTACAGTTTGTTACTGCCCACCCCTCAGGGGTGTTTTTCATATATATATATAACACGGAGTAATTTACTTGGTGTTATTGTACAAATGAAGAAAATAAATGAAATGTGTTATGTGAAATGAAAATGTCATGTTATAAATGTATGTTGTTGTTGTTGTAAATTCTATCTAAATCCTCCTAGGGAAAAATGTGTGTAAAAGTACTGAAACTTTTTCTATCTTTTATTGGAGAACTAACCTCCCTAACTTCCAGCATTGAGGTGAGAGTGGAGTTCGGTGAGAACCAAGAAAGTGAGAAGAAGAAAGGGGGTACCATGACACGCCCTCCAACACAAAGATGAAAGAGGAGGCTGGAGCGCCACTTCCAAAAGAAGGAAAACAAGGGGGTACCATGCCATACACCTTAACCCAGAGATGGAAGGGAAGACTGGAGTGTCCACTCCCTGATGAAGGAAACTATGTCTAATGAAACCCCACTCTGACCCGCTCTTCCCCAAAAAAGAGTCATGGAAGAACAGCGGGGCATGTGGGGTGCATTGTTTTTTATTGATTTAGTTGAAATTAATCAACCTTTCTATATCATTAAATTAAAAATATACAAATTCTTATTTCAGAACAAGTACACATTCATTTTACAAATACATATTCATGAAAAAATAAACAAGAATAAAAGTCAAATAAAACCAACAAGAATTTAGCAAACTATAACTACACATTCCATAATTCAATTCAGAATACCATTTCTATATAAAGGGACAAAATAAAATAGAAATCAAGAACAATTTAGCAAACTTACACCCACAAGTTCCATGATCCTAGACAAAAAAAACATCAGGCCGATTCATGGAATAATTAGCGCGGCGCAAGTGGCCAAAAACGTGCGAATCGCAGTGGAATAGCGAAAATCGCAGTGCAAGTGCGAAAATCGCACGAAAAGCAGCGCACATCGATTCACGGAAGGCCGTGCGCGAGAAAACCATCGGATGTGCGATAATAAAGTGCGCGGCGCACGTTGGCGCACAGGCCATCTAACTGCGTGCGCCAGGTCACAGCGAAAATCGCACAGGCCACAGCGAAAATCGCACATAGCGTGGCGCACGCTACAAAAGTAGGCGGATCACGGGGCGTAACACTCGGAATGGGGAACAACTTGCCAAAATGTGGGCGTCACGGGGGAAGTACAGGGTACAAGTGCGCGGAACGCCCACACGCTCGCCTACAACACGTATTCATGGAATAGAATAGGGCAAAAAAGCGCACGCTTAAACCAGCGCACAGGCACAAACACGACCGCCACAAGAAAGCAGGCGGTAGCGTCTCTGCGCCTGGAAGAAATGTGCGCCAAAAGGTGCGCCAACAAATAGCACCTATATATTGCCATGATGAATGTCCCATACTGTGGCCCTCCAGGACAAATGACGTGCAAAGGGGTACCCACAAACACGGACACCCGCTGACAAAAAATACGTGTGCGTGTATACCGGGGTGCGTGGGAAGTCTCACATGCGAATTGGCAGGGCATGTGAATTCCAGGGGTGCGCGGGAAGTTCCACACGCGATTTGGCCGTGTACGTGGATTCCAGGGGTGCGCGGGAAGTTCCACACGCGATTTGGCCGGGTACGTGGATTTCAGGGGTGCGCGGGAAGTTCCACACGCGATTTGTCAGGGTACGTGGATTTCAGTGGTGCGCGGGAATTTCCACACGCGATTTGGCCGTGTACGTGGATTTCAGGGGTGCGCGGGAAGTACCACACGCGATTTGGCCGGGTACGTGGATTTCAGGGGTGCGCGGGAAGTTCCACACGCGATTTGTCAGGGTACGTGGATTTCAGTGGTGCGCGGGAAGTTCCACACGCGATTTGGCCGTTTACGTGGATTTCAGGGGTGCGCGGGAAGTACCACACGCGATTTGGCCAGGTACGTGGATTTCAGGGGTGCGCGGGCAGTTCCACACGCGATTTGTCAGGGTACGTGGATTTCAGGGGTGCGTGGGAAGTTCCACACGCGATTTGGCTGTGTACGTGGATTTCAGGGGTGCGCGGGATGTCCCACACGCGATTTGGCCGGGTACGTGGATTTCAGGGGTGCGCGGGAAGTTCCACACGTGATTTGTCAAAGTACGTGGATTTCAGTGGTGCGCGGGAAGTTCCACACGCGATTTGGGCGTGTACGTGGATTTCAGGGGTGCGCGGGAAGTACCACACGCGATTTGGCCGGGTACGTGGATTTCAGGGGTGCGCGGGAAGTTCCACACGCGATTTGTCAGGTTACGTGGATTTCAGGGGTGCGCGGGAAGTTCCACACGCGATTTGGCCGTGTACGTGGATTTCAGGGGTGCGCGGGAAGTACCACACGCGATTTGGCTGGGTACGTGGATTTCAGGGGTGCGCGGGAAGTTCCACACACGATTTGTCAGGGTGCGTGGATTTCAGGGGTGCGCGGGAAGTTCCACACGCGATTTGGCCGTGTACGTGGATTTCAGGGGTGCGCGGGAAGTCCCACACTCGATTTGGCTGTGTGCTCCCAGGTATTCCCTGTACACCCTCCACGGCCCCTGCAGGCAGCACACACCACAGGGGACTAATCTGCACACCTGCTCATGTCACCCAGCACCCCCACCCCCCAGCATCCAGGGGCACCCTCCACCAGGCCCCCACTCATGTCCCCCTGCACCCCCACCCCCCAGCATCCAGGGGCACCCTCCACCAGGCCCCCACTCATGGCCCCTATCACCCCCACCCCCCCGCCACCAGGGGCAGCCTCCACCAGGCACCCACTCATGTCTCCCACCACCCCCACCCCCCAGCAGTGCAGGGGCACCCTCCACCAGGCCCCCACTCATGTCTCCCACCACCCCCACCCCCCAGCACTGCAGGGGCACCCTCCACCAGGCCCCCACTCATGTCTCCCACCACCCCCACCCCCAGCCACCAGGGGCACCCTCCACCAGGCCCCCACTCATGTCTCTCTGCACCCCCACCACCCAGCATCCAGGGGCACCCTCCACCAGGCCCCCACCCATGTCTCCCACCACCCCCACCCCCCAGCCACCATGGGCAGCCCCCACCAGGCCCCCACTCATGTCCACCTGCCACCCCCACCCCCCAGCCACCATGGGCAGCCCCCACCAGGCCCCCACTCATGTCTCCCACCCACCCCCACCCCCCAGCATCCAGGGGCACCCTCCACCAGGCCCCCACTCATGTCCCCCTGCACCCCCACCGCCCAGCATCCAGGGGCACCCTCCACCAGGCCCCCACTCATGTCTCCCACCACCCCCACCCCCCAGCACTGCAGGGGCAGCTACCACCAGGCCCCCACTCATGTCTCCCACCACCCCCACCCCCCAGCAGTGCAGGGGCACCCTCCACCAGGCCCCCACTCATGTCTGCCACCACCCCCATCCCCCAGCCACCAGGGGCAGCCTCCACCAGGCCCCCACTCATGTCTCCCACCACCCCCACCCCCCAGCCACCATGGGCAGCCCCCACCAGGCCTCCACTCATGTCCCCTATCACCCCCACCCCCCAGCCACCATGCGCAGCCCCCACCAGGCCCCCACTCATGTCCCCTATCACCTCCTCCCCCCAGCAGTGCAGGGGCACCCTCCACCAGGCCCACACTCATGTCTCCCACCACCCCCACCCCCCAGCCACCAGGGGCAGCCTCCACCAGGCCCCCACTCATGTCTCCCACCACCCCCACCCCCCAGCCACCATGGGCAGCCCCCACCAGGCCCCCACTCATGTCCCCTATCACCCCCACCCCCCAGCAGTGCAGTGGCACCCTCCACCAGGCCCCCACTCATGTCCCCCTGCACCCCCACCCCCCAGCATCCAGGGGCACCCTCCACCAGGCCCCCACTCATGTCCCCATCACCCCCACCCCCCAGCAGTGCAGGGGCACACTCCACCAGGCCCCCACTCATGTCCCCCTGCACCCCCACCCCCCAGCATCCAGGGGCACCCTCCACCAGGCCCCCACTCATGGCCCCTATCACCCCCACCCCCCCGCCACCAGGGTCAGCCTCCACCAGGCACCCACTCATGTCTCCCACCACCCCCACCCCCCAGCAGTGCAGGGGCACCCTCCACCAGGCCCCCACTCATGGCCCCTATCACCCCCACCCCCCCGCCACCAGGGGCAGCCTCCACCAGGCCCCCACTCATGTCTCCCACCACCCCCACCCCCCAGCCACCATGGGCAGCCCCCACCAGGCCCCCACTCATGTCTCCCACCACCCCCACCCCCCAGCAGTGCAGGGGCACCCTCCACCAGGCCCACACTCATGTCTCCCACCACCCCCACCCCCCAGCCACCAGGGGCAGCCTCCACCAGGCCCCCACTCATGTCTCCCACCCACCTCCACCCCCAGCCACCATGGGCAGCCCCCACCAGGCCCCCACTCATGTCGCCCACCACCCCCACCCCCCAGCCACCATGGGCAGCCCCCACCAGGCCCCCACTCATGTCCCCTATCACCTCCTCCCCCCAGCAGTGCAGGGGCACCCTCCACCAGGCCCACACTCATGTCTCCCACCACCCCCACCCCCCAGCCACCAGGGGCAGCCTCCACCAGGCCCCCACTCATGTCTCCCACCCACCCCCACCCCCCAGCCACCATGGGCAGCCCCCACCAGCCCCCCACTCATGTCTCCCACCACCCCCACCCCCCAGCCACCATGGGCAGCCCCCACCAGGCCCCCACTCATGTCCATGAGCCCAACTGAACAAAGGAAACCTACTAAAAACCCTAACAAAAAAGCAACTATATACAAAAAGTGGAGCTGTGTCCGTCGACTCCAAATCATAAGAATAAACAAAGGAAACCTAAAACTAAAGAACTATATACAAAGGCGGCGGGCAAGTCCAGCGGCTCACTCCGTAGTGTTCCGGGCCAGGGCATCATCAAACTCCTCGTCTATGTCCCGGAGGCGGTCCTGTTCCATGGCCCCGAGGGTCCGCAGGGACGACGCCATCTGCTCCTCCAACCCCCTGCGGATTGCCTCGAGGCACTCGGCCCGCCTCAGGGCCCTCCGCATGGAGTTCTCCGCCCTGACCATCGTGAGCCGCTCCTCTTCCGCCCGCCGCTGCTCCGCACCTATCTGCTGGCCCAACCGCAGCCACACGGAAGACACTTCCTGTCCTGGGTCCTCCTGCCCTCCGGCCGATGCCTGCCCCTCCGATGTTGAAGGCCCCGAGCCATGATGCCTCCCACGTTGACTCTGCTGCTGCCTCCGACGCAACTGCCTCTGCCAGCACGACGGCATCCAGGCTGATGGAATCCACCGACGCCGTCGTGCACGTGCCCTGCCTGATGATGCCGGCACATCCTCCATCTGCTGGGGTACAGTTGCTGTGGTGTCCACCCCTGCTTGACCTCCGACTCCTGACTGTGGCAGGGATGGGATCCCCACCGAGCTGGCTGCATAGGTCAGGGCAGGTCCACAGGGGGCCCTGGTGGCATCTGGGCCGGAAGACGGCAAGGAGAACGACTGGCGTATAGCCTCCACAGAGGAGGAGAGGGCCGCCAGATTGGCCGACACATGCAGGAAACCCCCGAACATGGAAGATCCCAATTGGGCCACGTCGGCACGGTGCTCTTTGTGATGATGTGCGTGCTCCTCCCGGGAAGCATGCACGCCATCACGAATTGCCCCCGCGCGCATCGCAACCCCAATCAGGACCTTCTCCATACGGACACGGGTCCCCTCGTTCGCAGGTGGAGGGGAGTCAGGTGACATGGACATCCCCTCTACCTGCGGACGGGCCTGGGACGGGGCAACCCTGCTGGTGCATGGTGGTGCACTCACAGGGTCAGGGACAGCGACATGCACAGGCCCCTCCACGGTGACCTGTGCTGCCTCCTGCCCCTGGCCCTGGACTGCACCACTTGCACCAGCAGGGATGCCCCCACCAGGCCCCATGTGTGCCCCTGTGGCGGCCTCCTCCTCCTCTGTGGAAACCACCAACCTGGATGGCTCCTCACCATCTTCCTCCGTAGCAGACCCCTGTGGGGGCTCATCCACCCCTTCCACTGCAGCCGTGGGGGCATCCCCGCCGCCTTGCTCCACAGCGCCGTCTCCGCCCTCTTCTTCACTAGCCGCTGCGTAGAGGGAGACAAAGAACACAAGCATCAGGGTACTGTACAATGGTCCCCTAGACAGGAAGCAAAAGCAGATGAGTACCACTGTCAAAGTACACTTCCATCATGTCCCTCCACAACACATGGGTCAGTTCAGGCAAAACACACACAGTAACGGGCATGGTGCATGCCATGGACATTTCCATACTTGTCCAATGGACTCTTGAAACATACAATGATATGGAACTCACATGCATCATGGGTCATGCCTATCACATGCACACACTTCACCTCAGTCACATCCATCTGGCCTCATACACCCCAAACACAGCAGATACAAGGGTAACTAGGCTGCATCAGTGAATCTGTGCATTGTCACACACATGTGTCATGCATCCATGGCATGCACAAGACACAGACACGTAGGTCAGGCACACAGACATGGCTACCATATATGTACCTGCCATCAGCACCCATCCCTCACCCCCACCCATGTCCAGGAACAGAGACTGGCATGCTCTCATGTCTAAAATCTGCATAGGGCTCCCCATGTGGCATTTAAACACATGCAACAACCATGTGGTTCACACATCACTGGTCGCACATGCATTACCATGATGTCCCTGCACACATACATGCATACATGGCCTATGTCACACATACAGGCAAGTATCAGACAACAGCACACCGCAACATGCCCTGTCTCACACAGCAATGCTTGGACACTTACCGCTCAACTCCAGACGGGTCTCCCTCTCAAGGATCTGGGCGTGGAGCGCTGGGCGTACGCATTCCAGGACCCTCATCTGGATGGAACTCATGCGGCCCCGGCCCCCCCTCCACGAGTCGCCGGGCCTTCACGAGAGTCCTGGACCTCAAGTCCTCCCAGCGCTTCTTGATCTTCTGGACGTCGCGGGTTGCCACCCCCTCCATGTTGATGGCAACCACACAGTCGGCCCAGATCCTCTCCCGTCCTTCCTTGCTGGCGCGGGACGATCCAAAGAGGGCATCATACTGCCCCAGGACATGCTCCACCAGGACACCAACTTCAGTGGCAGTGAAGCTGGTGCCCCTCTGCCCCTCTGGCCTGGGGTTGCCACTGGTGCCAGATGTGGAAGTGCCCGACATGGCAACCCCAGAGACAGGTGTGGGTGGGCAACTGGGTCCTGGGGCTGGGCTGTGGAGCGATGTAATCCCAGTCGGGAGTCTTCAGTTCCAGCAGGGGTGGACACAGCAACTGGACCCCTGCAGATGGCTGATGTGCAGGCACCAAATGGCAGGGCACGGTGGCAGCAGGCAGGCAGGCAGGCAGGCAGGCAGGCAGCAGCAGATGGCACGTGGGAGGCTGCTCGGGGCACTGGGGGGCAGTAATTCGGCCTTCTGGGCAGGAGCGTGGTCTTCCGTGTGTTTTCGCGTGGCCAGCTTGATACGGAGTGATTTGGCACGTGAAAATCCTGCACGTCAGCGTGAAATTCGAGGAAAGGCCCTTAGCGCGTAAGCGCGTCAGCACGCATACGCAATTCTATTGGACCAAAGGCCCTCAGCGCGTAAGCGCGTCTGTGACGTGACCCGCACGGGTGTTTCCCACACAGCACGTGATGACAGAGCACACGTGGAAAGACTGCACGTCAGAGTGTCATCGCGTGTAATTGGACAGCACGTCAGAGTGTCATCGCGTGTAATTGGACAAAAGTGCACGTACACGCGATTGGCCTATGTACGTGTATATCAGGGGTGCGCGGGCACTTACACACGCAAGTACGTCAGCGCACCTGTATCACGGGGTGCGCGGGAATTTCCACACGCTATTGGACTGGGTACTGGATTTCAGGGGTGCGCGGGTCACACGCTCGCCTACAACACGCGCAACGCATACATTTGCGCGCTAACAAAATAACAAGCTCAGACCCAGGATGAACATACTGTTCCTAGCAGCAGTGGGCGTGGGCTACCAAAGGAGGAGGAGGAGGATAGTCAGGGCCAGAATATTCACACCCAGAACCAGCCTTTTCGGGATGCCTGATGACCAGGTGTATGGGAGGTACAGGTTTCCACCACACATAATACTGGACCTGGTGAGTGAGTGGGAGGATGACCTCACATCACCCACCCTGTGCTCCCAAGCACTCAGCCCCCTGGAGAAGGTCCTCAATGTACTGCACTTCTTAGCCACTGGATCATTTCAGCGGACAAGTGCCATAGTGGGTGGGGTATCACAGGCCACCCAGTCACGCTGCCTACACCAGGTCTCGAACATCATCACTGCACGCCCATCAGTCCGCAGGCACATATACCTGCCCAGAACACCTGCAGAAAGGCATGCTGCCGCCCTGGATTTTTACGGTGTGGCACGATTCCCCAAAGTGCTAGGTGCCATCGACTGCACCCATGTGGCTCTACGTCCCCCCAGGGCATCAGAGCACATCTATAGGAACCGCAAGCACTGGCATTCCATCAACGTGCAGGTAGTATGTAATGCCAAGGGAATCATCACCTCAGTATATGCCAACTATCCCGGCTCCACCCACGACAGCTTCATTTACCGAATGTCCACCCTAAGCCGGGACCTAGAAGCTGGGCGGCATGGCGATACATGGCTGCTTGGTGAGTATGAATGCCACTGCACATGCATGCATGTCAGATACTGAGCAAGGTCACAACCCCACCAATGATACCAACCACCACCTCCACAGGGGACAGTGCCTACCCTCTCAGCCCCCACATGATGACGACAATTTGGAACCCCACCACGCCACCCCAGGTAAGATATAACACAGCCCACATTACAACCAGGGGCATAGTGGAGCGCACATTCGGAGTGCTAAAGTCACGCTTTCGCTCCCTTGACCGTTCTGGCGGGCAGCTGTTGTACGCTCCCCCAGTAGTGTGCAGGATCATAGTGGCAGCATGTGTCCTGCACAACGTTGCAACACGCCGGGGCCTGGCCGTGGACATGGTGGTGGCCCCACATCCCCAACCACATGCACAGCCGCTGCACATGGGAGGGGAAAGGGCACGGGGGGAGGCAGCCCGTACACAGCTAGTGGCTAATTACTTCACATAGAAATCACACCCCTGTGGAGTGCACGCTGCCCTGGCACATTCCATCTGACAATCAATGATGACTCAACCTGATACTGATCCTGAATGTCTGGAGAATCAACCGTGAAAACCATATCAGCCTGAGATTGTTCACCTGGCAGTGTTACAATGTGTGCATCCCTACCCACACAGACACCACCAATGCAGTTTTGTGAAGAAACACATTCAAGCAGCTAAAATGAATACCCACTTGCAAAATGCAACAAGAGGACAGTGCCATGTCAGCCAACCCATCCCCAGCACTGCCACACGACACACCGTGCCATGTCATGCTATTTGCAGGTAAACAAAGTAATCCCCACAACATGACACTAGTGTCACAATGTACAGTGTCCCTAATTGAAACTTGCAACACCTGAAATGCTCACAGTAATGCAGGACCAACAACAAACTTGAGCAGGTACTACCATTAACATGACATCACAAATGTAATAAATTAGTAGTCTCACCACCTGGAAATGCCTGCACTCCCACCACTACCAACTGTGCAGTGTTGGCGCCATGTAGAGTTGTAGGTGCACTGCTGCCAACATGGACCCCATCTCCAAACTAGAGGGCCTTGTGTAGACATGAGGAAGGGACCTGCAAATTGGGAGGTAGACACAGATGATGAGTTACACATCAATGCAACATGCAGTGTACAACACAACAGCAATATGCACTAGGAATGTATACACAGTATTGACTAGACTACCCACACATGTAGTGGGAGTCCAATGTCACCATGTACGTCAATGTCACTTGGGCACACCCTTTGCAAGCCCATGGAAACGGGAAGCAGGAGGGGTGTGTGTGACTCAAACCCAAGCATCTGAACCAAATACATGACAAGCCTGCATGTGCCCAGCCACAATGCAGCGTATGCCCACAGGAACCACGGAAGGCAACAAATTGTCCCAAAAAAATTGGGAAAAATAAAAATAAAAATAAAAATAAAAATAAAAATAAAAATAAAAAAAAATAAAAAATGGCCATTGATGGGCCCGGGGGGGTTGGGGAGGCCACCCAGGAGGTCCGAGGACAGGGTGCACACCAAAACCCACCTGTGTGGATCCTGGGAAAAAAAAACACCTCCATGGGCTCATGGCCCACACGGCTACCCTATTGTGGGAGTATCACTGCTGTCGCTATTATCACCCTGTGCAGCTGCATCCGGAGGTGGTTGCACTATGGGAGGCAGCCCACGCAAGGCCCTAGTCTGCTCCTCCATGGCTGCAAGCATGCGGGTGTGGTAGGTCTCGTTCTGGAGGATGAGTGTGCGGAGGTCCCCATGCAACAACTCACGGGATGCCCGGACCTCCGCCCTCGTTGCCTGCATCTCAGCTGAGAGCGTACGGGTGAGACGCTCCAGCTGCTGTTCTGTCCTTTGGTGTGTTGAAGCCTCAAGCTCAACAAGAGTCGTCCTGAGGTGAAGGAGCTCCTGCCTCAGGGCTTCCCTGTGGCCCTGGGACTCTATGGAGATGGCCTCCTGCAGAGTCGCCAGTGCCGCCCGCCTGTCCCTCTTGGACGCCAACATGTCCTCCCTGTGTGACTGGCAGATGGAGTCGGTTGCCTGCTGTAGTCGCTCCATCAGCCTTTCAGGGGGGACAATGGAAGTGGCCACCCTATCCATGGCCTGAGCCATCATCTCGGATGATGCTGCCTGTTGGGTTGCCATACTGTAAATAGATTGCTCCCATGCGGTATTGCCAGGTGGCGTACGGCCACCACGTCGGCGGGCACCACACCTGTCTGGGGCAAGGCGAACTGCGCCTTGCTGTGCCGGCACTGCCTGAGGCTGCAGGACTGCATTCCCCCTCTGATCTGCTGGCCCAGGAACAGGATCAGATGTCGCGGAGTGTGACCCTGCATCCGTAACCACCAAAGGCGTAGCTGCCAACACTGACATCCCCATTGAGGGTTCTGACCCTGGTGCAGGTGGGTGGGACAGAACAGAATCCCTCCCTGGAACACTCACCTGCGATGGCACGTAGGTCTGATCATACGAATCAACACCTGAGTACAGCTCGGGGGAGGTGCAGCCAGAGACACCCCTTGAGAGCACGACCTGCAGCACTTGTGGGTTCTCACCCACCACCACACCACGTCCCTCACTGGTGGTTGGTCGGCCCTCGGACCCCTCCTGGGTCTGCACCATCTCCACAACCCCAGCAGTATCAGGTGCGTCTTCCCCTGCAAAGACATAAAAACAAAGAAATGGAAACAGGCATTAGCACCATGGCACACAATGAGGGCTGAGAATCAAGAGAACCAGTTCTTGATTGACACATGTCCCACATGACTAAAACCCTCCCATGCATGCACCCTCGCTGCGTATGAAGGGGAGGCAAATGGCACACATTGATGACACCAAGATGGAAGATGAACACATTTTCTGCATGCTGCCTGGCAGTGGCATCACACATTGGCCTGTGATTGCCAGGTGAAACACACATGCCATCACACAGATGGCATGTACCATTGCTATTGAGTGAAGATGGAGAGGAGGGCAGCACCTATTCATTCAGTCCAGTTCCCGCATGTAATAGCTTTTCTAATTCAAACAGGTCAGATTTTTCACCTGGAGCTGCCAGTCCAAAATGGTCCAATTGCACAGGGACATGTGTGAACAAATGATATCCAGGTAACAAAGTCACTCCACTTTACCATAGCCATGTCAGACATGTGACTAGAGGCCTGCGAAATGCCTAGTAAAAGTGGTGGAATGCAAACAATCTGACTGAATGAACAGTGAAAAATAAGCAACAATGTTGTGGCAAGGTGACACTTCAAGGGCAACTGGCGTGCAGTTGGGCTAGATGTCTACTGTTGGCAGAAGGGATACTGCTATGGCCAAATGCAGCTGTGCAGGATGTATTGCATGAAGCACATGGCTGACCCATACGACTCAGGCGCACACACTCTCACCTGGCACACAAACAGAAGCCCTCACACACACACCATGCACATGGATGACACACACATGCATGTGCACTCACCGGACAATGCCTCGTAATCAGGCAGATCTCCCACGCCTTGGATCTGTTCCTCCGTGACGTAGGTCCCAGCGACTGACTCATGTGGAGTGAGTTCCATGTCTACTACTGGAGACCCACCTCCAGTCACTAGAGTTGCGGCATGACTTGAGGCCAGCTTACTCTTTGCCCTGCGCTTTAGGTTATTCCAGCGCTTATAGCAATCATTGGCTGTGCGCCTCACGATTCCAAGGGCACTTACAATGTCCGCAACGGTCTGCCAGTGTGCCTGGCATTGTGCAGGTGTGGTCTTGGATCCTGCAACAATGACCATCTTGTTATCATGTGCGGACACATACTCGACAAGTGCATTCAGTTCGTCATCCGTGAAGCTGGGCTTCCTCGACGTGCCGGACTGTGTAGCCGTGTCTGGGGCATCAGCCTGTGCCGGACGAGCACTCTTCCTCTTCCGCTTGGAAGGTGGTGGTGATCCTGAGTGTCCTGCGCCGCTCTGGACACTAGGGGCAGGAGCCCTGGTGGACTCTGTATCAGGAGTGTGGGATTGCACACTCAGCATGGGAGTTGGTGCAGGCATTGGCTCAAGTGTAATGGTGTCAGGGGGAATGTCAGCAGGATGGACTAGGACCGACACTGTCCTGGCTGGGTGTGTGAGAGCTGGGGTGGATGGAGCCGTAGCTGCCCCTGCAGCCTCTCCGCTCTGCCTACTTGGGGCAGCAGATGACCTTGCTGCCCCAGATGCACGTGGCATGATGACATCAACGTGCACCAGCGCACGTGTCATAGGCCTGCTGATCTGGAAGTCAGCCATGGAGTCAGCCAGGTCTGGTGCCACAATGGGCTGGTCCAACAAGGGCTGAGCATGGATGGTGTCAGCCACATGAGCCTCAACGGGAGGAGGGGAGGAGGGGGGGATTATGGGTGCCCTTGACTGGTCCTCCACACATGGGGGGACAGGCTCACCCTGCAAGTAACGACCACGTCCCCTACCGGATCCACCACGGCCACCACTTGTGGCTCTTCCACCTTTGCCACCCTTACGGAATCCTCGCCTCCCAGCCATGGCACTGATGTTAATGTGCGTATTGGAGTGGCTGTAAACTATTGTCCTGGGCAATTGGGGGTCAAAGGGGTTGGGTACCAGATGGTAATTGTACCCTAGTGCTCTAGCAAGGATGAATGTAACCCCTGTGGAAAGATGACGGGTCACGCTACGCACAGGAGCCCCAAAAAAGGGAGATGACGTGCACGCAACCCCTCCTAGACCACGTGTGCAGAAAGAAAAACCTGCACTATGCTGTGGCACCCAGTAACACAAGAATGAACGTATGCGTGTCACACGCAGCCTAGAATGACCTCTGAAGGGGTAGGCGACACACGGGGCAAGCACAGATGTTAGATACGTGCGTGACTCACCGTCTGCCAGGTAAAAGAGCGTGAAAAAGGAGCGCGTTTGGTTGGCAACACCCCCGCCAAAAGAAGATTTGTACGCTGTCTGAGGAGACAGGACAACAGTAGAAGGGAACACTGTTTGAGGGAACAGGCCCAGGTAAACCAGTAAAAGAGAAAAAAGAGAAAAAGCTGTCAGAGGTAACAGGGAATACGAACTTAAAACGCCGTGAAGTAAATCGCGTGTGAAACGACAAGAAGTACAGAATTCACCCACTCGCTCTCCACGAAAAGCACGTACAAGGAAATGGTGTTCTACACGTACCATTTATACAGGCCCACACGTCCAGCGTCACTTACGCGGCGTGTACGCGCAAGGCCCATTTCCACCAATTACACGCTTTGTCACTGCGCCGTGTACGCGCTAGGCCCATTCCCACCAATTACACGCTTTGACACTCGGACGTGTCTTTCATTTTTTTAACACGCAACATTTTCAAACGTGTGCCCAATTCTATGTGCACGTGACTTCATAGACGCTTATACGCTGGCGACGCCTTTACGCGCTAAGGGCCTTTGGTGAAATGACATCGCATATGCGTGCTGCCGTGCATACGCGCATGGCCCTTTCCTCGTATTACACACGGACGTGCATTTTTTCACGCGCGCTGAAATGCGCATGCACGTCTGTACGCGTCACGTCACAGGGGTGCTTGCGCTTGAGGGGCCTTCTGTCCAATGAAAATGCGTATGCGTGCAGACGCGCTTACGCGCTAAGGGCCTTTCCTCGAATTACACGCTGATGTGCAGATTTTTCACGTGCCAAATCACTCCGTATCAAGCTGGCCACGCGTATGCACACGGAAGACCATGCTCCTGCCCAGAAGGCCGAACTACTGCCCCCCAGAGCCCCGAGCACGCTCCCACCTGTCATCTGCTGCTGCCTGACTGCCTGCTGCCCACGTGCACTGCCATTTGCTGCCTGCACATCAGCCAGGGGTGCTGTTGCTGTGACCACCCCTGCTGGAACCGAAGACTCCCGACTGGGATTCCATCGCTCCACAGCCCAGCCCCAGGACCCAGTTGCCCACCCACTCCTGCCTCTGGGGTTGTCATGTCGGGGCAAACACCATCTGTGACCACTTACAACCCCCAGCCAGAGAGGCAGAGGGGCACCAGCTTCAGTGCCACCGAAGTTGGTGTCCTGATGGAGCAAGTCCTGGGGCAGTATGATGCCCTCTTCGGAAGTTCCCGCGCCGACAAGGAAGGACGGACTCGGATCTGGACTGACATCGTGACTGCCATCAACGCGGAGGGGGTGGCAGTCCGCGACTTACAACATGTCAGGAAGCGCTGGGAGGACTTCAGGTCCAGGACCCTGAACAAGGCCCGGCGCCTCTTGAAGGCAGCGGATGCCAAGGGGCGCTGGGGCCACTTGTCGGAAGAACAGATGAGGGTCCTGGAACGCATATCCCCAGCGCTCCACGTCCAGGTCCTAGAGAAGCAGACCCGTCTGGAGTCGAGCGGTGAGTGTACATGCATCCTGATTGTGAGCAGTGCGTGTGGTGATTATTCGGTAGTGTGCAGGTTGCACATCTGTTTGTATGGGGTCGAGTATGGCTGGGGGTGTACAGGGCCGTGGGGCTGACACATGCGAGGGCTGTAATGTGTGAGACATGGATGGTGCTTGTGTGTGTAGGCTTGCATGCCAAATGCAGTTGTGTGGGCACACATGTTTGGATGAATGTGTATGTAAGTAGTCACGCATGTATGTTGTTTTCGGCTGCATGTATCAGCACTGTGTACATGTGCATGTGTGTGTATTTGACAAGGGTGCAACAGTGATGCAACATGGATGCATGTGACAGCGGTATGTGGAAGCCTGATTGGCAGATGTGACATGGATGCCCTTCTGAACAGTGCGACACTTGGCAGAGGTGTACACATGCATGCAAGTGTGGTGGTGTGTGTACATGTGTGGTGCACTTCCTGTGTTGCATGTGATGTCGGGCTCACCTTTGGCTGCTCATGCTGTTGTATGTCTAGGGATGGTGGTGGCAGTTGCAATATGGCTGTGGTATGGCTCATGTGTGCGAGTTGTAATGACATGTGTGTTGGGGATTGTGATGACATGTCTGAGGTTTGCCAATGCCACTCATGTGCAACTGTCATGTGTGTATGTGTCCATTGTACAGTGCCCTGATGCCTGTGTTTTGTTTCTCCCTGTCTGCAGCGTCAACTGATGAAGAGGGCGGAGAAGGTGCTGTGGAGCACAGCAGCGGGGATCCCACCGCCAGCCGGAGACGCAAGGCCCGGCTCCCCTCCCGTGTTGTCATCTCGTCGGGGAGTGAGGAGTCCGGTGCCGCGTCCCAGGCCGCAGCCGCCGGGGGGAGGTCCAAGAGGCGGAGGTTGGAGTTGGATTCCTCGGCAGCAGAAGGGGCAGCTGGGACCCCACAGGGCCCAACAGGGGAAGATGGCACGGAGTCATCCAGGTTGGTGGGGGGTTTGGTGGAGGAGGAGGCCGTGCAAGCACCAGAGACGGGGTCTGGAGGTGGGGATCCCACTGGTGCTAGTGGTGCAGTGCAGGACCAGGGACAGGAGGCAGCACAGGCCGCCGCGGAGGTGCCTGTGTGCAATCCTGTCCCCGATCATGTCCCTGCATCATCTTGCACCAGAAGGGATGCCTACGTCCAGACCCGTTTTCAGGCAGGGGATGAGCTGACGTCAACTGGCCTTCCTCTGCCTGCGGACGTGGCTATCCAGGTCCGGGTTGAGCCTGTCCTGGCTGGTGTGTCGTTGCGTCAACGGGCCATGCGAGGTGACCTGCAGTCTTTTCATGGAGAGACTGCATGTCATCTCGAATGGCTCGTTGACCACGTCAGCCTGCTGGGACAGGTCACCCAGGCCGGATTCCTCCGTCTGATGGGGCTTGCTCCGACCCCCTCCTCAACTGGACCCCCTACGCGCCAGTCGTCCTCTCTGCCATCTTCCCACCCATCAGTCACCTGGGTGCCCTGTGGAGCTGCCTCTGACGGTGCAGCCAGGCTGGTGGAGGAGGCATCCCTGCCACAGTCGGGAGTCAGACGTCCAGCAGGGGTGGCCACATCTACGACTGCACCCCAGCCGGCGGAGGATGTGCAGGCAGCAGGAGGCAGTGCACGGGCAGAGGCAGAGCAGCAGCAGCAACATGGTGGGAGCCATGAAGGCTCGGGGCCTTCGACATCGGAGGGGCAGGCATCGGCCGGAGGGCAGGAGGACCCAGGGCAGAGAGTGTCTTCCGTGTGGCAGCGGTTGGGCCACGCCATAGATGCGGAGCGGCGGCGGGCGGAAGAGGCGTGGCTCACAATGGTCAGGGCGGAGAACTCCATGCGGAGGGCCCTGAGGCGGGCCGAGTGCCTCGAGGCAATCACAGGACCGCCTCCGGGACATCGAACAGGAGTTCGATGATGCCCTGGCCCGGAACACCACGGAGTGAGCCGCTGGACTTGCCCGCCGCCTTTGTATATAGTTCTTTAGTTTTAGGTTTCCTTTGTTTGTTCTTATGATTTGGAGTCGACGGACACTGCTCCACTTTTTGTATATAGTTGCATTTTAGTTAGGGTTTTTTGTAGGTTTCCTTTGTTCAGTTGGGCTCATGGACCCTTGGAAGTATTGTACATAGTTCTTCATTGGATTGATTTTATTTTTCATTTGACTTTGGACAGCATTTTTTTGGATTCGGATTTGGTGTTTTTATTTCTTTAAATGGACATGCAGCTTATCTTTTTTTCATTGCCATTGTAGTTTGTTTCACTTCTTTTGCATTCTTATTTTTTTATTACAATTTTGTTTTCATACTTCACTGTGTGGTATCATCTCATTGGTTTCATGCATGTCATGTTGGGTGTTTTCCCATTCAATTGCAACCATTGTGTGTGACGGACATGGGTTCATTAGCTTTATGAACATTGGGGGTGTAACATATAATTTCCATTTCCATGTGGGTGAATGGGTTACTTGGTAGGGCTTTTTGGCTGTGGAGGCTGACCATAACGCACATGATTGGGGATTGTGTGGACCTTGTGGAGGCTGCCCCTGCACTGCTGGGGGGTGGGGGTGATGGGAGACATGAGTGGGGGCCTGGTGGAGGGTGCCCCTGGTGGCTGGGTGGTGGGGGTGGTGGGAGACATGAGTGGGGGCCTGGTGGAGGGTGCCCCTGGTGGCTGGGCGGTGGGGGTGGTGGGAGACATGAGTGGGGGCCTGGTGGAGGGTGCCCCTGCTGGCTGGGTGGTGGGGGTGGTGGGAGACATGAGTGGGGGCCTGGTGGAGGGTGCCCCTGGTGGCTGGGGGGTGGGGGTGGTGGGAGACATGAGTGGGGGCCTGGTGGAGGCTGCCCCTGGTGGCTGGGGGGTGGGGGTGGTGGGAGACATGAGTGGGGGCCTGGTGGAGGGTGCCCCTGGTGGCTGGGTGGTGGGGGTGGTGGGAGACATGAGTGGGGGCCTGGTGGAGTGTGCCCCTGGTGGCTGGGGGGTGGGGGTGGTGGGAGACATGAGTGGGGGCCTGGTGGAGGCTGCCCCTGGTGGCTGGGGGGTGGGGGTGGTGGGAGACATGAGTGGGGGCCTGGTGGAGGCTGCCCCTGGTGGCTGGGTGGTGGGGGTGGTGGGAGACATGAGTGTGGGCCTGGTGGAGGCTGCCCCTGCACTGCTGGGGGGTGGGGTGGTGGGAGACTTGAGTGGGGGCCTGGTGGAGGGTGCCCCTGCACTGCTGGGGGGTGGGGGTGGTGGGAGACATGGGTGGGGGCCTGGTGGAGGGTGACCCTGGTGGCTGGGTGGTGGGGGTGGTGGGAGACATGAGTGGGGGCCTGGTGGAGGCTGCCCCTGGTGGCTGGGGGGTTGGGGTGGTGGGACACATGAGTGGGGGCCTGGTGAAGGGTGCCCCTGCACTGCTGGGGGGTGGGGGTGGTGGGAGACATGGGTGGGGGCCTGGTGGAGGGTGCTCCTGGTGGCTGGGTGGTGGGGGTGGTGGGAGACATGAGTGGGTGCCTGGTGGAGGCTGCCCCTGGTGGCTGGGGGGTGGGGGTGGTGGGAGACATGAGTGGGGGCCTGGTGGAGGGTGCCCCTGCACTGCTGGGGGGTGGGGGTGGTGGGAGACATGAGTGGGGGCCTGGTGGAGGGTGCCCCTGCACTGCTGGGGGGTGGGGGTGGTGGGAGACATGAGTGGGGGCCTGGTGGAGGGTGCCCCTGCACTGCTGGGGGGTGGGGGTGGTGGGAGACATGGGTGGGGGCCTGGTGTAAGGTGCCCCTGGTGGCTGGGTGGAGGGGGTGGTGGGAGACATGAGTGGGGGCCTGGTGGAGGCTGCCCCTGGTGGCTGGGGTGTGGGGGTGGTGGGAGACATGGGTGGGGGCCTGGTGGAGGGTGCCCCTGGTGGCTCGGGTGTGGGGGTGGTGGGAGACATGGGTGGGGGCCTGGTGGAGGGTGCCCCTGGTGGCTGGGTGGTGGGGGTGGTGGGAGACATGAGTGGGGGCCTGGTGGAGGCTGCCCCTGGTGGCTGGGGGGTGGGGGTGGTGGGAGACATGAGTGGGGGCCTGGTGGAGGGTGCCCCTGCACTGCTGGGGGGTGGGGGTGGTGGGAGACATGAGTGGGGGCCTGGTGGAGGGTGCCCCTGCACTGCTGGGGGTGGGGGTGGTGGGAGACATGAGTGTGGGCCTGGTGGAGGCTGCCCCTGCACTGCTGGGGGGTGGGGGTGGTGGGAGACATGAGTGGGGGCCTGGTGGAGGGTGCCCCTGCACTGCTGGGGGGTGGGGGTGGTGGGAGACATGGGTGGGGGCCTGGTGGAGGCTGCCCCTGGTGGCTGGGTGGTGGGGGTGGTGGGAGACATGAGTGGGGGCCTGGTGGAGGCTGCCCCTGGTGGCTGGGTGGTGGGGGTGATGGGAGACATGAGTGGGGGCCTGGTGGAGGGTGCCCCTGCACTGCTGGGGGGTGGGGGTGGTGGGAGACATGAGTGGGGGCCTGGTGGAGGGTGCCCCTGCACTTCTGGGGGGTGGGGGTGGTGGGAGACATGGGTGGGGGCCTGGTGGAGGGTGCCCCTGGTGGCTGGGTGGTGGGGGTGGTGGGAGACATGAGTGGGGGCCTGGTGGAGGCTGCCCCTGGTGGCTGGGGGGTGGGGGTGGTGGGAGACATGAGTGGGGGCCTGGTGGAGGGTGCCCCTGGTGGCTGGGGGGTGGGGGTGGTGGGAGACATGAGTGGGGGCCTGGTGGAGGCTGCCCCTGGTGGCTGGGGGGTGGGGGTGGTGGGAGACATGAGTGGGGGCCTGGTGGAGGCTGCCCCTGGTGGCTGGGTGGTGGGGGTGGTGGGAGACATGAGTGTGGGCCTGGTGGAGGCTGCCCCTGCACTGCTGGGGGGTGGGGGTGGTGGGAGACATGAGTGGGGGCCTGGTGGAGGGTGCCCCTGCACTGCTGGGGTGTGGGGGTGGTGGGAGACATGAGTGGGGGCCTGGTGGAGGCTGCCCCTGGTGGCTGGGTGGTGGGGGTGGTGGGAGACATGAGTGTGGGCCTGGTGGAGGGTGCCCCTGCACTGCTGGGGGGTGGGGGTGGTGGGAGACATGATTGGGGGCCTGGTGGAGGGTTCCCCTGCACTGCTGGGGGGTGGGGGTGGTGGGAGACATGGGTGGGGGCCTGGTGGAGGCTGCCCCTGGTGGCTGGGTGGTGGGGGTGGTGGGAGACATGAGGGGGGGCCTGGTGGAGGGTGCCCCTGGTGGCTGGGTGGTGGGAGACATGAGTGGGGGCCTGGTGGAGGGTGCCCCTGGTGGCTGGGTGGTGGGGGTGGTGGGAGACATGAGTGGGGGCCTGGTGGAGGGTGCCCCTGGTGGCTGGGGGGTGGGGGTGGTCGGAGACATGAGTGGGGGCCTGGTGGAGGCTGCCCCTGGTGGCTGGGGGGTGGGGGTGGTGGGAGACATGAGTGGGGGCCTGGTGGAGGCTGCCCCTGGTGGCTGGGTGGTGGGGGTGGTGGGAGACATGAGTGTGGGCCTGGTGGAGGCTGCCCCTGCACTGCTGGGGAGTGGGGGTGGTGGGAGACATGAGTGGGGGCCTGGTGGAGGGTGCCCCTGCACTGCTGGGGGGTGGGGGTGGTGGGAGACATGAGTGGGGGCCTGGTGGAGGCTGCCCCTGGTGGCTGGAGGCTGGGGGTGGTGGGAGACATGAGTGGGGGCCTGGTGGAGGCTGCCCCTGGTGGCTGGGTGGTGGGGGTGGTGGGAGACATGAGTGGGGGCCTGGTGGAGGCTGCCCCTGCACTGCTGGGGGGTGGGGGTGGTGGGAGACATGCATTGTTGATCAGTAGTGCAAGGTGACATGTGGGTTGGCTGGGGGGCATGCCCATGGTGGATGGGCTGCCTGCGGGACATGAGCAGGGGTGCAGGGTAGTCCCCCGTGGTGTGGGCTGCCTGCAGGGGCCGTGGAGGTTGTGGAGCGTACACCTGGGAGGACCCACACGGCCAATTCACGTGTAGTACTCCCCAGAACCCCTGAAATACACGTACCCTGCTGAAATCGCGTGTGGAACTTCCCGCGCACCCCTGGAATACACGTACCCTGCTGAAATCGCGTGTGGAACTTCCCGCGCACCCATGGAATACACGTACCCTGCTCGCACTGGGCCAATCGCGTGTGGAACTTCCCGCGCACCCCTGAAATACACGTACCCTGCTGGAATCGCGTGTGGAACTTCCCTCGCACCCCTGGAATACACGTACCCTGCTGAAACCGCGTGTGGTACTTCCCGCGCACCCATGGAATACACGTACCCTGCTCGCACTGGGCCAATCGCGTGTGGAACTTCCCGCGCACCCCTGAAATACACGTACCCTGCTGTAATCGCATGTGGAACTTCCCGCACACCCCTGGAATACACGTACCCTGCTGAAATTGCGTATGGAACTTCCCGCGCACCCCTGAAATACACATACCCTGCTGAAATCGCGTGTGGAACTTCCCGCGCACCCCTGGAATACACGTACCCTGCTGAAATCGCGTGTGAAACTTCCCGCGCACCCATGGAATACACGTACCCTGCTTGCACGGGGCCAAACGCATGTGGAACTTCCCGCGCACCCCTGAAATACACGTTCCCCGCTTGGCGTTTGCTGTTTGCCAGCCCGGTGAACTGGTCCAGGGTATGGTTAGCGCAGCCCTTTGCGATGATTTAGCGATTTTGATGGCTTTTCCTTGCGCGAGGGCGTTCTTGGGGGCGTTACTGGCGCTGCTGCAGGGTCGCTGCGATTCTCTGCGCCACGGCGGGTTTGGGAGCCTAAAATCCATGAATACGCTGTGCGCGGAAATCGGTTTTGGCGCACGTGCCTGGCGCAGACAATCGCACGCGGACACTCTGCGCCAGCCGCTTGCGACACTTTTCTGCGAAATTCTATGAATTACCCTCCATATCTCTTAAAACATGTTTTTAGAAGCAATCACCCATAACTGCTGAAGCCAGCTCCACCGAGCCTGTTACTTGATTAGGTAGTTGTACACTAGTCACATATCACAACACTATGCGTTAGATTCTGGTGCCAATTGTAGACTTGTTAGAAAATTCACTGTGACCACTTGAATCAGTAAATGCAAACAATTCATAATGATGGACCAACATACCTTTTCCTCTAGTTTTCCCAGGTATTTACAATGTTTCGCAAAGTGAATTTGTCTAAAAGGCCTCAAGCACGGACACTGAGTAATCAAATGTTCTAGAGTCTCTGGTGTCCCTCCTGGGGAGCAAAAACGACAAAGGTTATCACTAGTGGAATTAGACGCCATTTTGATAGGATGTCTTTTGTGGGCCATAGATTGAAGTGTATGCAGATAATTGCAAGTCTATAAGATGGAGTGGGAGCTCTCAACAAATAAGGAGGCAGACTACGCAATTTTTTGGGAGGGAATCTCCTAGTGTCACCTCCTTGGTATCCCAAACATGCATCACATGTATTAATCCAATCTGCACCATATAGCTTCTCTTTAGCTTTGTCAGGATTTGAGACCAACAGGTCGATAGTCATGTCAGCAAAGCTCATAATTTGACAAACCTTGTTGACTCAGGATGTCATAAAACAATCTTTGGTTCTGAACATATACCCAGATAGTGCTTGCAATATAACATCATCATGAGTTGAAATCAAACATTTCCTAAAGAAAGAACAGAGTCTCCAGTTGTAGAGCACGTGAAGGGAAACAAGACCTAGCTCGTACTTAATCCAGGCATGCGGCGTACAGCCTGGTAGACACAAAATTTGTTTCCAGAATCTGGCTTCCCATACATCAAATTTAAACAAGGTGGTAATAGGGAGTGTCTCCAGCCCATATAGCATCGCTGGAATCGTGTTTTGGTTCCAATACACCCACACAGGTTTGATGGAAAATGTTCCATATTTGTACATTATTAATTTTGATTGAGCTATAGCTGTGTCGAGTTTCCTCTCCACCCACTCCAACTGGGCTATCACGTGATTCACGTCCTCAAAGCATATTCCCAGGTACGTATAATGTGCCACTTTTTGCAGTTCTACCTGGTTGATCGACCATTTAAATTGTCTGGCGCCAGCCCTTGTTGGTTCGTACAATACTATTTGTGTCTTCTGTGTGTTGACTCCGAGTTCATTTTGGTGGATATATGTCTCAAAGGCTGCAAGAAGATGCTGCAGGCCCATTTGAGTTTTGTAGATCAACACCAGATCATATGTGTACATCAGGGCCTTGATTGTATGTGTGCCTAGTTTTGGTGAATCTGAAACAATCTTAGGAAATACATTTTTGAGATCATATATGAAGTAGTTAAAGATTCAAGAGGCCAACAAGCACCCCTGTTTTAGGCTCGAGCTGTTTTAATAGGGGCAGACAATACCCCATCTAGCGAGAGCAGCACACGAATAGATGTGTCAGAGTGCAACGCATATATGATTTCAAATAGTGTAGTCGGGCATTGGTCTCTCACAAATTATTTTAGTAGTAGCACCCTCGAGATTGAGTCGAAGGCAGAGTGTAAATCTACAAATGCAAAGAATGTTGGTTGTTTTGTAGCTTAACACTGAGCCTTCAAAGCAATCAAACACAACAGGTTAATATGCGTTCCCAACCCAGAGTCAAAACCTGTTTGACACAGGTCACCTAGGTGATTTGCCTTAGTCCATGCGTTAAAATCACGCAGCACCAATTTTGAAAAAGATTTGGCATATGTGTCCAATAGGGCGATGGGCCGGTAATTTTGTGGCAGAGAGCAAGCTCCCTTTTTAAAGATGGTGATAATTACTGATGTTTTCCAGGAAGCCGGAACCTTACACTCTTTCACAGTTAGTTGGAAAATCTGATCTAAGATGATCGCCCATTCATGAATGTTTGATTTTAATGTAGCATTGGTGAAGCCATCGGGTCCGGCAGCTCTGGATGTGCTAGTTTGTCATATCAGCACCTCAATGCTTGTTGGTGAAAACTCCAGAGACCATCCCGCTGCTCTTGGGAAGGCCACTTCTGTTGCAACAAAATCCGGATCCGAATACAGGTCATCAAAGTATTTGACCCATTTTTCTTCACTGACGGCCACAAGTTGCGCTTCAGCCTGTGAATTGCCAACTTGATTATTAAGTAGCATCCACATCTGAGCTGAGCTTTTATTGGCCATCGCACTAGACATGTATTCACTGTCATGTTGGTACATAAGATGTTTTCTTGCTTTTACCCAATTTTTCTAAACACATTTAACATGATTTAGCTCCTGTTGACATGGGTCTGCAAATCTTGTTTCCTCCTGTTATGCAAAGGTTGCTGTGATGACTCATCTGCAACCAGAGGCGGCACAGGGCTCATATTCGCTCCCAACATCCCTATATTTGCGTGACCATCAGGACCAACTTTAGGGGGTAAGGTGGGCAGCACACCAGGGCGTTCTGATAGATAAGCATCTATCATCTGTTTAATAGAGACTGCTTATCACTAGAGGGAACACATAGATTACTGTCTACCTGCTTCATTGCTTCTTTAATTGGCAATGGAGCAGAATTAATGCGTTGTTCCGTGGCCGCTGCCAGCCTTAAGGAGTTGTTAAGGGACTTCAATTCAGCACTCCAACTAAGTCAATGCCTAGTCTGGGATGCCCAAAGCAAGCCATTATTTATTTATTTTTATGACAAGTTCATAGATCTGGATGATAAACCCTTGTATAACGCCCCTCTCTTTGAATACCCCTGACCTCACTGAGCCAAGAAGTAGGTTTGTTTTGCAAATTAAAAGATTTATTTGAAAAATTAAACAATATATATATATATATATATATATATATATATATATATATATATATCACACTTTTATGAATACATTAATATTTGATAGCACACTTATGAATATGACAGTGATCAACAATGGATAATATTACACTAGCACACTTTTTTTTTAAAATCACTTAGGAGTTGGTATAGAATGGATAAGGTAGCTGAGAATACTTTATGGTTTCAAGGAAATGCAATGATGGAAAAGAATGCAGCACAGGGATAAACTGATATGGTTTCAACAAGCGATGATATAATCACTTTTCCCCTTGTGGCAATTCACTCCCCCCTATACAATATAAGGAGATGGAAGAGGAGCACACAATTTTCAGGAATATAATCAAATGCAATACAAATGCTAGTTCCCCCCTAGCAAGCTTAGAGCAACCGATATGCTTTTAAAACGGGCAGACATACTTTTAATATGATTTGCAATGAAGTGAAAATATGCTAAAAATGTAATTCCATATAGGAGATTCAGGGTAGGTGACAGCTACTTTTTTTGAATTAGTTCAGGTCAACACTAGCAATGATTCATGAGGGATTATCAGGTTGAAAACGAATGTCAGCAATGGAAGCAAAAGACAGCTATTTTTGACAGGTGAATAAGTTCAGTCAAATTGTAATTCGCTGTACTTTTTCCGAGTGCGTCGAGCGTGATTACGGAAAAGCTATAAGGAGTAGAAAGTCGGTTTCTTGGGCTTGTTGGAAAGCTTAGGTTCTTAGCTTTAAAATGAAAGTCAAATCTCGCTCCTAGGACATGCAGTTCAATACGGATTTAGTGGATTTAGTGGAGGTAGATTCTCAGAAATAAAGTAAGATTCCAATGACAAATGACACTTTCACAGGTTTGAAATCACAGAATGGACACATGATTTCTATGCAGTTCTAAAAAGGTTGAAATGGATGGGATGAGAATATTTTAGACTAAGAGATTGGTTCTGCACAGTTCTGGCTGGATACTCTTTGTCACAGATCTGGTCAACAGGTTTAGCTGCGGTTCTCTCTGCTCTGCTGGTCTGGATCTCTGGTTCTGGCAAAAGTTCTTGGCACTGCAGAGCAGTCTGGTCTGGGTCTGGTCTGCGGTTTAGATACAGCTCTGCTTTCTGGGTCTGGTACTGGCACCGCGGTCTGATCTGGGTCTCTGGTTCCGGCAAAAGTTCTAGCCAGAAGCGAACAGCACAGCCCGGCTGTTGAATAGTTTGGTTAGGTGGCTGGATTCTGAGGCCTGCTGAGAAGGATACAGCTCTTGGTTCAGGCCTCTCTGCTTCAAGTTCTGGAGTCTATCTGGAGTCTATGGTCCTTCTGGATATTGTCTGGTCCGGCAAAGTGCTTCGCAAGAAAGTGGAAAGAGCAGTCCCTATCTGGCTTTCAGTGGTTCTTTTTATGTCTTTTGAAAGTGGGTGGGAAGGCTGACTTTCTATGCCCAACCCTATGAGGATCCTGATAGGCTATAGGATTCTCTGTCACCTGACTGGGGAACTGACTTGTGAGTCATCCCATGTCATCAGGCATCATTTTTATAGCATACAGAAAGAACACTCCCCTTGTCACTTTGCACACAAATCTATTTTTGACTTAAATGCATATTTATCTATGTACAATTTTTCTAATATTATATGTCCAGTTAACATATTTTCTGTAGCGCCAAACCATCCGATCCCTGTCTTTGTAAGATGTTGTGTTCACTTCTGGCAGAATTCTGCCCTTTTCATCCAGAACACAATCTCTAAACTTTTCCAGAATTTACACAAATGTGTGCAAGGAATATGGGCGTCAGATGATGAAGTGTCAGATTTCTAACATACAGACATTTGGAGTAATACCCTATTTTCCGCCACTACCCCCCAGAACATACCACAGAGTCCTAACACCTCTTAAAATGTGCACAGAAAAATCACAGGAATAATGATATTATTGATATAATTCTGACCATTATGTACTATGAATTATCCATCTTTTCAAATGTATGATCTGGCCCAGAGGGGTGTGGTTTCCCAAAGCACATGGGGGAATTTCTGGTTTGTCCACTTCCTCCAAGCTCAGCCGGCTCACAGAGGCAGTGCCCCTCCCATTTCCTTCCAAGAGGAAGCCATTTGCGATCCCCTGATTTGGCGTTTGCTTGGAGCAAAGAGAAGTTCATTGTTCTGTTTTCCTGCAGTCCCAGGCACCTCTCCCCTGATTCAATCAGAGAGGTGTAATCTCCTTTTGGTGGGGCAGCAGAAGGTAGGCCAGGCCTGTGAATGCAGTTGCTGGGCAAGTTTCAACTCCTGTCGGGGGTAGTTGCCGGGCAGAATTCAATCTCCTTAAGCCAGGCTTCAGCCAAAGGTAACTTTTGTTCCCATTTTTCTTCATTCAAATCAAACTTACAATTTTGACACATGCAGCTAGAACGCTGATTCTAAGTTCAAAACCATGACATTTAAGCAGTTGCAACCTATGTGACACTTAAAAGTAAGTCATCATTTATTTTAAACTTTTCAATTTTAGTGGCTTTAAATCCCATTTCACTTATGCTGCTGACAACCACAGCTCAGCCAGTTTTGTTATGAACATTATTTTAGGCTCTTCATCTTTCTAGATTTGGGATGCACACAAGACTTCATTCTACCAGACGTCTGCTGGTGTTCAGTGAGATTTTTGAATATCTTGCAATGTTTGAAATAGGCATTTTGAACTTGCATTCAGAGAAAAAAAGGTGATTTCAAAGTGCTTTTTGAGCTAACAGGCACTGCTGTTTTTCCTTTGGCACCACATTTCACTCATGGCGCTTCTGGCCCATCACGCTAGCACTGGTGGGTGGCAGGTCAGGCGACCATTTTGGTGTGCGCAAAAACTGTGCGGTTTTCCTGGATTCTGGCGCAAATGTGGGCTGTTTGGCCATCTTGGATTTTCTAAGCCCACAGCACCAAATGTTGCAGCATAATAACTTGAACATGGGTCGATACACCTGACAGAGTTAACAAGTGCGTTCAGGGGAGAGTGTACAGGCGGGCCAACTAGGGGAGCGGTATCCCGCCCTTCTTCATTATTAGCCATTTTAGTCAATGTTTGCGCTTTCTCTATGGTTACCTGTGTAGATGCCCCATGCATACCATTATTAACGCTTACTATGGAGCGAGAAACGGGAGGGATCGTTCCACCAATTGCTTGAAAAAAAGCATTCATGGTTTGTTTTGGCCCTTTAATTCTAGGCATATTTTTTGTTTTCCTTGAAATCGCCCTCGATCCCTTAAACTTTGTTCGCCCAGTGTTTTTCATTTGGGAGAGAGTACCGGGCTTATGCTCGGAAGCGGGCAGGTTTGCCTTTAGAACAACTTAATTTATCACCTCAGTATTGTCCAACGAAATGTCAATATATGAGGCATCTTGATCCATTTATGGAGAGTCGCTTATTAAGGGACCATCCACAGGGTGAATGATTTCCGCTATGACTGGCAAGACCGGCACATACACCACATCCTGCGAGTCCAGGCCGTGTTCCACCTGTGGCGGGTCCCGATCCCCCCACCTCACTGGGCGGTCATAAGTGAAATCATTCCCTAAACCCACTGATCGGAATTCTCTCCTTGTGTTTGACAGTTGTCACCCTCGTCACATGAGGGAAAACCTACCATTTGGCCAATTTCTGTGCCTGAAAAGGAATAACTCCATACGAGAGATCTTTCATTCTGAGGCCCAAGTACTATGCTCGAAATTAGAAGCCAGACGGTACCCTAAGAAAATAATTAAACGCGCATACAAAAATCCACAAATAATAACCGTGAGCCACTCCTTGAATACCGTGACAGGACCACAGCGAAGAAGAATCTAGTGTTTGTCAGTACTTTCAACCCTTTAGCTAACCAAGTGGTTAGGATCATTAGGAAGAACTGGCATATCCTGTCAGGAGGTGAATGCCCTGTGGATCTGCCATTGTGAGCTTTTAAAAGAGGACCCAATTTGAAAGATCTTCTTACCAAGAACGAGATCACAAGAGGCTACTCCCAACATAGGAGCATTACAGAGATGTGGGGCTTACCGAAATTGGTAGGGCATGCACCCTGTGGTCAATGTACAAACTGTCCCCTTACTAGTAGAGCAGTGCAAGTTGATATAGGCCTGAATGAACTATGGTCCCAAAAGAAATAATGTAATTTATGCAATTTGGTGCCCTTGTAGGAAAATGTACATAGGGATGACTAGTCGAAAGATAAAGGTGAGAATCTCGGAATACAAAAGCTGCATAAAAAATAAAGTGACTAAAGCCCCCATGGTCAATCATTTTCTAATGATGGACCATAAAGAAAATGATCTTAGGTGGACTGTACTTCTCCGTGTCGATCCAGGTTCAGATGAAGAATCTGTAGTCAAAAGATTACAAACAAAAGAAACTTGGCTTATTTTTCTGTGCAGGCTATTGATTGGAATAGCATAGGTTGAAAATCTAAAGCCTGTCCGTTGTGATTGGGAATAGGTAACTAAGCGTTACAGTGACATAGTGGTACAGTTTACCGGCTCTGTATTATACGCCTAGAACCACTTTCCTATTTCTGTAAACACATCAGTGGTGGCGTTTTCATTACCAGGATGCCTCACTGCCTGGGTGCGACCCGGAGGTGGGGCGGTTCGTTCATAATATTGAGCGTGCCGATCGCAGGCATTTGTCTGAGCGACACCCTCTAACAGGTGTTAATTATCACTTGCCGGTAGCTTTAAAAGCTGTCGAAACCGAGTGCGTGTTGATCAAGTGACCAATCACGTGGTTCGGGCTGACGCGAGCAAGACGGCATTTGAACTTGGTGGAAGTAAGTAGCAGTTTGCGTCCTCACTTTGCGGTACGGCGGCTTGCCGGTAATGTGCGACCGGGGCTTTTTCCTCAGTCTCAACGTGACTCTGTAGAAATACAAGCCCTTTCCTCTACTGTGGCTTTGAGGAGAGCACTTGGTAACCTGTGCTGTTTTCATGCAGGTTTGTAACCTCCATGCAAGGCGTGGACGGCGCCAGCCATTTCCTCAATCAGCTCCAGCTGATAGCGCGGATGCTCGGGAACGAGTCACTCGAGTTGAGTAACGCGTCCGTCTAATCATCAGCAGATGGATGTTTGCGGATCCACTAAGGGTAAGCTGTTCTTTTTAACGATATTGGGGATGCGTACAGTTATTCTGTCATTCACTCTAGTATGAGCACGTAGGCACAGTGACCAAGGTTTTTCGTTAGAACCGGTAAAGGTGTACTGTAATTATTGAGAGTTACATGGTCAGGGAGTTATCAGCCATGCGCGTGTTTATAACTAGTGCCAAGTGGCAAATTTGAATTCTTTGAATTTGTGGAGTTAGCGAATAACCACCTTTTTCTAAAGAGAAAGGGACTGTTAGTTCAAGGGAGATTACCGCATTCAGGAGCCACTAACCTCTGTATTACGGGTAAGCTTAGGAGTCAGTTGTGCCCAATAAGACCCATTTGGGTATCTAAGTGCAGGTTGAATCACTTGGCACAGGCTTCCTCAATCGATGTTTTTGTTTTTGTTTTGTAGTGTCTACTATGAAGACAAGTTTACCCATCCGTCCATATACATTAAATGTGAATGTGAATATGGTAAGCCATCAGTAGGATAGTTTAACTCCTGCTTGATGTGGTGCTTGAAGTAAAGAGTGTACAGCTTAAACGTACATCTGTTTTTCCATGTTTCCCTCTTTAGGTTGCAGAAGTTCACCACGAAGAAAACCAAATCTTTTTAATGTATGGTGCTTTTAGGAGTCAAGACCTGTTTTTGTTTGATAAATTGCCATGTTCTACCCCTGAAGAAGTTCTTGCATTGTACCAACTATTGTTAGAGAACGAAACATGTCGGGTTCATTTGTGTTTGTACATTAGCCAACACTTAATAACGAAGTATTGAACTGTTTAGAACCGCATACCAGTACTACTGCGGATTCACTGAAAAAGGACACAAGGTGTAGAAAGAGGGAGTCCTCTAGAATAGGGACTGTCTTTGGTATTTAGTGGTGTGTTTATCACTTTACAGGGTCTTCTAATTTTGTACAAACAACCGGTCATTTATGATAACAGTTTGTGGCATAGGGTTTTTTGGAGTTTATGATTTATGGTTTAATTGCACTTTGTAATTTATAAAATGGAAATGGAATTAAATATGTGTTTTTAGCAGTTCAGTTTTATTCACTGAATTTTATAATTATATGAATATGTTCATTCAAATGTCAATTTAATAAAATATTATAAGTATATGTATTACTCTGAGGTATAATTGGTTTATTTGCTAAAGTGTTCTAAAGTCTGGAGAATTTCATGTTAAAGGAGGGCCTACGTGGAAGCCACGAGATTCTCTAATTTAGAAACAGTCGTAAGCCTTGCTAAGGGGACGAATCTCGAGGCGATTTGTAATTTCCCCAGAGTCTTTCATGTGTTATATGTTGGTCATCCTCGATTGTTCTTGCATATTTTAGATTGAGGTCAGACAACAATTTGTGGTTCACATTCAGGCCACCTGTAAGCTCTTCTAGCAACGTGGCTGCCTCGCTAATCTTTTGTCTAATGTTTCAAACAATCTAAACAGGCTTATTACCGAGTTATTGATGGCTGCTAAAGCCAATTCCATAATTCCTGAATTTAGTGAACTGGTGGGTTTATTTTCGGTGCTCACCAACATGTTCTTGCCGGCCCTTGGAGTTGGCTGCACTAATGAAGGAGAGAATGTCCGTGAGAGAGAAATGGACGAGGAAACCGATTCAACCACACCCTTGCAGTCTTCATTCTCCTCCATGACCCAGATTGATTGGCTGGCATAAATCGAGATAGCCGAGCTCTTGCCCATATCAGAAGGGAACGGGATGGGTGATAAAGCTAACGCCATATTTTTTGCATTTTTAGAACAGTAAGGTTTGACAGAGTCCAAAATTGTTTGATCGGAAAGTGTGCGACTACTTGAGGGCTTCGCAATCGGGACATCGTTGTTCAGAGCTGTGTTGGAAAAGGGCCGTGATGCAAAAGGCCCAGGGGTCCCAAAGGTAGCACAAGGCAAGACAAGAGGCCCACACATTAAAGGATTAAGAGCAGTACTAGGCAGAGGGCCCACTTCCCCCTTGTATCTTCTCCCCTGTTGTTACATGGGGTAAGCGTGATGGGCATGTGGGAGGAATGTAACCTTTTTTCTGTTTCCACTAATTCAGTAATATTTAAAATGCCCATTGGCATGTTTGGTTTTAAGGTATACATGTAAATATTACAAATAGGCAAGTTAACAACACAGCACAGCGTACAAAAAATCTTCACAGTAACACACTCACTCCCTTGTCCAATTCAAACACCAGTTTAGACAAGCCTAAATCAGACCTCAAAATGTCAGCTCTGCAACACTTCAGACCCTAGCCTCGCACACCGCACCACGCGGCGATGCAGCAAAGCGATACTTAAACAGGTACTTGCCCAAGTGCGCGCGGTGTGCGTGTGTTTGGTTTAAATAGACAAGTTCCACTGTAAGGAGAGAGCCAATCCCAGTTAGCCAGAGGCGGGCCAAGCCAATCCAATCCATCAATCACTATGGAAAATGTAGACAGAGTGGCATCAATGGGCGTCAACAACTGTTCAGACAAAGGCTTGTACCGAGCACAGCACAAAGTACAAAGTACACAACTCTCTTCATAAAGTCACCTTATTCACTTAGCAGCCAAGTGCTGTCGAAAGGTACAACAGTGGTAGCAGGACTGTGCAGCAAAGCGGAACAACAACACTCAGCGGCAAAGCGGTACTTAAACCGGTACTTGCCCTAGTGTCCACGCGCGGTGCGTGTGCATTTGGTTTAAATAGACAAGTTCCACTGTAAGGAGAGAGCCAATCCCAGTTAGCCAGAGGCGGGCCAAGCCAATCCAATCCGTCAATCACTTATTCACTTAGCAGCCTGGTGCTGTAGAAAGATCCAACAGTGGTAGCAGGTCCGTGCAGCCAAGCGGACCAACAAGACTCGGCGGCAAAGCGGTACTTAAAGTGGTACTTTCCCGAGTGCTGGAGTGCATTTAAAGGGCCCAAACAGGAGTCCCTTTTACAAGAATAGCAAGATTTTAAACACTGAAACTGAAACGGCCTGGCATTTGTTTTTGTTTTTCAAGTAAAGTTAAAGGCCTACCTGTCATTACCACTGAACAAGACACATTTTAATTTACAAAAGAAGGAGGAATCAAAGATCCCTGTCACATGGAAAACAGGATTTTAAACATTGAAAACAAAAACGGCCTCAACATGTGTGTGCAAATAAAAAAGGCTTGCAAAAGCAAAAGTGAAGAAAAAAATCACTGCCCACAGAAAAATGTCAGAAAAACAAAACATGATGTGTGGGCTGACAACGAGAAATGTATATTATGTTTCACCCACAAATCTCCAGTGACATTTGAAGAGCCACTTTGTCTTCATGGAAAGTGTCAAATTTGCTGGCTGTGGGCAAAACTTCACAAGGAAAACTCAAACTCTCAGGCTGGATGTCACATCTCCCATCTAATGACCAACCAGCATTCTTTTTTCCTGCTAAAGGCGTCGAAATTCAGTGTTCTCCAGACCTGCTGGCTCTGAAAGCATGGACTTCAAGAAAAGTCACCCTTGGCTGGAGCACGACTAATATGTGTGAAATGTGGAACCCACTTTAAAGAGAAAGCTTCCAACACAAAGGAGACTGATAAAGGCACAGGCTGACCCAGGGAAAACAAATGACTGGAAGGCAGGAGGCAGGACCATTTGTCCAGCATGAAGATTCACAATTTATTTAAAAGGACTATTATCATTTAGGCCTTTTTCTCAGCCATCATAAGTCGGATAGATTTCATCAAGAGACAATTTTTTATGTAATTTCCAGGCGACTTTGGGGATATACAATTTATCTTCCTGTGGCTCTGGGAACTCTAATGGCCAGTTAAACTAGGTTTCTGGCTGTTCTAAACATGTTCCAAATGTGAGAGTTGGTGTGCTGGTGCTTAATAACTTACATGTTCATAAATGTTGGGCTTTTTATGGAAACGACAGAAAGGTGCCAATGGCCGTGCTTCATGATACAGATTTGGTGGTCAGTTTATCTAATTCCCCATGATTAGCTGAAACTGAAAATATGTTTAGTTTGTCAGTTGCTAGTAAAATGATGAAGTTGTGATGCATACCTAGCTTTTGCCAAAAAGTTGAAAGGAGAACAAAGGATGGTGACTGGGAATTGACAGATGTTGCTCCAGACCCCTAAACCAATCCTGACTTGGAGGCTGGGTTTTGGCAGAGAGAGAAGGGTAACTTTCCAATCCTAGTGGCAGGGATTTTTGAAGTGTACTTCCCCAAGATTGTACAATTGGTGGTGTAATCACTGCTACATAAGGGGGCCAGCACTAGGACAAGGGACACAGAAAAAGGAGAAAGACAGGAGGACAGAGAGACGAGACAGACAATCAAGAAGGCTGCTGAAACTTACCATGAGACAGCTGTAAGGAGACACCATAGGAGATTGCTGAGAGTGCATCTGGATGGAGCTGTCTATTTCTAGGATGGCCTCAAAGCTGATTGGGTCCTATGCTAGAGATCAGGAGGCCATCTTTGAGAGTGGAGTGACCAGACCCCTGCCCTATCTTTCCGCAGTGTCCTGAGATGCAGCTGGCTTTCCTGAACCTTAAACATAGGCTTTCTATGTAAGTATAACTGAGCCCTGGGTAACCAAAAGGTGGGGGAGTCTGCTTGCCTTGAATTATTTCCCTTTATAGTGGTTGGGGAGCAAACTATGTAGATCCTTAGCCTATGTAACCGAAAATATTAATTTAATTAATTCCCCATTTGGTAGAACACTACGGGATGAATTTTGTTAAAATTTGAAATTAACAACGCTTCAGTGTTTGCTGAAAACTATAGCATATACATTAATTGGGTAATCCTTCTTGTCTAGCTGACCCCGACTTCTTAAGGAAGAGGGGTGCCTTTGTTCTTAAATCAATCCAACTTTTTTATCCAGCTTCCCCAACACAGGCCTTTCAGTAAGAGGGGTCTGGAATCCAACATTCCCCAAAGTATTCCCCTTTTTCCTACTGACTTCCCAACATAGACCAAAGCAATGGGGGTGGGCTCTGAAAAACATAGCGATAAATCACCCTGTGTTTATTTTAAACCAAAAGTCTGTGTGAAATTATAATTGTATTTTTACCAATCTTGAAATCCTACTGCTACCCTTTTAAGCCTGCTGGAAAATCAAAATGGCACAACATTACATAAGTGCCTTTGCTATTGATCAGTGTAATTATTTGCTGAAGTGAAATTTGCAGAAAATTAAGAATTGTGCTTGTGTTTTTTAACTCACTTTTGTGATTTATTTATGTTGAGAGAAGGTGATTGTGTTGTGCATGGATAAAGTGTTTTTTAAAATTTTTGTGATAATTTGTATTAATTTTATTTTTAACAAATACCAATATATTTCCCTTACATCGGCCTGGTTCTCGGCTCATTGTTATCTCAGGGTAGAGGGATCCAAGGGGCATGATACGTGTCTTTGATAGGACAAAATAAAATAATCTGTTAAACAGTTTGTTGCTTTAACACGTGCATGCGGAGGGAAGGAACTTCCCGTGTTGAGGGTGGTTTCTCAATAAACCGTTGCAATAGACAGTACAAATTAATCTATGAGACAAATGAAGAGCTGAATGTACAACATGAGTGCTGAAAATTGCACCATAAACATGGATTTTTTAGGACACCATTGACTTCATAGTAAATGTTGCGAGGGCCAGGATTTTTTGGCATAACCATATCTTTCTAATGAAACCATAGACTTTAAAATCTGTTAAAAAATAAAGGCGATGCTTCACATTTTATGTACTCTGTTGGCGGCCATCTTGGTTTTCTCAGCAATACTACACACCACGCACCATATAATTACAACACGGAAGCTATTCATCTTTTAATAGTCGAGTTACACAAAGTCAGTGTCCGCATTAAAACTGCCATTGTGCATTCTACATGTGACACTTTGCTATTTCACAACAAAGACTTGCAGAGTGCCTTGCACCACAAAAAGGCAGATCCAAAGTTTATAGAATCTAATGATATCCTCGCTTCCATTTATGTGCGATTCAAGACACTCAGAGGCCTAGTCATCAAAGGAATACTATGATATATTGTTTGATTGTTTGTTGTATCAAGACATGATCTCTGTGTGTACATTGGTGTGTTGCATGGCAGTCCAACACTTTTGGGGAGTGCCTGTACTATATATAACAGCCAATAATATAAAATGAGGACATTTCTATTACACATGCTTAATTTACAGCTAAATACATTATTCACAAAAAAGCAGCAAATGCTTATCGTGCGGTTGTCCACAATTCAAAGGGAAGTATTGGTATTCAACAAGAAAAAACACTTACACCACAATATGTGTGCATGCTGTCATGCAATGCGTACAGGATGCAAGATGTAAAATGTTAAAAAAACATATAGCTTCGAAATGTTTTAATTCCTTTTGCGTCCAGGCTGCACATATTTTCCATGACTGTTGTTACTTCATACATACATGTTGTGAGATCGATTGCAATTGGTGTAGTGTCCAAAACTAATTGCACCACTTCAGCATAGATCATCTAGGTGCACATTAGTATGTGAAATGAATTTGAAAATATTTTTCAACGTGCACGTGCATGTTAGTTGCGACTTTCTGACTTAGCGGATGTTCACCAATATGTAAAAATACTTCCCAGACACAATGCTTGCAATTCTCACTTTGAACACGTTTGTGCTTGTGTCACACACGTTAGTTATACATACGCATTGGAAATTCACCTTATGCATGTTGGGTGTCATATATATGTGTGCCATTTATAATGTTTTCCCTTCACAAGTCACACTTGCAACTGCAATGAAGTTCTCGATTATTATCACATTTTAACCTATGTGTATTTGAACTTGAATGTAAAACTTCATTTTACCATCATACTAACTATACACAAACATTTCATTTGCTTTCCAAAAGATCTCCGAGTCTCATTGCTATGCTAACTCCCAATATAGGATTTCACCAGAAATTACAGATTATCTGCAGGCGAGAACGGTCTATTAGAGTTGCAGCACATACATAACAAAGCCGGAGAAACTGAAATGGCATCTCTCTGATCTAAAATAGTTGATGATTTCACTTGCTGTGCTTCTGGTCCTCTCTCTGGTGAGTAGCACATCAGGTGAATCAACAGCACTCTCATCCTGGGGAATAACCACAAACGTCTTTGAAAGGACCAGATGCACACCTGACAAGCCATGCACATAATTTGTGAAATGCCATAGGAGATAGATGCTGCTTCTGTCTCACCCTTTGATACGCATGGTGCTGCTCTTATGACACTTAGGTCAGAGTTTGCAGATGCAGAGCTGTGGAGGTAAAGCAAACACCACTTTGAAATAATTGCTGGGGGCGCACTACTTTTATAAAGATTGTCCAAATAACAGAAAGGTTTAATGCAGACTATACATATCTCTGGGCTGCTAGAGGGACCTCGGACCTCTGCCCAGTAATGTTTTAAGGTTTACACTGCAGCCAAGTATTCCTAGAAAACATTATTAGGGTTATGTGCATATTACATGTTAGACATCGGAATACAGCCATGCATTTAATCCTGCTCAGTTTAGATCCCTCCTTGAGGGTTTATATCCCTCCTACTCTGATTTGTTTTGCATGGTCCGGTATTTGTTTATGCCAGATTGTGTCGAACATACGATCTTAGGTAGTATTTGGATGTTTAACATCACTATTTTCATAATATAATCAATGTCATAACATAGACATTTATACCTAACAGTGCCACACAATCTAGTTTTAAAAAAAAGAAAATACAGAAGTCAATACAAGGTCTGCATTGTATATTTAAAGGCTATCATTGCTGTAGCCTTGGAATATTAAGCCAATATTGTAGTTTAAATACGCTGTTGGCAACTAAAAGGGAGTGGTGTTAATTCCGTGGTCACATCACTGTTGAAGGTCACAAGACATCATTTACTGTGTTATCGTATAGTAAACATGTCATGTAATGCCCCTTTCTGCAATGTCAATGGTGATTGTTGTCCCTTCTGTTAACCCTGGTGTTGTGGTAAATTGGCATGTCTGTTCACTGGGGGTTTTATGCCTCCACAAACACTAAGGGCCTGATTCATAGAATCCAGCGCAGAAGCAGCGCAAGTGCCGCACGCCGAGAGGGAGCGTTCACCACATGTGCGCCAGCCGGGACGCAAAGCAGCATCTGCGCTCCACGCGTATTCCTGGCTTTCCCAAGCCATTACCAGCTGTGGAGCAGTGAACATCCATCTGCGCCATTAACGCCTCAACACCGCCCCTTGCACAGTGAAATGTCCAATACGACACAAGGCCATGCAGCATCCATGGCCCAGCACACAGTCCCCTCCATCGTAATTGCATGAAAAATCAGAGCGTACCCCGCTCGGGGCCAGCCAAATCGCGTGGAAAGGCCCTTGCGTACACCCGTGAAATAGTGTACTCCGCTCGTGTCAGCCAAATCATTTGAAATGGCTATTGCGTACCCCCGCAAAATTGTGTACCCCGCTCCCACCAGCCAAATTGCGTGAAAAGGCCCTTGCGTACCCCTGCAAAATCACGTACCCTGCTCGTGCCAGCCAAAACGCATGAAAAGGCACTTGCGTATCCCTGCAAAATCACGTACCCCACTCCCGCAGCCAAATCGCGTTAAAAGGCCCTTGCGTACACCCGCGATATCGCGTACCCCACTCACGTCAGCCAAATCGTGTGAAAAGGGCCTCACGTACCCCCACAAAATGACGTACCCCATTCGTGCCAGCCAAATCATGTGAAAAGGCTCTTGCATATCCCCGCAAAATTGGGTACCCCGCTCGCTCCACTCAAGTCGTGTGAAAAGACCCTTTGGTACCCTGCGAAATCGCATACACTGCTCGCGCCAGCTAAATCACGTGGAAAGTGCAGTGCGTACTGCCATCAGCTGAGAACACACCCCGCAGGCAATCCACACCACAAGGGACCCCCCATCACCCGTTACCATACCCCATAGGCAACACACACCACAAGGGACCCCCATCACCCGTGACCATACCCACAGGCAGCCCATACCACAAGGGATCCCCCCATCACCCATGACCATACCCCACAGGCAGCCCACACCAGAAGGGACCCCTATCAACCGTGACCATACCCCGCAGGCAGCCCACACCACAAGGGACCCATCACCTGTGACCATACCCACAGGCAGCCTACAACACAAGGGACCCCCCATCAACTGTGACCATACCCGCAGGCAGCCCACACCACATGGGATCCCCCATCACCCGTGACCATACCATGAAGGCAGCCCGCACCACAAGGGACTGCCCGATCACCTGTGACCATACCCCACAGGCAGTCCACACCACAAGGGACCCCATCACCTGTGACCATACCCGCAGGCAGCCCACACCACAAGGGACCCCCCATCACCCGTGACCATACCTGCAGGCAGCCCACACCATGTGGGATTGCCCATCACCCGTGACCATACCCCGCAGGCAGCCCACACCACAAGGGACCCCCCGATCACCTGTGACCATACCCCGCAGGCAGCCCACCCGGGATCATACTCTGCAGGCAGCCCACAACACAAGGGACCCCCCATCACGTGTGACCATACCTCGCAGGCAGCCCACACCACAAGGGACCCCCCATCATCCGAGACCATTCCCCCCAGGCAGCCCACATCACAAGGGACCCCCATCACCCATGACAATACACGCAGGCAGCCCACGCCACAAGGGACCCCCCCCACCCGTGGCCATACCCGCAGGCAGCCCACACCACATCGGACTTCCCATCACCCATGACCATACCCGCAGACAGCCCACACTACATGGGACCCCCCATCACCTGTGACCATAACCGCAGGCAGCCCACACCACATGGCATCCCCCCATCACCCGTGACCATGCCCCGCAGGCAGCCCATACCACAAGGGATCCCCCATCACCCGTGACCATACCCACAGGCAGCCCACACCACATGGGACCCCCTTAACCCCTGACCATACCCTACAAGCAGGCCCCGACTCATGTACCCCCACCCCCAACAGTGATGGCAACCTGCAGGCAGGCCCCGACTCATGTCCCCCCACCGCCACCTGTGACGGCAACCTGCAGACAGGCCTGACTCATGTCCCCCCAGCCCCACCAGTGACAGCAACCTGCAGGCAGGTCCCGACTCATGTACCCCCACCCCCACCAGTGACGGCAACTTACAGGCAGGCCCTGACTCATATCACCCCAGCCCCCAAAACTGTACACCATGCAATCATGTAGCAAATGTCCACCAACATGCCACCACACACTGCCCCCACAGTGCAACTCAACACCCATCCATTGGTCCTACTCCCCAGTACATGCCCCATGGCATGTGAATCACAAATGCACACATGCATGTTTACAAACAATTGACCAACATTGCTCAACAGCAGGGACACGTAACAGAGCCAATGAAGAGTGACACATGCACCAAACCATTGAGAGCAGACACCACTTTGATTGTAAGGAATAAACATGTATTAAGTACCAAAAATCACACCAACTAAAAGCTAACCATGAAAATGATAATGAATGGAATGCAAATGAAAATGAAATTTGAAACAGAAAGAAATGTGTTATTAAAAAAGTTGAAACTCCAAAAAGTGGTCCATGTCCAATGATTGCCCTCCAATTGCAAACCAAAATCATTAAAAAAAACATTACTCCATGGTCAAAAAAATCCAAATAAATTAAAACATGTCCAACTATGTACAAGTCCGAAGGGTCTATGATCCCTAAATCCAAATATACATCCTAAAAACCCTAATAAAAAACTATTCACAAGATGTGGAGCAAAGTCCATGAAATCCAAATCATAAAAAAATAAAGGAAACCTACCACTAAATAACTATTTGCAAAGGCAGCGGGCTAGTCCTACGACTCACCATTTTCCCCAAGAGTTCAGGCCAGGGCATCATAGACCTCTGTGTCTATTTCCCAGAGGCGGGCCTGTGCTCTACCCTCGAGGACCCGCAGGGACTCCTCCGTGCTCCGCTCAAACTCGCTGCAAGTCTCCTCGAGGAACTCCGCCCACTTCTTTGCCCGACGCAGGGTGTTCTCCGCCCTGGCCATGGTGAGTCGTGCCCCCATTGATCACTGACGATCAGCTCCGATTTGCTGGCCAATTTGCTGCAACACAGAAGACACCATTGTTCCAAGGTCCATGTTACACTCCTGCCTGATGGCCGATACCTGCCCCTGTGATGTTGAAGGCCCCGAGTCCTGTCGTCTCCTACATCAAGCTTGTTGCTGCCTCCTGGACTGCCTCCGGAATGATGACAACCCCTGGAGCAGTCGTGCACGTGCCCTGCTGCAAGGTGCCTGCACTACCTCCATTGCCACTAGTCCTGTTGCTGGGGTGACCACCTCTGCTGATCCTCTGACTCCCAACTGTGGTAGGGATGTGCTCTCCACCAGACTGGCCGCCGTGGTTTCGACAGGTCCACAGAGGGCCCTGGTGTTATATGGGCAGGAAGACGGAAGGTTGGATGACTGGCGCACAGTGGAGGAAGAGGAGGAGGTTGCATGAGTGGCCAGCACACGTAGTAAACTCCCGACAACGAGCTGAGAGATCCAGTTCATGAGGCTACAGACCTCTTTGTGATGACGTGCAAGCCCCCAATTGGAAGCCTGCACGTCAAGCCGATGGGGCCTGTCTGCCTCGCGATCCCGGCTAGCATGGGCTCCACCCTATCATGAATTGCCTCGTCCGCAGGTAGTGGAAGATCAGTTGGTTGACGTGGATACAGCAGGTCTGGCCTGAGGCATGCCCGCAGGTGCATATTGATGCAGGTGCAGTTTTAGGGACAGGATTGGGCACAAACCCCTCCACGGTGACCTGAACTGCCTCCTGCCCCTGACCCGGGACTGCATCAGTTGCACCTACCTCATCATCCCTGCCAGGCGCCATGTGCTGGGCTGATGTGGCCTCCTCCTCCTCCACCACCAACCTGGCTGTCTTCTCACCGTCTCCTGCATCGGATTGCCCTGTGGGGGCTCACCTGTCCCTTCCACTGCCGAGGAGCCCACAACCAACTTCACATTCTTTGGCCTCCTCTCAGCAGCTGCGGCTGATGACTCTGACGTGGCACCAGCGTCCTCGCTCCCGGAAGATGACCTAAACTGAGAGGACGACTGGGCCTTGCGTCGGTGTCTGGTGGAGGCATCCCTGCCGTGGTGCCTGGTGGAGGCATCTCTGCCGCGGTGCTCCACAGCGCCACCTCTGCCCTCTTCCTCCATCATCGCTGTGGATAGGGAGACATTGAACACAAGCATCAGTGTACCGAACAAATATCTGCTTGGAACAAAGCAAAATGCACATGGGTGGCACTGTCAAACGTCACAACCATCATCCCCCCAACACACAGGTCAGTGCAACAAACATTCACATCCATGTGCAAGGCACTGCAAGCAAATCATAGGAGGGGCTAAACCTCACATGCATCATAGTACATGCACATCACATACATACACGTCACCTGACAGTCATGCATCAGTCCATCTAGACCTCCCATCACAGTGCCCTTGGGGACAGCGGGGTCACATAAGTCAATCACGTATTAAGATGCTCATGTGTCATGCATCCATGGGGTTGGCCAGTCACACACTCACTACTCAGACACACGCACTGTACACCATGCATGTCAATGATGGTGACATGAGCACCCATGTCTCACACCTCTAGCATGCCCCAGTCCAGACACAGGTTTGCAAACATGTGCACCACGTTACATGCTCGTGTGCATGACTCATTGCAACACTGACACCATTGATGTGGGTGATGCTTGAATGGACTCGCATGCAGCACTGTCAGGGACATGCACACAGACATCTGTACAGGAGGCATGCCAGACATGAGGCCAAGGTGCACACACACATCAATATATAAATGCACTATGGTGGACAAGAACACATGAACACTTATCAGTCGACTCCAGAAGGAGCACCAACTCCAAGACCTAGACATGCAGCGCTGGGTCGATGCGCTCCTGGACCTGCATCTCATTGGTGGACAACTGGCCCAGGCCTCACTCCATCATCAGCAGCCTTGAGGAGGCACCGGCCTTGTTGAGGGTCCTGGACCTGAAGCCTTCCCAGCGCTTACGGACATGTCGGTAGTCACGAGGTGCCACCCCCACCGTGTTGATGGCACCACGATGTCTGCCCAGATCTTACTCTGTCCTTCCTTGTCGATGCGGGATGGTCCGGTGAAGAGGGCATCATAATGCCCCAGGAATTGCTCCACCAGGATGCCAACTTCTGTGGATTAGAAGCTGACAGCCCTCTGCCTCTCTGCCTGGGGGTTGCCACTTGCCTCAGATAGAGATGGGTCAGACATGGTAACCCCCGAGGCAGGTGTTGGTGGACAGGTGGTCCTGGGGCTGGGCTGTGGAGCGATGGAATGGCAGTCGGGAGTCTTCTGGGTCAGCAGAGGTGGACTCAGCAACAGGATCACTAGCAATGGCTTCAGAGCAGGCACCAAACTGCAGGGCACGTAGGCAGCAGGTACACAGAGTGGGCTGGCACCAGCAGATGGCTCATAGGAGGCAGCTTGGGGCGTATGAGGCAGGTAAATGGCCTTGTGGGCAGGAGCATGGGTCTTCCGTGTGCTTTTGCATGGCAGCCGGATGCAGAGTGACTCTGCATGTGCGTGAACAGCGCGTTAGTGTGTAATCCGATGAAAGGCCCTAAGTGCGTAAATTACATGATGCACGCTGGACGTTGGGCGTTGCTGTTCAGTACGGGTTAAAGGCCCACATAGGACTACAGTACACTGTATGTGCTTTTCGTGGAGACCGACGCGTGAGATTCTTCTTTTTGTGGGTTCACACGCAAATTGATTACTACTGTGGCAGTGCATGCTTCTTGTTTTGGTGGGGGAGTTGCCTACGCACGTGTGTTTTTCTTCATTTTTCCAGGCAGACAGTGAGTCACGCACACATTTTTCCCCACTGTGGTTGCCCCTGTGTGTCGCATACCCCATTTTCGAGGTCATAGTAGCTTACGTGTTCCCCACGTATGTATTTTTTGTGTTCCTGGGTGCCACAGCGTACTGCGGGATGTTTTTTCATCGTGGGCTATCGAAGGGTCGCGTCCACATTTGTTTTAGTTTTTGGGGTGGCTGAACATTGAGTGACCGGTCATTTTTCCCCAGGGGTCACATACAGCCTTGCAGGAGCACAGGGGTACGTTTTCCATCACATACCCTGCCCCCTTCACCCCAATTGCCTTGACAATTGTTGTCTGCACCTCCCATTGCCTAGTACATCAGTGCCATGACTGGGAGGGCACCAAGTGGTAAGCGAGGCAAAGCTGGGTGAACTCCCAGAGGTGGCCGCAGTGGGGGACGTGGCCAGGGTAGCCAAGGTGGCCACGGTGGGTGACATGGCCAGGGTGGTCCAGAATGGCAGGGTGTACAGGCACATGCAGTGACAGCTATGTCCCCCCCACAAGAAGGTCAGGGAGATACAGCTGCTGCTGCCATCCCCAGCACCCGTCAGACCCGACAAGCAGTGCCATCTGCTGTCACGAGCAGGCAGGTTGTGGAAGCTGCAGAGGCAGCTGTAGCTGACACCGCCCCGGCTCAGGGTCAGCGAGCCCAGACTGGATTGGTCCTGGAACAGGCACAGGAGAACTCACAGGCCGATTTCCATGTCAGGAAGGCCAAGGCACATGTGGTGAAGTTTGCTGTCACCAGGTCACATGGATCTGGGGCAGCAGTGTCATCTGCTGCCCTGAGCAGCCAGGGTTTGGAAGATGCAGGGGTAGCTGCAGCTGACACCACGCAGGCTCTGAGCCACACAGCCAGGACAGTGTTGGTCCTGTCCCTGAAAAAGAGGCAGGTGCAGTGCAGGGTCCTGGCAACAGCACCGAGCTGCCAATACCTGCAGGCCAACCCTCGGTCATCATGTCATTGCCTGCTTCCATTGGCCAGTCCACCTGCGCTTCAGCCCCTTCTCACCACAGCGGCACAAGCCACTCAGTGTCCGCACCACCTCCCAAGCGGAAGAAGTGCGCTCCAGCAGAACAGGCTGGGAACCCAGCCATGGCTCAGGCCTCCAACACATCAAGAAAGCAGAGTTTCTGTCAAGAGGAACTGGACGTGCATGTGGGCTACATGTTGGAACATGGCCGCAACATGCTGGTGATTACAGGGAGCAAACATACGCCTGCTCAGCGTCGGGCCCACTGGCAGTGCATCATGGACCATATTAGCGCCTTGGGATATGAGAGGCACACAGCAGATGATTGCCAGAAGCAATGAATGACCTCTGACGCCGAGCAAAAGGCAAGCTGGCTGCTAAGTTCGTCTCTACTCTGGTGACTGGCAGTGGGACACCATCAGAGGACAAAGACCTCACTCCACATGAGGAGATGGCTGCTGATTTCATTGCAGCGGAGCTGGTCCAAGGCGTGGGAGACCTGCCAGATTATGGGTCAATGTCCGGTGAGTGTTGATGCGTGTGTGTCCAGGCCATGTGTATGTTGCTTGGGTGATGTGTTGTGATTGACGGCCACTTCAGGCAATGTAGTCATGACTGCCTATATGATGTTGGACTGATACGTGCTCCTAGTCATGCAGACTGCATATGAACCATGTGCTGCACACGGAGGCAATCCTCATCACCACACCTGCTCCTTCCTTCCATGACAATCTCTCTGCTGCCTCTCTTTGCCCTATTCTTGCTCCAACCTATGGTTGCGGATTGTCTTTGATGATCTTCCACTCAACACGTGCCTTCTATCGTCACATGACTGACTTCTCTGTGAGGTCACCCTGCGAGCTGTACCTCCTCAGCGGCATTTTCCTTACCTCTCCATCCCCCAGCAGCTCACTGTCTCCATGGGACTGGTGATTCCGATGGTGGACTACTGCAATGGGCAGTACCCAATTTTCAGTGAATATACACTCTTCCCTCTGCAACTCTGCCAGACCTGGACTGTGTGGAACGTCCTTTGGCCTTGGTGCAGGGTATCTCACGCGGCCTGTGCGGATGGCACAGGCTCACAGTGACTATGCATGTTCATTCCTAGACCCTGTGCATTCCCACCAAGTCCATATGGGTCCTGGGCAAGCAATTCATTCAACTCCATCTCCAGTATTTGCTTCCTTCTCATGGTATTTCATCATCCCTTTCCTGTACACTCACGGTCAGTTGCTCCTCATGGCCATACATTTGGGGTTCTCGTCTGTGTCGAGCATAAGCCTCCCTCTGTTACAGCCTCCCTGCTTCTATGCAACTGCTGTTGTTGCTTCTCTGGGTCTGGGGGCACTTCTGATGCTTCCTCATGTGTTGTGCTTACTGTCCTCCTCTCCCCTGCTGTAGTCCAGATGACTGAAAGCATGCAATTGACACCTGCACACACTGCCTGCTACAACAAGGTACTCTGAGCAACCATTTTGAGCCATGCACTGCCTCTAAGCCATCACCCGTCCTTGGGGGTGGGGTTTATTGTATCCCTACAACCCACTACCAACACTTTACACAGAATGACTGCACTTGCCATTACAGTGCCATCAGTCCATGACATTCACATTACTGCCTCTGTGTTGTCAGTGATAGTTGACGCCGTACACGTGTACTGCACTGCACGCACACACTTCTGAGCCCTGTTCTCCCCTTCCACATGCCTATTCACTTGCGTCATGTCAAAGTGACCTGCCATTGGTGAATCTGTGGGCCTTCCTTCACTGTATTTCAACACCCTAGTGTCATTGCAGCATGTGACACGTGTGTTTTATCATAGTGATTTGAATGAAATGTCAAATGACATGCATTGTATATGGCTCATGGACAGTAGTATTGAGCTTCCATCTGGGTCTGGTTGACAGTTTGCGCATGGCTATGCTACGTGCATCTGTGTGTTGGCATCTGTCATGTTTGTGGAAGGACTATGCCAGTCACAAGCTTGTGTGTGATGCAGGTGCTATGCACCATGCGGTACATGTCATATTTTGCCATTTGACACACATCCATATCTGCTTTCAGGGTCCCGTTCCATTAGATTGGCACTGCGTGCATGCCTCAGTTTGTGTCATGTGTCACATGGCTGCTTCATGTGTTGGCTGTCAACACTGTAATACATATGTGTGTGGCCTATGCTGTTAACATGTGTGGTCATGTCATCATTTTATTTTGTGCAGGTGATGAGGCACTGGATGCAGTGGAGGAGGAGTAGATGGGGAAAGGGGTGGAGTATTCAGAGCCCCAAACAGGCACCAGTGGAGATCGTGGGGTGGTAGCCCATGAACATCCATTGGTGCTCCAGACCATCCTGGCCAGGGGTGTCTCTGAGTACACTTCTGAGGAATCCTATGCCCCCAGTGCAGATTCGGAAATTGAACCCTCATTGCTGTCACAGGTGAGTGATTCTGCTGTGGATGCTGTTCTGTCAAACACACCTGCAGTGGGGGTAGACCCCTCAAAGGGCCATTCAGTTTTGGTATGCTCGTCTGTGGAGGTTACGGATGCAGGGTCACGCTCCACACTTCTTGTTCCTGTTCCTGGGGCAGCTCAGCAAGGGAGGAATGCAGTCCTGCAGCCAGAGGCAGTGCCAGCGCAGCAAGGGCCAGGTATCCTTGGGCCCGACAGGTGTGGTGTCAGGCAACGCGGTGGACATGTGCCACCCGGGAATACTATGTGGGAGAATTCCATGTATGCCATTGCACAGCAACAGGGGGCATCATGTGAGATGAAAGCTCAGGGCATGGAAAGAGTGGACAATTCCATTCTCCCCCCTGAAAGGCAGATGAAGCTCCATCAGCAGGCAGTGCGGTCCACATGCTGCTCGCACAGGCTGGACATGTTGGCCGCCAACAGAGCCCAATGGGCTGAACTGGGGGCTCTGCCCACAGCCATGGCTGCAGAGGCAGAGACCCACAGGGATGGCCTGAGGGAAGAGAACACCTCCCTCTGAACTCCATGCAACCCGGGAGGAGATCCGTGCATCACGTGAGGTCTTGCGGGCGGAACTCCATGCAACACATGAGGTGCTGCATGGGGACCTCCATACCGTAATCATGTAGAATCAGACCTTTCAGGCCTGCATGCTTGCTGCCATTGAGGAGCATACTAGGGCTATGCGTGGTCAGCCTCCCTTGCCACGCTCACCTTCTACTGTTACACCAGAGGGTGCCGACAGTGGTGAGACCTCTCCCACTATAGGCTAGCCGTGTAGGCCATAAACCAATGGAGTTTTTTTTTCTTTTCTCAACATCCACGCATGTGGGTGTTGAGGTATACCCTGCACCTCCTCCCTCCTGGGTGGTCCCCCCTCCTCCTTGGTCCACTATGGTCATTTTTTTTATATTTGATATTCTTTGTTATTTTTCAGTTTATTGTGCATTCATGTAACAGTGTGTTGCTTTGTGTGGCACCTGTAGGCATCCACTGTGTGTTCTGGCTGGGCCCATACAGGCTTGTCTCATGTTTGTGTTTGTGGCTTGGGGTCCAGACACATATGCTACTCCTGCTTCCCCTTTCCATGGGCTTGCAAGGGGGCAGCGTGTGACAGTAACTTACACAGAGGCATTGGGCTTCCATCATTTCTCTGGCCAGTCTGACGTCCAACCTGTGTATACACCCCTTGTGGGGATATATGATTGTTTGACCAGTGCATGTTTAGCATGTATTTTGCTTTGGATATTGGTAAATGTGTATTTTATAATGTTCTATCATCATGTATTACCTTGCCTGTCTCCATCATTGATACCCTTCATGCTGTATGCGTTACCCTGACCCCTTTAGCCAGCAGAGACCTACTCAAGATGGAAGGGGTCCATATGGTGGCTTTGTCACATTGAGGCACTTGTGTTTTTGTGATTGGTCACTGTCTGACATTGTGACTGTTTGGTCCTGTGTTTATGATATGTATGCTGGTAAATGGATGTTCCTTTGTACTGTTTCAATTTGATGTGTTAGAGGGAATTGTTTCTGACATATTTCCATTTGTCAAAGTGCACTTTGTGACAGTTGTGTCATGTTTTGTGCATTTACTTTTGACTTTTTACATTGCATGCCATGGTGTGGTGTGTCGGCTGGGTAACATGGGTTTTGGGATGGTTTAGGTGATATGCCAGTATATGGATGTGCTGTTTTGCATGGGGTTAGTGGCATACTGCATCTTGAATGTGTGCCTTTTGGCCACACAGGATTGTGTTGGTTTAAGTAGCTAGGGATGCACACAATGTAGCACTTCCAAGGAAACATTCTCAGGGTGGTACGGTAGTGACAGTTGATTGTCCCTTTGTCATCATCGATTGTCACCTGGAATGTGCCAGGCCTGTGTGCCCTCCGTAGGTGTGGGGTTTTAGGTTCAAAATTGTGCCACAAGCTGGGTACGGGCAGCCTCACCACGTGCCCTTCCCCTCCCATGCGCAGCGGGCGTGCTTGTGGTTGGGGGTGTGGGGGCACCATCATGTCTACCGGTACGCCCCGCCATGTTGCAACATTGTGCAGGACACATGCTGCCACAATGATCCTGCACACTACTGGTGGTGCATATAGTAGCTGTCCACCGGGGTGGTCAAGGGAGTGTAAGCGTGACATTAGCACTCTGAATGTGCGCTCCACTATGGCCCTGGTTGCAATATGGGCTGCATTTTATCTTACCTGGGGGGTGTGGTAGGGTTCCGCATTGGCGTCATCATGTAGGTACTCAGAGGCTAGGAACTGTCCCCTCAGTAGGTGATAATGGTTGTCATTAGTTGAGTTTGTCTATTGGTCTGTGTGTGACATGCATGCATGTGCACAGGCATTTTTACTCACCAATGAGCCATGTGTTGCCATGCCTCCCAGCTCCCAGGTCCCAGTTTACGGGTGACATTCTGAATATGAAACTATCATGGGTGGGCCCTGGATAGTTGGCATAGACAGAGGTAATGATTCCCTTGGCATCGCATATGACCTGCACGTTGATGGAATGCCAGTACTTGAGATTGCGATAGATGTGCTCAGGGCCCTAGGTGCCACATGGGTGCAATCAATGGCACCAAGCACTTTGGGAAAGTGTGCAACCCTGTAAAAGTCCTGGACTGCAGCCTGCCTTTCTGTGGGTGTTCTGGGCATGTATATGTGCCTGCGGACTGAGGGGCATGCAGTCATGATTGCCAAAACCTGGTGTAGGCAGCGTGACTGCATGGGCTGTGGGCCACCCCCAAATATGGCAGTTGTCCGCTGAATGACCCAGTGGCCAAAAAATGCAGTACATTGAGCAGCTTTTCCAAGGGGCTCAGTGCCTGGGAGCACAGGGTGTGTGATGCGAGGTCATCCTCCCACTCAGTGACCAGGTCTAGGATGATATGAGGTGGAAACCAATACCTGCCATAGACCTGGTCATCAGGCATCCCAAAAAGGCTGGTCCTGGGTAAAAAAATGTGAGGCCTGGCTATCCTCCTCCTCCTCCTGCGTTGTCCCATGATCACTGCTGCAAGGAATGGTACATTAATCGTAGCTATATATGTGCATTTGTTGTTTGCGTGCACTTTTATGCATTGGCTTTGGTGCGTGGGGGCGCTTCTGCCTGCATTCACCTGGTGTATGTGTTTCTGGGTTTGTGGATCTGTTGCCACGCGCTGGTGAGCCCTGTTCAATTCCATGAATACGTGTTGTTAGCACATGTGTGGGCGTTGCAAGGATTTTACTGCGGTGCCTCCCCCGTAACGCCCACATTTTCGCATGTTGTTCCCCATTTCACGTGTTCCGCCACCTTTTTAGGTGTATGCACTGGACGGTGTGTGCCTTCAATGGCCGTATCGCGAAAGGCTATCATGGTGTCACAGTGACGTGTTGGACCCGCGCAGATTCAACGCAGGTCTCAGGTAAGCCATGCGCAATGTGTTCCATGAATATGAAAACAGGCGTTTGCGCGCAAACAAACGCACGCATGCACCCATTTTCGGCACACATTTATTCCATTAATTACCCTGTTAGCCTTTTGCTCTGATCAATATAGGTGCATACCTTTCCTAGAAAAAGGGCAGCCCCCCCGAAAAAAATATGTTTCTGCATGCTAAAATGTCTTGCACCCTAATTATCAAGGATTATTCTTGATTTGACTTTTATTTCTCTAATGATAACCCTCTGAATGAACACCCCCTAATGTACAATCCCAAACCACACTTCGGGGAAAAAAATAGGCTGTTGTGAAAAGCAAGGAATGAGATACGGACACAGAGAGCTCATGTTTGTGGCTATAGTTTTTCATTCAGAATAAAAAGGGATTTGAAAATGCCTTGCTATCCCTGGTCCAAGAGGTATTTTCCTACCTCAACCAACATCTAAGGGTCTGTCAGATGTCAAGATGCCCAAAGGAAAAATTTCCTGTGTCCAAGCCCTCACATTGTAAAATTAACTGAAAGTTGAAAAGGGTTATGTCTTTGGACTTGAAGGGTATCAGTATTCCTGAGAATTTGTCAGCAAGTATAATCATCAGCTGAACAGAATCGTGTCTGCACTCTTCCCCTGTGTTGCTGCAAACTAAAATGTCATCTACGTATTGAAGCACAACGCTTTCTAAGGCAATATTGCTTAAGTCCATCTGGAAGACTCTATTCTAAATCGATGGGGACTCACAGTACCACTGGGGCAGCCTTGTGCTTTTCAGGTGAACTTGTCTGAAGGTAAACAAAGTCATCTTGTGAGTCTTTGTGCAATGGGAATGAGAAAAATGCATTTTTCAAGTCAATCACTGTGTAATATCGTGCATCAACAGGTATATTACATAGAATTGTAGACAGGTTTGAGACTAAAGGTAACTCGGCCTCTACAATTTGGTTTATTGGTCTCAAATCTTGTATTAAATGCCACAACCCCCCTTACCTTTTTCACAGGGTACACTGATGTATTACATGGTGACTCTGATGTCACTAAGATACCTGGTCATCATGGCAGAAATCGTTTTGAAAATGCCTTCATCTGCACCTCTCCAACCCCTTTTAGTAAGCCTTCTTCATAGGGGCCAGTGGTCCATAATGAAATTGGCACTTTCGCCATATCTTCATCAAAATATTCAGGACACTTCTGTGCTAACATCATTTTCTGAGGAACTTCTCTCTTGATTGCCTTTACCCAATAAGTAATGCACATCTCAAATACCAAAAAGGCAACAGATAATCTCCAGAAAATTCTTCATCAGTGACATCAGTCACTCTGCAGCCTTCCTTGAAGGCAATTATTATGCTCCATTGTCTACCCTTATCATCAATTGCATCAAGTAAAGCCATGTTTCCTCAGACTATTGCTGCTTCTATGTATACAGGAAAAATTCGACCTTCCTCTTCATCCATGGGTATCTGAGGTCTAAATAGAAACTCGTCCGGTATCCTCATGGACCTGGGAGACATGTCAACAGAATACGTATCCCATAATGAAAAACTTTGGGTTCAAGCGGAATCACTCTAGGAGCTATTTGTCCTGCAAATGCCATGATCATTTGGCACACGTTTAAATAATGCATTCCTGGTGTTGGACATACTATGCCTTCATCTGTAAACAAAATAGTCATATTCAATTTTGTCATCAAATCTCATCCTAATATGTTGACAGGTGTTTGCCTAGAATAAAGCAGTGACACCTTCATATCGCATTCTCCTATAGAGACTGGTAATTCTTCTGTGAAAGGAACTCGATTTGTTGTTCCTGTAAAACCCTCAGTTTCATCGCATTGCCAGACATAAAAAAATTGCCCTCACGTATACACGAGCACGTTGCACCTGTGTCCACTAAGAATGAAAAAGCTTTGCCGCCTATCTTTACGTCTATCCTCGGTTCCTCATGCAGATTCAGCATTATAGATAGGACTGAACACATCAGGTCTACCAGTGAGCTGTCCTATTGTGGGTACAGTCTCACTCCATCACTCGTGAATGGATTCCCTCCATCAACAGTGACACCTCCTATTCTACAAGTCATTGGTAGTTCTGTGTTTGTGTTCTGTTGAAGTTGCATAGGGGATTGCTGTGATTGCCCTTTCGGTTGGTTACCTGTCATTTGATGTGGTTGCAAGCCCTGCTGCACTCTCAGGACTTGCTGCTGCACTGTTTGATTTTGCACAACTACATTTCCACTATGCTACAAATATGCATGTGGATTTGGCAATCCCTGTCTTGAAAACTGATCATTTTGCACCATCCCTTGACTTCTACACATACGAGCCATGTGCCACATGTCCAACATATAGGCGGTGGTCTCCCCATCTGCCCATATTGCATATTCTGATTACCGTTTTACGTATTCTGAAAACCTCCCTGATTATTCTGCCAATTCCCTTGATTACCTTGTCACCCTCTTCTTCGATATCCCCTTCCTCGTGGAGCATATCCACTATTTGTCTGATCATACTGTCTTTGGTTATTCCTCACAATAAAGAAAGAATTCAGATGCTATTTGACACGCGCTCCAACATGAATGTTTTATTAGTCTTTTGTTGTAGAAAAATGTCTGTACTGTTTATACAGAATTAGAAGGAATCATGTTTGCTTTTTTTTGCCCTCAACACGTGTTTCCCCACTTTACTTTCAGTGGTTCTTCAGGAAGTAAATGAACATATATAGCTTTTATGAATAAGAAAAAAGAAAAAGAGAAAAAGAAAATCTTTTACAATTTTTTGCAAAAATAATAAAGATATTGATAGACTGGTCAGTTAATATGATCAAAATTTCTAGAAGTGCCTTAATATTATGAACAGACCAGGCACCTAGGCATTTTGCATCTGATTAACCAAGATTGAACCAAATTTTTATAAGTGAATTTCTCATTCATAAACATAATTTACCAAAGGAAAGAATTCTGAACAAGAGAGAATATATAACAGAAATGTGTCTTACTGGTTAATGTTTCTACTTCTTTTGTAGTACAGGGCAGTCCCTATTAAATTTAGAGAGAGAAACTCTATTTATCAAAGGATAGGGGTAAACCATCCTGATTATTTCCAAAAATATACGTGCTGAAAATAAGAGAATGGCCACTGAGGCAGATTGTTCCCAGATTTGTCTTACCTGGATTTCTCCTAGGATGCGATTCCGCTGGATTCTGGTTTGTAGCTGGAACTGCTCGTTTTTGCCATCTAAGATGGCCGCTTTTTATGTGCGTGAGATAACGTCATGACGTCATCCGTAAGGTCACATGATTAATGTGACCACGCTTTTTGATGCCACTTTGGAACCGCTAAAGAAATCGTATCGATAGTTCTTGTTCGAGAAGTTACCTTTGGTAGCTATGTTATTTAAGTTATCAGTTTCCATGTGTTCAGACAGGAACTGATATTCTTCTAGCTATTGTTGTTTTTTTACTTACAAATTGGCCATGCTATGCAGATTGGTGTTATCTCAGGCGGCTGTCTGATTGGGCGTGTTATCACGTGATGACGTCATCCACCATTGGGCGAAATGACCAAAATCACGCTGCGTCCGCTAATGTTGGTGTGAAATACTCGTTATAAGTTTGATTATTAATCTCATATTTCAATTTTGGAACTGCAAATGATAAAAATCTGTCTAATCAGTTTCGCTTGTGAACCATTATTTGCAGTTAGTTTTCCAACACGTTATGGTAAGTGGCATGAAAAAGGTATTGGTAATATATTGGTGAATTAACATCAATTGTTGGTATTGCTCTAATGAGCATGCTAAAGACTTTCAGGGTAATTCATAGAATTTCGCAGAAAAGTGTCGCAAGCGGCTGGCGCAGAGTGTCCGCGTGCGATTGTCTGCGCCAGGCACGTGCGCTAAAACCGATTTCCGCGCACAGCGTATTCATGGATTTTAGGCTCCCAAACCAGCCGTGGCGCAGAGTATCGCAGCGACCCTGCAGCAGCGCCAGTAACGCCCCCAAGAACGCCCTCGCGCAAGGAAAAGCCATCAAAATCGCTAAATCATCGCAAAGGGCTGCGCTAACCCTGGACCAGTTTACAGGGCTGCCAAACAAGGAACGCAAAGCGGGTAACGTGCATATCAGGGGTACGCGTGAAGTTATACACGCGATTAGCCAGGGTGCCAGGGTACGTGTATTTCAGGGGTGCGCGGGAAGTTCAACACGCGATAGTCCAGGGAACGTGTATTACAGGGGTACGCGGGAAGTTCAACACGCGATAGTCCAGGGAACGTGTATTACAGGGGTACGCGGGAAGTTCAACACGCGATAGTCCAGGGAACGTGAATTACAGGGGTACGCGGGAAGTTCAACACGCGATTGTCCAGGGAACGTGTATTACAGGGGTACGCGGGAAGTTCAACACGCGATTGTCCAGGGAACGTGTATTACAGGGGTACGCGGGAAGTCTTACATGCGATTAGCCAGGGCACGTGTAATACAGGGGTACGCTGGAATTATCACACGCGATTTGGCAGGGTACGTGAATTACAGGGGTGCGTGGGAATTATCACACGCCAATTTGCTGGGTACGTGTATTACAGGGGTGCGTGGGAATTATCACACGCGATTAGGCTGGGTGGGTCCTCACAGGTGTTCCCTGTACACCCTCCATGGCCCCTGCAGGCAGCCCACAAAACAGGGGACTACCCTGCACACCTGCTCATGTCCCCCTGCACCCCCATCCCCCAGCCACCAGGGGCACCCACCACCAGGCCCCCACCCATGTCTCCTACCACCCCCACCCCCCCAGCAGTGCAGGGGCAGCCTCCACCAGGCCCCCACTCATGCCCGACTCATGTCTCCCACCACCCCCACCCCCCAGCACTGTGGGGCACCTGCCAGCAGGCCCCAACCCATGTCACCCACCACCCCCACCCCCCAGCAGTGCAGGGGCATCCTCCACCAGGCCCACACTCATGTCCCCTATCACCCCCACCCCCCCGCCACCAGGGGCACCCTCCACCAGGCCCTCACTCATGTCTCCCAGCGTGCTACGTGTATTTCAGGGGTGCGCGGGAAGTCCCACTCGCGAATAGCCTGGGCGCGTGTATTTCAGGGGTGCGCGGGAAGTTCCACACACGAATAGCCTGGGCGCATGCATTTCAGGGGTGCGCGTGAAGTTTTACACGCGACTTCAGCAGGGTACGTGTATTTCAGGGGTGCGCGGGAATTCTCACACGCGATTTGGCTTGGTACGAGTATTACAGGGGTGCGTGGGAAGTTACACACGCGATTAGGCTGGGTGGGTCCTCACAGGTGTTCCCTGTACACCCTCCACGGCCCCTGCAGGCAGCCCACAAAACAGGGGACTACCCTGCACACCTGCTCATGTCACCCACCAGCCCCACCCCCCACCATCCAGGGGCACCCTCCACCAGGCCCCCACCCATGTCTCCCACCACCCCCACCCCCCCAGTCACCAGGGGCAGCCTCCACCAGGCCCCCACTCATGTCTCCCACCACCCCCACCCCCCAGCAGTGCAGGGGCAGCCCCCAGCAGGCCCCCACTCATGTCCCCTATCACCCCCACCCCCCCAGTCACCAGGGGCACCCTCCACCAGGCCCCCACTCATGTCTCCCACCACCCCCACCCCCCCAGTCACCAGGGGCAGCCTCCACCAGGCCCCCACTCATGTCCCCTATCACCCCCACCCCCCCAGTCACCAGGGGCAGCCTCCACCAGGCCCCCACCCATGTCTCCCAGCACCCCCACCCCCCAGCAGTGCAGGGGCAGCCCCCACCAGGCCCCCACTCATGTCCCCTATCACCCCCACCCCCCCAGTCACCAGGGGCACCCTCCACCAGGCCCCCACTCATGTCTCCTACCACCCCCACCCCCCCAGTCACCAGGGGCAGCCTCCACCAGGCCCCCACTCATGTCTCCCACCACCCCCACCCCCCAGCCACCAGGGTCACCCTCCACCAGGCCCCCACTCATGTCTCCCACCACCCCCACCCCCCAGCAGTGCAGGGGCAGCCTCCACCAGGCCCCCACCCATGTCTCCCACCACCCCCACCCCCCAGCCACCAGGGGCAGCCTCCACCAGGCCCCCACTCATGTCTCCCACCACCCCCACCCCCCAGCCACCAGGGGCAGCCTCCACCAGGCCCCCACTCATGTCTCCCACCACCCCCACCCCCCAGCAGTGCAGGGTCACCCTCCACCAGGCCCCCACTCATGTCACCCACCACCCCCACACCCCAGCAGTGCAGGGTCACCCTCCACCAGGCCCCCACTCATGTCACCCACCACCCCCACACCGCAGCAGTGCAGGGTCACCCTCCACCAGGCCCCCACTCATGTCACCCACCACCCCCACCCCCCAGCCACCAGAGGCAGCCTCCACCAGGCCCCCACCCATGTCTCCCACCACCCCCACCCCGCAGCAGTGCAGGGGCAGCCCCCACCAGGCCCCCACTCATGTCCCCTATCACCCCCACCCCCCCAGTCACCAGGGGCAGCCCCCACCAGGCCCCCACTCATGTCTCCCACCACCCCCAAACCCCAGCAGTGCAGGGTCACCCTCCACCAGGCCCCCACTCATGTCACCCACCACCCCCACACCCCAGCAGTGCAGGGTCACCCTCCACCAGGCCCCCACTCATGTCACCCACCACCCCCACACCCCAGCAGTGCAGGGTCACCCTCCACCAGGCCCCCACTCATGTCACCCACCACCCCCACCCCCCAGCAGTGCAGGGGCAGCAGGCAGTCAGGCAGCAGCAGGTGGGAGTGCTGGGGCTCTGGGGGGCAGTAGTTCGGCCTTCCGGGCAGGAGCGTGGTATTCCGTGTGCGTACGCGTGGCCAGCTTGGTAGGGAGTGATTTTGCACGTGAAAATCCTGCACGTCAGCGTGAAAACTGAGGAAAGGCCCTCAGCGCGTAAGCGCGTCTGTGACGTGACCCGCACAGGTGTTTCCCACACAGCACGTGATGACAGAGCACACGTGGAAAGACTGCACGTCAGAGTGTAATTGCGTGTGATTGGTGGAAATGGCCCTACACGCAGAAGTGACAAAGCGTGTGATTGGTGGAAATGGCCCTACACGCAGAAGTGACAAAGCGTGTGATTGGTGGAAATGGCCCTACACGCAGAAGTGACAAAGCGTGTAATTGGTGGAAATGGCCCTACACGCAGAAGTGACAAAGCATGGAATAGGTGGAAATGGCCCTAGCGCGTACACGCCGCGTAAGTGACGCTGGACGTGTGGGCCTGTATAAAAGGTACGTGTAGAACACGTTTTCCTTGTACGTGCTTTTCGTGGAGAGCGAGTGGGTGAATTCTGTACTTCTTGTCGTTTCACATGCGATTTACTTCACGGCGTTTCAAGTTTGTATTCCCTGTTACCTCTGACAGCTTTTTCTCTTTTTTCTCTTTTACTGGTTTACCTGGGCCTGTTCCCTCAAACAATGTTCCCTTCTACTGTTGTCCTGTCTCCTCAGACAGCGGACAAATCTTCTTTTGGCGGGGGTGTTGCCAACCAAACGTGCTCCTTTTACACGCTCGTTTACCAGGCAGACGGTGAGTCACGCACGTATCTAACATCTGTGCTTGCCCCGTGTGTAGCCTACCCCTTCAGAGGTCATTCTAGGCTGCGTGTGACACGCATACGTGCATTCTTGTGTTACTGGGTGCCACAGCGTAGTGCAGGTTTTTCTTTCTGCACACGTGGTCTAGGAGGGGTTGCGTGCACGTCATCTCCCTTTTTTGGGCCTCCTGTGCGTTGCGTGACCCGTCATCTTTCCCCAGGGGTTACATTCAGCCTTGCTAGAGCACTAGGGTACAATTACCATCTGGTACCCAACCCCTTTGACCCCCAATTGCCCAGGACAATAGTCTACATCCACTCCCATACGCACATTAACATCAGTGCCATGGCTGGGAGGCGAGGATTCCGTAAGGGTGGCAAAGGTGGAAGAGCCACAAGTGGTGGCCGTGGTGGATCCGGTAGGGGACGTGGTCGTAACTTGCAGGGTGAGCCTGTCCCCCCATGTGTGGAGGACCAGTCACGGGCACCCACAATCCCCCCCCCTTCCCCCCCTCCCATTGAGGCTGATGTGGCTGACACCATCCATGCTCAGCCCTTGTTGGACCAGCCCATTGTGGCACCAGACCTGGCTGACTCCATGGCTGACTTCCAGGTCAGCAGGGCTACGACACGTGCGCTGGTGCACGTTGATGCCATCATGCCACGTGGATCTGGGGCAGTAAGGTCATCTGCTGCACCAAGGAGGCAGGGCGGAGAGGCTGCAGGGGCAGCTGCGGCTCCATCCACCCCAGCCCTCACACACCCAGCCAGGACAGTGTCGGTCCTAGTCCATGCTGCTGACATTCCCCCTGACACCATCACACTAGAGCCAATGCCTGCACCAACTCCCATGCTGAGTGTGCAATCCCACACTCCTGATACAGAGTCCACCAGGGCTCCTGCCCCTAGTGTCCAGAGCGGCGCAGGACACTCAGGATCACCACCACCTTCCAAGCGGAAGAGGAAGAGTGCTCGTCCGGCACAGGCTGATGCCCCAGACACGGCTACACAGTCCGGCCCGTCCAGGAAGCCCAGCTTCACGGATGACGAACTGAATGCACTTGTCGAGTATGTGTCCGGACATGACAACGAGATGGTCATTGTTGCAGGATCCAAGACCACACCTGCACAACGCCAGGCACACTGGCAGACCGTTGCGGACATCGTAAGTGCCCTTGGAATCGTGAGGCGCACAGCCAATGATTGCTATAAGCGCTGGAATGACCTAAAGCGCAGGGCAAAGAGTAAGCTGGCCTCAAGTCATGCCGCAACTCTAGTGACTGGAGGTGGGTCTCCAGTAGTAGACATGGAACTCACTCCACATGAGTCAGTCGCTGGGACCTACGTCACGGAGGAACAGATCCAAGGCGTGGGAGATCTGGCTGATTACGAGGCATTGTCCGGTGAGTGCACATGCATGTGTGTGTCATCCATGTGCATGGTGTGTGTGTGAGGGCTTCTGTTCGGGTGCCAGGTGAGAGTGTGTGCGCCTGAGTCGTATGGGTCAGCCATGTGCTTCATGCAATCCTTCCTGCGCAGCTGCATTTGGCCATAGCAGTATCCCTTCTGCCAACAGTAGACATCTAGCACAACTGCACGCCAGTTGCCCTTGAAGTGTCACCTTGACACAACATATTTGCTTCTTTTTCACTGTTCATTCAGTCAGTTTGTTTGCATTCCACCACTTTCACTAGGCATGTCGCTGTCCACTAGTCACATGTCTGACATGGGTATGGTAAAGTGGAGTGACTTTGTTACCTGGATATCATTTGTACACACATGTCCCTGTGCAATTTGACCATTTCAGACTGGCAGCTCCAGGTGAAAAATCTGACCTGTTAGAATTAGAAAAGCAATTACATGCGGGAACTGGACTGAATGAATAGGTGCTGCCCTCCTCTCCATCTTCACTCAATAGCAATGGTACATGCCATCTGTGTGATGGCATGTGTGTTTCACCTGCCAATCACAGGCCAATGTGTGATGCCACTGCCAGGCAGCATGCAGAAAATGTGTTCATCTTCCATCTTGGTGTCATCAGTGTGTGCCATTTGCCTGCACTTCATACGCAGTGAGGGTGCATGCATGGGAGGGTTTTAGTCATGTGGGACATGTGTCAATCAAGTACTGGTTCTCTTGCTTCTCAGCCCTCAATGTGTGCCATGGTGCTAATGCCTGTTTCCATTTCTTTGTTTTCATGTCTTTGCAGGGGAAGACGCACCTGATACTGCTGGGGTTGTGGAGATGGTGCAGACCCAGGAGGTGTCCCAGGGCCGACCAACCACCAGTGAGGGACGTGGTGTGGTGGTGGGGGAGAACCCACAAGTGCTGCAGGTCGTGCTCTCAAGGGGTGTCTCTGGCTGCACCTCCCCCGAGCTGTACTCAGGTGTTGATTCGGATGAGACCTACGTGCCGTCGCAGGTGAGTGTTCCAGGGAGGGATTCTGTTCTGTCTCACCCACCTGCACCAGGGTCAGTACCCTCCATGGGGATGTCAGTGTTGGCAGCTACGCCTTCGGTGGTTACGGATGCAGGGTCACACTCCGCGACATCTGATCCTGTTCCTGGGCCAGCAGATCAGAGGGGGAATGCAGTCCTGCAGCCTCAGGCAGTGCCGGCACAGCAAGGCGCAGTTCGCCTTGCCCCAGACAGGTGTGGTGCCCGCCGACGTGGTGGCCGTACGCCACCCGGCAATACCGCATGGGAGCAATCCATTTACGGTATGGCTACCCAACAGGCTGCATCATCCGAGATGATGGCTCAGGCCATGGATAGGGTGGCCACTTCCATTGTCCCCCCAGAAAGGCTGATGGAGCGACTAGAGCAGGCAACCGACTCCATCTGCCAGTCACACAGGGAGGACATGTTGGGGTCCAACAGGGACAGGCGGGCGGCACTGGCGACTCTGCAGGAGGCCATCTCCATTGAGTCCCAGGGCCACAGGGAAGCCCTGAGGCAGGAGCTCCTTCACCTCAGGACGACTCTTGTTGAGCTTGAGGCTTCAACACACCAAAGGACAGAACAGCAGCTGGAGCGTCTCACCCGTACGCTCTCAGCTGAGATGCAGGCAACGAGGGCGGAGGTCCGGGCATCCCGTGAGTTGTTGCATGGGGACCTCCGCACATTCATCCTCCAGAACCGGACATACCACACCCGCATGCTTGCAGCCATGGAGGAGCAGACTAGGGCCTTGCGTGGGCTGCCTCCCATAGTGCAACCACCTCCGGATGCAGCTGCACAGGGTGATAATAGCGACAGCAGTGATACTCCCACAATAGGGTAGCCGTGTGGGCCATGAGCCCATGGAGGTGTTTTATCTTCCCAGGATCCACGCAGGTGGGTTCTGGTGTGCATCCTGTCCTCGGACCTCCTGGGTGGCCTCCCCAACCCCCCCGGGCCCATCAATGGCCATTTTTGATTGTTTCTTATTTTTATTTTTATTTTGATTTCTTTTATTCCCAATTTTTTTGGTACGATCTGTTGGCTTCGATCTGTTGGCTTCCGTGGTTCCTGTGGGCATACGCTGCATTGTGGCTGGGCACATGCAGGCTTGTAATGTATTTGGTTCAGATGCTTGGGTTTGAGTCACACACACCCCTCCTGCTTCCCGTTTCCATGGGCTTGCAAAGGGTGTGCCCAAGTGACAGTGAATTACACAGTGACGTTGGACTCCCATGAGCTGTGTGGCCAGTCTGTAGTCAATACTGTGTATACATTCATAGTGCATATTGCTGTTGTGTTGTACACTGCATGTTGCATTGATGTGTAACTCTTCTTCTGTGTCTACCTCCCAATTTGCAGGTCCCTTCCTCATGTCCACACAAGGACCTCTAGTCTGGAGATGGGGACCATGTTGGCAGCAGTGCACCTACAACTCTACATGGCGACAACACTGCACAGTTGGTAGTGGTGGGAGTGCAGGCATTTCCAGGTGGTGAGACTACTAATATGTAACATTTGTGATGTCATGTTAATGGTACTACGTGCTCAAGTATGTTGTTGGTCCGGCATTGCTGTGAGCATTTCAGGTGTTGCAGGTTTCTAATAGTGCCACTGTACATAGTGAGACTGATGTCATGTTGTGGGGATTACTTTGTTTACCTGCAATTAGCATGACATGGCACGGTGTGTCGTGTGGCAGTGCTGGGGTTGGGGTGGCTGACATGGCACTGTCCTCTTGTTGCATTTTGCAAGTGGGTATTCATTTTAGCTGCTTCAATGTGTAACTTCACAAAACTGCATTGGTGGTGTCTGTGTGGGTAGGGATGCACACATTGTGACACTTCCAGGTGAACAATCTCAGGCTGACATGGTATTCCCGGTTCATTCTCCAGACATTCAGGATCAGTGTCAGGTTGAGTCATCATTGATTGTCAGATGGAATGTGCCAGGGCAGTGTGCACTCCACAGGGGTGTGATTTCTATGTGAAGTAATTAGCCACTAGCTGTGTACGGGCTGCCTCCCCCCGTGCCTTTTCCCCTCCCATGCGCAGCGGCTGTGCATGTGGTTGAGGATGTGGGGCCACCACCATGTCCACGGCCAGGCCCCGGCGTGTTGCAACGTTGTGCAGGACACATGCTGCCACTATGATCCTGCACACTACTGGGGGAGTGTATAACAGCTGCCCGCCAGAACGGTCAAGGGAGCGAAAGCGTGACTTTAGCACTCCGAATGTGCGCTCCACTATGCCCCTGGTTGTAATGTGGGCTGTGTTATATTTTACCTGGGGTGGCGTGGTGGGGTTCCGAATTGGCGTCATCATGTGGGGGCTGAGAGGGTAGGCACTGTCCCCTGTGGAGGTGGTGATTGGTATCATTGGTGGGGTTGTGACCTTGTTCAGTATCCAACATGCATGCATGTGCAGTGGCATACATACTCACCAAGCAGCCATGTATCGCCATGCCGCCCAGCTTCTAGGTCCCGGCTTAGGGTGGACATTCGGTAAATGAAGCTGTCGTGGGTGGAGCCGGGATATTTGGCATATACTGAGGTGATGATTCCCTTGGCATTACATGCTACCTGCACGTTGATGGAATGCCAGTGCTTGCAGTTCCTATAGATGTGCTCAGATGCCCTGGGGGGACGTAGAGCCACATGGGTGCAGTCGATGGCACCTAGCACTTTGGGGAATCGTGCCACAGCGTAAAAATCCAGGGCGGCAGCATGCCTTTCTGCAGGTGTTCTGGGCAGGTATATGTGCCTGCGGACTGATGGGCGTGCAGTCATGATGTTCAAGACCTGGTGTAGGCAGCGTGACTGGGTGGCCTGTGACACCCCACCCACTATGGCACTTGTCCGCTGAAATGATCCAGTGGCTAAGAAGTGCAGTACATTGAGGACCTTCTCCAGGGGGCTGAGTGCTTGGGAGCACAGGGTGGGTGATGTGAGGTCATCCTCCCACTCACTCACCAGGTCCAGTATGATGTGTGGTGGAAACCTGTACCTCCCATACACCTGGTCATCAGGCATCCCGAAAAGGCTGGTTCTGGGTGTGAATATTCTGGCCCTGACTATCCTCCTCCTCCTCCTTTGGTAGCCCACTGCCACTGCTGCTAGGAACGGCATGTTCATCCTGGCGTCTGAGCTTGTTATTGTTGAAGTCCGCAATTTTATGCTTTGCGCGTGTTCTAGGCGAGCGTGTGACCCGCGCACCCCTGGAATCCAGTTCCCAGTCCAATAGCGTGTGGAAATTCACACGCACCACGTGATACAGCGTGTGACCCGCGCACCCCTGGAATCCAGTTCCCAGTCCAATAGCGTGTGGAAATTCACACGCACCACGGGATACAGCGTGTGACCCACGCACCCCTGGAATCCAGTTCCCAGTCCAATAGCGTGTGGAAATTCACACGCACCACGGGATACAGCGTGTGACCCGCGCACCCCTGGAATCCAGTTCCCAGTCCAATAGCGTGTGGAAATTCACACGCACCACGGGATACAGCGTGTGACCCGCGCACCCCTGGAATCCAGTTCCCAGTCCAATAGCGTGTGGAAATTCACACGCACCACGGGATACAGGTTCGCTGACGTACTTGCGTGTGTAAGTGGCCGCGCACCCATTAAATACACGTACATAGGCCAATCGCGTGTACGCGCACTTTTGTCCAATTACACGCGATGACACTCTGACGTGCAGTATCTCCACGTGTGCCCCGTCATCACGTGCTGAGTGGGGAACACCCGTGCGGGTCACGTCACAGACGCGCTTACGCGCTAAGGGCCTTTCCTCGGATTTCACGCTGACGTGCAGGATTTTCACGTGCCAAATCACTCCGTATCAAGCTGGCCACGCGAAAACACACGGAAGACCACGCTCCTGCCCAGAAGGCCGAGTTACTGCCCCCCAGTGTCCCGAGCAGCCTCCCACGTGCCATCTGCTGCTGCCTGCCTGCCTGCCTGCCTGCTGCCACCGTGCCCTGCCATTTGGTGCCTGCACATCAGCCATCTGCAGGGGTCCAGTTGCTGTGTCCACCCCTGCTGGAACTGAAGACTCCCTACTGGGATTACATCGCTCCACAGCCCAGCCCCAGGACCCAGTTGCCCACCCACACCTGCCTCTGGGGTTGCCATGTCGGGCACTTCCACATCTGGCACCAGTGGCAACCCCAGGCCAGAGGGGCAGAGGGGCACCAGCTTCACTGTCACCGAAGTTGGTGTCCTGGTGGAGCATGTCCTGGGGCAGTATGATGCCCTCTTTGGATCGTCCCGCGCCAGCAAGGAAGGACGGCAGAGGATCTGGGCCGACTGTGTGGTTGCCATCAACGCGGAGGGGGTGGCAACCCGCGACGTCCTGAAGATCAAGAAGCGCTGGGAGGACTTGAGGTCCAGGACCCTTGTGAAGGCCCGGCGCCTCGTGGAGGGGGGCCGGGGCCGCATGAGTTCCATCCAGATGAGGGTCCTGGAACGCGTACGCCCAGCGCTCCACGCCCAGATCCTTGAGAGGGAGGCCCGTCTGGAGTTGAGCGGTAAGTGTCCATGCATTACTGTGTGAGACAGGGCATGTTGCGGTGTGCTGGTTCTATGATACTTGCCTGTATGTGTGCCATAGGCCATGTATGCATGTATGTGTGCAGGGACATCATGGTAATGCATGTGCGACCAGTGATGTGTGATGCACATGGTTGTTGCATGTGTTGAAATGCCGCATGGGGAGCCCTATTCAGATTTTGAACATGAGAGCATGCCAGTCTCTGTACCTGGACATGGGTGGGGGTGAGGGATGGGTGCTGATGCCAGGTACATATATGGTAGCCATGTCTGTGTGCCTGACCTGCGTGTCTGTGACTTGTGCATGCCATGGATGCATGACACATGTGTGTGACAATGCAGAGATTCAGTAAAGCAGCCAAATTACCCTTGTATCCACTGTGTTTGGTGTGTTTGGGGCCAGATGGATGTGACTGAGGTGAAGTGTGTGCATGTGATGGGCATGAGCCATGATGCATGTGAGTTACATATCATTGAATGTTTCAAGAGTCCATTGGACATGCATGGAAATGTCCATGGCATGCACCATGCCTGTTACTGTGTGTGTTTTGCCTGGACTGACCCATGTGTTGTGGAGGGACATGATGGAAGTGAACTTTGACAGTGGTGCTCATCTGCTATTGCTTCCTGTCTAGGGGACCATTGTACAGTGCCCTGATGCTTGTGTTCTTTGTCTCCCTCTACGCAGCGGCTAGTGAAGAAGAGGGCGGAGACGGCGCTGTGGAGCAAGGCGGCGGGGATGCCCCCACGGCTGCAGCGGAAGGGGTGGGTGAGCCCCCACAGGGGCCTGCTACGGTGGGAGACGGTGAGGAGCCATCCAGGTTGGTGGTTTGCACAGAGGAGGAGGAGGCCGCCACTGGGGCACACATGGGGCCTGGTGGGGGCATCCCTGCTGGTGCAAGTGGTGCAGTCCAGGGCCAGGGGCAGGAGGCAGCACAGGTCACCGTGGAGGGGCCTGTGCATGTCGCTGTCCCTGACCCTGTGAGTGCACCACCATGCACCAGCAGGGATGCCCCGTCCCAGGCCTGTCCGCAGGTAGAGGGGATGTCCATGTCACCTGACTCCCCTCCACCTGCGGACGTGGGAACCCCTGGCCGTGCGGAGAAGGTCCTGATTGGGGTTGCGATGCGCACGGCTGTGATTCGTGATGCCGTGCGTGCTTCCCGGGAGGAGCACGCACGTCATCACGAAGTGCACCGTGCCGACGTGGCCCAATTGGGATCGGCCATGTTCGGGGGTTTCCTGCATGTGTTGGCCAATGTGGCGGCCCTCTCCTCCTCTGTGCAGGCTATCCACCAGTCGTTCTCCTTGCCGTCTTCCAGCCCAGATGCCACCAGGGCCCCCTGTGGACCTGCCCCGACCAATGCAGCCAGCTCGGTGGGGATCCCATCCCTGCCACAGTCGGGAGTCAGAGATCCAGCAGGGGTGGACACCAGAGCAACTGGACCCCAGCAGATGGAGGATGTGACGGCATCATCGGGCAGGGCACATGCACGACGGCGTCGGTGGTTTCCATCAGCCTGGATGCCGTCGTGCTGGAACAGGCAGTTGCGTCGGAGGCAGCAGCAGGCTCAACGTGGGAGGCATCATGGCTCGGGGCCATCAACATCAGGGGTGCAGGCATCGGCCGGAGGGCAGGAGAACCCTGGAATGGGAGTGGCTTCCGTGTGGGAGCGGTTGTGCCAGCGGATAGGTGCGGAGCGGCAGCGGGCAGAGGAGGAACGGCTCACGATGGTCAGGGCGGAGGACTCCATGCGGAGGGCGCTGAGGCGGGCTGAGTGCCTCGAGGGTCTTCGCAGGGAGTTTGAGCTTGACACTGCGTTATCCCTGCGGGACCTCGGGGCCAGGGAACATGCCCGCCTCCAAGCCATTGACCAGGAGTTCGATGATGCCCTGGCCCATGACAACAACCAGTGAGCCGTCCGAATAGCCCGCTGCATTTGTATATAGTTGTATAGTTAGGGTTAGGTTTCCTTTGTTTTTTTGATTTTTTTTTGGTTGCGATTGGACAATGCACCACGTTTTTGTATATAGTTCACTTTTTAGTTAGTAGTCATAGTTAGGTTTAATTTGGTAGGGCTCATGGACCCAGGATGATCTTCTTCATTGGCTTATTTTAATTTTTCAGATTATTTTCTTGGACATTCATCTTGTTTTGTTTGATTTGCTTTGTGTTTTTTCTTATTTCATTTCCATTCTACTTGCTGTTAAATACATATTATTTTTTTAATCTTCAATGTGTCGTATCATCTCATTGCTTTCAGGCATGTCATGTTGGGTGTTTTGTCATTCACTTGCAGCCATTGTGTGTGACAGACGTGTTCAATTGCATTATTTAAATTGGGGGTGTAACATGTAATTGCCTTTGATATGTGGGTGGGTGTGATAGTTGGTTGGGCCTTTTGGTAGGGGAGGATGGGCATTACGGACATGATTGGGGAATGTTGGGACCCAGGTGCAGGGGGGCATGGATTGGACATGGGTGGGGGCCTGCTGGCAGGTGCCCCACAGTGCTGGGGGGGTGGGGGTGGTGGGAGACATGAGTGGGGGCCTGGTGGAGGGTGACCCTGCACTGCTGGGGTGTGGGGGTGGTGGGAGACATATGTGGGGGCCTGGTGGAGGATGACCCTGGTGGCTGGGGGGTGGGGGTGGTGGGAGACATGAGTTGGACATGGGTGGGGGCCTGCTGGCAGGTGCCCCACAGTGCTGGGGGGTGGGGGTGGTGGGGGACATGAGTTGGACATGGGTGGGGGCCTGCTGGCAGGTGCCCCACAGTGCTGGGGGGGTGGGGGTGGTGGGAGACATGAGTGGGGGCCTGGTGGAGGGTGCCCCTGGTGGCTGGGGGGTGGGGGTGGTGGGTGACATGAGTCGGGGCCTGGTGGAGGGTGACCCTGCACTGCTGGGGTGTGGGGGTGGTGGGTGACATGAGTGGGGGCCTGGTGGAGGGTGACCCTGCACTGCTGGGGTGTGGGGGTGGTGGGTGACATGAGTGGGGGCCTGGTGGAGGGTGCCCCTGGTGGCTGGGGTTTGGGGGTGGTGGGAGACATGAGTGGGAGCCTGGTGGAGGGTGCCCCTGGTGGCTGGGGGGTGGGGGTGGTGGGAGACATGAGTGGGGGCCTGGTGGAGGGTGCCCCTGGTGGCTGGGGGGTGGGGGTGGTGGGAGACATGAGTGGGGGCCTGGTGGAGGGTGCCCCTGGTGGCTGGGGGGTGGGGGTGGTGGGAGACATGAGTGGGGGCCTGGTGGAGGCTGACCCTGGTGGCTGGGGGGTGGGGGTGGTGGTAGACATGAGTGGGGGCCTGGTGGAGGGTGCCCCTGGTGGCTGGGGGGTGGGGGTGGTGGGTGACATGAGTGGGGGCCTGGTGGAGGGTGACCCTGCACTGCTGGGGTTTGGGGGTGGTGGGAGACATGAGTGGGGGCCTGGTGGAGGGTGCCCCTGGTGGCTGGGGGGTGGGGGTGGTGGGTGACATGAGTGGGGGCCTGGTGGAGGGTGCCCCTGGTGGCTTGGGGGTGGTGGGAGACATGAGTGGGGGCCTGGTGGAGGGTGACCCTGCACTGCTGGGGCGTGGGGGTGATGGGAGACATGAGTGGGGGCCTGGTGGAGGGTGCCCCTGGTGGCTGGGGGGTGGGGGTGGTGGGAGACATGAGTGGGGGCCTGGTGGAGGATGACCCTGGTGGCTGGGGGGTGGGGGTGGTGGGAGACATGAGTTGGACATGGGTGGGGGCCTGCTGGCAGGTGCCCCACAGTGCTGGGGGGTGGGGGTGGTGGGAGACATGAGTGGGGGCCTGGTGGAGGGTGCCCCTGGTGGCTGGGGGGTGGGGGTGGTGGGTGACATGAGTCGGGGCCTGGTGGAGGGTGACCCTGCACTGCTGGGGTGTGGGGGTGGTGGGTGACATGAGTGGGGGCCTGGTGGAGGGTGACCCTGCACTGCTGGGGGGTGTGGGTGGTGGGGGACATGAGTTGGACATGGGTGGGGGCCTGCTGGCAGGTGCCCCACAGTGCTGGGGGGTGGGGGTGCAAGGGGACATAAGTTGGTGTTCATTAGTTCAAGGAGACATGTGCCTTTGCTGGGGGGCATGCCCATGGTGGGTGGGCTGCCTGCGGGACATGACCAGGGATGCAGGGTAGTCCCCTGTGGCGTGGGCTGCCTGCAGGGGCCGTGGAGGGTGTACAGGGTACACCTGGGAGGACCCACACTGTCAAATCACATGTGGAACTTCCCGCGCACCCCTGATATACACGCGCCCAGGCTATTCGCGTGTGGAACTTCCCGCGCACCCCTGAAATACACGCGCCCAGGCTATTCGCGTGTGGAACTTCCCGCGCACCCCTGAAATACACGCGCCCAGGCTATTCGCGTGTGGAACTTCCCGCGCACCCCTGAAATACACGCGCCCAGGCTATTCGCGTGTGGAACTTCCCGCGCACCCCTGAAATACACGCGCCCAGGCTATTCGCGTGTGGAACTTCCCGCGCACCCCTGTAATACACGCGCCCCCAGGCTATTCGCGTGTGGAACTTCCCGCGCACCCCTGAAATACACGCGCCCCCAGGCTATTCGCGTGTGGAACTTCCCCCGCACCCCTGAAATACACGCGCCCAGGCTATTCGTGTGTGGAACTTCCCGCGCACCCCTGAAATACACGCGCCCAGGCTATTCGCGTGTGGAACTTCCCGCGCACCCCTGAAATACACGCGCCCAGGCTATTCGCGTGTGGAACTTCCCGCGCACCCCTGAAATACACGCGCCTAGGCTATTCGCGTGTGGAACTTCCCGCGCACCCCTGAAATACACGCGCCCAGGCTATTCGCGTGTGGAACTTCCCGCGCACCCCTGAAATACACGCGCCCAGGCTATTCGCGTGTGGAACTTCCCGCGCACCCCTGAAATACACGCGCCCAGGCTATTCGCGTGTGGAACTTCCCGCGCACCCCTGAAATACACGCGCCCAGGCTATTCGCGTGTGCAACTTCACGCGCACCCCTGGAATACACGCGCCCCCAGGCTATTCGCGCGTGGAACTTCCCGCGCACCCCTGGATCTTCCCGCGCACCCCTGGAATACACGTAGCCTGCTCCCCCAGGCCCGATCGCGTGAGGAACTTCACGCGAACCCCTGTAATACACGTAGCCCGCTCCCCCAGGCCCGATCGCGTGAGGAACTTCACGCGAACCCCTGTAATACACGTAGCCCGCTCCCCCAGGCCCGATCGCGTGAGGAACTTCACGCGAATCCCTGATATACACGTAGCCCGCTCCCCCAGGCCCGATCGCGTGTGAAACTTCACGCAAACCCCTGTGATGCACGTACCCTGCTGAAATCGCGTGTTAGACTTCCCGCGCACCCCGGTATACACGCACACGTATTTTTTGTCAGCGGGTGTCCGTGTTTGTGGGTACCCCTTTGCACGTCATTTTTCCTGGAGGGCCACAGTATGGGACATTCATCATGGCAGTATATAGGTGCGATTTGTTGGCGCACCTTTTGGCGCACATTTCTTACAGCCGCAGAGACGCTACCGCCTGCTTTCTTGTGGCGGTCGTGTTTGTGCCTGTGCGCTGGTTTGAGCGTGCACTTTTTTCCCCTATTCTATTCCATGAATACGTGTTGTAGGCGAGCGTGTGGGCGTTCCGCGCACTTGTGCCCTGTACTTCCCCCGTGACGCCCACGTTTTGGCAAGTTGTTCCCCATTCCCAGTGTTACGCCCGTGTTCCGCCTACTTTTGTTGCGTGCGCCGCGCTATGTGCGAATTTCGCTGTGGCCTGTGCGATTTTCGCTGTGACCTGGCGCACGCTGTTAGTTGGCCTGTGCGCCAACGTGCGCCGCGCACTTTTTTATCGCACATCCGCTGGTTTTCTCGTGCACGGCCTTCCATGAATCGACGTGCGCTGCTTTTCGTGCGATTTTCGCAATTGCACTGCGAATCGCACGTTTTTGCCCACTTGCGCCGCGCTAATTATTCCATGAATCGGCCTGTGAGTGTCAAGCGGATCAAATTCTAACCATTTTCTGAAAAAACATGAATTTTAAAGAAACATTTCTGAAGCTGTTAACAGGTTGCTTAGTGGTTGGAAAAAATAATAATAAGCATGCATATTAGTATAAACATCTGATGTATGAGTGTTTTGTTTTATAAAAAGGGACATAGTTCATGGTCCGCATTTAAACCTGTATTTGTGCTGTCCATATAGAAAATCCAATTAGCTTCCTTTTTGCGTAGTTGTTTTTCTCTGTTTCCTCCTCTATTAGAGATAGTGACTTGTTCTATGCAAAAGAATCTTATCAGAGCGATATCTTCTTGTCTGTGATTTTCTACGAAGTGTTTACTTAGAGGGTAACGGTTATCACGAAGTTTGATTGTCCGGATATGTTCGTAGATCCTTGTCTTTAGTGGTCTAATAGTACTTCCTATGTATACTTTTGCACATGTGCATTTGATGGCGTACACTATGAATTTGGAATTACAATTTAGAAAATCATTGATTTTGTAGATTGATCTGTCTGCTTTTGAATATTCCTTTAGACCGTTGGTTGCAAAGTTGCACATCTTGCATGTCCCACATTTGTAAAATCCTTTCAAGTTCTCTGTTGCCCATAATTGGTGTTGCCCTTTGGTTTTTTGTGTTCTACAAAGTGACTGTGCATGGGCGTAATTTTAGGGGGGAACAGGGGTGTTTGTCCCCCCAACTTTCATGGCACACCATTTTGTCCCCATTCATTTGGCTGGGGCACCTTTTCTTCAGATGTCATGTCCCCCACCATATTTCCAGCAAAGTTACTCCACTGCACCTGCGGGATGTTTACTGCCTGCTGTGAATTTGATCCATCTATGCTAGTTAACATTGCCACTTCAATGGCGTTTTTGGACAATTTTTCGGTACCAATTTTGCCTCCTCGCTTTTTTGAGTATCATCTTTTTTGCAATGCTTTCCCTGCAGGAGTCTGCAGTAATGTGCAATGGTCAACTAGATTTCCGACAATGGTTTAGCTTCTATGCCCACTAATTTCTTTAGCTACTTCTGCACTTGCTCTGGCAGCCCTTGGCATAATATATGATAGAACACAGGTATATATTTCCGCCAAGATTCATGAATTTCGAGCGCCCACGCGTCTTGGAAATTTTTAATGTAAAGCAAAGGATCCTCTCCTTCTTTCATCTTTTTTGTCATTATGGCCCCCATATCGGGTGTATCCGGATATAGAACTTGAAGCGCTTTCCAAACTGCTGCTCTGCAATTGTGAAATGTCACTCCATTATGCACAGTGTTGACTGTAGTCACACCAGGGTAGCCTGCTCGTGTCCATATATTGTCAGCTCTCTCACCAAGCATGGCGATCAAGAGACCTTTAATGTCCCCTATAGCCAACGTATTTCCTCCATTTCTGTTTTCTAGCTCATGTATCCATTTCCCAGCACCAGAAGTCAAAATCGCGTTTTCATAACCTTATATTATCTCTGTCCATTTGAGGCCATGATATATACTGTGGTGTTGTTCCTCCAAAGAAAACTGTGACGTGCCAAACTCATTCTCATCTCTCATCATTTGTCAATCTACCGCCGGGGTGATATTCCCACATTCGCTGTCTGCCTGCCAATGATCTTAACCTGCGTACATAAGGCGAAGACTCCCCCCTCTGACTGTGGGGTTGCCCCTTGTGTCGGTGTGACTGTGTCAGTGGCTCTGATGCCTTAGACATAGGTATTTTTAAATCTGGCCATCTTACTCGATTATCCATAGGCGAACATCCCTCTGGACCACATACATTACTTCACTCTTCGCCCTGGAAGGTTTCCCTTTCTTCGTCTGACACTTCCTGTGGCCAACTCATGCAAATTCTCTCATCATAATTTCTATTCAGAGTTAGTCTGTCGAAAGACAGCTCCTTATGTCTCGCACTACAGGAGGCTTCCTCTGTGTCATACAACTGTGAGCTCTTGAGATGATCATTTTTTCTTTTTCCTTGATCTTCCTTCTGAGCTCTCATTTCATGGTTTACTTTATTGATCACTTCCCCAATACTTCTTGAGTCAAACTCCTCTTCCAGATTTGCTCTAGACGTGCCTGGTAATGACTCGGATTCGGGAAAAAATTCCTCTATATCTTCCCATTCTACCAATGTATCAGGATTTCTTACTTCCCTTTCAAAATACTTGAGATTGCGTGCTCTCTGTCTTCTTTTACGTTCCATGTTGTCATCGACTTCTCTACGCTTTCTCGCCTCCTCTCTTACTCTGTCCTCCTCTTTCTTTTTCATATCTCTTCATTCATATGCCCCTCGTATCTCCTCATCCCTTCGTCTCTGTATTGTTTTCTCTCTGATCCTTCCCTGTTCATTATCTATTCTTTGTCTTTCTATCCTATCCTGCTCATCAGCCATTCTTTGTCTATTGTCACGTTTGTCTATTGTCACGTTTTCTTTGTTCTTCAGGTCTCTCTTGTTTATTAGCTTGCTCATCTTGATATAACTGTTCTCGTCCTTGTCTATCTTTCTTTACGCACCTTCATCTTTCAATCGTTCTTCTCTTTTTTTGTCTTTTCTCTCTTGTTCATCTTGATCTCCCCTTTGTCTTACATCCTCGATGCCTTTACCATCAAGTTGAAGTGAAATCTTACCTCCCATCCATTCGTTCTGTAAGAGCGCTATCTCATCAGTTTGATCCTTATGTCCTTTCCATCTCTTTATTTCTCTCCTTATATCTAGAGACGTGCTTGCTCTATCACTTCTCTCCTTGTTGCATCTCTCCTTGTCTCTTGGGACTTTGGAGGTTACATCTTTCTTGATATCTTTCTCTGGGCCCTCGTCACTACTTTGCGTAGGTGACTGATATAAGGGATTGCTATATCCCGCCACTTTTTTAAGTTCCCTTAATGGGTATAACCCATCGTCATTCTTAGTTTCGTCTTTTATTTCAGACGGGGCGGGTGGAGCAGAAGGCTCTTCACCCCCCTCTTTGCATACATTAAGTACCCAATCTAAAGGAGCCTCCTTTTCTTGTTAGTATATTTTCCAAAGTTCTAGACTCGCTAGGTGGTTTTCTAGCTTCTTTCCCGTGTATGCTGCATGCAAATAGGTTGTCATATGCTGCAGGACTGCCTTCGATAATGATCCGCCTTGGGGCCATTGCATAAACATTTTATCCACGGTTCACATTCTCCTGTCTAAGTTTGGGTGCGTGTTTCGGCAGCTGCTTGGAATTTTTTTACCTTTCACTTTTCTCTTTGCTAACACTTACTTAATTTTTTAATCACAGATTTTTTAAATACTTCTCAATCAACATATAATATGAGCGAGCACCAATCATCGCAAGCTCCGATCCCATCAACACACAATATTTTACTTTAATCTTGCTAAAAAACAACCATCAAAATACACATTTTGAAACAATTCATTTCCGTGTCTCAACTTCACGCGTCTCTATTACAAAAATGTTTTCTTTCAACTCTGACGTCATCACACCTTTCAACCACATAAAACAAACAGACAAACCTGACCGGTCACATATATTCTGAACAATCTACTATTTTAGACCTGTCTTGCCCTCTAAGATTGCACCGATTAGAACTTAAACCTATCTCTTTTTGGATTGTCTTTAATCGATCCTGTCTCCTACGTCATCCACTTATGGGACTCTAGATAAAGGTTTCTGCTAGCACTCTTTAAAGTCTAGGAACAGGGCGTATTCTCTTATCATGGCCAAACTCACGACTACACTTCTTTATATATTGCTCGGCACTCAAGTCAATATTTTCTTTCCCATATTCATATATATTACACTCTACTTGTTCATTATATTTGATCCCACCTCCCTCCATTGCTCTCCGTTATTTACTACATGTGTATTCCTTTGCCACACTCATTGTTCTATTTACTCAACGTTCGCATGTTTTTCTTCTCCGGACCCTCGGGATCACCACCTTCGTTACCGCCTCTTCAAGCTGCTTTTTGATCCACTTCTCTTAGATGTGGGAGGGGTTTCTATCTGAAAATAGGGGTCCCGTCAAACTGTCCCTTGCAAGGAGATTTTAACACTCCCCACTATCTACAGGGAGCTTCACGTATTGTCAGCCGAATGGCAAAGGTTGTACGATATTGTCGAGACTCTAAAGTTACTTATGTCGACGGCCGATGGTTATCTTTCAAACCATCCAACTCTGCTACCAAGTGAGCTGTGTGTTCTCTCAGACAGCCCTTTAAGATAAGTAGCAATACCCTGGAGATGGTTGGGGATACAGGATTTATTCATACATCAATAATCAAGACAACACAAATAGCTTGGCAAAGTTTTTCTGTTTTAATGTCAAGTATCTAAAACAGGTAGTACAACGAACATCAGCAATCGCTCGATCCTCTGACTCTATTTACTTCATAAAAAAACTGGGCTTTTATACCCACAATTGGTTCTCATTGACGTTTTGACCTGTGTCATTACCAACGTCATCCTACGTGCCAAACTACAAAAACCTAACGGTGGGTGTGATAAGGTCTAAGTGAAGTTCTAAGTATAAACTCTATATCTTTTTTTTTTCTCCTTTGGATCAAGTAGATCTTTACAAAATATAAAAACCAACATTTTGCCGAATTACCACAGTAAAAATACAATTATCTAAAAAAACATTTCAATAAAAATAAAAAACAAGCCTAAAAAAGATTCCCCAAAAACCTACACCCCATATTACATTATTAGATTCTGCTATATTAAGCCGTAATGACTGGAGAGGCATTGATCTCGGACTGCCCACCGCTTGGTTGGGTCATGCCAAGTTTTTAAAGGACCTGACCCACTGCATTTGTCAGGGTGGTGTTGTGTCCCGAGATCAAGCGATTCCAAAAGTTCTCTGAGTGCAGGCAGTCCATTTTATGCACAAAGTTCCCAAAATAGAGGACTCTAGTCTCCCAAGTTCCTTTGCATTCTATGAGTAAGTGACACAAATTTTGCTTATTTTGAGTTACACAGATTTTACAAAATGATATGATATTCTGACTTTGCCCTCTAATACTTAGGATCTCGCCTGTATGAATTAGGTTAAGGCGAGCCCTGAGAAAAACATGTCTTGATTCACTGCTGGGATGTTTTAGCAGATAATTGGGCAACTCTCGCAGTTTTTTTCCCACTACTAGGAAGCTATTCTTCGGTTTTACCAGCCTCATTTCCATTCCTGTTTTAATCATGTCCATTATTTTCAGTTCTTTCTTTCTTTCTTTGCTTTCAGAGGATTCTCTATCAGGGTTGTTACCCTTGAATCGGCTCCTTCTAGATTTATTTGAGCTTTTATGGCCAGCTGATGGAGGATCTTAGAGCTGTCCTTTTGGAAATGATGATTAACATCTTCATAAAGAGAGTCTTTTCGTGGAGTTATTATTAACCTGTAGAGCGATAGCAATCTCCAAGTTACATGTTGCTGCAAGCTCTGTATCTGTATGGAGTAACGAAAGAAGGTCTTAGGATAATTAACATCAGGTGGGACAACCAAGCCCTCCCCTTAAAATGATCACTATGAATGTAACTAAATGTACAACATCCCATTGGCTACACAAGCTATAGGACCCCCAACTACGTGGTCCCCTACAATTGGTTAGCTCCTTACCCCATCAATACTTTTCCACCTATGTCTTAGCAACATGCAGACTGAACAACCAGGTGCGGGTGAGCCCGTTTTAGCACCAGCTCCCCACCAATTAGTATATCATCCATCATCACCTCAATAGTCCAGTGTCAGTTAGTGTTTGAAGTTTGGCCTTGAGTCTGTACTGTGTACTGAGAATGTTTAGGAAGTGTGGACATCAGCTGGCCTTCGTGCTTAGGTGTAACCATCTTGCCCATCAAACTTCCCTCTACCACGTGACTGTACACCATGAAATAAAGCTTTTTGTGTATTTGATTTTGTTCTCAAATAGTCCTCTGACATCTTTTGTTTTTGCTTGAACTCTCTGAAGCAGAGCTTGTGTTCTTTTACGTTAATTGTATCCAATGACAGCCATTTCTAGTTTGATAAGACCTTGGCTTTCTTGGCTCAGTCAACTCCTTAACTGAGCTTTTATTCTGTTTGATTCAATTGCTTTTCTTAACTGCAACACTAAAATGAGACTGTCTTGCTTTGTTCAGTACTGCTTATATGCGTAGTGGAAACATCCATCCCTTACTTGTCCATATGTATCTATATATGCATATGTTGTCGCTTCCCGTGGTCTAACTACTCAAAAGCATGTGGCTAGCTTCATGATTGGTTTGCTGCTTGTGTTTAATTACACCTCTGTTATTAGGCATTGCCCTACATCATCTATAAAATCGTTATCCTCACTTCTTATTTAAGGCACCGGCAGGCGAAAGCCGTCCCCCGACGAAGGCAACCGAAAAAGGCTGCTTCCTGACTGAGCCTGACTGAGCTTGGACGTGCTCGAGTGCTCGATCACCCAGATGCTGCATTCATAAAGGTGAGACCACTTGCAACCCTCCCGTTGCACGTTGAATGCTATTCTGGCCCTCTCTACCTTTCCTCACCCGTAACCTTTTATGTGCCCTACGGCTCGCTTACCGCCTCCAACTTGATCATTGCAACTAACATCCGCCACCCGCTCAGCCACCGAACGTTACTGCTGCCGCCCACCTCCTCTACTGAATTGCACGAAAGACGTTAGCTCATGGCACCTACGACCTGATCTGGTTACGGCTCCTCCTCTACTGCGAGGACTTTTCTACTAACTCTCCTACATATGTAACACAAGGGTATCTGTGAACACTTCGAGAGCTCTAACTTCCATCAACTATGCAAACGAGTGCATTATGTACTGTAGTTAACGCCTCCCACTACACCGCATGTGCTATCCTGCTAATGCCTGCCGTGTAAGTGCATGAACACATTACTCTGCCTAAATCAATGGCGAGTGACTATGTGCTCATATGGCTATTGTCTCTTTAATGTTCGCGTGCATGCAATTACCTTTGCTCGATCCGCCACGTTGCTCATTCTGCCAATACTACTGAGGTAATATGCGATCAGAGCTTTTGACATACCCAGCTGTAATTGATTCTTTGTACTCTACTGCATCCTTTGTACTTATTGCCACTGATCTGGGGCATTAACCTGTCCGCTCCTCACTACTAGCGCAGGACTAGTTCCCTCACCAGCAAGCCTGCCCTATTCTGTCTTGCATTCGCCCCTTTTATTGACCATGCGTCCTTGCATGTGACTAAGAACCTGATGACTCGCTGGCCCTAGCTTGTAGCTTGATCCTTTCTGTCCTATGCCTGCAAGAACTGCTTTGCTAGCTAATACTTGGCCGGATGCACAAGCTTGTGGTTAGTCCCTATTAGCTTGCTGCCTCTACTGACCTGCATCTGATAGATACTCTGTATTCCCTGCATGTCTCAACCCATAGATATCTGCTTGACCTAGTCTTCTCTGAGTAGACCAGGCTCATTTCATCAATTACCCTTCCTTAGTGATAGGTCTACTAATTAGCCACCCAAGAAATATCTTCAAACCAACTAGTATGTTCCCCCTGGCCACCAGCCTGACTGCCTGTCTCTTGCTCCTCATAAGCAACTTCATGCTCTACAACATGCTACCTTACTCACCCATCTCTACGCACTCACTCAACTCGCCAATAACTAGCTTACCTTCAAATATGAATGATACCCAACCCCTATTAATAAGCAATCCTTGCCCAACTCTAGCTAGGAATTCAAGACTCAGAGCCAGATTAGCCAAAATATATGAACCTCCAAACCATTCAATACCCACTACATCTAGACTAAAGACCATGTCAACCCGGCCTGACCAAATTAACCTAAACATAAACCCATTCCATAATTCTGATTCCAGACTCCCAAATAGTCAACCTAAGCATAACAAACCTAAAAAGATACAAGTCCAACACCCGCACATAACTTCCAAAGGTCCACAGATCAAAGGAGCGCTAATTAACGCCAGATCGTTAGTAGCTCATGCTATGGAAATCGCAGACCTGATCCTCAGAGAAGACCTTGACTTCATTGCCATCACAGAGACTTGGCTACATCCAGCAGCAGGCCCCATGCTCATGCTAGCAGTCCCGGATAGATACTCCATACTCAGACAAGACAGACCAAATTCCAGAAGCGGGGGTATTGCTATCATTCACAAATGAAGTCTCTCCATGAGATTAGCTACCCCCATTAACGTCCTCTCATGTGAATTGCTCTCTGTTAAAGTTCCACTCACTACTGCTCAAACTCTCAACATCCACCTGATCTACCGCCCCCCGGCCCAACAGGAACATTTGATGGGGACATTAATACTGTTTTGTCCAGCAACCTCAAAAACTCAACTCAAGTACTTATTCTTGGAGACTTCAACATGGGTTTCAATGACCCAACTGACCTGCTTGCCAGCACTACCTCAATACCTTTTCAGAAATAGGATTTACTCAAAGAAGCAATGCACCTACACACGACAAAGAAAGAGTACTTGGCTGGATGGCTGACTACAATTGTCAAGCCAAAATCCTTGCTATTTCTCCCTTAGCTTGGATGGACCACTACCGTGTGTTCTTCAGGCTCTCTACCACTAGACCCCCATTTCCACTAGCCATCAGAGCCCCACCCATGCTAACTAGAAATAAATAGAGTATTACCGTGGAGAGACTTATCCCAACCTTACTCCCCACACTTAACACGCTCCCTGACAACTTGGATCCTGAAACCTTGGTTGAAGAATACAACAAAATCATGTCCTCTTCACTGGACCTAATTGCCCCCCTCAAACTCAGACTAAGTAAGCCCAAAATGCACCTGAACAAATGGTTTACACCATTCCTCAAAAACCGAAGGCAGCAAAAAAGAAACTGGGAGGCTACTTGGAAAAAACTACCATCAGCAGCCAATAAACTTAAATTCACTAAACTCTCAGCCCTCTACAAAAAGAAATATGCCTAGCAAAACAAATCTCTTTCGATGTGCGCATATCCCAAGCTAAATCTAGTACAAAGGAATTATTTTCTATTCTCAAAGAAATAGACACTCCTATAGCACCGCTTGACACATGAACCAAAGATAAAATTTGGTGTTCAGAGATCCAAAACGCATTAGCTAACAAGATTTCTACTTTACAAAACAAAATCTCCTGCAAAAGAGCCTCACTAAATGACCCCCCCAACCAAACCAATTGAGAGTATTATAGACACTGAATCTACCCGCTTCAACTTTACCAAAGTTTCCATACTCGAAGTAGAAAGAATCATCCTGTCACTGAAACCACCCAACTGTCAGCGTGATCTATGCCCCGCACAGCTCATCAAGGATGCTGCCCGAGACCTCTCCCCTTTCATCACAAAGCTAATCTATGCATCCTTCTCCTCTGGTACCATCCCCACCAATCTCAAACAATTATGTTAATAAAACCTACCCTTGACCCATCCACGCCAACAAACTATAGACCGATTACGACTGTACCCTTTCTTCTAAAAATCCTGGACAGGGTTGCCTATGTACAAATACAGAAGCACCTGGAAGCACACCACCTTTTAGGAGCTAGACAATCAGGCTTCCGCCCCCAACATGGGACCGAGATGGCCCTCATTGACCTTAAAATACAAGTGGATGAACTTAGAGACAAATATAAAGCCGCCCTACTCCTCCTCTTAGACCTCTCGGCTGCATTTGACCTTGTTGACCATACTATCCTATGCACCCACCTTGGCACAGCCGCTCACTTCTCCAACAATGCCATCACCTGGATTAGATCCTTCCTTAATGGCAGAACCATGAGGGTCTTCTTGCCTTTAGCAGTGGCAGACCCCATACCTATCTCCTGCGGCATCCCACAGGGCTCTTGTGTCTCGCCCACACTGTACAATATCTTTAATAAGCCCCTTTTCGATGATCTGGATCATCTTGGTATCACCTACACTAATTATGCAGATGATACTCAGATCCTCCTTCTGCTTTCTGGGGATTATGAAAAGGATTTGGCCTTGGTGAATAGAGTGTACATCATCATCCAGGCATGGATGGCCACACACAGACTATGCCTGAATGATGACAAGACAGAACTCATGCTCTTGGGCACCCCTTCTAGCTTAAAGAAACTAGGCCATGTCTATTCTTCATTTATAATCAATGGTAACAGTATCAAAGTAGGTCAAGTGGTCAAAACACTGGGTGTTTACCTTGATTCAAACCTCTCTTTTAAGAAACAGGTGAACTCCTTAGCATCCTCTACTGCGTGTACATGCAAATTGATCCGTGCAGCCAAGCCATTTCTATCTGATACTAGTTGCACGACCCTTGCTAGAGCCCTTATTCTGTCTCGCTTGGACTACTGCAATGCCCTCTACCTAGGGTCTACCAAAGCGATTACCAGTAAAATACACTCCCTACAAAATAACGCCCTGAGAGAGGCACTAGGCATCTCTAGAAGAGACCACATCTCTGCTTATAGCCAAAAGAACAACTGGCTCCTTATCAACGACAAAATCCTGCTAAAAACCTTGTCACTTACTCACAAATCTCTCAACAACGCTGCCCCCACCTACTTGATCGATAGATGCCACAGACAAACCTCCTTGAGACCCACAAGAACAGCATACAAAGACTGCCTCTCCATTGCCAACTTCAATCGTTCCACAATAGGGGGCAACAGCTTCCCAGTGAAAGCCGCTAAACTGTGGAACTCCCTTCCTCCCACTCTGAGAATGGACCTCCCCTACCACCACTTCCGGACCAATGTTATCCTATGGTTGAAAACATAGGATTATACCATTACCTGTATGTTTGTATATAATTCTTGTTTTACCTGTATGTATGTATATACTTTCACTGCTGTAACCAAGCTTCGCATATTCATGTAACTGCTGCGCCCTGTTACCCGAGGGTATGATCGCGCATTATAAATATTAAACAAACAAACAAACAAGCATCTGTACCTGTTTAAACTAATCTTCATCAGTATCTTCATCAGATCTGTGGCATATGTTTCTTCACCTTGATCCCAAGATGTCACTTATCCTTAATACTCTCTTGATGGTTCATGAATCGTTTGCATCTTCTGGTCTGTATATCTCTTCTATGTGTGTCAATTCAATTTTGTATGACATCACCATTCATCTTTGCCTTTTAGTTTCTCTGCTTCTTCAGGAATCTCGTTCAAATGGCCATCATATTGTCTTGTATGCAGGTATGGTTTCCTTAATGGATACTTAACCTCCCATATTCTCCTAGGTATAGGTACTCTTATGGGTACTGCACAGAGTCTACGCTCTTCTCTTTGCTGATTTAACTGTTCAGTATACGTCAAATACTTTGGTTCATACTGTTCAGGTACTGTAGGTGGGGCAATTTGAGTGGGGGTACTTGGCTCCTCCTCTACACTGTTTCCACCGCCTGACTTCCTGGTGCCAATGGAATATTATGGCAGGCAGCGGAAAAGGTAAATCCCCTTTCCCAAGGAGTCCCCATGGGAATGGGGTCACTGGATCTCCAGCATGTTGCTAACGCTGCCAGTGCTTCAGTGAAAACACTGCCAGTAGGGACCTGAACTCCTGGCAGTTCAGGCCTGTCTGGAGTTCCATGCCCCTACCAGCAAATTCTTAGTTTGCGGTCTGGAACGGGTAGCAGCACGTTGGTACCGGCCCCCCTATTTCTGGACCGTCAAAATCGTTCTGGCTGTTGCTGGCAGCACCTTTAATGGGTGATGCTTGCTACATAATTAATTGACATAGTTACAGGCCTGACCAAAATGAGTGCCTTAACAGAGACCCTGGGGCATTACCTGACACAGTAATGCCCCCCAGCTCTGGGCTTATTGTTCAATAATAATTTTCTGCAACACAGATGTTCAATATATTACACACTTAGGGCCTCATTACACGGATGGCGGTATTAGCACATGGACCAAGGTGCTACTAGCACCTTGGTCCATGGCAGTAAAATACCGGCACCGCCTTGGTGGAAAGGGGAATTACCGCCCCATTCCAAGGTTGGCGGGGCGGTAATTCCCCCTTCCACCACTGCCCTTCCCCATTCCCATTTTTGCCCCATAGGGCATAATGGGAATGGGGAAGGTGCTAATTACGGCACCGCAATTTTGCGGTGCCGTAATTAGCACCAAGGTCCCTTAGCGGGTTGGTTTTTAACGCCTGCAAAAAGCAGGCGTTAAAGCACCAACCCGCTAACGGACCTCGTAGTAAGGCGGTAATGGTTAACGGTCACAGTTACCATTAACGGTGACCGTTAACCATTACCGCCATCTGTGTAATGAGGCCCTTAGACTGAAAAGACCCTAATTCCCCAAACCCATGTATGAATTGATTTATTTACATGTTTTTCCTTTTTATTGAAAAGTAATATGTGCAGAACAAAAGAGTTAAAAATATAGATTTTCTTAAGTCTGCAAATATAAATCTGTAAGATGGTAAACAATAGTTTATCATAAAACAAGCTCTTAATAACACAAACTTTCAGAGTTTCCACTGCAAATAAAGCTGTAATTATTTACTGACACTTTCTATCTACTTATCCAAAGGATCAACAGATGTTAACATCAACAACCGAGTAAGCATGTGCACAGTGCGACTTCTGCAATCATAGCCTAAATTGTTATTAAGAAATTAAAAGTATTTATAAGCAAACTTATAAATAACATTATGTCTAATGCCATAAGTGTTTCATCTACGCACACATAATCTTTTTCTTTTTCTAAAGAATGTGAGGAAGACTTAAAGATAACAATCAATCTGGTATTCAGCTATTAGCTTGTGCCAATCCTTACTTGTGGCACCTCTGTAAGTGACTTCAATCCGGCACACACCCAAAGTCAACGCCTAGCATGCAGTGCACAACTGAAATCCTTATTTATTTTTGTCTAAAAGTTCATTATTCTTAACGATATACCACTCATATCACGCCCTTCTCCTGGAACCCTGCCAGTCACACTGAACCAGGAATCAGGCTGGTTTGCAAAGGTTAATATTTATTTATGTCTTTTATATTTACACAATATGTTTTAATAGATAAACAACAATCACCATTGGAGTGACAGAACACAGAATACTATCTTTAATACACCAGGGAAGAGTAATGAGCAAAGCAAATGTAGTGCAGAAAATAATACTTTTGTGTGGTTAAATAAGATAGCACTTTGGTTAGAGGTTCCACCTGCAACACCCCTCAACCCCCAATAGGCAATGTAAAGAGATAGGAAGAGAGAGCAGGTATTCAGGAATGGTGGAAATCAAACAGAATATCAATCCCTCTTCCCCCCTTTCAAACACAAGAGAAAACGGAATTGACTGTCAAGCTGTCAGAATGGCTTTTAAAGTTATCTTTAGAATAGACTGGGCAAAAACACCAAATATGATCAAAATTGTTAAAATTGTTATACATTTTTATAGGAGCCGCTCTGCACGGTTGCACACAAACACAAGCAATGATTTAATCCAAAGAAAAAATTTGAAACCTTAAAATTCAAGTCGGAAGCAATTAAAAGCTGTTTTACAAAAAATTTCCAAAACGAAAATTTGCGGCCTTCTTCAGATGAGAAAAGGATCAGCGCAGAGATGGTGCTAACAGTACTGGTTCTGGAGGAAAGATAGGATGGCTTGGAGAGAGGGTTCAGACAATGCAAAGATACTCCTAACAATACAGGTTCTGAATATAAGATAGGATGGGTCTAAGATAGGCATACAACTATGCAAAGTACATATGCTAGGGACAGAATTCTTCCTATTTATACTCACTGGATACATTTTTAAATGGGGCCATCAGTTCTGGTCAGGGGATTGGATCTGGTTTAGGAAAGACGGCTGGGCACATTGGACTTGGCAGGGTCAGCAAGGGTCTCTGGTCACAGCACGGCCTTTGACAGCTGCCACTATTTCTGTATCAAGTAGCATTAGAGAAACAAGAGCATTAAAAGAAAATCAGTGTGTTTCCTCTTTTAAATTGTTGCACATGGAAACTTCCAATAAACAAACTAAATTGTACAACCTCTAATTTGTGAACTAAAATTGGATTGCTGAGCACATACTGCACATTAATTTATTGGGGCAATTTGCACCAGAACATCTATTCCATTTCTATTTTACACAATAACAGTATGCACAACTAATACCATTCCTATATTATTTGTGAATGCATATTTAAAAATAAAATCAATCATCCAAATTTGTCATGAAATTAAACACTAGGTTTCACAAAACAATAAACAAATAAAGACAATGGGCCTCATTACGACCCAGGCGGAGGACCATGGTGCTATTAGCACCATGGTCCAGGCCGGTGTCCGCCATGGCGGAATGGGGAATTACCACCCCATTCCAAGGTTGGCGGGGCAGTAATTCCCCATGCCGCCATGGCCCTTCCCCATTCCCATTTTTGCCCCATACAGCACCGTACTTAGCACCAAGGTCCCTTTGCGGGTCCCTACTTTAACGGCTGGTAAAACCAGCCGTTAAGGTCGGGTCCCGCAAAGGGACCTCGTAATTAGGCGCTACTAGGTTAACGGCGCCGCAGCCTTTTACGGTGCCGTTAATCCATTAGTGACTGGGTCGTAATGAGGCCCAATGCATTTTCTCTTATAGCTAACCACACAGTAACACACTTCAGTAAACCACATCTTTTTTAAAGTACACACATTTTCAAATGACCCCATACCAGCAAAGACAATCTTTTTAAAACACACACATTTTCAGACCACCCCAAAAGCACCCCAAAGCACTTTAACACATACCATAAGTGATTAGAAAAGCGTTGTAGATACAATCACATTCTTGGTGCTCTGTGATACTTTTATTTTGAGTGCAGGAAGTATGCTTAATGATTCTACTTCATGCACCCTACTGATATTGATTTTCTTTCTTAATAAACAACTTCCAACAATTGTTCCCACCCACTTTCTACATATAGAGCAAAAAAATACAGTTGAAGAAAACACAGATCCCCGTTATCAACATATTATCAAATAAAACTTTCAAAAAAATAATGACAAATAACTGATTAATGGCAATCATATTTTGTCACAGGTAACATGAACTGCAAAGTGTGAGTTCTGCAGTCAAAATGAGAAAAGTAGACAACATGGGGAGTTCCATACTTTCTAAAAACAAAACCAGAAAAAGAGGACTATGTTCTAAGAAAATTAATAAAATGTTCGACACGTATTCACTGCAACCTATCACAAAGAAGTACACATTTACAGCATTAACACCAACCAATTAGAAACACTGAAACACATAGAAAATCCTGCCCAGCATCACTAGTAGCGGCAGATATTAAACATGGCTACAACGCTTACTTGTAGGCGTGGCTATACGTACAATTTCGAAAAAACTACAAACCAAACTAAGCAAACCTTCAAAACTTCAAATAAGACAACACCTAAAAACGAAACATAACTCACACAGATAAAATGCTGTGCTTTATCATCTACATAACAATATGATTATTGCACAGACAATGTATGCTCATAGATGCAGCTATAAATAAAAACATGCCTACAGACTCAACCAATAAAATGATGAAAAGTGTTGACACACCTACGCATATGCTTTTCATACATGCGGTTATACAAAAGTCCTTCATGAATGTTTGTTGTAAGCCGCGGCTATTCACAAAAATTACAAATCAAAAAATGTATTTCCACTCCCCTAAACTGCAAACAAGTTTCCCTAACACACATACCAGCCCCCCTCCACTCCCTATGCACTTCCTCCACTCCCCTGCTCTCCCAATCCCCCAAAAACTCAAAGATTCTATGATGCTACTCCATCCACAATGTCAGATAGCCGCAGCTACCACACATCCACAAACACACAACGTGCCTTGCCACAATATAGCCGCAGATCCATGCAGACAAGGAAGTAACTGTGTACAGTGACTCTGCCTATGTGACGTCGACAGTACAGGCAGTGCTAGCACGTTGGAAAAGGAGGGGGTACCTCCGAGCGGATGGCACTCCAGTGCAGCATGCCACCCTATTGGACTGACTTATTAAAGCACTACAGCTCCCAGTAGCCATTTCACGTGGAAACCAAGCCGCAGATGAAGAAGCAAAATGAGTTGCATATTCCAAGGATATTATGGGTTTTAATATGCCTGATTTGAATGAAAGAATGGTGGTGATAATGAGTATAAAAGAAAGTTTTAATAACTTGTTGAAGACACAATTAATGGAATTTCAAGGTGAAGCACCACAGGATGAGAAAGATCTGTGGACATGAAGGGGAGGGCTTTTATCCCCTTCTGGGGCATTGTGGCAGCAAGAAAGCACTGGTAAACCAGTGATGCCTGTAGCCTTATTAATGGTGCTGTTGGAACAGCTACAGTACCCTGCGCCTGTCACTAGGGAAAGCCTTGTAGCAACTATTGTGGAGGAATGGTTTGTACCAAATTTGTTAGAATTTTATATAGCAAATTGCATTGTATGTCAAAGGTTTACTGTTGGGCACACGCTGCGAACAGTCAGATGAGGCATAGCTTGACCTAAGGGTCCTTTTCAGTGTTTACATATTGATTTTGTTGACATGCTGCAAGTCTGTAATGGCTATAGATATATGATAGTGGTGGTGTGCCCCTTCTCAAGGTGGGTCGAAGTTGGCCCATGCACAAATCCAGACGCCACTTGCGCTGCAAAGCAGTATTTTTCCCTAGATGGGGTATATGTGAAGTGTTAAGATCAGATAATGGCCCGCTTTTTATGAATGAAGTATTTGAGCAGATCAGCTTATTGCTCAGTATAAAGCATATGTTTTCTTCAGCTTATCACCCTCAAGCCAACAGGATCTGTGAGAGACTCAGTGGCCTGCTTAAAGAAAGGATAGCCAAGCTTAATTTGATGTTGAAAAAAGGATGGCTGCATTGCCTGCCTCTTTCATTATATGCGTTGAGGAATCAGCCAGGCTCTGACCATCATCTTACCCCCATGAACTAGTAACAGGGAAGCAAATGAGAAGGCCTCTCACTCCTCCATTGAGGACTAGAAGTGATGCCCAGACAACTGCAGAATTGTTATGAGATGAGCTACGTGCATACTTAACATTCATGATTGTATGTATATCTGTAATTTCAGACCAAGTCAAACGAACAGGGTGTCGGTCTCAGAACATAGATGAAGACCATAAAGCAACTGGATCAAAAGAAATTCTACTGAAAAAGCTTTTTCCTGGAGATTAGGTTCTAATCTGGAACTTTGTCCGCAAATAGCATCAACCCAGGTTTAACAGTCACTTCATTGTCGAGAACTTTACTCCATCAGCAGTCAAGGTGTTAGGAAGATGTGCTTGGATATTCCTGGGAGACATGAAGATCTACACCGGCGAGACCACTGCACCCCCACCCCATTTGGAAGCAAGCCACAGAGAAGTACTTCAGCATGTGCAGACTAGATTGATGATGAGGAAGAACGACGCAGAGACTGTCTAGTAGACAGCTAAAGAGTTAATTGGACTGTGGTTCGCTCAAGACACTCTTTGTAGCTGCTAAACCTGGAGGTAAAAAAAAAAGCTATTGTTCTTGAGCCACAGGAGCTTGCTAACATTAGACTGAGACATATTGAAGTCTTTAAGGGAAAAGAAATGCCAGACCTAGAGTTCATCTTTGACGATTGGAAAAGGGAGCAGTTCCCCGATTACTTTCTCACTGAGTTTCTCTTTGGAAGTACCCGTTGTGGTGCCTAATGGTAACGTTCATCGGATCATTCTTACTTTTTTCCTCTTCATTTTTCGTGCATATCCTAATTTGGTTGCGAGAACTGACGTTTACATATTTTTGCAAGATCCTTAAAATGGTCCAGTCGTGAGGAGATTTCTCGCAGCCATAATAGAGCAATTCCTTCAACTGCCTGAGTACTGTATGGAAAAATCAGATGCTTCTGTCTGACGAAGACGCTCATAGACTAGTTGGAATGGTCTTTTATTACTTGATGGAGGAACGCCTGCACCATGTTGGAAGTCAAACCAACACTTGTGTATTCCTGAGAGACCATAGGAATCAACTGGCAATTAATCAATTTCTACGTGATATAATTCAGCAAGTTCGTCTATTGTCTGAGACAACACAGTTAGCATCCTGATGAGCTTGTCGAGTGAGGATATCAATAATCTGCAGACCTTGATTTTTTGCTATTTTGCTGGAAGTTCCTCCTCATTTTGTTTGGCGACAAGACAACACCTTTGTCTTTATTCGGAATCTAGTTAATCGTCTTGCAATCAGCCAGCAGCTTGTTGAGCTTGTGGAAAAGATTCGATAGTTGCCAGAATATTGTATGAGATTGCCTGATTAAAGTATGTTTTTTCCTTCCTTAAAAGTAAACATAGAAAATGGGCAACATTGATAGCAACAATAATGTGGCAAACAACGAGAGATAGACTTAGATATTCATTTTACTTTTGAATATTCAGTATACAGAATTCCTTTCTTGGATTTGTCTATCTTTGTCAAAGAAGGGCATCTCTGCACAGAATTACATAGGAAACCCACAGAGAGAAATACTACGTTGAAATACGAGAGCCAACATCCAGCGAGTTTACTCTGTAATTTACCATATGGGATGTTCTTACGGCTACGCCGTAACTGCACAGATATCGCAGATTTTGCTAAACATGCAGCGATTTTGGAAAAAAGACTATTAGAACGGGGATATCCAAAGAAACTTATAAAAAATTCCAAAAAGAGAGCTCGATATACCAACCGAGATCTTCTATTGACACCTAAGCGAGACATTGAAAAGAAAGATGAATTAGTATGTGTCTCAACCTTTTGTCAACATAGCAATGCTATTAGAGGTATCATCTTAAAAAACTGGCGAATTCTTAACACATCAGGAATATCTATACCCAGACCTCTATTTGCTTTCAAAAAAAGTAAAAATTTGAAGCAAAAGATTACTCGAGCCAGTAGAACTTTTCCTAAAGTGCATACAATTCGCAATACTAATTCCAACCCAGTGGTGGGACACTACCCTTGTACTTCATGTGTTGCTTGTAAGTTTTCCAAAAAAAGTATGTCATTTGAATCACAGACCAGAAAGTGGACCCTCCACACTTTTACCACTTGTAAAAGTAAGAATGTCATTTATGCCATTCGCTGCCCATGTCAGTTGCTTTATGTAGGCAAAACAACTAGAGAAGTGAGTACCCGTATTAACGAACACCGTTCTAAGATTAGAACTCGAAATCTCAATGCTCCAATGGTAATCCATTTTATTGAGATGGGCCATACGGCTGACCAGGTGGAATGGTTTTGCATAGAAAAAGTATATGCACAAAATCAATCCCAACTATTAAAAAACTTAGATTACAAAGAACAAATGTGGATATTTAATCTAAAAACATTAACATTGGGCCTTAATACCCTGGAACCATGGAACTCGAGTAACTAAACACTACTCGTCATAATATTTGACACCTTTGGACCGTGAGTCCCTCAATGCGAACTTATATATTTGTAATCTCTAGAGTACTGTACAAACAGTTTTCTGTGGAGGTTTATCTTATTACTGATTACCCTTCTGGCCCACACTCTTTCCACAATTTTCCTGTGGGGCCTTCCCACAGTTACCCCTGGTTAGTTTTATTTTGCCCATCGGCAGCAGTTACTACGTCATCTAATTGATCTATCATGTGTGGGCAAATGAGATATTGTCTTCGAGTGTAGAAAAGAGACATTAAATGTTGTTTTTATAATATTTTCAGCACTTATTATAATGTGCATAAATTAAAATCTTGCCCATACATAACTGACACTGTCTTTTTTCTAAGTGCTTTGCTACAGCGCGCGTTATTCCTATATCTGCCGTGCTCTAATTACGGTCTTTTCCTCACGATCGTGTGGACACGTCGTGTAGTACACTATTTTGTTGCTTAATGACGTGCGTCTTTCTTCTAAGATCGTATGGCCACGTAGAACGTAGGCCAGTTCAGTTTGTGGTCACGTGGTTGATTACGTGATCACATGATGTTTTTCACGCGTATATTAACATCTTTGAAACGGTGATACTCTGTTGCACGCTACTTCCAATTGGACCCAGCTGCTATACGGGTGACTAGCTGCCGCGAGAACCGGAGAGTTCCTCCGCTTAAGGTAAATACTCTGCTGCGCGGGTGTTTTTCCGAATCGTTTTTTGCTTTTATTGCATATAGAAGGGAGCCCCATATTTTTGGGTCTTCTATAGGCGATACCCTAGCAAAGTAAATTGGTGTGGAGTTAGAAAGATTGAGCATTTTTAGTTTTATTTTAATTTTCGTTTTTGAAATTTCTAAAAAAGCAAGCTTTTCAGTAAGCTAAATTCGATTAACCGCATTTGTGTAAATAATTAGATATTGCACATATTAGCTGGCTTTGGTTTATGAACTTATTTTATTAATTTGCAGTAGCTCCCTTTAGGTCTAGTCAATGATATAATTGTAAGAACAAATGGGTTCTTTTTCACACACTTAAATGTTTGTGTCGTGTTTAGGCCCATATAATATCAGGCGCAGCCCTCCCTGGATCCGGGGAGTCATCTTCACACTTGTGGCCGTGGGTTGAACGAGCGTTTGGACATTCCTGGTAAGACCTGTTAGCTCACCCTTGTACATTTTAAATTTTAAATGTATGATCTGCACTGTGGGAGCCAATTGGATGATGTGTAAATGCCCTTTTACACTCTGCAGAGAAGAACTTTGGCGTTCACGCATTCCGTTATCTGCAGGAACTTCGACTGGGACGTTGTTATCTAGTGTATACAAGTGGACCCAGTGTATAATTAAAGGCAGAGACGTACAGCCTTCTACTATATGAATGAAGGTTAGTTTATATTCGTTGCGGTCATGGCCTTACACCAATGGTCCATTGTCAGCCATTGATAGGTCCTTTCTTAGTTGAATCTTAAGTATGTGACTTTTGTGTTCTGTTCACGGGCCGCAATAGTGAAGGTTCTATACATTGGCCTTGTCATTTGTGTGTATATCTGTAGCACTGACTCTGCCCATGACCTGGTTTTACATCGTATCTGCCTCCCAGAGACACCAAAATAAGAGGGTAGCACTACTTTCTACCAGACACCTCAGGCCCATCCCGGAGTTATCCCGGGTTGGAAGCAGGCTCTTGTATATGATTACCCATTGTTTTATTTAATTTTTTCATTATATATATATCAATTTTATTATTGATGTTATATGTTTTCTTTCCAAGTTTAGGGGTTTCATATATTGATGTGTCCCATCTGTGTTTTTTTCTTTTTTATGTTAGAATATACTTTTGTTACTCCTGATGAAGACGTCACTACACTAAAGTATATACGTCGAAACCGGTTGAGTTTGGACTAAGATGAGGTCGTGGTCAAAAAACTCTGGGACCCATCTTAATTGCCTATGCCACTGATGTTACCTGTTGTGGCTCGTTAAATTGATTTCATATTCTTTCTATAAATTTTTCAGATGAATCAACTGTGATGAATTTTCTTATAGATTTTACATTGTATATTGATTGGTGTTTAGTATGAGTGGTTTGTCTAATGGATGGATGAGGTTGTATGCTTGGATGATTATATAGATGTGTTCTTTTTAATAAAAGTTGCTTCCTGCTATGCAAATTGTTTTCACAAGTGCAGATTTAATCATGATTTGTTTGATATATTAAATTAGTACCAGGTTTAATAAAATCCTTGATACCACATTTCTTGAATTGTTTCCTTTGGATGTCTTTCCGTTATCCAAATTTAAAGTAATACTCCCATCCAAAGTGTGGGGTCCCCTGTGTCTTTCAGAGAAACACAAACAACGAGAGACCGCCACGATGTGCAGGAGGCTAATGTTGTATACATTGGAGCTACTAGTCCATTATCTACGCATGCACTATTTTTATTATCATTCTAGTTCTTTTCACAGTCCGTACTGTCTATTATGTAGATCCAAACAAGGCAGTAGTTCCTGTATATCTTCCTATGCAGCAGGAGGGTACAGAAGTGGCTAGCGTAAGGCAACCAAGGCCTTATGTGATTGTTCCAACACCAGTAACACATGTAAAGACACCGATTGTACTGACAAATGTCCCTCTGATTCTCCAAGTGGGAAGGAATTATGCAGATATACTTCATGAGATGATTATAAAAGCTCATGAGGAGAGAAGGAGCCCTAAGAGAAATACAAGGGAAGATGATCATGACTTGAATGATTATCTAAGCAGTACAGCTCAATTGGGAAACAATATGTGATATCAGCACATGAAAGAGGTAGATAAAAGAACCTCAAAGGAGGAATGCTATGTATGTGCACTCCTGCCTTATAGTATGGGGAAGTCTTAGATATTCATAGTTATTGAAATAGATGTTCAGACAGCACACTGCCTATCTCACATTGCACTCTGCCAAGCTCTACTACAGCCAATCACCAACCTACCCAGAAACACTGTAAATGACCCCTCACTACTTGTGGAGGTGTATAACTATACCCAACTTCAGGCTGTAAACAAAATTTCTGCTCTAATAAGAAAGGCAAAACTTATAGCACATCTAAACAAATGGTTTTCTGCGGACATAAATGCCCTGCGTAAAACAAAACGCACTACCAAAAATAACTGGAAAAAATAAACTTTGGCCGTCAACAAAGAAAAATTCACATCAGCGGCTTCAGTCTATAAAAGGGAGACTTGCAATGCAAGAATTCAAAATGCTAGCTCAAGCACTAAAGAGCTCTTCACTATCCTTAGGGAATTGGAGACGCCAATCCCACCGTCTGACCTGTGTACTTAAGAGACCTCTTGGTGTGTCAAGATCCAATAAGCACTTCTAGACAAAGTTACTTTGCTGCAAACTAAAATAGAGTCTAAAAAGTGCAGTCTGACGCTGAGCACTAACTTCAATTAATCTCATGACTTACAACCCTTACCTTGCCATCCATTCCAATTCACACCAGTCACCACGCAAGAGGTAGTAGGCATTATAGCCAGTCTAAAGCCCTCTAGATGTCAAGGTGACATTTTCCCAGCAACTACTATAAAAGAAGGAGCACAGGACCTCGCTCAATTCATCACCTCCTTGGTTAATGCTTCATTTGAATCAGACATAGTCCCAGACAATCTCAAGGAAGCCTGGGTTGTGCCCCTTCTCAAAAAGTCTAAATTAGACCCGAATATCTTGACTAACTATAGACCCATAACCACGGTACTGTTCCTCCTGAAAATCATTGATAGAGCGGCTTACCTCCAGATTCAAAAGCACTTAGAAGACAACAACCTCTTAGGCCTACGTCAATCCGGTTTCAGACCAAGACATGGCACAGAAACAGCTCTCCTCGATTGAAAAATCCAATTAGATGAGCTAAGGGATAAAGACAACAATGCCACCCTACTGCTGCTGGATCTATTAGCAGCCTTTGATCTGGTTGACCACAACAGCCTCTTTCTCTACCAAAATCGCTACCTGGATTAAGTCCTTCCTAGCCAATCGGACCATGAGAGTCTTCTCTCCGACCTCATTGGCCAACCCAGTGCCAATCACTTGTGGAGTCCCGCAGGGCTCCTGCATCTTGCCCACCTTATATAATATTTTCACAAAGCTCCTGTTCAACCACCTTGAGGGCTTGGGTGTCACCTACACCAACTACGCAGATGACACCCAAGTCCTTATCACCTTGACGGGTTGCCATGACAAAGACTCAAAAATATTAAATGATATCTATCTGCAGATCCAGGCTTGGGTGGCCACACATTGCCTATGCCTAAATGATGACAAGACAGAGCTTCTCATCATAGGCTCTCATGCTCGATTTAACAAATTAGATGCACTCTACAAGTCCTTCAATATCGATGTGAACATCATCAAGGTATCTAGCGAGGTCAAAACATTAGGCATATACTTAGACTACACCCTATCACTGTCCAGGCAAGGGAACACAACAGCCCCCACAACAGCTTACATCACAAGCTTATCAATGCCTGCAAACCCGACTTATCCACCAACAGTTGCATCACGCTTGCTAGAGCCTTGATTTTATCCAAGATTGACTACTGCAACATTCTACTTCTAGGCACCAATGTACGGAATCTAAACAAACTTCAAGTGCTGTAGAACAATGCACTTAGAGCAGTTTTAAATATCCCCAGCTCCAACCACATCTCAGCAATCAGTCGGGATATTCACTGACTACACTGACTACCAGTGTGTGACAAAATCTCACTGCGCACTCTGGTAATCACACAAATGCCTGTACAATATGGCTCCTAAATATCTGGCAGACAAATTCACTAGGTGCCATTCCTCCAGATCCACTAGAACTAACTACCTACACCACCTGAATATTCCAACATATAAATTTCAAATGTCAGGCAGATCCAGCTTCCCTGTACTGGCATTCAAGCTGTGGAACTCCCTGCCCAACCTGATTAGAGCAGAACCAACCTTCTGGACCTTTAGAAACACTGTTAAAGCCTGGCTTTTTGCTCAGTACAACTAACTTTCGCCAGACGGTCTGTTTTACTGTACCACAGTGCCCCAGTCTATAAACTCCATCAGACTTGCTATGCACTTCAACTCATCTGCCATACTTTATTGCAACTGAATTTGTACGTAAATTATGCTCACTGCCATTGTCTGTATTTTTAAAATGTTCCACACTTTTAACCACTAGTTGACATTGTACAAAATGCATGCAAATCTCATTGGCCAAGACTTGCTGAACTAAATGAATAAATACATTCAAAGAGCAAAGTTCGTAGCAAGCAAAAACAAAGTTTGTAAAACACAAAATTTCTTAGGTACAGAAAAAAGAGAAATTGTAGTAATCATAACAATCATCTAACAATGATCCATCAGTATTAACACAAAACAATACCCTGACTCTTGTTTATTAGCAGGAATTGTTAGATGATTGCTATGATTACTACAATTTCTCTTTTTTCTGTACCTGAGAAATGTTGTGTTTTACAAACTTTGTTTTTGAATGCTACGAATTTTGCTCTTTGAATGTATTTATTCATTTATTGGTTCCCTTCTTTCCTTTCTATTTTTGAATCAGTATAATTACATATGTATGTTTTAGTTATATATGTACCCTTTACAAACTATGCTGTAAGATTTAGCTTTTTGATGTTTTGTTTTTTTTCTCCACAGTTGAGTGTATTAACAATAAACTTCGATTTTACTCATAGATCACTCTCACTGTGTTTTTCCCCCAGTGACTTTCTTAATCACTAATCTAAACCCTTCTCCTCAAATATATTTGTCAAAAAAACAACAAAACGAAAATTGTCTTAAATGTGGATTTTCTTATTGTTAGTTAAGCAGTATTTTCTACCCCTAACTCCACTTTAGCCCCTGAGGTACCCCTATTGTTTGTATTATGACCAGCACACCAGCACCTTTGTGCCAGCCTGTGTGCTGCTTGCATAGGTGGAATATTACAGAGGGGTGCAAGGGTGCCAACCAACTATAGAGGGACGCATAATTGTGAGCCCTATAGTTTTTATAACAAAGAGGACGTGTATTTGATGAGGTTCGTAGAAACCTGCACAAGAGGAGGACTTAGTTGCCCCACCTGATGTTAGACACCCAATCACCGTCCCTGACAAGTATGGAACGTATACCTAGATGTTCCCTGTAAGCCTATCACCATCGCAAGTAGGTTTGTGTGGTTGGCAACGTAGATTGACATCAATAATTATGAGTGTTAGTATATAACCTGCTTTTTTTATGTGTTGCATTGAGTGTGAAGATCGAGTGAACGCGTTGATGTTTGTTGTAACTCCCTGTTTTAGATCATTGATATTAAAACAATTGCAATTTGCCAACTTCCTGAGTCAGTTTTGATTATTAATGTTTAAGTAATATTCTGCTTAAACGTTACTCACTCATGTATTCCTGCAGGGCAGAAGTACATTTGTCCCGTGTCTGAATTTGGGGAGAAGAACTTTCTAAAATAGAGGGGTTTACATTGGGTAGCATGTTTTTCACCCAATTTTCTTATCTCATTCAATTGGAACTTCTCAAATGCTTGCACTATCTCACCTTCAAATACTGCCCATTTGCTTTGTTTCAAAGTTCTCATTCACGATGGTCGCATTCATGCCTAATGTAATTTTATGGCCTGGAAATGTTTTCATCAACATGGGTGACTTTATTCCTGTGGGTAAAACTGTAGTGGTACATTGTCATTTTTTGTCTGATTGTCAACCCTATTTCACCGAAACAAAAAATACCCAGGGGACATTGCTGCATGCAATTATATACTCCTCATTGGTGGGGTGCAGATGAAAGACGCCTTTTTTTTGGAAGGCTTGGCTGCTTTTGGGTATGCTGATTTAGATATTTTGCCATTGTGAGCGCACATGTTTTGCATCATTTGTTTATGCATGGGTGTATCAGATTGTCTGTTTGGTTTGTTAGACTACTTTTGACAATCAATTCTTTCAAATGTTTAGGCCCAGGCTGCACCCCTGCAAACACGCAGGCCTCCCTCGTAAGTGAAGGCAGCACCCCAGTGAAATTGCACACCTCACCTCGTTAGTCCAGGCTGCACCCTGTAAAAACCTGTGCCTTACCTCGCAACCCCAGGCTCCACCCCGGCAAAAATGCACACCTTCCCTCGCAAGCCCAGGCTGCACCCATGCAAGAACGTGCGCCTTCCCTCGCTAGCCCACTCTGCACCCCTGCAAAAATGTGCACCTTCCCTCGCAAGCACAGGCTGCACCCCTGCGTGAACGCGCACCTTCCCTCGCAAGCACAGGCTGCACCCCTGCAAGAAGGTACACCTTTCCTCGCAAGCAGAAGTGTAAGTGGGGCTACACTCCTTATGAAAATGTGTGTCCATCCCCCTACACCCCGGGCACCCATTCTACAGGCATACACCCCTACTGCACATCAACCACTCTAGGCCCTGGCCCTGAGTAGGGGATTTGGTGGCCAGTTTGCATATGCTATGCTCCCATTGCTTGTTGGCCATAGGGTGTGGATGCTGTATTTCTTATGACTACATGCCCTGCATTTTGTTGCATGACAGCAATGTGTTACACATGTTTACTGTAGACACGTGGCACATGACTCCATGGGCCTCATTACGACTTTCCCAGTAAAGTCGGCACTTTACCGGCATGGCGGCAATAACATGTCCGAGTCCCAATCATGGTGCAATTAGCGCCCAATTACGAGTGGTCGTGCACGCGCTTACAGCCATGCCGGTAACGTCCCGCACCGCCTACCCAGTAAGGGCCCAAAAAACCCTTACTGGCAGGATGCTAAGCGTAAGCACCTCCTCTGCCTACCTCTAAGTAGCGGCCCCGAAAATTGCGGGGACCGGAAATAGCGTATCCGGCAATAGCGAGCACGTTAATGCCAGAAACGGAAATGGCGTCATCGCACCGGAAGGGGAAATGCAACGGCGTCCATCTTGAAAAACACAATCCATTGCAATCCTCCATACATAGGACCTGCATCAGCAGAAGAGCTGGCCCAACTGCACATACAACCACATCACCACATCACCATTCCCTAGGCCCTGAAAAAAGGAGCTGCGCATCTGCACAAGGTGCGCTTCTCTGAAGAAGAGCTGAACATGCTCGCGGACACCCTTGCCGAAAATGGTGAGGTTGTGTTTGGTTCTGATCTGTGTCGACCTGCACAGTTGCTTAAGAAAGAGATCTAGGAGGAGATGGCGTGCAAGGTGTGTGTGGTTGGCACCTCCCCACGCACAGTAAAGGACGTGCGTAAGCGCTGGGATGACCTGCGCCTACGCGCCCGGAACATCCTTGCAGCAAATCGTAGCCAGGGCATGGCAACAGGTGGCAGAGGTGCCTCACCGATTAAGATGACTCGCTGGAAGGAGACTTGTGCAAGCACAATTGGAATGGAGGCAATCAAGGGAGTGGGGGATATGGAGCGTGGAGCACCGTCATCGGCTGATGGAGGTAGGTGCCCTAAGAAACCACTGTAATGCAAAGCATGAAGATGTCCCCCAAAACTGACAGTGAAATGATCCAATGCTGGGGCCACCACACACATGTACGCAACCCTGCCTACAGGCAGTGCACAGCACCATCACATCCACATGCATGCTGCACCTCGTACATGTGTCACACAGAAATATACCTGCATGACCCACACATATGGCAAGCAACCTGTATGTCACAACTCCAACGGCAAATACCTGCCAATCGATAGAACTGAAGCAACCCCAATACATGCATGATGCACGTAGACCCATCACTGATGCTGTCCCTCTCTTGGTCCCCCAAAGGCACACAATCAGCCCCACGGGGAGCATGCATGATGCAGCACCCTTGTTGCATGCTGCTTCAACATCCACTGATTTCAGGGACAGGCAAGAGGGTATCACAGTCATCCAACAGCGCCAGGAGGAGCTGACAGCGCTGGTGACCCAGCACATCATTGAAGGTGCCCAGGCGAGGGATGATTTCCGGGAATATGCAACGTCCCTCAAAGGTGTTATTGAATCAAGTTCTACACGCATATGCGATGAATTGGTGGCTGTGAGACAGGTCCTCACCCGCATGGCGGATGCCCTGGAGGCCCTGCGTCCCGCACAGGTGATTGACCAACCAGGCACCTCCTCAAATGCCAGCTCCACACAGATCAGCCCCCTGCGTAGGTCCAGGCGGAACTTGCGCAGGTCAGACATGGGGCCACCCGATGCTGGCAGTGGACATGGGATGTAGGTGCAGCCTGCCATTCTGAACTATTGTACACTAATAGTGCATGGAAGTGCACACCATGTGTGGGGGAGTTGTAAGGGGAGGGGGAAGAGGGTGTGTGGGGGAGTTGTAGGGGGAGGGGGAGAGGGTGTGTGGGGGAGTTGTAGGGGGAGGGGAGGAGGGAAAGGGTATGTGGGGGAGTTGTAGGGGAGGGGGAGAGGGTGTGTGGGGTGGAGTGGTTGGGCACATTCAATATTCCTAATGTTCAATACATCCGTTGTGTCAAGATAATTCACATGAATGGACATTGCTTATTGTGTACATGTGCTTTATTGGTGAACAGTGCACAGTGTCCATGTCCCCCAAATAAACAGTGCCCTGAGTCCCACCTCCATGGCACCATCCGCATCCATGTGTATTAGAAATATTGGTTAATCAAATTCTGGTGCACAGCATGTCCCTCCTGTGCATCGACACCTGCCTGACGTGCAGCCCCATCTCCTCCCTCCTCATCCCCCTTGTCAGGCGGTTGCAGTTCAACATCATGGGGCAGAGGCACGTTCTGTCTGACATACATATTGTGCAGCATGACACATGCCATGATGATCTTGGACACCTTCTCATGCCTGTACAGGAGTGCCCCACCCGACCTGCTGAGGCAGCGAAACCGTGTCTTCAAAAGGCCAAATGCCTGCTCGATCACCACACGGGTACTGGTGTGGGCACGATTGTAGTCCTCTTCGTGCCTGTTCTGCGGGTTCCGGACAGGGATAAGGAGCCATCTCTTCAAGGGATAGCCAGCATAACCTGCATGGGTGCAACAATGGTTATGTGTAAGTGATTTCACCAAATGGAACCTGTACCTATGACACAAAAGCATGCATTGATTTCCTGTTCTCATCCACATATACCTGCATGAATTGATCTAATCTAAGTAACTGCAATGTGTTAAGCCACATGATCGACAGGTGTGCGTAGCATCGTCTAGTGGACGCAGGGGTGTCCTATTCCTTGTGAGTGTTCATGCACTGTGATTGCCCACGGCAGTTGTTGCCATGATCTAGGTAATGTGTAGTTAATCATATGCTTTGATCCTGTCACCATTGAAGCCAGACTCTTGATGATCTGCCATTCCACGCCTGATGTCCCCATGCTGGCATGCTGCACTTCTGTGGTAGTGTACGAGTGAAATTCTGTATATTGGCTTAATGTGATTCCTTTGTACGCACTAATGGACACATGTTCATTGTGATGCTGTTCATCGGTTATTTGCATTGGCCATACTAACAGCATGTCACTGCATTGTGTTGCATGGGCTACGGTCTAATTATGTGCAGTGTACATGTGGATGGCCATGGAATGGTTACAGTACTGCCCTGTTGTCATTGTTGTGCAGCTTACGTCTTGCATTTAGGTTTCAGGTGTCAGGTCCAGTCTGGCCTGCTTTGGAGTATGGGCATTGTTCATTCTCTCACCTAATCTCAGCCAGGTGAAGTATGCATCTCTCACCCCCCCATCTCAGCCAGGTGAAGTATGCATCTCTCCCCCCCCATCTTAGCCAGGTGAAGTATGCATCTCCTCCGCCATCTCAACCAGGTGAAGTATGCATCTCTCTCCCCATCTCAGCCAGGTGAAGTATGCATCCCCCCCATCTCAGCCAGGTGAAGTATGTATCTCCCCCCCCCCATATCAGCCAGGTGAAGTATGCATCTCTCCCCTCATCTCAGCCAGGTGAAGCATGCATCTCTCCCCCCCATCTCAGCCAGGTAAAGTATGCATCTCTCCCCCCCATCTCAGGCAGGTGAAGTATGCATCTCTCCCCCCAATCATCTCCCCACAACACACTGCCATGTGCTTGCCATGCAACTCACCGAGTAGCCAGGAACGTTGTCCTGCATGTCGCTCCATGTAGCGTGGTATCGTAGAGTTCCGCAGAACCATTGAATCATGGGTTGATCCGGGAAATCGGGCACAACAATGTGTGATGATCTTGTTTGAGTCACATATCATTTGCACATTGATGGAGTGGTATTGCTTGCGGTTGCGGTACACTACCTCCATGGCATGTGCGACCACCAATTCCACATGGGTGCAGTCGAGGGCACCGATGCAACTTAGGATGCCTGAAAGTGAATGGAAGCCAACTTTGGTGTTGGAGATCTCCTGGGAAGTCCGTGGTAGGGATATGTGGTCGCTTGTGTGCTTCAGGAGGGCATCAAGCACTTGGTTCAGCGTGCGTGAGAATAATGGTTGTGATATGCCATGCATCTGCCCTACCGTGTGCTGGTAGGTGCCTGTGGCCAGGAAGTGGAGCACAGACACCACCTTAAGTAGAGGGGGGACGGCGGTACGGATGCCCATGAGGCTGACAATGTCATTGTGTATCATGTCCACAATGGTGGTGATGGTGTCCCGGTCCAGACGGTACAGGGTGTCGATCTGCTCAGGAGTTAGGTTTAATGGACTGGCTCTGATTTGAGGGATTGGGGGCTGCCTGTGTGGTACAACTGCCTGCACTGGTGGGGCATGCTGTGCTTGTATCACCCTCCTTCTCCTCCTGCGTCTCCTCTGTGCTGCCTGTTGTTGTTGTTGTTGATGGATTTGCAATGCAAGCATGTCCTCCATCCCCAGTATTGCTACTAGTATTGGAATAATTTTGGTGTGGTAATGGGTGTGGGAAGGGGTGTGGTGTGCTCCTTTTGTGCTGGCCTTATCTACCTTGCCTACACCTGTGCTGATTGTGTGCACCTGTGGCAGTTGAGAACACTGCACATGGCCATTTACGTTTGGTTCGCGATGCTGTTATTGCCGGCATGGCGGTATCCACTTTTAGCACCTTCTTCATGCCAGTATTTGCATGTGCGCCTGACTTGTGATGTCCTCCTGTTTACGCCATGCCGGTATTGCCAGCATGAAGGGTCGTGTGCCTGCGCCCATGCCGCTATTAGAGGCACCGTTATTTACGGTGCTGCTAATAGCGGGTTGGTGGGTCGTAATAGCCTGAAGCAGTAAGCGATGCCGGTAATCCTTTACCGGCATCATTTTTCCCTTACCTCCAACCTCGTAATGCGTCCCCATATGTCTTTTTCTGTCGATGTGCAGGTGAGAATGCACCAGATTTAGAGGAGTAGAAGGATGAAGAAGAGTTTGTGATGCATCAGACCTCCAGTGGAGGATGTGGCATGGCAGGCTGTGAGAACCCACTGGTGCTCCAGACCATCCTCAGTCATGCTGCACACTCTTCTGACTCTTTAGTCTCAGATGGCTCTAATGCTGAACCGGATGTGCAGTCCTCAAAGCTGGCACATGTGAGTGCACCAATGGGTGGAGCAGTTGGGGCCTGTGAGTCTGTAGGGGGTCAGGTGCCTTCACAAGGCCAGTCAGTGGTGGCCTCCCATGTTTGCGGTGGTTACGGCTGCAAGGCCACCCTCCCATTTATTGGTTTCTGGTCCTGGGACAGATGTCCAAGGGAGGGTTGCAGACCAGCAGCCAAGGACAGGGGCATCACAGGAAGGGCCATGTACCCTTACATCAGGCAGATGTGGGTCCTCCACACATGACGGACATGTGCAGGCTGGGTGGACAGAGTGGGAGCAGCAGATGTTGCGTTCCCCACACCAATAGGGTGATGACTTTCAGAGGTTGGCTGAGTGCATGGGATCAATTGATCAAAGATTGGGTCATGTGACTTTGTTGGAGTCAGTGAAAAGATTAACTGTGGCTAATGGGTATGGAGCTCAATGGAGGTGCTTGTAGGAGTGCTATAAGGTGGCTGGTTAGTAAGTGGTTTCACACATGAGCATCATTAAATATACTGCCCTGATCGTGCTTAATCTGGCTTTGGAAAAATACAAGGGGTGTCCTGGGAGTCCCTCTGCCGGATATTAGTCCCGGTTACAAAAGCCTTACACAGAGTCTTTAGCTCACTATCTTTCACAGAGGAGAAATATCCAAACCATCTCAGTATTTGTCTGGCCCTGGGGGTATCAGGTAATATTATCCCCACCAAAATTATCGCTGTATATATGGTCATCGAGAACGGCCATAGGTGTTATTTTTAGTAAGGATAATACTAGGGTTTTTAGGGAGCGGGGGTTGTGGGGGTGTCCCCCGGTCCTTTTAAAATAATACAGGAGTTGTGGGGGTGTCCCCCGCAGGTTCTTTGCCTTAATATCACTGCAAAAATATGGAGATATTTGTGTATGGTGATATTTTTGCGGGGATATTAACACATGGAACCGCCCTGGAGCAGTCCAGCACCAAAATGCTAAGCAATTCTCCTCTGAACAAGAGTACCAACAGAAATCCCAGAAACGTGCTTCAGTCTGGTTGGACCTCATCAGTAGGGTGGATGAGTGCCTATCTAACAATAGTGACCAAGTGGTCCAATCTGGCTAAGACTCAAAACTGGGACTAATGGCTTGCAGAGGGACTCCCAGAACACCCCTTGTTTTTGAATATGCGGTTTTGGATAACATTGTATAAATATCTAGCTTTTAGTTTAAAAATCTGACCTCCCAATCACACAACTGAGTCCCTTTACTTGTTTTGGGCCAATTGGAACAATCAATACGGCAATATGATGAAGATAGGAAGCACAGAGAGCAGTGGTCGAAGTGGGTGGGAGAGGTTCAGAGCACTTACGTTTTACTGTTCCCATACTTTTAATTAAAAAAGAAAGCATTCCGGATTATTTTTGTTTTAGAATAAAAGTGCAGGAATAAGTTAAAACGTGCAAACTGCATCACCTTAAACAGCAGGCACGTTTGATTTGTGCACTTCTGTTACTGGGGATTTGAACCTGGGACTTGCTGGATCACCTCCAACCTCACATCATGGTGAGCTATTTTAGAACTGTTGGAATGCTGGGTTTATTTCAGTGGCTGATTGGGACGAAGCGCATCATAGTGGCCTATTTAGCCCTGCTCCCGCGCAGTCATATTTTTTCTTTTGTAATTAAGCATGCAACTAAAGAAGAAAAAACAGCTGTACTTGCAGTTACCTTCAGATGTGCTAATGGTGGGTGATTAGAAAGGGTAGGGTGCTTAAAGCTGCATGCTGTGTGGGATATTGAAGAAAGGAAATGGGGGTCATTTAAAATGCATTTTGCATTTTCTTTCACTGTGTTTCTGTCTGCCTATTGTTCCAGAAGCCCAATCTTGCGGGAGATTTGTTGTTGTTGTTGCTGATGCAAAGAGGTGTGGGGTCCTTCATCTTTTATTAAGAATATTAACCTTGCAAATTTTCAAACTTTTATGTTTACTGGTGCTTTGTTTATTATGAAACAAATACATTATACACAAAAACCTAAATCGAAAATAAAATCCCAAACCACTAGAAAAATGAAATAATGCAATGTAATGTAAAGTGGTCTTATGTAGCGTGCAAAAAATAATGTGCAAATGCATATCTCCTTGCTATTTTTAACACATATTGGCCTGATTTACAAAAGCGTTTTTCAATTGCGCAATCTCATTGGAAAATGCTTTGTCAATCAGGCCCATCGTCTTCCTTTATATTACAAAGAGAGGGTGGGCCTTAGTCTGAAACAATCCTTGCGCTTCGCTCTGAGATTTGATGGGTTAATAGGGTAGCAGCAAGGTCATCGGTCGGTGGAGGTGGTGCCATGACCTCCCTTTGGAAAGAGTAAGTTCACAGAGGCCTGGATGCGTATCTAGTCTTGAATGGTCAGCCGAAACATGTTTCGACCTCTAGTTCCTTTTCAGGGCTAATATTGCTTGGTATTGCTCAATATGTTTCCTGGACCGAATCGCTTCACTGAGAGCAGCATCACACAGCGACGGAGCCACAAACTGTTAGCCTATCCAGGGCTACCACCCAGCACAGACTAACAGAGGGCGGACAATTCATTGCTGCGGCTTAAACAGGAGCATGACCAGGCCAGGAAACATACTGGGCAATACCAAGCAACATTAGCCTTGAAAAGGGCCCTAGAGGTCGAAACAAGTGTCGGCTGAACATTCAAAACTATATGTCTTCATCACCCAAATAAAACCACTTGGGTTTATACCCAAACCACTTTGTTGATATCCATCTTTACAATTAAAAAAGTGCTAGGTATTCGGGACTCTGCCAACTTCCTGTATATTACAGTGCATGCAGTGACGAGGTGAGAGGGTCGAAGGGAGAAACAAAGGGATGGGAATGAAATAGCACACCCCTCATAATACCCTCACCGCACCTCCATCCAAACTAGGACCATGGCACACTTACTCAATTAAACCTCCAGCTGACATGAGCATCATTCACACATTAATGTACACCCGGATCACCGATTTTCATTGTCATTGGTTGGCCGGGCAACTCTGTTGTTCATGCGGTATAATAGGTTCTAGAAAAAACAAATGTGGCCATTTACAGCATAAAACAATGCAATGCAGTGGTGTGGCTGTATTGTGCTGGGACTCCCATTAATGTGTTACAGGACCCGATGCGTACACAAGACATGGCTACCAGCACACATTCCCATTATGAACAGAAACTTAAAGAATGGGATCAGGAGGCTCCAACAGAATGTTTGTATTCCAGCTAGAAAGGGAGTGCCACACAGTATTCATTTTAAATATTAATCACACATGCTTGCAAAACTGTCATGAAAACCGATATAAAACTCAACGGGTGTGTGATTACTCGGGGAAACAGGCAGCTTTCGAAAGCAGTACAAGGCCATAACACCATTTCCATTAGCAGTTGTAAATGGCCCTGTAAAACGAAGCCGTGTACTGGTCCAGGGGATTTATGAGGTCCTGGGAGAGCAGGCCTGGGCATGGTAACGATCAGCTTGGTATTTTAAGCTGCAATGTAATTGTCCCAAGCCTCATTCCGCATGAAAACAGATGGCAATGTTATTAAACATGCCATGATTGGATGCGGCCGCAAACTGCAGTGATCATGTTTAAAACATGTATTCTCTTTGCATTATCGAACATTGGGTGCACAGCAGAAATGAGGTTTCAGAAATGGTCGTATACATCCTTACTCCATCTCATTAAAGGCGTTGCATGGCCAGTGCACTCCTAAGCACACAATGAGCAACACTAGAAACCAGACACAAATCAAGAGGGATATGTACAACACCTGCGGTGCTATGAAGCAAACAGGAGGCCAGATTCAAGAAACTTAAGCAGACCCTGCTAACCCAGTAGAAAATCTAAGAAATAAGTGCAAGATTGATAAATGCAAGATTAATGCAAAAAGCATTACATTAGGCTGGTAAAGGGATTGCTTTGGTAATAGCCGTGGGCCATATTATGGAAGGTCCTGGTGTCCTTCTGGCCCTGGCCATACAAGCATTCCAGGATCATTTACCCCATTACCGAAAGCTAAGTACTCCACAGTGAAGCTGCTGCAATGCCACAGCCTGCGAGTGTTGCACCTGTGCTTAAATTGGCAGTACTGCTCCGGTGCTAATGTTTGCACTGGTGCTCCTGTACTACATTTTGGAGAGAGCCAAGCTGTGTTCTGTGAAAACATTCCTCTTGGATAATCCAGGATCACCTCTAAATCTAATGCTCAATAGATCAATACACGCAGAAGTGTTTGGTTGCCAGCCTGCATGCTATGGTATTAGACAAAAACACACAGGAAATAGGGAGTGGCTATTTCCATAGGGCATATTCTCATGGAAATACGAGAATTCTCATTTTGTTCCCCTCAGTAATAATAATGTATGGCGTGTGAAGAGCAAATGACATAGTGCTGTGAGCTCACATCCAGAGCTTTCCCGTAGACTCTCCTGCCATTTCTCCTTCCACTTTAGAAGTTCTCCTCATTGTGGAGTTCTCCCCTCACTCTTCAGCAATCTAGAAAGTTGTCTGTCTAAACAAGTGTGCAAATGGGGTGTCACAGCCACCTAATGAAGAAGCATCTGCATTTCTGCATTATGAACCTTGGCATTCCCAGTTCTCTGTGTGTGCATGCACTGCATGCTGACGCCGAGCTTCTTAAACCAAGAAGCCCTCCACTATTTACTTCTTTACACGTTCTTTATTTTGTTCATGTGCTCACAGTTTCTTCATCCTAGTTGCTGAACCTCTGCCTTTCCTCCAACTGCCTCTAGTCTTTCTCTTGAATCGTCTGCCATGGTATGCATTGTGTGTCTACATTGCTGAACACAGCCTTCCAATAGACTGCTGTGCCTTGCCCTGCAATTGTTTGTTGCCACACTGCTGACTCTAATTTGAAACACGTTTTCCTTTGCCTGCCCCAAAGAGGTGTTTCTTCTAGTGTCGCTGTGATTCCACACGGTTTCCTACAAGATCATCAATGGCATGGACCAGTGAGTAGCAGTTCCAGAAATAGCAGAAGTGTCAGAAATGTCAGAAAGGTCAGACATGTCAAACGTGGATAAAATTAGGAAAGATAGTCCATACCATTGGGTATACACGTTTGGCGGTGTGGGGAAAAATGCCTGTACATTTTTGGGTTGGTAAGGGAATATATACAATTTGTACTGCACCGCCGAACTACAACGTTGACCTTAAAATGGAGGACTTTCCTACAGCATTATGCTGATGGTAAATCTGGCACATTTCGGTGGAATTACTGAAGTGGAATTACCCTTGAAGGAAATTCTGCCAAAATCCACATTGGAGTTCTATTAACACCACACTACCACCACTTCTAATCCCACGGTAAACCCACGGGTCCGAGTGGTGGTAATGGTAAATGAGTTTGATGCTAAATTGGTGGATTTATCAATGAGATACCATCAAACTCACAATGAGGCTGAATATCCTGACAGATTGTATGGGTTCCAAGACAAGGTTTGGGGTAGGAAGAGGTGAGGAAAGGCAGAGGCGCTACAAGACAAACCTTTGAATCAAACTTCAACTGGTCATTTTTTTCAAATTAGTATTTATTGATTTTTTTTACCAATGGATGTGGGGGGGACCATAGCTGTCCCCTCCTCACCCTCTTCACCCCACCCAATGTTACCTGACCCTAAGATACCATGTACCTTTTGGGCCTTATCCTTCCTTGTGCCATTGGGAATCTGCATTTTCTGTACATCTTCCAGGCCGTGCTGCTCCACTCTCCTGAACTATTTATGCTACTGGAACATGAAGCCAATCTCTGGATTCGGATTTCTTTTGTGATATTGAATATGTGGACTTCACTAATTGAAGAAGTTCATAACAGAAGTTATGGGGGAAAACGGATTTGAATCCAAATCTGATCTATACTCCAGATGGGAACAACCTCCCATTCGCAGATGGTAATAAAAATGGAACCAATCAAAATAAAAGGGAGGATAATTGTAAGTATCAGTATCTGAAGAGAACCAATAATGGGCCCCGTCCAATGATAAAATATTTCAACAATTTATGCTGCATGGATGGAGTTTTTCCGTTATTTAATCCCAACCAAACAGAATATAGGAAGTGGTCTAGAATAATCCGAAGACAAAGGGGCTTGTGCAACCGGAGAGGTGCTGCGTGGGATTCTACTTTGATGTAGTTGATGGAAATTCCCCTTAAAATGGCCTTTTTGCCAGAGGGAGCCTGATGCAAAAACCTTGTCCAAGATAGAACCAGATTGCCTGAGAGTGTTTCCAAAAGCAGCTGACAGACTGGAAGCAGTGTTTTCCTGGCTGTCCTTTACAGAGCTATCGCTGTCCCCAGTGCTCCAGATAAGATTTCGTAGTGGGAGTATTTTACTCCCTATTTTAAAGTTGTGAGTAAAATGATTTTTTAGGGAGTACACAAAATAAGTTTCATTCCCAGTGGGAGTACTGAAAAAGCAAGTAAACATATGTTTTACCAGTAAACAGTGCTCCAGATAAGATTTGAAAGTTGGGGTGTTGTACTCCTTCTCTTTTAAAATTGAGAGTAAAATTATCTTTTTGGGAGTAAAAATGTAAGTCCAATTCCCAATGAGAGTATTTTATAAGCAAATAAAATGTTTTAACTGAAAAACAGAAATGTGTTTGTAATATTTACTACTTTGCGCCTAGTAATTCATGCACATTAAATGATACACAATTACTTCTTCCAATCAACAGTTAAATAGTAGTTTCTTCCTACGGTACTATGTGCACTACTGGTCCATACATATATCTATGGAGCTGTTTGGGCGAAAGAAGGGGCACTAGATTCTGCATGTCTTTTTCCTATTTTTTGTTGGGAGTATTTGTATTCCCTATTTTTATGTTGTGGGAGTATTTGCCATTTTCTAGGGAGTAAAAGTGACCAATACACCCCTTGTGTGTAGGGCTGGATGTCCTGCACTGCCCATGCCTTTAAAAGACATAGAAAAAGAAGTGCTGTAAATCCCTGTTCATTTATATATACGGCCCAAAAAATAGTTAATGGCCTGATATCAGTTGAAAGCCCTTGAGGGTAATCCATTACCAGCTCTGTCACTGAATGGGGACTGGGCCGTAATGGAAACTTTGTGCAAGTATAGTTAAAATAGTTTGCACCAGAATTCATGATTGTACAGTGTACATATTATTCTCTGACTGTGGCCAAATAAATTAATTCATGAGTTTTTACAGGGAAAAAGCATGCCCACATTGTTTAAATGGCATACAATATTTCAGAGAGTTGAAGGGGCTGTTCAATTTTTTGATCCATGCAAACCAGAATTTACATAAAAAGAGAAATCTTGAATAGAGCTTGTGGGTGAATATGCAATCAAGACTAACAAGATTACACTCGCAGAAACAATCGGGACAGGGCAGCTTTCGGCTTAGTAATGAATCTTTGAGACAATTAACATCAAACAAAAGGAATGTACCCAACAAAGGATTATCCTTCTCATCATCATGCTGCAATAACTTTGTGGACCTACAAATAGACCAGTATAAATGTACACAAAGGCTTAAATAAAAAAACAAGATTGCAACCAAGCCTAAAATGTACAAAAAATCAAATCCCAAGGAGATTCCAAGCTCTGCTACACTAGTAAACCTACATGACACACATCTATTGACAACCTTAGATGAAGAAACCCTGACAAGCATGGAGGAACTAATGGCACATCTAGACATTGAAGAAGTGTCCATACAAATACCAGAACTCAAACATAAATCAAAATTGACACCACAACTCGTTGCTGAAAACTATATTGATAGATACTTTCCAACAAGCAGTGACATTAGATCGCCAATAACTAGAAGTCCCAAAACAGCAAAAAGCGGAAAGCCAGGAACTAGAAGCCCTACACAAATTAAAGCAAGATCCTGAAATAATGATAAAAGAAGCAGACATCGGTGGGAATAGTGTACTAATCGACACAAACGATTACATTCGAATGGCCAACAAACATTTTAGCACTCCAGGAGGATATACTAAACTAATTAGTAATCCGATTCAAGCTCTACTAAGGGATCAGATTCTAATATTGAAAAAATATGTAAACAAGGAATTGCTAACTAAGAAAGAACACCAATATCTGTGACCTACCCATTAATGCCAACCCTGTATTCTTTACCAAAGATACACAAGGAATACATGGATGTCCCAGAGGGTAGAACAATAATGAGTGGCTTAGGTGTAATAAAAGGACCCCCAGCCAAATATATAAATAAGGTTATACAACCAGAAATGCAAACAATACCCTCCTACCTCAGGGACCCAATGCATACATTACGAATATTGGAAACAATAGAGTTGAAATAAGACTTTCTCCATGCAACCTTTGATGTGAAAGCTCTTTACACCTCAATAGACCACAAACTGGCATTGCAAAGTACTGACTACTTATTCTCAGGCAAATTGGCCTCTCACTATACCAATTTGTAAAATGATAAAAGGTTTTGAATTTCTCATTATGAAACAAAATGTTTCTCTTTAATGATAGCGATGGGAGACAGCTATACCCCTCACTGGCAAATTGCTTCATCCACTTATATAAACAAAAGCATGTCATTAGCAATAAAAATTTTACAATGACTGTCATAAAATGGTATTGCTTCTTAGATGATGTAATACTCTGGCAGGGCACAGAAGACCAATTGCATACGTTTGTACAATACCTGAACAGTAATGACTTTGGAATCGAGTTGCCCAGCCGTATCAGGGACACAACTGGAATACCCAGACCTGACCATCCAGATCACCTACAACAAACTGACTGCACAGACATACGGCAAGCCAACGGGAGTTAACTCAGTACTACACGCAACCAGTTGTCATAGCAGATCTGTTATCACCAATATTCTGAAAGGAGAAAACATCAGAGCCAGAAGAAATTGCAATAAGAATTAGGCTTTCTATAAAGAATGTGAACTATTGGAACAAAGATTCAAAGACAGAGGCTACAACTCAGGCAGTTTAAAACAAACAAAAGAAATAACTGACACCTTGAAAAGAGAAACACTGCTAACACCAAAGCAAAAGACAAAACGAGAGGATACAACAATCAGATGTGTAACCTGATACAATTCAGGTAGTTACCAGATACACATTTCTTTTAAAAAAAAATGGTCTTTAGTACTTATGGACGAGGACATTAAATGAAACCTCAAACCCTACCCACACTGTCATTCAGTAGAGCACCAACATTACATACGATTCTCAGCCCATCAAATATGGCCCAAAAGAAGATTCAGGCAAGTGATTGGCTGAGCCATGCTGGACCAATAGGCTTTACTAAATGTGAAATCTGCTCAATGTGTGGTTATGCTGAAAGAACCCAAACTACACATTTAAAAAATTGTAATGACTTCAGTATTAATGAACATATTAATTGTCGTGCCAAATATGTAATGTAAGTGATCATTTGTGTCTGTGAAAGAATTTACCTTAGGAAGTACAATAAGAGAGCTCCGGACCAGAATCAGGGAACACCTGAACACAATTGGTTAACAAGACCAGAGGCTCCCACTGGCGACCCATTGGCAAGCAAATCACCAATTTGATGACAAAAAGAAAATCCGATTCGTGGGACTACAA